>NC_044036.1:183086880-183705144 GCF_901765095.1 Microcaecilia unicolor | reverse complement strand
GTTTCCAGGACGGTGGTACTTGGCAGAAGACTTCAGAGGGATGGCTGGAGGCAGTCTGCCTTCATTGCTGATGCTGCCAGTGACCCATGGGAAGATTAGAGGGGAGGAAGGAAGGAGAAGAGAGATTGCCAGACCTGGTGGTGGTGGAGGGGAGGAGTGCAGAGGAGAGGAGAGAAGCTGCATTCACAGGGCTTGAGGGCAGGAAGGGAAGGATAAGAGAGATGCCAGGTGGTGGAGAGAGATGCCAGTCCATGGAGGTGGGGGGGGTGGGAATGAAGGGAAGAGAGAGATTGGATGAAAGGGGTGGGGAAAGAAGGGAGAGACACTGGTGTCACAGGAGGGGAAAGAGGGAGGGAGAGAGAGAGAGAGTGTGTGACAGACGATAGAACAAGGGGGGTGAGCAGAGGAAAGAGAGAGAGACCAGATGGGGGAGAGTGAGAGAGAGATGTTGGACCATGGGGAGGAAGGCAAGGAGACACAGGGAAGATGCTGAAATTGAGGGCATAGGGATAGGGACACAGAGGGCAGATGTTGCTGCCCCCACTCACCAGAATGGCCACTGTCTTCATCTTATCCTCTTCTCAAACTGCTCACTCTCGTTTCTGTGCCTTAACTCTTCCCCCTCTGACCATCATGATAACTTTCACACTTAAACACCTCCTCCCAGTCCCGTCCAATCTTAACCAATACATTTAGGAATCTTCAGGCTATTGGCTCTTCTACTCTGTCTCCTCCAGTTTCAAATCTCTTCTCTACCACTATGTTATCCAAGTCTGTCAATGAGGCTGTCTTCCTATATTATTATTCTGTCCTCTGCTCTGGTACTCTCGCTCCTCCCATCCCCGTTCTGTAAAACGTACCAAACCCCAGCCTTGGCTGACCTCTAGAATCCGATACCTATGTTCCTGTGCCCGCTCTGCCGAACGCCTTTGGTTGAAATCCCGTGCCCATGCTGACTTCATACATTTCAGATTCTTGCTGACCTCCTTCCAGTCTGCTCTTTTACTTGCCAAACAGGACTATTACATCCAGTTGACAAATTCTCTTGGCTCGACGTCTCTTTGCCACACTGAACTCTCTCCTCAAAGTGCCTTCACCTCCAGCTCCCCCTTCACTTTCTCCCCAGACTCTGGTGAGTACTTTCATGACAAGGTTCACAAGATTAAACTTGAATTCTCAACATGCCTTCCAACATGCGTAATCACACCACTCCTTAAAAAACCTTCATTGGACCCTACCTGCCTTCCAACTATCGCCCATCTCCTCCTCCTTTTCCAATCCAAGATACTTGAATGTGCTGTTTACCACCGTTGCCTTGACTTCTTTCATCTCAAGCTATTCTGATCCACTCAATCTGGCTTTCGCCCCCCATTCAACTGAAACAGCGCTTGGTAAGGTCTCAAGTATCTGCCTGGCCATATCCAAAGGTCTATCCTCTTCCTTCTTGATCTATCTGCTGCTTTTGACATGTTGATCACAGCCTACTCCTTGATACGCTGTCCTCATGGATTTCAGGGCTCTGTTCTTTCTGGTTTTTTCTTATCTCTCCAGCGAATTTAGTGTATACTTGGTGGATCCTCTACTTCTATCCCACTGTCAGTTGTGTACTCAGGGATCTGTCCTGGGACCTCCTTCTTTTCTCCATCTATACTTCCCTTGGTACTCTGATCTCATCCCATAGTTTTCCGTATCATCTTTACGCTGATGACTCCCAGATCACCCTCACACCAGAAATCTCAGCCGAAATCCAGGCCAAAGTATCAGCCTGCCGGTGACATTGCTGCCTGGATGTCTCACCGCCATCTGAAACTAAACGTGACCAAGACTGAGCTTCTTACCTTTCCCCTAAACCAACCCTCTCACTTCCACCATTCTCATTTATGTGGATAAACACTCTATCCTTCCTGTCTCATCAGCTCGTAACCTTGGGGTCATCTTTGATCCTCCCTCCTTCTCGCACATATTCAACAGACTGCTAAAACCTGTTGTTCTTTCTCTATAATATCACCAAAATTCACCCTTTCCTTTCTGAGCACACTACCAGAACTCTCATCCACACTCTATCATCTCGCTTAGACTATTGAACTGCTTCTCACAGGTCTCCCACTTAGCCATCTCTCCTCTTCAACCATCTGTTAAAAAATTCTGCTGCACGATAATATTCGCCAGTGTCGTATGATATTAGCCTCTCCTCAAGTCACTTCACTGGCTCCCTATCCGTTTCCGCATACAGTTCAAACTCTTATTGACTTATAAGTGCATTCACTCTGCAGCTCCTCAGACCTTCCACTGTCATCTCTCCTACATCCTCCCGGGAACTCCGTTCACTGGTAAATCTCTCTTACCTGCCCTTTCTCCCCCGCTAACTCCAGACTCGTTCCTTTTATCTTGCTGCACATATTCCTGGAATAGACTTCTGAGCCGGTACAGCTGGTACGTCAAGCTCCATCTCTGGCCGTCTTCAAATCTAAGCTAAAAACCCACCTTTTTGATGCTGCTTTAACTCTAACCTTATTCACTTGTTTAGAACCCTTATTTAATCATCCTCACTTTCATATTCCCCCTTTGTTGTCCTGTTGTTGTCCTAATAGATTGTAAGCTCTGTCGAGCAGGGACTGTCTTCATGTTCAAGTGTGCAGCACGGCATACGTCTAGTAGCGCTATAGAAACGATAAGTAGTAGTAGTAGATAGATATGAACGCATAGGTAATGGTGGCATGGAGAGAGAAATTTGTCAAATGGACAGGAGACCCTGGAAGAACAGAAGATGAATGGGGGAGGAGAAGGGGAACAGAGCAGAGAATGAATAGGACTTTGGGGAGGGGGGGGGGGGGGGACGATGGGACTTGATGCGGTGAGTGGGAGAGTGTTGAGAGCGAACAGGGAATTAGTGAGAGAGATGCTGAAAAAGTTAGGGGATAGTGAGGGACCTGGCAATTGGTAGATGAGTGGGTGTGGTTGATGTGAAATAGGGGAGTGTAGGAGAAAGGGGATAAAGTAGGGGACAGGTTGAGACATAGTGTTAATGAACTAGAAGACGAGAGAGAGGATGAGAAGCATTGAAAATGGATAGAGGTATTCGGGAAGGGGATGGGTCTCTAAAAGAGTTTAGTGAGAGTGGAAATGGGGTTAAATGGTAAAAGAAAGACAATAGAAGATGGGAGTAGAGAGGGAGTAGAGAGAGAGAGAGAAGAATGGCCTTGAAGCAAGGGAAGGAAGGAGAGAGGGATAGAGCTGGGGCTGGTGAGGGAATGAGAGGCATGGAGGGGGGTAGGCGAAGGCTGAGAAGGTGAGTTCAGGAGATGGAAATGGGGTGGGGAGGATAGGAGACTGGGGAAGAAGAAAGACCGAGGTTGTAATAGGAGTGCTGGAGAGGAGATGAGAGGGACATAGGACAAGCTGGTAGGTAGATGAGACGTGAAAAGGAGAAGATTAAGGACTAAAGAGTGAGAGAGGGAGAATGAAGGTAAAATCAAATTTGTGGATATAAATACAGAGAAGAGAAAGTTTAAAAAAAAAAAAAAAAGCAATAAAAACAAAGATCAGTGCCAGACAGATCGGAGCAAAGAAAAAAAAGAAGACAAGAATAGAGGGAAGAACTGAAAGACATCCTGGAAAATAGTTTAGACGACTGACCAAGGAAAGTGGGAAAAGAGAATTAGGCGAGCCCCCAATAAAATGCCTGGACCAGTGGCCTTAGCCTCAGCATGGGCCTGGGTGGGCAGGGGCCCGCCCACCCAACAGTAGCAAACATTTAGCAGAGATGGTTGGGGATCCCCAGTCTCCGCCAGCCGAAGACTTCCCCCTGATGTAACGAAAACGCTACTCCCATGATACGGCACCTGCACCTGCTCAGTTTTCATGCACATGCCTGCTGCAGACTGCCAAGGTGGAAGAAGCATTTTTCCCGCCAGCTGAGATATTTTTTGGCAGTGAGGGGGGGGGGGGGGGGGGGAGAGAACACTTGGTGCCTACCCACTTCTTGCCCTGGCCCAACCAAAATCTGTCGTACTGGCTACGCCCTGGCCTGGACAAGTTCTGCTTCTGTTTTACCAATATTGCACTGCTTATAGAGTCTGGCTTTTTGGGGGGGGGGGGTGGGGGTGGCCTATTTTTATCAAGTTGAGGGTGGTTGCATTTTTCTGCCTATGTAAGTGAGGTGAAGGATTCTGCTAGTATGTAGTGTCTGTGTAGTATCTGTAACAGTACAGCTTGTTCAGCTTTCCCAGTAGTAAATATATTGGTGCTCTAGGGTTCAATGTAATATTTATAGCACTGTCTTTTCATGGGTAGGTTAGGCCTGTTATGGTTGGTGAGTTTTATGTTATTTTGAAAAGTCTCTGGCCCTATTTGGAAGCAGGCTCATGGCACCCAAAATAAAATAAAAATGCACAGGGCTAGTGCTGTCTACATCTTATAGGATCGACACACAATGAAAACCCATCTGATTTAAACAGTGTCTGGCATTGCCTGAGGTGATATCACAATTTGAACAGTAGCATATCTATTCAAGGTGTGTCTGTTGTATATGCACCCCCTGTCAGATGGTCAGGGTTGCCATATAAAAAAAAAAAATTCCCACACAAAACAGCCCAAAACCCGCCCAAAACCGCACACACCCCACTCCCGACGTCATCACCCCGCCCCTTCCGTCATCACCCCTCACCCCAGCCGTCATCACCCCTGCCCCGCTGTCATCAGCCCTGCCCCCACCGTCATCGCCCCGCCCAAAACGTCGGCAAACCCCGCCCAAAACGTCACAAACCTCGCCTCTGTCGCCATTAGCCCCACCCCCTGCCGGCCGAAAAAACCGCCCCCAAAACCCGTACAAAAAAAACAAAACCAGCCCAAAAAACCGCAAGCCGCCGCGGGCAAAAGTTTCCTGCGGCGGTTGTGGAAAACCGCCCCATCTGGCAACGCTGCAGATGGTTATCTGCATTCTCCTTCCTGCCCTCCACAGGAGAAGGCAGGAGGGAGAATGCAGTCTGATATCTCTCACTTCCGTTCCCAGCAAAGCTCTGCAATCTCCCCCCCCCCCCCCCCCGCACACGCCTTCAAATCACCTCTGCTCCAGTCTTCACCTAGGTTGCAGCAGTAGCAGCACTCATAGGTTGCCTGCACCTGCATCGGGACTGTCTCTCATTCTGAACCATCCTGACCTTCTGACCTGACTTCCTGTTTTGTGACAGGTGGGGTGGTTAGCAGTGAGAGAAAGTCCTGATGCAGGCAAGCCTATGAGTGTCGTTGCTGCTGCCTGAGTAAGACTGGAGTGGAACTGATTTGAAGGGAGGGACTGGGAGAAGCATCCCCTGTGAAAAACAAGTCTGGATACTGGGAGACACATCCCCTGTGAAACAAGTCTGGATACGTTGCTGAATTTGAATACTTTTTGTATGGCTAGTTGTAAAGGGAGTGACTTCACTCCTACATAGACGAATTTGTTGAATGATGCTATCAATTGTAATAGCAATTTTACCTGGTAGCTAAATAGCTGGAGGGGGAGGGTTTCTTTAGGCCTAGAAGGCCCTGGTGTCTTATATTGCTAATTTAAAAGTGTGGGGGAGGGGTATGTGATGAGGTGGTGGACACGATATGCGGAAATGTCACTTTGATTTGCTCCCTTATTGCCACCCTAAATATTTCTATCTAGAGACACCACTGATGTCTAGGTTATAGAATTCCCTAACTGCTTAGCACAAGGTGGGACAGTGCTTTGGCATGCGTAGAGATTGGGTATGGGCAGTACATGTCAGCGCATGGTAATTAATGTATGCTAGCTTTCAAATATGCAGTTCGTGTGAGTGCACTTAACGCCACCTGAAGAGGTGGTATTCATTGTATCTGCACTAATTGCACAGACAATTGCGTGGGAATGCAGGGGGAATTCTGGATATGCCCCCAGCAGTCACTGCACAGCCTTTGCCATTACTGCATGCTAGTTTTTATACCTAATGTGTGCTAAGAGCAAAAACTTGCCACACTTAAATAAAAGAGCCCCTTTATTGCCTTACTAAAAGTCATGAAGGACATGGTGGATATGGTGTTGGAAACAGTCATATTGTTTCACAGCTCTGAGTTCTGCATGGTCAGGTCTGTGGCACACTTTCAATATGTTGGCTGCTTTACTGACGCAGTCTTTGTTATGTGTAGTAGATGTCATTTCTGCTATAATGAGTGTGTTGAAGGCTCGGGGATCCTATCTTCTGGTTCAGAGGTTTCCATGGTAAATGAGTGATAACATGAACAAGATGGGATTCATCATCCAAGCTCTGCCTCTCTCTCATGTTCTTTCTCCGCAGCTGGATGCAGACAGACTGCTAGAGCTTACCCGGGATCTCAATAACCAGGCCTCCTTCCCTTTGCACCAAGACCCCTTGGATGAGAACTTGGTTCGGATATTTGCCTACGTTAGCTCAGGAGACCTAAGCCCCATCAATGCTTTCCTAGGTGGAGTGACAGCTCAGGAGGTATTGAAGGTGAGAAACACCACAGGTGGCATGTGAAAAATGTTACCTACATGCTTGGAGAATGTGTATGAGACCGGCTGTATTCTAAACATCAGCTTCTGTTATTCTTTGCATAATGGATGTGTTTTTAATTTAAAAAAAATAACAGATTCAGATAGAAATTTTCAAAGCAATTTAGCCACCTGACTATGGAGTTAATCTAAAAATGTACTGCTGCTAAGTAGCTTAATATAGCTGACTGGTTTCACTGGCTAACTGTATCTCTCTGATCAGACAATGGGTATTTCTGGAGATGTGAGGTTGGGGGAGGAGGGGAGAACTTGCATATATTATAGGCTCAATATTCAAAACAATTTAAATGACCATGAGAGGTTCCTGGCCGTTAAAATCGTTTGTCTGGGGCTACCTGGGAATTTTCATTGGCACTTAAACCAGATAGTGTTGTGGGGCTGAAACCCCTACATAGCATAATTCAGCATTGTCAACCTGACATTAAAAATAGAGACTCTGGCTAATTTCAGCTTTCATACTGAAATTTCTTTGACTGGGTGACCGGAGAATTAAATCAAGGACGTGCTATGGACGTAATCTACTTAGATTTCAGCAAAGCTTTTGACATGGTTCCCCACAGGAGGCTCTTGAATAAACTAGAAGGGCTGAAGATAGGACCCGAAGTGGTGAACTGGATTAGGAACTGGTTGACGGGCAGACGCCAGAGGATGGTGGTAAATGGAGTTCACTCAGAGGAGAGAAAGGTGAGTAGTGGAGTGCCTCAGGGATCGGTGCTGGGGCCGATTCTATTCAATGTATTTGTGAGTGATATTGCTGAAGGCTTACAAGGTAAGGTTTGCCTTTTTGCGGATGACACTAAGATTTGCAACAGAGTAGACACCCCGGAGGGAGTGGAAAGCATGAAAAAAGATCTGCGGAAGCTAGAAGAATGGTCTAAGGTTTGGCAATTAAAATTCAATGCGAAGAAATGCAAAATGATGCACTTAAGGAGTAGAAATCCACGGGAGACTTATGTGTTAGGCGGGGAGAGTCTGATAGGTACGGACGGGGAGAGGGATCTTGGAGTGATAGTATCTGAGGACCTGAAGGCGACGAAACAGTGTGACAAGGCGGTGGCCGTAGCTAGAAGATTGCTAGGCTGTATAGAGAGAGGTGTGACCAGCAGAAGAAAAGAGGTTTTAATACCCCTGTATAAGACGTTGGTGAGGCCCCCACCTGGAGTATTGTGTTCAGTTTTGGAGGCCGTATCTTGTGAAGGATGTGAAAAAAATGGAAGGGGTGCAAAGAATAGCTACGAGAATGGTATGGGATTTGCGTTACAAGACGTATGAGGAGGGACTTGCGGACCTGAACATGTATACCCTGGAGGAAAGGAGAAACAGGGGTGATATGATACAGACGTTCAAATATTTGAAAGGTATTAATCTGCAAACGAACCTTTTCCGGAGAGGGGAAGGTGTTAGAATGAGAGAACATGAAATGAGATTGAAGGGGGGCAGACTCAAGAAAAATGTCAGGAAGTATTTTTTCACGGAGAGAGTGGTGGATGCTTGGAATGCCCTCCCGAGGGAGGTGGTGGAGAGGAAAACGGTAACAGAATTCAAACATGCGTGGGATAAACATAAAGGAATCCTCCTCAGAAGGAAGGGATCTCCAGAAGCTTAGCCGGCGGTGGGAGGCAGGGCTGGTGGTTGGGAGGTGGGGATAGTGCTGGGCAGACTTATACGGTCTGTGCCAGAGCCGGTGGTGGGAGGCGGGGCGGGTGGTTGGGAGGTGGGGATAGTGCTGGGCAGACTTATACGGTCTGTGCCCTGAAAAAGACAGGTACAAATCAAGGTAAGGTATACACAAAAAATGACACGTGAGTTTACCTTGTTGGGCAGACTGGGTGGACCATGCAGGTCTTTTTCTGCCGTCATTTACTATGTTACTATACAGTGGCCTGTTGCCCTATTAGGCCTCAGACTTGCATGCAGTCAGGAAGGACACTGCAAAACATTACCAAGGTTGCAGGTGGACAAGAAGAATAACAACCGCACATTGTTTGTTCACATCAGGATTTCATGGTCAGAACAACCCTGCCACCTTGCACAAGTTGGCACAGTGTTAGGTTCCCCATATCACAACATTGGGAATCAACAAACTTGTTGCTCAAGACTTTGAGGCTCGTTTGAACCCAAGAAATGCACATTGTTTACTGGAACAATGACTTCATATTCAAGGTTCCGTCAGCGTGATTCAAGTGGGACACTATTGTGAACATAGGAACATAAGAGTAGCCATACTGGGTCAGACCAGTGGTCCATCTAGCCCAGTATCCTGTTTTCCAAACAGTGGCCAAGCCAGGTCACAAGTACCTGGCAGATCATGGCAACACTCCATACTACAAATCCCAGGGCAAGCAGTTGCCTCCCATGTCTGTCTCAATTGCAGACTATGGACTTTTCCTCCAGGAATTTGTCCAAACCTTTTTTAAAACCAGATACACTAATCGCTGTTACCACATGCTCCTGCAGAGAGTTCCAGAGTTAACTATTCATTGAGTGAAAAAATATTTGTTTTAAAAGTATTTCCATGTAACTTCCTCGAGTGTCCCCTAGTCTTTGTACTTTTGGAATGAGTAAAAAAATCGATTTACTTCTACTCGTTCTGCACCTTTCAAGATTTTGTAGACCTTAATCATATCTCCTCATTATCTCTTTTCCAAGCTGAAGAGCCCTAACCTCTTTAGCCTTTCCTCATATGAGAGGAGTTACATCTCTTTTATCATTTTGGTCGTCGTTTGAACCTTTTCTAATTCCGCTATATATTTTTTGAGATACAGTGACTAGAACTGAACACAATACTCAAGGTGTGGTCGCACCATGGAGCAATACAAAGGTATCATAGTATTTTTGGTCTTATTCACCATCCCTTTCCTAATAATTCCTAGCATCCTGTTTGCTTTTTTGGCCCCTGCCGCACACTGAGCAGAAGACTTAAGCATATTCTCTACAACGACACCCAGATCTATTTCTTGAGTGCTGACTTCCAAGGTGGATCAGATAAATTCGGATTATTCTTTCCGAAGTGCATCACCTTGCATTTGTCCACATTAAATGTCATCTGCCATTTGGATGCCCAGTCTTCCAATTTCCTAACGTCTTCCTGCAATATTTCACAGTCCGCATGTGTTTTAACAACCTTGAATAGTTTTGTATCATTAGCTAATTGATCACCTCACTAGTCATTCTGATTTCCATATCATTTATAAATATGTTAAATAGCACCGGTCCCAGTACAGATCCATGCAGCACTCCACTGTTCACCCTCCTCCATTGAGAGAAATGAACCTTTTAGCCCTACCCTCTGTTTTCTATCCAATAACAAATTCCTAACCCACACCAGAACCTTCTGTTCCTCTCCAATGACATTTTCTTAGGAGTTTCTCATGAGGATCTTTATCAAAAGCTTTCTGAAAATCAAGTCCCTAACATCTGAAACAGGCACAGTTCTTTCAATAAACATTTGAGATCTATGCAAGGCTAGGATTCATGTCATCAAACTAGCTGAAGTTTGCAGTTTCTGCATAAAATGGCTGTAAACAAAGACAAAAGGGTGGCTGACTTTCCATTTGCAGACCTGCGGCCCCCACTCTGCCTGCCTGCTGATTTGACCTAGTAGCCTCCTGACACCTGCTGATCATCTGGTATCATCTCCATCCAGGTTGTCTAGTAGCTGTGTTAGTGCTATTGGGCTAGGATAGGGGGCTGAACTAGAAGCCTGCCTAGGGTTCATGTGTGTTTGTTGTGAGCTAATAAAGATAAGACCATCTTTATTATTGTTCTTGTTTATACTATACTTTCTGCTACTGTGTAAATAAATATGTTATCTATTTTTATAACACTTTTGGGTGCGGTGTCAGTTCTGTTAGTGTTGGGCGTTTAGAATTTGGATCTGTAGCTAAAGGCAACATGACTGCGTTCCAGACACTATACTATATAATACCAAAGTGGTCTTGAGTCACACACCAAGAGTCACATTCCCCAATTACATCCAAAAAAGATTGTAATCTGTGTATAACAAGAAATGTGATATCAGCACCACTGGTGCTACACTGGTGCAACACTGGCAGGCAGCCAACCACACTACAGCAGACATAAGCTACATTGTGTTTAAGACATTCTCTCAAAAAAAGAAGAGGTGGCAACCTTGACAAACTTATTTTGCAGGAAGAGCAAAAACTAATTTTTGACTTTACATTGAGTCCTCATGGCCTCAATAATGAGAGAGATTTTCGCCCTTTTCTGTAAACATGCCTTAGTAACCAACCAGATATATTTCCATATTTGCATAGTAGCATATCTTACACATCGTTACTGTTTTTTGTCATTATTATTTTTGTTGTTATTTTTATTATCATTTAAAAAAAAAAGGTTTGTTTTGATACACGTTATTATTTCTATTTTTTCATAATTAGAGCAATGTTTGTTTTCTATTTACATTAACAAAGTAAGTCAATTTTGCTTTCTATATTTATCCTCTTCGTGTCCGGTTATTTATCATTGAAATGTTTATTATTTTGTTTAATGTTACTTTAACGTAAATACTGTATGATATAATTTTATATTCAAAAATTTTGTGATGAACTGTATATTTTATATGGCACAGTGTGTTAGCAGTGATCATATTATGCGCATGCATCTATATGTTTTCTTATTTTGTAAACATATATATATATATATATATATGTATGAATATGATTTTTGTCCATGTATGTTATTTTTAATTATTACTTTTCATATTTTTTATTTATATTTTTGTAATTATCTTTTTTTCCCCCATAATTTTCATTTTTAAATTCTTAATTCCATATCATCAAGCTGATCAATCCATAGACTGGTGGGTTGTGTCCATCTACCAGCAGGTGGAGATAGAGAGCAAACTTTTGCCTCCCTATATGTGGTCATGTGCTGCCGGAAACTCCCCAGTATGTTCTCTATCTCAGCAGGTGGTGGTCACACACAGCAGCAGCTCTGGCTAGGCCTCCAAGCCTAATTTTTAGGTTTTGTTGAGTGCCTGGGGTTGAGGGCTCTTTTGAGCAAGTGCAAACCTGGTGGTGCCAGGTCCCTCCTTTTCTCCCCCCCTCCCGCTGGCTCCGTTAAAAAAAAAAAAAAAAAAAAATTTTGAACGGCCTTAAAGGCGTTTATTTCGACGTTTATTTAAGCGTCTATTGCAGCTACTCACTGAGACACCAGGTCGTTACAACTCGGAGCGGACAGCAGGTAATTTTACCTTTTTATAGCGGGCGGGGGTTCCCCGATTCTTCTCCTCGTGGCACATGGCGTCGGAGGGCGAGGGCGCAAAGGGTCGCTCCCCGGGTCGCTTGAGCGCTTCTAGAGGGGATGCGGGGGTCTTCAAGCCGGATTCGCCCTTGGTGGGTGACAGTTTCGCGACCGATGCATGTCCCGGTCCTTCCTCCGGCGTGGCGGTTTTTCCCGCCATAAACGCCCATCCCCCGCTCCTCGCCTCCGCCATCTTGGCCGGCCACGCGGCTCGGACGGCTTCTTCTTGGGCCGCCCTTGAGGTTGGAGACATTAATGCCATGAACGCCCTTAATTTGGGCGACGGCACAGAAGCGGCTAAAGTTAAGAGCCGTTCTTCCCGCGCGGCTCCTTCGCGGAGTTTCGCGCCGGACGCCATTTTGGATGCGCAGCATGTCTCTCCCCCGCTGTTGCGAGCGCCGGTTGAGAGCGCGCCTAGGGCTGTTGCCCAGGCTGCGGAGGTGCACAGTCTGGGGGGGTTTCTCCCCCGAGTTTGTTTTGCTGCTGCATCGGGCCTTCCTCATGCACAACGCTGCCCCTGCTCCCTCCTCTGGTAAAGAGGTTGAGGTTCCCAGAGGTAAACGCCCTCGGGTTGATTCCCAGGCCTTGGAGGAATTTGTCTCCTCCGATGTAGATGAGGGCAGCGTGTCTGAGGTCTCCCAACGGTCCTTTGCGGATTCCTTGGAGGAGACGGATCCCCGCTCGGATGGAGCGGATGACCCCTCTGCAGCGCGGCTTTTTCGCCCGGAGGATTTGCCCAACCTGTTGTTACAGGCCATGGACACTTTGAAGATATCCTCTCCGGAGGACGTCTCTCCCTCAGCCCCTGTTGGCTCTGCCATTATGCTGGGGACTAAGCGCCCGCCTAGAACCTTCCACGTGCATGATGCCATGCACACCTTAATTTCGTCTCAATGGGATGTCCCAGAAGCGAGCCTTAAAGTGGCTAGGGCTATGTCCCGCCTCTATCCTTTGGCTGTGAGTGAACGTGAGGCCTTTCTGTGGCCTACCGTGGATTCTTTAATCACTGCGGTGACTAAGAAAACGGCATTGCCGGTGGAAGGTGGCACGGCCCTAAAGGACGCCCAAGACAGGAGATTGGAGGCGGCCTTAAGGTCGTCCTTTGAGGCGGCTGCTTTAAGTTTGCAGGCCTCAGTTTGCGGCTCCTATGTGGCCAGGGCGTGCCTGACTATGGTGCAGCGGGCTTCCCCCTCGGATCATTTCTTGAGGAATGATTGGCCAGCCCTGGAATCGGGCTTAGCCTATTTGGCAGACTTGCTGTATGATGTCTTGAGAGCCTCAGCTAAAGGCATGGCTCAGACTGTCTCTGCGCGGCGGTGGCTTTGGCTGAAACATTGGTCTGCTGACCACGCCTCAAAATCCCGCCTGGCTAGATTGCCTTTTAAAGGCAAGCTGCTCTTTGGGGTCGAGCTGGACAAAATCGTGACTGATCTCGGCACGTCTAAGGGCAAGAAGTTACCGGAGGTCAGGGCTCGGGCTAGTGCTCGTCCCGGTACCTCCAGAGGACGGTTTCAGGAAGCCCGTCGGTACCGCCCGGGCAGGTCGGGTGCTTCTGCCCCCTCTTCCTTTAAGAGGAATTTCTCCCCCAAGCAGCATTCCTTTCGCAGAGACCGCCGTCCCGGAGGTGCTCCCTCCGGTCCTCCCCCAGGGTCTCGTACCCAATGACGGGGTATTGGTCCACGCCCCAGTGCAGATTGGAGGACGGCTGTCCTCGTTTCTGGGCGAGTGGACCACAATAACTTCAGACGCTTGGGTGCTGGAAGTCATCAGAGACGGCTACAAGCTAGAGTTCTGCCGACCCTTAAGAGACGGGTTTGTACTCTCTCCCTGCAAGTCTCCGGTAAAAGCTGTGGCAGTGCAGCAGACTTTGGACAATCTGATCCGCCTGGGTGCGGTCGTTCCGGTGCCAGAAAGTCAGCTTGGCAAGGGGCGTTACTCCATTTACTTTGTGGTACCAAGAAAGGAGGTTCTGTCCGGCCTATCCTCGACCTCAAAGGGGTCAATCGGGCCTTGAAAGTGCGGCACTTTCGCATGGAGACTCTCCGCTCTGTTATAGCGGCAGTGAAGGCAGGGGAGTACCTGGCATCCTTGGACATCAAGGAAGCGTACCTGCATATTCCCATCTGGCCTCCTCATCAACGCTT
Source organism: Microcaecilia unicolor (assembly GCF_901765095.1). Lineage (NCBI taxonomy): Eukaryota > Metazoa > Chordata > Amphibia > Gymnophiona > Siphonopidae > Microcaecilia > Microcaecilia unicolor. The sequence goes on along the minus strand of NC_044036.1, from coordinate 183,691,197 downwards.
TCTGCGTTTTGCAGTCCTGGGCCGACACTTCCAGTTCAGAGCCCTCCCGTTCGGGTTGGCTACTGCTCCGCGGACCTTTTCCAAGGTAATGGTGGTCATAGCGGCCTTCCTGCGAAAGGAAGGAGTACAAGTCCATCCTTATCTGGACGACTGGTTGATCCGAGCCCCCTCTTATGCAGAGTGCGGCAAAGCTGTGGACCGGGTAGTTGCTCTTTTGAGCTCCCTGGGATGGATCATCAACTGGGAGAAGAGCCAGCTGCGCCCGACTCAGTCCCTGGAGTATCTGGGAGTTCGATTCGACACCCAAGTGGGCAGAGTGTTCCTGCCAGACAATCGGATTGTCAAGCTTCAGGCTCAGGTGGACCAGTTCCTAGTAGCCTCTCCTCTTCGGGCTTGGGACTATGTGCAGCTGTTGGGCTCTATGACGGCCACGATGGAAGTAGTGCCCTGGGCCAGGGCTCATATGAGACCACTACAACACTCTCTGCTGCAGCGCTGGACTCCGATGTCGGAGGATTATGCGGTGCGTCTTCCCTTGGATCCGGCAGTGCGCAAGGCGCTGAGCTGGTGGATGCAGACAGACAAGTTGTCTGCGGGAATGCCTCTGGTGTCCCCAGAGTGGATTGTCGTCACGACGGACGCCTCGTTATCGGGCTGGGGAGCCCACTGCTTGGGAAGGACAGCGCAGGGGCTCTGGTCTCCTGCAGAGGCAAAGTGGTCTATCAACCTCCTGGAACTCAGAGCCATTCGGTTGGCGCTTTTGGAGTTCATCCCGGTACTGGTGTTGAAGCCTGTACGGGTCCTGTCGGACAATGCCACGGCTGTGGCCTATGTCAACCGCCAGGGAGGTACCAAGAGCGCCCCTCTAGCCAAGGAAGCTATGAGTCTATGCCAGTGGGCGGAAGCGAACCTGGAACAGCTGTCAGCGGCCCACATTGCCGGAGTCATGAATGTCAAGGCGGACTTTCTCAGTCGCCATACCTTGGAGCCCGGAGAGTGGCAGCTATCTGCTCAGGCGTTCTTGGACATCACGAAGCGCTGGGGCCAGCCGAGCCTAGATCTGATGGCGTCTTCGGCCAATTGCCAAGTGCCGCGCTTCTTCAGCAGAGGACGGGACCCTCGATCCCTGGGAGTAGATGCTCTTCTCCAACAATGGCCGACACAAGAGCTTCTCTATGTGTTCCCGCCCTGGCCCATGTTGGGCAGGGTACTAGACCGGGTGGCAAAGCATCCTGGCAGGATAATCCTGGTGGGTCCGGATTGGCCCAGACGTCCCTGGTATGCGGACTTGATCAGGCTCTCAGTCGACGATCCTCTGCGGTTGCCAGTGGAGCAGGGCCTGTTACATCAGGGTCCCGTGGTGATGGAGGATCCCTCCCCCTTTGGTCTTACGGCCTGGCTATTGAGCGGCAGCGTCTGAGGAAGAAGGGCTTCTCAGACAAGGTCATCGCCACTATGCTGAGAGCGAGGAAACGCTCTACTTCTACTGCTTACGCCAGGGTTTGGCGTATCTTTGCAGCGTGGTGTGAAGCAGGCTCTCTTTCTCCTTTCACTGCTCCAATTTCTTCAGTGTTGGCGTTCCTGCAAGAAGGTCTGGACAAAGGCCTGTCGCTCAGTTCCCTTAAGGTCCAGGTAGCGGCTCTGGCTTGCTTCAGGGGCCGCCTGAAGGGTGCTTCCCTGGCTTCGCAGCCAGATGTGGTGCGCTTTCTCAAGGGGGTTAATCACCTGCGCCCTCCTCTGCACTCAGTGGTGCCTGCGTGGAATCTCAACCTGGTGCTAAGAGCATTGCAGAAGCCGCCGTTTGAACCCTTGTCAAGGGCATCTCTGAAAGACCTGACGTTGAAAGCAGTCTTTTTGGTGGCTATCACTTCAGCCAGAAGAGTTTCCGAGCTCCAGGCGCTCTCATGTCGAGAGCCTTTTCTACAGTTCACTGAGGCAGGAGTGACTATTCGCACAGTGCCTTCCTTCCTGCCCAAGATTGTTTCTCGCTTCCATGTGAATCAGCAGCTATGTCTCCCTTCCTTTCGTAGGGAGGACTACCCAGAGGAGTACTCTGCTCTTAAATATCTGGATGTGAGACGAGTCATCATCAGATACTTGGAAGTGACCAATGATTTCCGGAAATCGGATCATCTGTTTGTCCTGTTTGCAGGTCCTCGTAAGGGTCTGCAGGCTGCTAAGCCTACAGTGGCAAGATGGGTCAAGGAGGCCATTGCAGCGGCTTATGTGGCCGCAGGGAAGGTGCCGCCTATCCAGCTGAAGGCTCACTCCACGAGAGCTCAGGCGACCTCGATGGCAGAGGCCGGATCCGTCTCCTTGGAAGAGATATGCAAGGCGGCAACTTGGGCTTCGGCTCATACATTCTCCAAGCATTACCGTTTGACTGTGGCTGCACGGGCGGAGGCCCGGTTTGGAGCTTCAGTGTTGAGGTCAGGGATTTCTATGTCCCGCCCTGGGTGAGTACTGCTTCGGTACATCCCACCAGTCTATGGATTGATCAGCTTGATGATATGGAAGGTAAAATTATGTATAATCATACCTGATAATTTTCTTTCCATTAATCATAGCTGATCAATCCATAGCCCCTCCCAGATATCTGTACTGTTTTTATTCTGGTTGCATTTCAGGTTCAAGTTTAGTCTTCAGTTACTTCAGAAAGACTTCGTGTTCAAGTTTTTTCACTTGGATTCTTCAAGAGTTAAGACGAGTTTGTGTTACAGTGAGCTGCTGCATTCCTCTCCCCTCCGTTTTACGGGGCTGGATTGAGACTTAAAATTCTGCCGGCACTCCCTCCCGCTTCGTGCGGCTGTAGGGCAGCTTTGTACCCCTCCCGCTTCGGCGGTGTTAGGGTCAGTCAGCTCCTCCCGCGGTTGCGGTTGCAGGATAAGCCAGATCCCCCCGCATCGGCGGGTGTGGTGTCCCTCCCCCGCTCCGCGGGGATGAGCTGGACGGATTCCCCTCCCCCACTTGTGTGGGGATGAGCTGGGTTAATTCCCCTCCCCCGTTTCGGCGGTGGTGAGCTGGGCAGAGTGTCCCTTCGTGGGTGTAATTCTCTAAGTGCTGAGTCCTGCGGATGGAGCTTTGATATCGACATACTGAGGAGTTTCCGGCAGCACATGACCACATATAGGGAGGCAAAAGTTTGCTCTCTATCTCCACCTGCTGGTAGATGGACACAACCCACCAGTCTATGGATTGATCAGCTATGATTAATGGAAAGAAAATTATCAGGTATGATTATACATAATTTTACCTTTTGTATTGTCCCACAATGTATTTTTATTATACATTTTTTCATCATTTATTACTCATTATTTTTTGTAATCTTTATTTTTTTCTCCCCCATTTTTTTATATATATTTTTAAACATGTATTTATATTTCATTATTAATTATCGTTTTATTTCCCTGATTATTTTTATTTGTTTTTTAGTTTAAAACAATTTTTATTGAACAAACAATAAATCATTACAACCAGAATTTTTCATTTTTTCTTCCCCCCTTTAACCCCTCCCTCCCCCCCAATACCACTTGTCTTATCCTTCTTTGTTACAGCATCATTTCTTCTTGTATATTAACAATTTCAATGTAACTCCTTTCGCTGTAGAATTTACATAACAACTTTATGATTAAAGGTCTTACATACAGAACTAATCCCTTTTTATGTTAAATATGTACATATATGTCAATTTATTAGCTATTCTTCCCTTCCCCCTCCCCTGTTTCCTTCCCTCCCCCTTCCCCTACCTGTACTTCTTCTCCCTTCCCCTCCCCCCATTTTTATTTGTTTTTTAATATTTTTTTATATTAAACATTTTTTATAATTAATTTTCTGTATAGCACTGGTTAAAATTGGTGTATGCCATAATTATCTCGATATTTTATATATATAAAAATGTTTTTCATAATTTATGTCATTGAGTGTGGTATCGATCACCATTTCAAGCTCTTTTTTTTTTCCTCCCCGTGTCTGTTTTAACAGTTGATCCACAGTGATTCACATAGTATTGTTTAACTGTTAGCAATGTCACACATGGTAATGTATCATTTCAACGGATCGCCGGATGCATATTATTTTAAAAGACATACTTTTTGGATCAATTTTTAACATTTGTTTCACCCATCGTTATTAATATGCTACACCCTTAATTAGGGTATATTACATCAAAATTTATCTACTATATTAGCTGACGGTTGGTCTGACGTCACAGTGTTCAAAATTCGCACCTCACTCTCCTTTTAAGCCTCCAGCTGTTTGCTGTCTGGCATTTGCATCACTATTGCGTCTGTGCTTACTCAAGTGCCTCACGTTTTGACACAACGGTCTTTTTTAAGGTATAGTGCTATTTTTATCTTATATAACTAATATATTTAAAGTTTTTTCCTTCTTATAAGTTCTTTAGAGATTAGGACTAGTCTTAAACAGATCACTGTTTGTGTAGCTATGATCAGTCACCTTTTACAGCATGCTGTTAATTCTTACAGCATTATATGCCTTGCTTTTTTATAACATACTCTGGAGATTTGCTTTTCGTTTGATTATCCAAACGCTTGAAATATAAGAATGTCTACAATGATAGAGGGTCCCTATTCATTTATTAATATCCGCTTAGTTTCTTTTTTCTGATGCAAATTGGGTTTTTATTCTGATGTCAAACCGTTTTTCTTCTAGAGCAGATGAGTAATATCACCTCTCTATGCAACTTTTTCCCTAGACCAACTTTATGTTGCCATTTCAAGCCTTCTGTTTTTCAACCTAAATGCAAGATTAGACCATTAGTCTTTCCTTAAGACATAAGGTCAGTTTCATTTTTAATTTTTATTATGATGGTTCTCATTACTCCTTATTGTTTGGTTTTTATCTCTCTGAGGATTGATGATGATTATTATTTTGTTTATCACCAACGTCATGGCATTATTCATATATGTATATTTATCATATATTCTTTTATTTTTCAATCTTTTTTTGCACCACATGATATCAGTTTTGTGTCAAGTATATCAATTTACTTGTTCATCATCGTTAATGTTGATGTCAGTTTTAATATTCAGTATCATTTCTTTATTTATATGAATATATCCTTTATTTATATGAATACATCTTGTATATTTCTTGTAAGATGTTATTTCATTTTGACAAATTCTTCATGATATAAATTTTTACGGTACCGTTTCTCTTTTTGACCATTGTCACTCTCATTTTTATTTTATTTAAAGGTTTTTATTTTAAGTTTGTTTTATTTACATATTGTTCGATTTTTTTTATTTATAGATTCCTGATGCAGGCCATCAGGCCGAAACACAGCGTTGTGTTGTCATTTCTAAGGAAATATTAATAAACTGTGTTGATTTTATCATTAATTAATTATTTGTTTGGTTCCAGTTATTTGGACAAGCTTGGTTCACTTTTCCCACTCCTTTTACTTCTGTTTGCTGCCCCATGGGATCTATTGAGTTCTCCACGGATGTGGATTCTCTTTAGCCTGTAATCTGTGTATGCCTCACAATGCCACTGAAAATGCCCAGTTAGCACTCAAGCTGAAACTGGCTATTTTGGGGACGTTCCAGAGGCAGAGTTGGAACTTATTTAAGTGCTGATATTTGGCACTTAACTGGTTATGATAACCATGTATATAGAACTGCAAAACTTCACATCTTTGGTCGACACATGTCATAACATAGTAGATGACGGCAGAAAAAGACCTGCACGGTCCATCCAGTCTGCCCAACAAGATAACTCATATTTGCTACTTTTTGTGTATACCCTACTTTGATTTGTACCTGTGCTCTTCAGGGCACAGACCGTATAAGTCTGCCCAACACTATCCCTGCCTCCCAACTACCAGCCCCGCCTCCCAACCACCGGCTCTGGCACAGACCGTATAAGTCTGCCCAGCACTATCCCCGCCTCCCAACCACCAGCCCCGCCTCCCAACCTCCGGCTCTGGCACAGACCGTACAAGTCTGCCCAGCCCTATCCTCGCCTCCCAACCACCAGCCCTGCCTCTCAACCACCGGCTCTGGCACAGACCGTAAAAGTCTACCCAGCACTATCCCCGCCTCCCAACCACCAGTCCCGCTTCCCACCACCGGCTCTGGCACAGACCGTATGTCTGCCCAGCACTATCCCCACCTCCCAACCACCAGCCCCGCCTCCCAATCTTGACTAAGCTCCTGAGGATCCATTCCTTCGGCACAGGATTCCTTTATGCTTATCCCACGCATGTTTGAATTCCGTTACCGTTTTCATTTCCACCACCTCCCGCGGGAGGGCATTCCAAGCATCCACTACTCTCTCCGTGAAAAAATACTTCCTGACATTTTTCTTGAGTCTGCCCCCCTTCAATCTCATTTCATGTCCTCTCGTTCTACCATCTTCCCATCTCCAGAAAAGGTTCGTTTGCGGATTAATACCTTTCAAATATTTGAACGTCTGTATCATATCACCCCTGTTTCTCCTTTCCTCCAGAGTATACATGTTTAGTTCAGCAAGTCTCTCCTCATACACCAAACATGAAAAAGACAGTCCCCGCTCAAAGAGCTTACAATCTAAATAGGACAGGCACACAGACAGAACAACTGAGAGGTATGGGGATAAAAGGGTACAGGGCAAACTTGCCAGGTGCCCTTGGCCTGGATTGGCCGCTGTCGTGGACAGGATGCTGGTCTTGATGGACCCTTGGACTTTCCCAGTGTGCCATTACTTATGTACTTATGTACCTGAATGTAACTCACCTTGAGCTACTACTGAAAAAGGTGTGAGCAAAATCTAAATAAAATAAATAATAATGTGAGTCTTGTCCAAAAATATCTGCCATCGACATAAAATGGCACTATTCCACATATAGGCTGGTATTTCCTCTTTGGTGGCATGTAGCAAATAGTTCAGATGATGGGAATAAAATAACCCCTTCTCATAGTCAGTAGAGAAATAAGTCTGACTGAACAACCAGTCTCGAAGACGTTTCAATAAGCAAGCTCTATAATTTGGTTTCAGGTTTGGGAGCCCTAGGCCCCCCATTTCCAACCCCCACCAAATGTTCCAAATACATCTTAGATTTCCTCCCCCAGCATCAAAATTTAAAACTTTAGAGTGTCCTCCCTAAAGACCTCATATATCTCTCCTTAAAAGTCGTAGTGAGGATCACTAACTACACACAGGTAAATCAAAAAATATAAATATAAATGCAATATATATTGAAGATCAACCTCGAATTCACTACCAAGCCACCTCCTCCTCTTCACCCTTTAACCCACTCCCTCAACCAACCAACCCAGGCCTCCTCCTCCTCTTTTCCTGATATCACCAAGGAGGAAACCGCCCACCTTCTTTCCTCTTCGAAATGCACCACCTGTTCCTCTGATCCCATCCCCACCAACTTACTAAACACCATCTCTCCTACTGTCACCCCCCCCCCCATCTGTCATATCCTCAACCTCTCTCCCTCCACTGCAACTGTCCCTGACACCTTCAAGCATGCTGTAGTCACACCACTCCTCAAAAAACCATCACTAGACCCTACCTGTCCTTCCAACTACCGCCCCATCTCCCTTCCACCCTTCCTCTCCAAGATACTTGAGCACGTCGTTCACAGCCGCTGCCTTGATTTTCTCTCCTCTCATACCATCCTCGATCCGCAGCAATCCGGTTTTCGCCCTCTACACTCGACGGAAACGGCACTCACTAAAGTCTGTAATGACCTGTTCCTTGCAAAATCCAAAGGTGACTACTCCATCCTCATCCTCCTCGACCTATCCGCCGCTTTTGACACTGTCAGTCATAATCTACTCCTTGCCGCACTATCCTCATTTGGATTCCAGGGCTCTGTCCTCTCCTGGTTCTCCTCTTATCTCTCCCACCGTACCTTCAGAGTACATTCTCATGGATCTTCCTGTATCCCCATCCCGCTCTCTGTTGGTGTTCCTCAGGGATCTGTCCTTGGACCCCTTCTTTTCTCAATCTACACCTCTTCCCTGGGCTCGCTGATCTCATCTCATGGTTTCCAATATCATCTTTATGCTGACGACACCCAGCTTTATCTCTCCACACCTGACATCACTGTGGAAACCCAGGCCAAAGTATCGGCTTGCTTATCCGACACTGCTGCCTGGATGTCCAACCGCCACCTGAAACTGAACGTGGCCAAGACCGAACTCATTGTCTTTCCACCCAAACCCACTTCTCCTCTCCCTCCACTCTCTATTTCAGTCGATAACACCCTCATCCTTCCCGTCTCATCTGCCCGTAACCTCGGAGTCATCTTCGACTCCTCCCTCTCCTTCTCTGCGCATATCCAGCAGTCAGCCAAGACCTGTCGCTTCTTCCTCTATAACATTAGCAAAATTCGCCCTTTCCTCTCTGAGCACACCCACCTGTACTCTCATCCACTCGCTCATTACCTCTCGCCTTGACTACTGCAACCTACTCCTCACTGGCCTCCCACTTAACCATCTATCCCCCCTTCAATCCATTCAGAACTCTGATGCACGTCTTATCTTCTGCCTAGACCGATATGCTCATATCACCCCTCTCCAAGTCACTTCACTGGCTTCCGATCAGGTACCGCATACAATTGAAGCTTCTCTTATTAACCTACAAATGCACTCAATCTGCAGCCCCTCATTACCTCTCTACCCTCATCTCCCCTTACGCTCCTACCCGTAACCTCCGCTCACAGGACAAATCCGTCCTCTCAGTACCCTTCTCCACCACCGCCAACTCCAGGCTCTGCCCTTTCTGCCTCGCCTCACCCTATGCTTGGAATAAACTCCCTGAGCCTATACACCAAGCCCCCTCCCTACCCATCTTCAAATCCTTGCTCAAAGCCCACCTCTTCAATGTCGCTTTCAGCACCTAACCATTATTCATCTATTCAGGAAATCTAGACTACCCCAATTTGATTGACTGCACTTTTTTGTCCTTTAGATTGTAAGCTCCTTCGAGCAGCGACTGTCCTCTGTGTTAATTGTACAGCGCTGCGTAATCCTGGTAGCGCTTTATAAATGTTAAGTAGTAGTAGTATCTAATAAACCAGAAACAGGATGATAATAGAGTTCAAATCATTCAGTCCATGCTCACCTCCTACAAATGTTGAGTCAGATTAAGTTATTGGGGGGATCAAACACCTATTTTGCTTACCACGGATGTTACAGCTTTGTTCACTAATATACCTCAACAAGTTACACTTATGCTTATTCACCAAGAGTTATCACAGTTATGTTTATCTTTAGAGCAGGTTCAATGTCACGGTCCCAGGCTTTAAACAAACAGTCATGAACTCTGGAACAATGTGAGCCCTTGGCCTACAGTCGTCGAGCGGCAGCAGGAGGCAAAACCCCCCAAGCAGGGCTGGACAGGATTCAGGATGCACTTGGCTTGGCTGGAATACGATTCAGGAACGGGCTTGGGTTGGCTGGAACCAAATGCTGGAACGGACTTGGCTTGGCTGGAAGTGGATGCTGGGACGGACTTGGCTGGAATCAGATGCTGGGACGGACTTAGCTTGACTGGAACAGGATTCAGGATACTCAAGCAGGATTCAGGATTTTCAAACAAGCTTGGCAGGAACAGGATTCAGGATACTCAAAGCAGGATTCAGGATTTTCAAACAAGCTTGGCAAGGAACAGGATTCAGGATACTCAAGCAGGATTCAGGATTTATAAACAAGCTTGGCAGGAACAGAAGCTGAAAGCAAACTGGGCAGAGACAAGCAGGAAGGGGACTGGAGCTGAAGACAAACAGGGCAGACACAAGCAGGATACAAAGCTGACCCATACAGACAAAGAACAGAACTAAGTTTGAAGCTAAGGTAGAGGGGACTAGAACAGAAGCAGAAGTGCACTCAAGCACCCTAAACAAGGAATCAAGACAGAAGTGCCCACAGGCACACAGGCTATAAACAAATCAACAAGACATCAAGGCAGAAGTGCCCATAGGCACACAGGCTATAAACAAATCAACAAGACATCAAGGCAGAAGTGCCCATAGGCACACAGGCTATAAACAAATCAACAAGAAATCAAGACAGAAGTGCCCACAGGCACACAGACTATGAACAAGGCAACAAGAAATCAAGACAGAAGTGCCCACAGGCACACAGACTAGAACAAGGCAGAAGTGCTACACTGCACACGGACTAACCTGGAGACCTTTGGCATTGCAAAGGCACTGAATGAAAGTGCACCACTTCCTTGTCAACAGGACAGAGGCAGGAAATACACACTGAACACCAAAGTGAGGCTTGAAACACAGAGGAAGTGGAAACCCTACAGGACAGAGGCCAGCACAGCAGCTGATCATCGGGACATAAGGTGAGTCAGAGAGGGATCACGACCACAGTCGTGACATTCAATTTTTGGATTAATTGGCCACATTAGTGATCACCAAATATTACTTTTTGTTTCAAGAAGAATATTTTTTTGCAAATTAAGGGGGTGGCCATGATAGAATTTGAAAAACGATTTGTCTATTGATCACCATTTTTTTTTTTTTTTGCATCTATTGCCTTGTGGAAGGGGTTTATTGATGATATTTTTCTAATTTGGCTGGGGGACATTACTTCTTTTTTTAGTGTTTTTATAGTAGTTGAATAGCAGTGACCCCAACATTCACTTTACATGGCAGATAGAGGATAACATCATCAGATTTTTGGATTTCAGATAGCATATGATCGGGGACAATTTCATACACAAGTATATCGGAAAACAACAGACAGAAATTCTATATTACATTATTGAAAATTGAGAGATAGTGTGCCAATGGGACAATTTTTGAGGGTGAAGTGGTTGTGTTCTGAATTTTAGGATTTCCATTTCCATGCAGCTCATATGAAAACGAGTTTTTTATAGCGTGGGTATCCTAGGAAGGTAGCTCATAGAGCATTTATTAATCCCCATAGAGAGTGTTTTTTTTTTTAGTAATGATGGTGAGCAACAACATCAATGTCTCACCTGCATATTACCCTATTTTTCTCAGTTTTCTTGCACGCAACGAATATTATGTAGACATTGGAATGTTTTATCAGTCCATCTGATGTTTCATCAAATTCCCAGATTTGTTTTTACTAGAAGCAAGAATTTGGGTGAGCTAGTTTAGAATGGAGTATCCAGTCAATTGAGTGCTATTGGTGGGGGTCACTCTGCCTGTGGTCATTGCGTGTATTGTCAATATGTGATGATCATGAACAGAGTGACCATAAACAGTAATGGCGGAGTATTTAAATTGAGGAACAACACTGTGTGTCAGACGCCATTTTAGGCAAAACGTGTGCATGTCAAGACCAGACTTAGATGTGAAAGAAAATAATCTTCAGACCATATCTTGGTTACTAAGTATTCATTTGTGAAGCTTTACAGACTGTTGCTCAGATTGGATATTTTCAATTATGAGGAATGGACTGGTAACAATCAAGGAATGATCATTCTGCTTTATGGACAATCATAGTGTTTCAACCTTTACAACACACAAGGAAAGTATTTGGCATTGATTTTCTTTGCGACTAACATATTGAAGATTCCTTAGAGCATGGATTGAATGATTTTGAACTATGGTCTATTACTCTATTATCATCCTGTTTCTGGTTTATTAGATGTACTAGTGTGCAATATATTGCATTTATATTTTTTGATGTACCGTTGTGTAGTTAGTGATCCTCAGATAGTTGTTTCATTTTTAAGTTAATATCATTAATAAAAGTAGCTATTTCTATATTTGAGACATTTATGATTTGGTTATTTTGAGAGTGAATATTTTGAAATCATTGAGAATTAGATAGCACATTCTTACAGTCTAAAAGTTGTAGTGGTATCACTTAAATAACATACAGCAATTTTGGAACAACATCATCTTAAACAAATTATTTCCTCATATAAAAATGAGGGAAGATTTTGCAAACATGTCAAATGCTTTGGGGTAAAATCCAGTAAAGCTTTGATATTATAGCTATTGCGATTTCACAGGTTATCATAAGGAAGAATCCCCAGAAAATGGAATTGATTCCAAGTCGATCTTAATAGAAAGGTATCTTTCCATTTTTCCATTAGCCCTGGATCCCAAATAAGCACTTCATATTTGGCTCAGTTAATTTGTATGCCTGAGTATCTACCATATAACTCAAATCAGTTCATTAATATGGAGAATTTCTGCCTTAATTGAACTATATGTACTGCTAAATTATCTCCAGATTCCCATATCCCCAAATTCCCGGGTGTTCTTGAACAGCTTGAAGGAAGAGATCCAGAGTGAGGACAAATGAGGATAAAGAACATTCCTGTCGGGTTCTCCTTTGTATCGGACAGGTTTCCAATAATAGTAGTACTACTACTTATCATTTCTATTCCGTTCATTTTCTCTAGCAGAAAAGTTGCCGGTACTCAAATGCCAGGCCACCCTTCAGGGGTGGGGTACCCCGATCATTGAGGGACCCACCTCACAATAGCCAGGCCCCTTGCGACCAGTCACAGAATCTATGACAAGGCAGAATTGGTGTGTAGAGCCTGAGCTCCTTCATTAAAACTTGTGGACCATGGGCCAATTTTAGTAGACAATGGAAATGGTGCCGGTACTCAGTACCCCCTCAAAAAAAGCCCTGTTTCTATTTCATGTTAGCTGAATTTTAGTTTATTGAATGTGCAGGAATGTTAGTTTTTGATGTTTTGATTTTTTATGATAGTGTAAGTAGATGGTTCATTGTAATTTTCTCAAGTTTTGCTAATGTTAGTGTTTACAACCAAGGCAAGGGCTTCATAAAGTTTTTTTGCATGAGAATCACTGGATATCGAAGGTGATGTCATTGAAAAGCATTTGCATTCTAATAATCAGGCAGTAATTTTATTTTTATTTTAATATATTTATTTTTATTTTCACAATATAACAAATTGACTTGGTGCATAGGCAGTGCTGTCTGATTAAGATTTAATAAAAGGAATTTTTTAAAATGTTCGGTAAAGGACTATTTAAAGACCCAAAAGGCTCAACGTGCTTTTTGTAGCTCTGGAGACTGCATGAAGAATGTCTGGAAGTGCCAGTAAGGATTGCTTTGTGAGTGTTAATATTGGATTTGGCTAGATTTTTAAGAACTAATAGGAAGACTATTTTTGTAACTTTTACAATTGTTCCCATGGGGATAGCGCTGAGAATGATTGGTTGGAGCATATTGGTTCTGGTAGCCACTTTTTTTGTAGTGTTTTAATAATTTACTTATTTTTTCAGAAGAGTCTCTTATGATTTCTTCTGTGATTTCTTTTTCTGATGTTAGAGCTCATTTGTAGAACTGAAGGTATAATCTTGGATTTTTCCGAACTGTATGTTGTATCAAACTGAATTTGATTGTTTTACCAAACTGTGTTATTCCGTGCCCCTCCTAGAGAATTTTTTGATAGAGGATTTGGCTGACTCACTGTGAGGTAATTGCCAGCATTGCAGGAGTGGGGGCTAGTTTCTACATAGGGAAGCATGACTGCTTGAAGCATTCCATATACTGCACCTGAACCATAACACTATGATATTTTATTCTTAATTTATCAACTTTCTGACCAGATATATCTATTCTCTAGACTTTATTGCTTATTGCTTAATTAATTTTCCTGTGAATCTGTATTGTGGTGTACTTCTCTCAGGCTTATTTTTGAAAAAGAAGGGTGCCCATCTTTCGACACAAATCGCAAGATGGGCATCCTTCTCACAGGGTTGCCCAAATCGGCATAATCGAAAGACGATTTTGGGCGTCCTCAACTGCTTTCCGTCGTAGGGGTGACCAAAGTTCCCAGGGGCGTGTCGGAAGCATAGCGAAGGCGGGACTGGGGCGTGCTTAACACATGGGCATCCTCGGCCGATAATGGAAATAAGAAGGGCGTCCCTGACGAGCACTTGGCCGACTTTACTTGGTCCATTTTTTCTTGCGACCAAGCCTCAAAAAGGTGCCCGAACTGACCAGATGACCACCGGAGGGAATCGGGGATTGCCTCCCCTTACTCCCCCAGTGGTCACTAACCCCCCCCCCACCCTAAAAAAACTTTAAAAATATTTTTTGCCAGCATCTATGCCAGCCTCAAATGTCATGCCCAGCTCCCTGACAGCAGTATGCAGGTCCCTGGAGCAGTTTTAGTGGGTGCCGTGCACTTCAGGCAGGCAGACAGACCCAGGCCCATCCCCCCCTACCTGTTACACTTGTGGTGGTAAATGTGAGCCCTTCAAAATCCACCAGAAACCCACTGTACCCACATGTAGGTGCTCCCCTTCACCCCTTAGGGCTACGGTAGTGTTGTACAATTGTGGGGAGTGGGTTTTGGGGGGGGGGGTTGGGGGGCTCAGCACCCAAGGTAAGGGAGCTATGCACCTGGTAGCAATTTGTGAAGTCTACTGCCGTGAACCCTAGGGTGCCTGGTTGGTGTCCTGGTATGTGAGGGGGACCAGTGCACTACGAATGCTGGCTCCTCCCACGACCAAATGGCTTGGATTTGGTCGTTTCTGAGATGGGCGTCCTCGGTTTCCATTATCGCCAAAAACTGGGGACGACCATCTCTAAGGTCGACCTAAATGTGGAGATTTGGGCGTCCCTGACCGTATTATCGAAACGAAAGATGGCCGCCCATTTTGTTTCGATAATACGGGTTTCCCCGCCCCTTCGCCGGACGTCCTGCGAGGACGTCCTCAGTAAAACTTGGGCACCCTGTTCAATTATGCCCCTCTCTGTCTTCTAACCCAGACCCCTAAAAAAAACAAAAACAAACAAAATAAATCTTTTTCTGCCTTTTATTTTTCATCGTCAGTCCTAGATTAAAAAAAAAAGCAGCTTTAGTCTTCCAACTGGTTCATATACCTAGATGAAACTACTATAACTCTTGGGAATATTTAGATTTAAAGAAGAAAAGTGAGTTTCTTGCTAAATTTGAATGTTATATCAAACTGAATTTGATTGTTTTATCAAACTGTGTCATTCCTTGCTCCTCCTAGAGACATTTTTGGATTTGGCTCTCCCCACATTCCATCCTCCCCAGGGTTTTCTACTCCATATATAGACAACCCAAAAAAAAATCATTAACATTGTCTGTGTATAACTGAGGAGAAATCTTGCAGACTGTTAAACCTATTCTCCGAGGACAAGCAGGCTGCTTGTTCTCACATGTGGGTCGGCGTCCACGGCGGCCCCAGGAACGGAGATTTTTTTCTAGTAAAATCCAAAGAGCTTTGCGACAGCCAGCAAAGCACGGGACGGACGCACTGCGCATGCGCGGCCATCTTCCCGCCCGCTCGCGTACGTTCCTGCCTCAGTTTTTTCTTTTCCGCGGTGGAGAGTGGCTGCTTGTCGGTCTCTCTCCCTTAGGTCCCAGGAAAAACTTAGGCGCCCTTTTCATGTGCTGTGTGCCGCTTTTTTCTTGTTTTTTTCTTTTCTAGTAAAAAACAAAAACGAAATCCCTCTTTTTTCCTTAGTTTTTGTCCTTAATAAGTTTCCTTTCAGTTCCGTCGCAGCCTTTTGGACCACCCGTCAACGGTTCCCTTTTTTGTGCCCTGAGTTGGCACAATCGAGTCGTTTGACTTCGCCATCACGATTTTCCGCTGATGTCATCGAAGCCTTCCAGCGGCTTCAAGAAGTGTGCTTGGTGCCAGCGGTCGATCTCGGGCACTGACCCGCACTCCTGGTGCATTCAGTGCCTTGGGCCCAACCATCGCCCAGACACTTGCGAGTTATGTCTTAGCTTGAAAAAGCGGACACAGGCGTCGAGAAGAGCTCTTCAGGATCACCTTTTCGGAGCTCCGACTGATTCCTTGGCATCGACGTCGACATCGGTACCGAGGTCGGCAGCGTCGATATCAGCACCGGGGATGGCATCGACATCGGGAGCGCAGGTAATGGCTGTTCGAACTTCCCCTGTAGCTGGAAGTAGTGAGCCGTCGAGTGGGTCTCCACCTGTCTCGAAGGCTCCTGCTGTGCAGGCCCACTGGGACCGACCGATATCGGACCCGACCCCGAGGAGGCATGTGGATTCCACATCCTCATCGGTACCAAGGCATACCGGTGACCTGCTACAGGTAAGTAACTTCACTTTATAGTAACACCTGTTCATACCCATTCCAGCCAATCAAGATGACTTTTATTCTATGTAATAATTGTGGTGCTTTAGTTCAAAGGCACACCATCTTGGAGGCTTAACGCTTGTCCTATCTGTCTTCAGCTTGCTACTATAAAACGAGAGCTCAGCAAAGTTAAGCAGGAATTGGATGCAATTAAAGCACCTTCTATCACTGAACAGAATCATACCAATTTCTCACCACTGCCTCAAACAATAAAACCACCTAAGAATAGATGGATCACAGTAGGCGCAGGTATTGACCCTAAAGAATATTAGTAATGGTAGACAACAAATTAGGTCTGTATGTACAACAATCACAGGTAATAAACCAAAAGAATAAGGAGCTCATTTACTACCTAGTGGTAGGCTACCACCAAGATTACGCATGGGAAATCGGGCTTCTGGCAAGCACTGTTACCAGCACTAGCAATTTTGTTTTATTTTCTAGCACTGGGGTGTGCTTGGTAGTAATCGGGCAGCACTATTCCCTAAATAGCTTCCCCCAGCAAAGGCTGCAAGCCAATGTGTTTCGTTAGTACATGGCCATTTACTGGCCTTTTAAAAGAAATTACCTTTTACCCACGGCGGTAAAAGGTGGCCTCGGTGTTTGGCAATCCTGTGCGCCAGTGCCACCACCGTTTAGTAAAAGGACCTCTAAAAAAATGAATAAGAAGCTATATATATGAGGTGTTATAAAACTGTATCATAAAACTGCCTAAATAAGGAATAACATATAGCATGTAAATTACCTTACCTTTACAATTAAGTAAAACCAAGGAGTGAACTGTTGCAAGTTGGAAATATGAACAATGTGTATAAAGTCACCACAAAGTATCTACAGACAAAAGATAAAAAAAAGAGTAAGCAATCCAAAATAACGGTAATGCGATACAACATTAGACAGTGAAAATAACCAACTCATGATCTCACTGTAGAGAAAACTTATAATGAGGATGTGGTATTACCATAACTTATTCATAAGAAGATAGATTATGCCAGACCTAGAACTGCACTTTATAAAGGAACGCCAGGCACTCCATAAAAAGAGGGCTGTAAAAATAATGAAATCACTGAAAAATGCTGGTATGTTCAAATTAATAAATACACTCATAAGGTCCATCCATGTAAAGCTGAAAAATGGGCTGTGAACGGCATGCACAATTGTGTAAATATGTGATACACAACCTCTACTTTTCTCACCTGCCCCCTCTTGTCTATCCCTAATTTAATGCAAGAGTACCAAAGATATTCAAGGGTATTTGGATTTAAGGTTAACGTCTCTAAAACAGAGATGTTGGCTTTCAAACTTTCAGATGGCTTGCAGCCTTTTTCTCCCTAACATGCCCTCCACCCACTTGTTTTCATCTAGAATTCAGCCTCTCTTCTGACATATCATAATACCCAGCAAAACATATACCTTAACTTTATTCCCTCAACCTTGCACAGAATGCTAATCACTGCCATGGATTTGAACATCCCCTTTTCCCAATAACCCTCCCCCTTTTCCCCTTTCACTGGAGCATGAAAGTAAGTGAGCAAATTTCTGTGGACTTGGAAGCTTTTCCTCTATTCATTAACAATGAAACTCCACATGTAGACTTTTAAATGGCATTTTTATAAATAGTTAAATTAAACTAATTTCTGTCTTCTTTCCCTGTCATTATCTTTTCTTTGCTGGTTCTCTCTTTTTTTCCCTCTGACCACCTTTATTGTTCTTCCTCTACCCAGGCTTGCTCAGGGAAGTTCACACCTCTGCAGCAGTGGATGTACTTTGATGCTTCACATTGTTTACCTGAGGATGACACACTGTTGACCAAGGAAACCTGTTCTCTGGTGAGTAACGGGACTCTATCAAATAAAGCAATAATTCTCTTATTTGGCAAACTGACCCTGCACCATGTGTCCCAGGATCCACTGCATGGGGTCAGGTACTGACCGTTTTCAAGGTGGCAGTGTGGAGGCAGACATAGTAAATGTTGGCAGATAAAGATCCCGCATAGTCCATCCAGTCTGCCCATCAAGGCGGCCAGAGTTGAATCTGGTACTCTGCACAGGTTCTGCTTCTTCATGATTAAACATTGATATATTTAATCTGTGTTTCTCTGTGCCAATTTTGGGGCACAGACCATAGAAGTCTACCCAATACCAGTCCTACTTCCCAACTACTGGAGTTACCGTTGAAGCCTAGTCCGACCTTGATCCTGAAGTTTTATTTTATTTTATTTATTTACATTGCTTAATACCATTGTATGCCAGGACTGGCTTCAAAGCGGTTTACAATAAAATAATCAAATTAATGAAGAAAGAAAAGGTGAAGGAGGCGTTAAGAACAAGTAGGGTATGCTAAAGAGAAACAGTGAGTTTTCAGTGAGGATTTAAACTGTTTTATAGGAGGTTTCTGAGTGGAGAAAAGCGGGGAGAGCATTCCATAATTTAGGTCCAACATAACTAAGAGCTGATGCTCGTATGGAGGTGAGTCTGATAACAGAGGGTGGTGGGAGTTGAAGGAGACCAGCAGTTGAAGAATGGAGTGAACGTGTGGGGATATAAGGAATGAGAAGACGAGAGAGATAATCCGGAGAGGTTGGAAGGCATGATTTAAACACCAGAATTAAAATTATAAACTGAATATTTGTCGTAGAGGAAGCCAGTATTCTCTTTAAGGTTTAACGGTTTTTATTCAGGATCAAAACACCCAACATCAAACAACAAAACAACAAGTCTAGACAAATACATCAAGTGGTTACATTGCAAGGAGCAAGCATAACAAGAACAAGCAAAAACATCTTACAGCAAAAAAAAATAAATGGGTATCATAGGATCCCTTTTTATTTTGTGAGAAACCTCTCACTGCCCTCCTACCCCACAACCCTATTTTCCATTTAAGTTTAACAGATGTATGCAGAATCCCCCTCCCCCCAACCCTATCTTTTCCCATATCTTAATCAAAGCAGGTATTCTTTATAAAGCAACGGGGTGATATGATCAAAATAGATAAGGCGCACAGCAGTGGACAGATCAAAATAGAGAAGGCAGAGAACAGTGGATTGCACCAATTGAAGACAGTTTAAAGATTGAAGTGGTAGACCAGAATAAAGCGAATTATAATAGTCTAGATGCGTAATGACAGTAGACACTAGAAGGGCATGTATTGATGACATGGACAAAATAGAGCGCACAGCATGCATTTGGTGAAGTGAATAGAAGGAAGTTTTTACAACAGCATTAATTTGTGGTTTGAATGTAAGCAAACTGTCAAAGAGTACACCAATAATTTTAAACTGAGTCTTTAAAGGAAAGCTGACAACATAAAAGAACAGGGCAGGAGGGAGTTTGGGTACATGGATTAGGAAAATGAATGGCCACATTTTGGGGGATTAAGAAACAGATGGTGATCCTGGAGCCAATGAAATACCCTAAAGAGACAAAAAAATTCAGTTCAGTTAAATCTGTTTGTGAGGGAGGAGCACGATATGGAATTTGGATATCACCAACATAGCAGAAGGGCAAACAGTGATTTGACTAAATAACAGTGAGAAGTGGTTTGAGAAACAGGGGCGTAGCTAGGTGGGGCCACAGGGGCATGGGCCCCCACAGATTTAGCCGTGGCCCCCTCTACTTTCGACCCCCCCCCGCTGCCGCTGACCCTTCCCCACCGCTGCCATGTCCCCAACCCCCGCTAACTGAAGTCGTCTTCAACGCCGGTCTCTGGCGTGTTCACTGATCTGTTTCTGTGAGTCCTGACTCCTGACATCCTGCGACGGGCAAGGATCAGAGGCGGGGGGGTCAAAAGTGGCATGGGAGGGACGGTAGCAGTGGGGGTCAATAGTGGCGGGGGGGTCAGCAGCAGGCTAAACTGTGCTCCCCTACCTCGGGCTCTGGACCCCACTCCCGTTGATGTCTGGCTACGCCCCTGGATTGGAGTGAGAATAGAAGAGGAACACCAGAATCAATGGGGAATATATGAGAAAAGGTCTGCTGATGTGCAATTTGGAATAACGGTCAGAAAGATAACTACAGAACCATTGGACAACAGTGTCACAAATACCAATAGATTGAAGACAGCACAGAAGTGAGTGATCAAAAGCAGAAGATAAATCCAAAGATACATTAACAACTGAGAAACGCTGGTCAAGACAAGTTCTAATAGAATCATAAAAGGCTGTAAGGAGAGTCTCTGCTGTGATGCTTAAGGAATCCAGCCCGGTAAGGACGAAGGACAAGGGAAGAATCAAGAAAATCTGTTAAATGCTGATGGAGAGATGTTTGAAATTGGATGATAGCTAGCAGGGTTAGTTGGATCCAAGTTTTTTTTTCTTTAAGAGAGGAGTGACTAAAGAATGTTCCCAAGATGTGGGAACATGGCTGGAAGATAAACTAAGCTGAATCAATGGGAGAAGAAGAGGGTGAATTTGAGGTGAAGCATGTTTAAAGAGAAATGCTGGCCAAGGGTCATGTGAAGAGCTTGAAGGATTAGTATTGTTAATTGCATATTTAAGTGAAGTCAAAGTGGGTACTGTAAAAGCAAACTAAGTAGATGAAGGAACAGGTAAAGATGGTATCGAGGGAGAGGAGTTGGGAGAGGAGGAGAGTGTAACAGTGGGGCTCTGCAAAAAAGAGATTTTGAAAGAGGAATGTAAAGATTGAATTTTTTTATTCCAGAAAGATCCCAAGGTAGTCGGAGAAAGAATGGTGGGGTCATAGGAGGGCAGAGAGGAACCTGAAGGGGCAACTGATTCAATAAGTTGAAATAAAACACTGGGTTTGGAGGCTGTGCTAGAGATATGCTGGGCAATAAAGTCTTTTTTACTTTGCTGCAAGAGAGTGCGATGTTGATGGTAGTATGTGTTATTATGTGCAAAAAGACTTTTAAGGTGATTGGAGAATGAGATTTGCACCAGGCATGCTCGGCACTTCGGAGTTGTGTTTTAAGTAATTTAAGAGGAGCAGAAAAAACATGCAGCAGAATGCTTATGCTTATACACAAATGATCAAACGGGCAACAGTGTCAAGAGCCTGACGAAGTGAGTTAGGTCTTGAACCGTGGGAGAAAGAGGAGGGGAGGATCAGTGAATCCAGATGAAAAAGGGGAAGGGAATAGAGGCCAGAGAGACTCAAGAGTATCATCGGTAATGATATGTCGGGAAGGTGGGGTGGAAGATCGAAAGGGGGGAGCCAAAAGAGATTCAGAAAAGTAAAGGAGTGCATGATCGGTCCATGGGAACCAAGTCAGATTTAAACGCTGGGACTTGAAGGAGGAGGAAGAGTGAGCAATAGTAAGGTCAAGATTGTTACCGGCCTTATGAGTGAGAACAGAAACATGTTAAGATCACAGTTATTCCAG
Source organism: Microcaecilia unicolor (assembly GCF_901765095.1). Classification (NCBI taxonomy): domain Eukaryota; kingdom Metazoa; phylum Chordata; class Amphibia; order Gymnophiona; family Siphonopidae; genus Microcaecilia; species Microcaecilia unicolor. Next base: position 183,669,782 of record NC_044036.1, on the reverse strand, counting down.
GAGAGAAAAGAAAGAAGTTTGACAACAAGTCATGGGAATATTAAAATTGCTGAGAATAAGTAATGGGCCAAAAAGAGTGCTAGTTTCAGCAAAAATGACAGAAAGTTCTTCTAAGGAAGACGAAGAGGGAGGAGGGGTATGATAGACAGAAGCCAAATAAAAGGAATACTCGGGGGTATAAAAATGCAATATTCTCACATCAGAAAGAGAGAGAGGGACAAAGGTGCAAGGGGAGACTCGAAGGGAGATGGACCATTGGTGTGACCTAGTATGGTATGGCTATTCTTATGTTCTTATGAAACCCAGAGTTCTTTATATGGCTTTGAGTTGCTCGCACAAATTTGGGCACACGCAGCTTAATTGAAGAGCAAGCCAATTAGCGCTTTTAATTGACATCCTCACAAGCAATTATTAGCGCTGGTTGAATTTAGTTATCAATTACACGCATAAATTTAGGCACCAGTCCAAAAAGAGGACACAGAAATGGGAGAGTCATGGCAGATTGGGGTGTTCCTAGAATTTACACATATAGTTATAGAATAAGGGGGATATGCATCTAATTTAGGCGCAACGATTTGCACCACGCTTCAGTTTGTGCAAATGGCCATGCCTAAAGTTAGTAACCACAAAAAGAGGAAGGCTACTGTGACTCTAACTCCAAAGATGAACATCAACAAGTGAAGAGTCCAGTGTAAATATTTAAATAATCAACACAATGTATTAAAATTCCAAATATTCCTTTATTCTCAAATATTATCTTCTTTTATATATAAAAAGTAGTTGAGCATTTAGCTATGGCTCGACGGTGGCCAAACCTGTTTCATTTTACATGCTTCACATTGCATCTTATCAAACCCCAATTCTTTCATGCAGCTAACAGCTAAGAACGCTGCATGAAAGAATTGGGGTTTGATAAGATGCAATGTAATCACAAAAATATGTGATACCATCTTGTTTGATATTATAAGAAAGTTGATGCACGGCTCCTGATGAAGCATGTAAAGTGAAACGGGTTTGGCCACCGTCAAGCCATAGCTAAATGCTCAACTACTTTTTATATATAAAAGAAGATAATATTTGAGAATAAAGGAATATTTGGAATTTTAATACATCATGTTGATTATTTAAATATTTACACTGGACTCTTCACTAGTTGATGTTTATGCCTACTCACAAATTGTATTAGGGACTGAACCTCTGTACTAGTTAAATCACCATATGAATCTACTCAGGGTTCTAAATAATAATGCACACGTGTTTACTAAGGAGGAAAAAGCCTCGAGCAAACTCCTATTGATTCAACGTAGTTTGATAGGAGTTGGACTTCCTCATCATTGACAAAAAACCTCCTAGATGGGGTTCTCAAAGAAATTTTAACTATATTTCAACTTTCTCAACTATAATGATGTTCTAACATAACATTCAGATTTAGCTTTATAGTCTTGGCCTCAATGCATTTCTCTAGATGGTGACTGTGTTTTCTCAAATTTCTTTGAGAACCCCATCTAGGAGGTTTTTTGCCGAAGATGAGGAAGTCCAACTCCTATCAAACTACATGTTGAATCAATAGGAGTTTGCTTGAGGCTTTTTCCTCCTTAGTAAACATAAGTGTGCATTATTATTTAGAACCCTGAGTAGATTCATATGGTGACATGCCTAAAGTTAGGCATGGTTCCCGGACATAAGTGTTATTCTATAAACCACGTCTAACTTTGTGAGGTTTATGGAATAGCGCTGAACATTATTTTTTTCAGCATTCATTTTTTTTAGGCGCCATATATAGAATTTAGTCCCATATGGATAGGATTCAGCTGTTAAGTCAGATTTTAAGCTTTATAATTGAAAGCGAGAGAGTTTCTGCTTCTATCTGGAATGATAATGAAATATTAAATGTGGTTTCCCAGAATGCTTTAGGTGTTCCTGGAACCATTTTTTAATGTTCCCCCCCCCCCCCCCTTTATTTTCTCTGCAACCATTTAAGACATATGAAATGTGAATAAATTAGTCATATCAGTGCCAAATGTACTGAATTAGTGACAGGTAAAGGATCATAGATTTGATATACCGTCTTTCTGTGGTAACAAACAAAGCAGTTAACTTTTATAAAGTGTGTAATCTAAATGCAGAGGGAGAAGCTATTTCTCTGTTGTTCATGAGGCCTCACCTCACTTGAAATAACATATTCAGTTTTGGAGGCTGTATCTTTCTAAGGATTTAAAGAGGCAGGATGTGGTCCAGAAGCACCACAAGACACATGAGATGCGACTTGATAACCTAAAGATGCATACTCTGGCGGAGAGACAGACTAGTGGAAATGTGCTTCAAATATACAAGAAATAAACTGTTTCTTAAGGAAAGGAAGTTGTAAATCTAGAAGACATTATAGGGGGGGATTCATGAAGGTGCGGTAAATGTTTGCCTTCTATCACACCTTGATCTCCCGCGGAATTCACCCTGCAGGATCCCAGTACTGTAGGTTGCTGAATCCTGCCTCAGGAATAACACCGCTTGCCTCCCCCCTCCCCCCCACGAACTACATGTCTAGAAGGGGAAAGAGATGTGTAAAAGATAATGTTGTGGGGGAGGGGGTGGGAGGTACTGGCCCCCAAACAATCTGGAAGAGAAAATGAAGGGAGATTATGTGCCTTGTGTGTTTTGTATTTTTTGGGTTATGGGTGGGAATTTGTCCTCCCTGGTGTGGTGGGAATTGGTTCAGTGGGAATTGTCCAGGTGGGAACTGATCTAGAACTGTAACAGATGTTGTCTACAGACCTCCAGCACAAATGGAGAAACTGTACAAAGATCTGATTGAAGTTATCCATAAGTTGGGAATGAAAGGGGAGATGTTGTAGCTGGGAGATTTCAACTTGTCTGATGTGGATTGGAAAGTCCCATCCGCTGAATCAGAAAAAAGCAGAGAGATTGTGGATGCCTGCCAAAGTGCTCTGCTCAGACAAATGGTAATAGAAACCAACGAGGGAAAGGGTGACCTTGGAACTAGCACTCGCAAATAGAGATAGTGTTTCCAATGTCCTAAGTGGGTGCCCACTTAGGCAACAGCGATTATCACACAATAAGGTTTGATATAAGAGCTAAAGTGGAATTTCAAACATACAAAATTGAAAAGTGCTGGGTTTCAAACATATTGACTTGAGTAAAATGGGTGAGTACCTGAAGAAAAAACTGTGTAGGCATAGGAGACACGAAAGGACAGTTGTCCAAGCTGAAAGCAGCTATAAATATGGAAAGAGATCTTTATGTATGGAAAGGAAACAAAAGCAAGAAAAAAAGGAAACCTTTATGGTTCTTCAAACAAGTGGCTAAAAAATAAAGGCAAAGAGGCAGTGTTCTGAAAATGCAGAACAACACAACCAGCTTGGAAAATTCAAAGAATCAAAGAGGGAATTACAGCTAACAAAAGCACAGGCGGAAGGAAAAACGGCTAAAGATGTAAATAGAGATGTCCAGACCTTTTTCAGAAAGGAGGAAGGCTAGAAATGGAATTGTAAGACTGAAAGATGCAAAACCTGCTATGTAGAGAGTGATGCGGTAAATGTTCTGTGTTCATGGAGGAAAATCCTGGAGAAGGACCACACCTATCTGCCAAGAGTATTTATGGGAATGGAGGTGGTTATTGCACCACTCATGGAAGAAAGTTTTTATGAACAGCTTGAAAAACTGAAAGCGGACAAAGCCCCCTAGGGCCAGATGGGATACATCCCAGAATATTGAGGGAAATTGGAGACATCCTGGCGGGATCTGTTAAGGATTTATTTAATAGATCTTTAGAGATGGGAGAGGTTCCGTGCGTTTGGAGATGAGCAGATGTAGTCCATCTTCACAAAAGTGGGGACAGGGAGGAAATCTGAAACTACAGGTTGATAAACCTCATTTCAGTGGTTGGAAAACTAACGGAGACACAATGAAGAAAAGATAATGTACTTCCTAGAACCTAACTGGTTGCAGGATCCAAGGTAACATGGTTTTACCAAAGTAAAATCATGCCAAATGAATCTGATTGATTTCTTTGACTGGGTAACCAGAGAACTAGATAAAGGACATAGACTAGACATAATCTACTTGAATTTCAACAAAGGCTTTGATACAGTTCCTTACAGGAGGCTTCTGAATAAGTTGAATGGCAAGTTAAGACCCAAAGTGGTGAACCAGATTGGCAAATGATGGACTGACAGACAAGAGAGGGTTGTGGTGAATAGAGTTTATTTGGAAGAAAGGAAGGTGAATAGTGGAGTACTACTGGGACCAATTCTATTTAATATATTTGTGAGCGACATTGCCAAAGAATTAGAAGGAAGGGTTTGTCTTTTCCTAGATGACACAAAAATATCCAACAGAGTGGACACTGCAGAGTGAATAGAAAACATGAGAAGAAGGGATCTATAGAAATTAGATGATTAGTCTAAGATCTGACAGTTAAAATTTAATGTGAGGAAGTGCAGTATGATTCACTTGGGGTGTAGAAATCCAAAGGAGACATACGAGATAGGGGGAGAGAGACTGATAATCATGGTTCAGGAGAGAGACCTTGGCTTTGTAAGGGGTGCTCTAACCACTAGGCCACTCCTCCACTATTTTGTCTGGTGCTTTTGTATGTGGTTTCTCATTTTATTCCTGGATTCATGTAAGGTCTGGTAGGACTAACAGCATATTTTTTCCTCTTTCAGCGCCAGTCTCGTTATGATGGGCAGATTGCTGTGTTTGGTGCTGATTTCCAGGAGAGACTGGGGAAGCAGAAGTACTTTGTGGTGAGCATTGGACAATAGAGTGGATGTAATTTTTATTGCTGCGGGATGGGCAGTGGTAGTGCTACAGGAAACACTGGCATAGCCAGACAGCCAGTTTTGGGTGGGCCTTAATCCAAACTAGATGGGCACAAAAACTTTCTCTCTGCCCTCTCCCATCACATTCACCGACGATCCAGCATCTCCTACAGTCTCTCTGAACCCCTCCCCCCACAGTGTACCTTTGAAAACTTCACCTATGGAGGTCGCTGGCAGTGAGCAGCGATTGACACATGCTGCTCATAGCTGACTCCAGAGTCTTCCCTCTAATGTGGTCCTGCCTGTGCAGAATCAGGAAGTTGCATCAGAGGGAAGGCTCTGGGGCCAGCTGAGAGCAGCATGTGTGAATTGCTTCTTGCTGTTGGTAACCTCCAGAACTGAAGAGGAATCTTAAAAGATAGAATATGGGCTGGGGGGTGTGTAGTTGAGAGACTGTGGGAGATGCTGGATAGTCAATGGAGGGGAGAGCGGGGGGGGGGGGGGGGAGAGGAAGAGGTGGAGATTCTGGACAGCAGGGGGAAGATAGCCAGACAGCTTGCTACTAAAGGCCCTGAAGAGAACACTGAGTTCTTCAGCTGGCATAACCTGGGGGTTCTCACTATCCATAGCAAGGGTGTACTGCGGCTGGGTGGGTCTGAGACCAAAATGAATGGGCTCTTGCCCACCTGTGGCTACAGTGCTGGGAGAAAATGAAATGCAGTAGTAAGGATGTGCATTCATTTTTGCACTAACGGTAAAACATGATGAACGGTATCATATTTGGTTAATTTTGCCACTGTTGAATCGAATGGCTAAGACCGCAGTTTTGAATGAACTGCCATTTCTCCAATTCATTTTTGTCAAGGGCATACCCACAGAGTGGAGCCACTCTGAGAAGAGGAAAAGGAGTGACAGACAAACCTTAAGTACAAGGCACCTGGGAACCCTAAGTGTTAATATGAAATGAGGACAAAAAGAAGAAAGGGGTAGACCAATGTGATTCCAAAGCAAGTGGTTTATTGATGAGTAATGGCTAAAAGTGTCTAGACGCAATCCTGCATTTCTGCATCTGATGCGCCTACCTCAAGAATCAAGCATCTATTCTTTTTGTAAAATAGCATAAATATAGTAAAAACTTAACTAAAACAAAATATTAAATGCATATATAAAAGAGCCACATATTCAAGTATATATAGTTATCAAATAATGACTAGGCAATAAAAAAATGTAATACAAAATAAAGCATTGATAAATTTATTTATTTTATTTATTTTATTTGTTACATTTATACCCCACATTTCCCCACCTATTTGCAGGCTCAATGTGGCTTACAAAGTATCGTAAGGTGATTGCCATTACGGATGATAACAAATACAAGTAAATACAAGTAAAAAGTAAAAACTGATAAAACAATATGATAACAAATAAGCATTTAGAATAATAAAGTGAATTGTATTACTTTGATTTATATGTATGATATATATGGTCCTCTTCTTGTTATCTCATTGATGACACCCATACATGATGGTTACATAAGTACATAAGTAATGCCATACTGGGAAAAGACCAAGGGTCCATCGAGCCCAGCATCCTGTCCACGACAGCGGCCAATCCAGGCCAAGAGCACCTGGCAAGCTTCCCAATGTACAAACATTCTATACATGTTATTCCTGGGATTTTGGATTTTTCCAAGTCCGTTTAGTAGCGGTTTATGGACTTGTCCTTTAGGAAACCGTCCAACCCCTTTTTAAACTCTGCTAAGCTAACCGCCTTCACCACTTTCTCCGGTAACGAATTCCAGAGTTTAATTATACGTTGGGTGAAGAAAGATTTTCTCCGATTTGTTTTAAATTTACTACACTGTAGTTTCATCGCATGCCCCCTAGTCCTAGTATTTTTGAAAAGCGTGAACAGACGCTTCACATCCACCTGTTCCACTCCACTCATTATTTTATATACCTCTATCATGTCTCCCCTCAGCCATCTCTTCTCCAAGCTGAATAGCCCTAGCCTCCTTAATCTTTCTTCGTAGGGAAGTCGTCTCATCCCCGCTATCATTTTAGTCGCCTTCGCTGCACCTTTTCCAATTCTACTATATCTTTCTTGAGTTGCGGCGACCAGAATTGAACACAATACTCAAGGTGCGGTCGCCATGAGAAATGTCTCACTGTTTAGAGCTTTGGATCTAGCTGAGGAGCTGGGGATACCACTGTGCAAAGGAAGGGTCAGGCATGCTCAGAATTTTATAATATAGTTTTAAGTTCTGTCCCAGTGTTGTTGGATGAAGTACTTCAATTGTGTGTCTTATCAATCCTGCTGTCTAGAGAAAACAGCTATTACAGGTTGCTCTTTCTTTGCTTCCTAGGCTGTTACTGATAAGAGATGACTTATGGTATTCTAACCCTATATACACACAGAGAGATGCCAGCTAATCAGCATGTTCTCTTTGTACTAGGTGGGAGCTGGTGCCATAGGCTGTGAACTCCTGAAGAACTTTGCAATGATTGGTCTGGGAGCTGGTGAAGGTGGCAGCATCATTGTGACAGACATGGATTCCATTGAGAGATCCAATCTGAATCGCCAGTTCCTCTTCCGAGCCAGTGATATATCTGTAAGTGAAGTCTGAGGTGTCCAGACCCCCCCCCCCCCCGCCCACACACACATACACACACACACACACACACAATATTTGACTTCCATTACTGTTACTGGGTATATTGTGTGGTTCCAGTTCTGTGGTTCTCTTGTGATCTTATTAATGCTGCCTCATATGATAATTGATCCTTAAACTATTGCACTTCGTTCTCATTCTTACGCTGATGAAGATCACAGAATGAAAACAGCGGAAAGTCATGAGATATGTGTGATGTGTAAGGTTCAGGGTCGAATAATCAGAATAGATTTTTAGTTTAATGTTTGAGGGAAGCTTGTTCTGTGGAAATGAAACTGAGCATGGAGACATAACTTGCTTAGTATGGGACACAGGAGAATATATAATATAGAATTGAGAACGTCAGTAGCAGAGAAGACTGGAAAGGTAGTCTGGAGTGAGATTATTAATGCACTTGTAACTATGTCAGGGGGCAATTCTGTAAGTGAGTGCTCTTTTAAATGACCTATGCCATGTGGTGAGATAATGGTTCCTGGGTTCCAGTATAGAATACTATTGTACCCTGGCATCAGGGGTGTGCTGGTAAATTGTTAACAGGGGGCTCTCTCTCGCCAGCAAAGCAAAAGAGAATTCAGGAGGGGCCCAAGCCCACATTTTGGGATCCATTTGCAATGAAAACAAGTTTACGTAATCTTGGATTCATGCTCAATGCACACCTTACCATGCAAAATCAGATTGATTATGTGATCTCTACATCACATCCTTTTTTCAGATTTGTGTTTTGAGTAGCGTGAAGAAATTGGTGCCTGCAGCTAACTTCCGGACAACTGTGCAGAGCCTGGTGTTGTCTAAGCTTGATTTTGGTAACTTATTTAGGGATGTCATGAGCCCTTGCCCAGGCTCTGCAGATTGTCCAGAACACCACTGCCCAGCTAATTACGGGTGTCGTTTGCCCTGCTCATATTACGCCAAGTTTATATCACATATAGGGTGCAGTTTAAGATTCTCTTGTTAATCACTACGATACTGAAATTGTACATGCCAAGACGTACATTGCGCTCTGAATTTGCAAAATATTTGTGTGGTCCTTCAGCTACAACATGCCACTATGTTGAGACTTGGAAGCATTCCTTTTCTCAGGCTGCCCCTGTTCTTTGGAATGAGCTTCCCAGTTATTTGCAGTGTTGTGGGAATTTACAACAGTTTGTAAAATTTTTGAAACACTCATTGTTTTGCTAAGGCTTTTTTACCTGATTAATTTTTATGAATTGCTTTACTGTGTTGCATTTACCTCTCTAGATAGATAGGGTTTTTGGGGCTAATTACATAGTAACGTGGAGGGGGATAATCGAACGGGGGCACCCATCTCTAAGGACGGCCCCGTAAAGGGGCGGGGCAACCCGTATTATCGAAATAAAATGGACGATCATCTTCAGTACACTGCCGACATGCCCCCTTGAACTTTGGTCGTCCCTGCTACGGAAAGCAGTTGAGGATGCCCAAAATCGGCTTTCGATTATGCCGATTTGGGCGACCTTAGGAGAAGGATGCCCATCTCCCAATTTGTGTCGGAAGATGGGCGCCCTTCTCCTTCGAAAATAAGCAGGATAGTAACATAGTAGATAACGGCAGAAAAAGACCTGCATGGTCCATCCAGTCTGCCCAACAAGATAAACTCATATGTGCTACTTTTTGTGTATATCTGACCTTGATTTGTATCTTACTGTAAACTTGGATACTCACTTTATCTATCTTTTTTACTTATGCATTTATTCAAATATATTAATGTATTATGAAATGTGCTCAGACCATACCCATTCAAACCATTATATCCCCAAGGAGACTATGTGGTAGTGTCACAGATGGAACCATCATCGCACATTTGATGTCCCCCCTCCAAAATATGTATGTACATATACCAAAGTCAACTCGAGAATATTCACCACACATGTATATATAACCAAATCCTGTATAGTAAATTGCATGTATATTGCACTGGGCTAAATATTTGTATCTGCCATTTTCAGGGCACAGACCGTAGAAGTCTGCCCAGCACTAGCCCTGCCTCCGACCACCGGCTCTGCCACCCAATCTTGGCTAAGGTTCTGAGGATCCATTCTTTCTGAACAGGATTCCTTTATCTTTTCATCTTCACCACCTCCCGCGGGAGGGCATTCCTAGTATCCACCATTCTCTCCGTGAAAAAATACTTCCTGACATTTTTCTTGAGTCTTTCCCCCTTCAATCTCATTTCGTTTCCTCTAGTTCTACCGCCTTCCCATCTACGGAAAAGGTTCATTTGCGGATTAATACCTTTCAAATATTTGAACGTCTGTATCATATCACCCCTGTTTCTCCTTTCCTCCAGGGTATACATGTTCAGGTCAGCAAGTCTCTCCTCATACGTCTTGTAACGCAAATCCCATACCATTCTCGTAGCTTTTCTTTGCACTGCTTCCATTCGTTTTACATCCTTAGCAAAATATGGTCTCCAAAACTGAACACAATACTCCAGGTGTTTTTACTGTTTTTACATTAGTTATGTTTGTGTATATTGTTTGGGTATGTATTTGTAACCTGCCTTGTTATTTTTAAAATAAATAAATAAATAACATTAATTGTATGTTATTTATTTTTTATATGGTTTATCTGTTTTATATGGTTCTGTTGGCTTTTTATATAGTTTCAAATGTTTTAACCTTTTTTTCAGCTTTTATACCCTTCTCTTTTAAGTAGCTTATTTTGTGCTTGGTTTTTAATGTTTTTTATTTGGATTACCAATATCCTTATGTCTTTTTACAAAATGAGCATTCTTTGAGTTATTTTGAAGCCTTTTTGTTGAGCTGTCTCTTTTAAAATGGTGCGTGAAGCTTTCCCATTGCTTTGTGTAGCACATGAAGTCATTGGAGCACATACGTGTGTCATGGAACACACGGTATTTTTTGGTTTTAATGGCATTTTGGGGCTGAAATTAGATGCAATTTCAATTTTAAAATATTCCACTTTGCTGCTAGGCTTTAAATAAAGATCATATGCAAGTTTTATACTGATTAGTGATGCAACCCGAATCAATTTGTTATCTAGCCAGTAAAACACTTCCAGTAACTGGGCTGCACCTTTTGAGTGGTTTTTAACCATTTTGATTTTTCATGATTAATTTGATTGAGTAAGCTTTATAGTTTGGCTGTTTATTTTATTTTAATTATGTTTTAATGTCTCATTTGATTGCTATTTGACCCCAAGAGAGGAAGTGCATAAAAGCTTGAATCAAGGCTTGTGTGCCAAACACTACTGTTAAGTGGATGCTGCCATCTGCATGTTGGCTTGAAGTAATGCTGGATGAATTGCTGGCTGCTTGTTTTTGCTTATTAGGTGTATCATTAGTATTATGCTAACATTGTATTATATCTCTGGTATGTGAATTCTAGCCTGTTAAATGTGTACATTTTTTATACTGTTTCACAGTAGTTCTGTTGTTAGGTTTCACTTTACTGCTTTCAAGTTTACCTCATTTAGGGGTCCTTTTACCAAGCTGCGGGAAAAAGAGCCCTGTGGTAGTGGCAGGGGCTGTTTTTCCCATGCACCAAGGCCCTTTTTACCACAGCAGGTAAAATGCCCCCAAAACAAAGTGGCTATGCGGTAAGAGAACTCTTACCACATGGTCATGCAGCGGGGAGCCCTTACCACCACTCATTGAGGTGGCAGTAAGGGCTCCTGTGGTAACTGGGCAGGCCACGGCGATGCCGGGTTACTGCCGTGCTAACCTTTTCTGGGGGTTTTCCTCTTGGAAATGGCACGTGCTTGACCCAGAACTACCGCTGGTGGCCACATTAGGCCAGCGGTAGACCCGGAATAGCGAGCAGTAAGCCCGCATTGGGTATATCGCCACTCTGTAAAAGGGCCCCTTATTCTATTTATGTTTATACTTAGTTATTTTACTATTGTTATGCTATTAACAAAACTGTAAGTTTTATGTTCAACTGTACCTGCTGTACATCGCCTTGGGTGAATCTCTTCATAAAGGCAGTTAATAAATCCCAATAAATAATTAGTATTTTAAGTTGTCAAATTCTGTAATTTTTATTTATTAAATATTTGCTTATATATGTTCTATTTTAGCCTACTTGAGTTACCCCAATAGTTTTAATGTGATTAAGGGATCTTCTGTGAATATGTGTCTTATGTGTCTTTCTACATATCTTTAAAGAATTTTCATTTGGATACTTATGTTTTATTTATGAATGTTTTTTTTGTGTAAATAGTAACTTAGTAACATAGTAGATGACGGCAGATAAAGACCTATACAGTCCAACCTGTCTGCCCAACAAGATAAACTTATTACATATGGTATGAACTGTTACATCATATGTATACCTGATCTTGATTTATCCTTGCCATTTTCAGGGCGTAGACCGTAGAAGTCTGCCTGGCACTGTCCTTGTTCTAAAATTTCTGAAGTTGTTGTCAAAGCCCCTGAAAAGCTCCACTCCTGCCCATCCAAGTCTATTCAACCTCGATCAGGGCATAGGCTGTAGAAGTCTGCCCAGCACTGGCTTTCCTACCTAATCTCCGCTATACTTCTTTGGATTTGATCCTTCTTAAAGGCACCTGGCTCATTTTTGCTTTAGTTGTAACCTCTCTACCAGGATGCTTCCCTGTTTTGATGGTAGTCATCAGAGATACCTCAATTTGAACCATGTGCTCCTGTGCAACTGTTGCCTTTTTCCCAGATTCCAGATTATAAACTGCTCTATCTCCTTTTTAAATGTTGATGCCAGCAGCCAAGTTCCACCCAAAATAGGCTCCCCCTTCTCCAGAATGTTGCCCAGTTCCTAACAAACCTAAATCCCTCTTCCCTGAACCATTATCTCAGACACCCATTGAGACTCCAGAGCTCTGCCTGCCTTCTGGATCCTGCACATGGAACAGGGAGCATTTATGAAAATGTTACCCCGGAGGTTCTGGATTTCAACTTCTATCTAACAGCCTAAATTTGGCTTCCAGAACCTGACTCCTACATATTCCTATGTTGGTGCCCACATGTCTGAAGTCAGCCAGCTCCGCCCCAGTACTGTTTAAAATCTTATTTAGGTGGTGTGTATGGTCTGCCACCTTTGCACTAGGCAGGCAAGTGACCAAGCGATCCTCACGTCTACCAGCCGCCCAGCTATCTACATGCCTAATAATCAAATCTCTAGCTAAAACAGCCATCCTAACCCTTACTTTCTGGGCGCAAGCCCCTGGAGATACATCCTTGATGCAGGGGCATAGCCAGACTTTGGCGGGAGGGGGGGTCCAGAGCCCGAGGTGAGGGGGCACATTTTAGCCACCTTTGACTCCCCCCCGCACCGCTGCCCCTCCCCCATCCCTTTCAACCCCCCCCCCCCTCCCTCCACTGCCAACCCTCCCCTGCCAGGTACCTTTGCTGGCAGGGGTCCCAAACCCCCACCAGCCGGTCCCCTTCTGCGCTGGTCTCCGAGTCTGGCGTGTTTGCTGATCTGGATTCTGTTTCTGTGAGTCTTGACATTCTGCACGGACGTGGCGGGGGAGGGTCGGCGGCAGGGGGGTGAAAGCAGGGGGCCAGCTCTAAATATGCGGGGGCCCATGTCCCCGTGGCCCCACCTAGCTACGCCCCTGCCTTGATGCAAGAGAATATTGCACCGCTAGATTGCTTCCTGCTTCACCAAGGTGATGCTTAACCTTTTAGGTGGCCTTCCTCCTCCAAGGCAGCTCAGAGGTTGCCATACTGGTAGTGGTGCTTTTCTACGGTGTTCCTGTAGGTTTCCTCTGCTTACTTCTGTCAGCCTGAGGTCCTTCAAGTCATGCTACTCTAGCCTCTTGAGATCAGACTCATTTTGCTAGAGTTAGATGCTGTTTGCACAGGGTGTTCACATATGCTTACAGTGGACTAGCTAGGCTCACTTCCACTCCAATCTATTATACCTCCTTAAAGATTCACAAGCTCACAGGTTTACTGCTGAACGCCAGTGACAGCTGCACGTGGCACTGGAAACAGAGATTAATCAAATGGCTTCCTTGCTTACAACGGACTAGACAGGTTCACTTCCACTCCAGTCTATTAAACCCCCTTCAAGATTTATCAGGTAAGAGGAGAATAAAGAACCGCAGCGCTGGGTGATCGCTGCATACTGTTAGTGGTGCCAGCTGTCAAAACAAAGAAACGCACGTTCTGTAACTAAACTTTAATTATCCCGAGAACGCTAGATCCTGCTAAATCACGTCCCTGTGACATAACGTTACCGTTGCACGACGGAGGCCTTGTATCTTTTAAGGAGGACAAGATTGCTACGTAAATACGAGGTCCAGGAGAATAATCTCCAACATTGAATACAGCAACAATCTTCTTCTAAAAACTATTGAAATGATACCATAATGAACACCACCAAAACTGCTCATTGCAATCTACTCCTTATCCCTGATCCACCCAACAATGACCACCCCATTCGCAGAAATCAACAACATACCCATACTAATCAATAACCGAACACTGACCAGACACACCACACCAAACCGACATAAACCAAAACAAAGAAAAAGCACCAACAAGCGTACAACCTCAGCAAAATGAAAAGAAAGATCATTAAAAACCCCACACAAACCAAGAAACAACAACTAACAAAAGTCCACAAAACACCGAACATAGAAGACCCTTACCAAAAAATTCAAATACGCTACATCAACGCCAGATCTGTAGTAAACAAAACAACAATAATAACAGACTGGATCACGTCAGAGAAACTTGATCTACTCTTCATCACTGAAACCTGGATCCATGATCAGAAGGACCCTATCATCTTAAACCTATGTCCTCCAGGATACAAAATCACCCACTGGACCAGAAAAGACAAAAGAGGAGGGGGCATAGCACTCATATACCGATCTCACCTCACAATTGAAACCACTGCGGAATCTATAACAACCCACCTCGAAATAGCCTCAATCAGAATCCACCACAAAACCCTGCTCGACCACCTAAATTGCGTTCTATTCTACAGACCACCGTGTAACTGGAATGAAAGCCAAGCGGACTTCATGGACTTCGTTTCAAATATATGTGTATCTAATTCCAATACACTAGTATTAGGAGACATTAACCTTCACCTTGAAGACCCAAATTCTACCAACGCACGAGATAGCAAGGACTTCCTTCATCTATGTGACCTTACATGGCCACACATGCAAACAACCCACGTGAAGGGTCACACACTCAACCTCATCTCATACAAACTGTCCACTGATCAGAACCTAACCATAACACAAAAAAGATGGACAGAAACACCATGGACTGACCATTACAAACTAAATCTATCCCTAAAATGACGAAAAAGGGGTTCTCTCCACACACGAGAACACACAACTTATACCACGAGAGGCCAGATAGACCCGGATACTTTCTGGCAACAGATATATAACAACGATTGGACAGCACAAACAAAATCCATATATTACCTCTCAGAATGGGACAAAAGATGCAGACACATACTAGGCAAAATAGCTCCCTTGCAAATAAGAACTTCACGTAGACACAACTCGATACCGTGGTTCAATGAAGAACTGAAAAAACTAAAAACACAATCTAGGAAACTGGAATGCGCATGGAAAACAATAAAAGACAAACACACACTCAACGCATGGAAACAACTACAAAGGAAATACAAATACGCAATAAGACAGACCAAAAGGTCGTACTACAAAACTAAAATTGGGCCGGACTACAAAAACACGAAGAAACTATACCATCTCGTGAACAAACTACTGGACATAACACTGGTCACCACAACCAACACTGACATCCCATCTGCAGACAACCTTGCTAAATATTTCAATTAAAAAATCGTAAACCTATGCAAAACCCTACCTCAGAACAACATGGACATAGAATGCTTCATTAATGGTCTAGACCCAACCCCTGATGAATACCCTGCTGACCGAATATGGTCAAATTTTGCTCTACTCAGCGCTGACACAGTTACCCAATACTCAAACAGCCATTGTCAACTGGACACATGCCCCAGCTACCTAATACAATCTGCCCCCCACCGCTTCCTAATAGATCTCACATCCCACTTAAACTTCATGCTTCAACAGGGTATCTACCCTCAAGAAAAAGGCAACATCCTGCTCACCCCAATACCAAAAGACACCAAGAAAAAACAAACGGCATTAATAACTACCGCCCAGTAGCATCTATCCCATTAGTAGTAAAACTAGTGGAAGGACTGGTGACCAAACAACTCAATGACTACATAAACAAATTCACTATACTACATGAGTCACAATCAGGATTTCGATCCCTACACAGCACCGAAACAGTACTATTCACTCTCTTAACCAAATTCTTTTTTTTTTTTTTTCTCTTAACCAAATTCAAGCAGGAAATAGCAATAGGCAAGAGCATTCTCCTCCTCCAATTTGACATGTCATAAAGAAACTTCAGACCGCCCAAAACACAGCAGCCAGGCTTATATTTGGAAAAACACGTTTTGACAGCGTCAAACCACTCAGAGAAAAATTGCACTGGCTACCAATCAAAGAACGTATCACCTTCAAAATCTGGACGACTGTTCATAAAATTATTTATGGCGAGGCACTGGGATACATGACAGACATCATCGACCTGCCAACCAGAAACACCACAAAATCTGCACGATCATACCTAAACCTCCACTACCCAAGCAGCAAAGGACTCAAATACAAATCCACCTAGGCAGCCAGCTTTTCCTACCTAAGCGCACAACTGTGGAATGCATTGTCAAAAGCAGTAAAAACTATGCTCGACCACCTAAATTTTCGGAAAGCACTAAAGACAGACCTGTTCAGAAGAGCATATCCCACCGACCCAACATAAAAATACCTGGTCACTTGCAACACAATGTAACCAAAAACCGTAACGGACATTATCTGACTCTTCATCCCCTTTTCCCTCTAAGTTCCCCCCAACTGTACCTACCATACATGTACCTCATTCTACCACAATATCAGTTTGTATTCATTCATACCATGTATTTGTTCAGACCGTAATCAGCTAATGCCTTTAACGGTTATATGTAAGCCACATTGAGCTTGCAAAAGGTGGGAAAATTTGGGATACAAATGTAACAAATAATAATAATAATATGACCTCTTGTCGATTGGGAGATAATTATACATGTGACAGTACAAAACATTGGATAGCAC
Source organism: Microcaecilia unicolor (assembly GCF_901765095.1). Lineage (NCBI taxonomy): Eukaryota > Metazoa > Chordata > Amphibia > Gymnophiona > Siphonopidae > Microcaecilia > Microcaecilia unicolor. The sequence continues at coordinate 183,653,192 of NC_044036.1, read as the reverse complement.
CATCTCACTTGCTGGACTGCTGTATGCATCCGAGTATTGCTAAGTGGGTAGGGCCCTCTACTCTGATATCTAAGTATCTAGATAAGGTATTTGAATAGCAGCCAAATATCAACACTCTCCGGATAGTGCTGCACCTCCCCAATCTATCCGGATATTTACAGCAGCCACTGTCCGGATAATGCCTCTGCATATAAGGCTTTTTTTTGCCAATGGCAGCCAGCGTTTATAAAAACACTGACCATCATGGGCCTAATGTTGGGGTGGGGGGAGTTTAAGTAGTTTCTTGTACCCTGAGATAAGGGAGAATCAGTGGCGGCCCTACCATTAGGCCACCTGAGGCAGGGCCTCAGACAGCACACTTCAGGAGTGGCACCCTCCCCTCCCTCCTTAACCCTTTACGTTATTTATTTCTTTTCCAAAAGGTGGCAGTGGCATTGATTCCTATAGGCTGCCCTGCCACCAGCCCTGCCACCAGCCCGCCTCTTGACATAACTTTGTTTCCTCAGAGGCGGGACGCAGTAATGAAGAAGCCAGTACCAGCGGCAGGGCAGCCTATGGGAATTGCTGCTGCTTTTTGGAAGAAAGAATAAGGTAAACGTGGGAAAAGGGGGAGATGCTAGACCGGGTGAGGGGCAGGTGGCATCTCATCCCTGCCTCAGGTGGCAGATTGCCTTTGGTCACCCCTGGGGAGAATTAAGTAACTTGTCCCCCAAGGAACATCATAGAAATTTGAACCCTGGCTTCCCTGGTTTTCAGCCTGCTGCTCTAATCATTAGGCTACTCCACTCTAGAAATGCTTTGAAAATAACATAAGTACGTAAGTATTGCCATACTGGGAAAGACCAAACGTCCATCGAGCCCAGCATCCTGTTTCCAACAGAGGCCAATCTAGGTCACAAATACCCGGCAAGATCCCAAAAATTGACAAAGCATTTTATACTGCTTATCCCAGAAATAGTGGATTTTCCCAAAGTCCATTTAATAACGGCCTATGGAATTTTCATTTAGGAAAATGCTTCTAAAATGCTCATCAACAATAAATTAAAGCTACAGAATACCAGAAAGAGTCCTAGTGTCATGTGAATATTGTAAAATCTGGAATCCTTAAAGTGTGCTGTTCCTTCTCATCACTAGGTGGCAGCAGAATTCTTGTCATACAATCGCAGCAACTCCTTATGTAGCCTTTATTCTGCAGCTCTAGGAAATATCAAGATTCAAAATGATTCCTTCCCTTTATTTTTCAAAAAGCTGTAAAAGAGCTGAAATTAACAGAACGCTTCTAGAAGAACAAAGGGGACAATAATCACAACTTTTTACATGGATTTTCCTTTGAAATCATATGAGTGCTGTATCTTTAGTATTAACAAGATTCCATGTATTCGTTTTCTCATTTGGTTGTTTGCTTCTTCCTTATCAAAACTACTGCTAGGTCTCCTTTTGTTTTTTTACCAGCATTCTTTATTTCTTGTGTTTTTTCATTTTTGGCCTTACAATTTTTAGTTTAATTATAAGGAAAAGGGGGAGATTCTGTTGATACAGTAATATTAGCAGGGAAAAGTTCAGACTACTTTGCATGCTGGGGGGTATTTATTCATTCCTTACATTTGTACCCCGCACTTTCCCACTCATAGCAGGTTCAATGCAGCTTACATATTATGTACAGGGACTTATTTGTACCTGGGGCAGTGGAGGGTTAAGTGACTTGCCCAGAGTCACAAGGAGCTGCCTGTGCCTGCAGTGGGAATTGAACCCAGTTCCCCAGGACCAAAGTCCACCACTCTAACCACTAGGCCACTCCTCCACTCCACTCCACTTTAACTTGTTTTGCATAAAAACACAGCAAAAGATTTTGCTAAATGATTTGAAATTTGTGATTTTGTTCCATTGTACTAAGTGACAGCAGCAAAAGAGAGGGTCAAAGTACATGTAACGGTAAGAAGCAAGAAAGCACCAAGGGTCGTTCAAGCATGGGAGCGTCAAGAGTCCTTTACTAACAGACCCGACCAGGGCCGTGTTTCGGCATCAAGCACCTGCGTCAGGGATCAGTAAAATCTAATCTATTTAAAATGACGAGCTAAAAGCTCATATAATTGGCAAACCGAAGCCAATTAAGAGTAAATTATCAGCGAAAAGCAAAAGTGTGTCATCGCACATTGGCATCCTCAGAGCCAATTTGAGGATACCGATGTGCAATGATGAACTTTTGCTTTTCTTGTGTTTTTATGCAAAACAAGCTAAATACTCAAGCATGCTAAGTAGTCTGAACTTTTTCTGCTAATATTACTGTATCAATAGAATCTCCCCTTTTCCTTATAATTAAACTAAGAATTTAACCCATTGGTACCATTGTACTAAGTAAAATAAATTCTGTAATATCAGATGTTGGATTCAATAATAAGAGAAAATTCTGCAGCAAAGATTTTGAAATTCAGAACATTTGCATACATTTGCATGTGTCACTTTATTTTTTAAACTTATATGCCAACTTCTCTTATGTATGTAGATAATTTACTTTGCTCTTCTTGAGATTTTTCTGAATTTATTAGTGATCAGTCCAGGAAAGTGAAGAAGGAATTTGATATGGAAACAGGAAGGCGGGGTCTCAGGGACAGTCGCATAGCCAAACCTTGAATTTTGAGGGGGGGGGGGGGCTGAGTCCATTGTGGAGGGGAAGGCACAACATTTTGCCCCTCCCCTGCTTTCTTCCCTCACCCTGTTCTCCATGCCCCTCCCCGCAACCCCCCAAATAGCTAAGCTGGGAGGGGTCCCCAGGCCCTGCAAGCTGAAAAGGTCCTCCTCTTGTGGCCTGGCAATCTGCACTTTCCATGGGCCCCTGCTGCACCGGGCTTCCCCTCTCCATGCACGCATGCCCGTGCGTGAAAATTGAGCATGTCTGGGGGGCTGTTGCGGCTGTGGGCCATGGAAAAGGCAACGCATGACCTTACATGTATCAGCAATAAAGTGTTTTTATCATTGTTGATTATCCTGCGTCCCTGGTCTTTCTCAAGCCTTCTCTGACTTCCTACTCTTGTCTGTTGACTACGTTTTACATGGGATTTCTTTCAGTTCTTCCTTTTTCCTCCAAGGGTTATCAATTGTCAGAATGCTGGTGGAGGACCTCTTCCACTGGCAGGACTTGGGGACCTCCACCTGACATAGGAGAAGATGGTACTGCAATTTTGTAGGTGGCCTGAACCCAAAGTGGGGAGATCAGGACCCCCCCAGTGGCTACACCACTGCTCAAGAATGGTGGAGGAGAGAAAGGAAGATTCAGGGTTGAGGCACGGGAAGGTAAAAGGTGAGGATGGGGGTCAAAGGGGATCCAAGAGAGGGGGAATCTGGAAAAGGGAGGAAGAATTTGCTCAGAGCCTGATAAGGCTGCTGTACTTTTGCATCAGGTGTTAACTGGAACAGGGATCCAGCCTACTACCGAATCCTTGCAAAGAGAAGAAAGGGAAAAGTATGTTAAGATCCATGCTTGAGAAATAGGAGGAGGATCACTGAAGGTCTACAAGGATAGAGTCTTACAGAGATCCCTCTTGGTGAAGAACAAACAGATAAGGATATTGTTGTTAACAACCCAGAGAGCCCTAAAGAAGCTGATCAATAATTTAAGTGCTGGAATCTATGTTTCTTTCCATCTACCTGTATATAGATGTCCCTGCTACCTGAAACTGAAGTTCAGTTAAACCCTTTTGGCTCAGAAAAAATATTCTGGCCTGGACAGAGTTGTTGGCGTGAGTGAATTTTGTGTGCCAATGGTCTCCCAGTGAAATCTGGTTCCGGCCATGACCTCTGTACAACTTTAATTTTTTATGAAAAAGTAACCTGCCCCAGCAATCCTGGCAAAAAAAAAAGGTAGGAAAGGGAAGAGGATAAGCTGGACCCCTGGGAATGGGGGAAGGCAAGTTGCTACACTATGGGGGAGGGGGTAGGGATGGAGAGATGCTGGAATCGGGGCCGGTCTTAGCAATTGCAGGGCCCGGTGAGGCCCCCTGGTTCCTTGCCTAGCACCACTCCACCTAGCCCCGCTCCCCTTTGACAAGATGTTTATTTCTTAAAAAAAAGTTTATATGTGTGCACGGCTTCAGAGAAGAAGAGTCAGTGGGTTCACTTGGAGGTCTAAATCTGCAAGAAGATAAAACCAAAAGGAAACCCACAAAGCACAGGTAGTAGCAAAAAACAGTGGGAAGTATCAAGCACATGAGCAAAACGAAGACCCACCTTAACTGCTGCCAGGTTAGCCACAAGCCCGAAGGCAGTGGCCTGAGGCTCGCAGCTGGACTGAGTGCCGACTGGGTGCTGAGGAAGCGGCTTGAGAGCAGCTGGGCTGATGGCTGGATCGCAGAGAGGAAGCGGCCTGACTCGCCCGAGAGCAGCTAGGTTGAGTACTGACTGGATCGGAACATAAGAATAGTCCATCTAGCCCAGTATTTTGCTTCCAGCAGTGGCTAATCCAGGTCACAATCCCAGATCTATGTATGTATTTTTGTGCTCCACTTAGTACTTTAGGCAGACTATAGATGCTTAAGAAAATTGAAGATGTATTAGAAACCCTGGTACAGAGTTCACATTTCTTTCCACCAGCCACCTGTACCCAATCCTGGCTTGCTGTGAACCAGTGGCGTAGCCACAGGTGGGCTTGGGTGGGCCAGGGCCCACCCATTTATGGCTCAGGCCCACCCAACAGTAGCACATGTTTAGTGGTAACTGGTGGGGATCCCATGCTCCGCCAGCTGAAGATTTCCCTCTGATGGTAACGAAAACGCTGCTCTCCACAACACCTGCGCATGCTCAGTTTTCAGTGCATTCCTGCTGCCAAGGTGGAAAGAAGCGTTTTCCCACCAGCTGAGATTTTATTTTTTTTTTTTTGGGGGGGGGGGGGGGGAGAACACTTGGTGCCCACCCAATTCTTGCCTAGGCCCACCCAAAATCTGTTGTCTGGCTACGCCCCTGCTGTGAACACTGAACATTTCCAATCTGCAAAGGGGAAGGCTCTCCACAATTTCACCTCCCTCCTGGGCACAGTGTATACTGGCTGTATCTTTACATTCACTGTAAACTGGCTAAAGTTACAAAAGCAGCATAAAATTCAGTGTCTCAAAATGCCACACACATGCACCCTTGGAGTGGAAAGTTAGACCTCCAACCAACCAAAGAAAGAAAGCCAAATGGTCACCAAATAAACCATGGGAGAAAAATACTGCAGCTGCTGGAACTTTTCAGTGCATGTTACACCGTGTAAGGGACAGTCCTTTCTACAGAGCACTTTAAACGGCTCAGCATTTAGCGTCCCAATTAAAAAGTAGGGCAAAGGAGAACACGTGAGCATTAGTAAATCACTTTTGTGATCTGAAAAGAAAAGCTCTGCAAACTCGAGCCACCTCACCGGTGTTGCAAAAATATAAGGAGAGCTCTGAAGAGTCAGTCACTTCTCTCTCTCCCAAGAATGTCTTTATGCCACTATCCAGTCTATTATAAGGGTATTCCTTCCTTATCCAATCAGTCAAGTACAGCTCTCAGTCACTCTGTGGATCAGTGTTCGTCATGCCTTCCAATCTCTTATAGCTTCTTTCAATTCTGCTATGTTCATTCCAATATCTTTCCAACAAACTCTTGAGTAGCCTCTTTTTCTTTTGCCACTAACCATTCCAAGCATGATGTCTTTTTCGAGGACTTACTTTGCATGATGTGACCAAAATAGGAGAGTTTTTGTTTTGCTACCTTGTCCTCCAGCGAGATTTTTGGTTTGATACGTTCCAGAACTGCTTGGTTTGTTACTTTTTTATAAGGGTTTGGAATACAGCAAATTACCATATTATGTGGCTCTTGCAGAGTGGACAAGGAGGAGCACTGCTTGTTCTGAATTTGATTCAAGGTAATACTCCAGGTTGTTTACAGTTGTAGGTCCCTGATCTACAGTCAAAACAGTATAAGAAAGTAAAGGATGCTCAGCAGCACAATTCAGGGGGTTCCGACGGTAATCGCCATCATAGTTGCCTGCACTTCTGTGGACTAAGCCACAATTTTTTCACGTGGCTGAGCTACAAAAGTGCAGCTATGATTGATCAGGGAGCCTGCTGGTGCCTAAAAGGGTGCTCCTAATTGGCCGGGAGTGACACTGACGTGACAAGGATTGCTGGTTGCTGCTCATGAACTCCAAGGTTACAAGGTAAAGCTGAAGCTGGCTGGGGAACATTGTGGGGCAGAGGTTCTGAGAGGGGTTCCGAGCTCCAACTGAGGCAAGATTACTACTGCCAGGGCTGTGAGACCCTGTGCGGCCGCCCAGTCACCTCTGCCTAAGACCAGCCCTGGCTGGAATATGGAGAGTGGATACCCTTGGGCTGGCCCTTATGGAGCCACAAAATCCATTGATTCGTATAGTCTGCTCACTGTCAACCGTCTCAAACAATCTGAAAATTCTGGGAGTGACCATCGATCGAAATCTCACACTCGAAAACCACGTAAAGAACACTACTAAGAAAGTGTTCCACTCCATGTGGAAACTCAAAAGAATAAAATCCCTCTTCCCAAGGACTATCTTTCGAAACCTGGTACAATCAATGGTATTAAGTCACTTGGACTACTGTAATGCACTCTACGCTGGCTGTGTAAAGAACAGACCATCAAGAACCTTCAAACAGCACAGAATACTGCAGCCAGACTCATATTTGGAAAAACAAAATATGAAAGTACAAAACCCTTAAGAAAAATACTACTCTGGCTCCCACTCAAAGAGCGTACCACGTTCAAAATTTGCACAACTGTTCATAAAATCATTTACGGAGATGCTCCAACCTACATGCTAGACCTCGTGGACCTGCCACCAAGAAATGCTAAAAAATCCTCCTGCACCTTCCTAAACTTACACTTCCCCAGCTGTATAGGAACTAACCCATGCGACCAGCTTTTCCTACATAGATACGCAGCTGTGGAATTCACTCCCAAAGCACTTGAAAAGGATTAACGAACTAACTAACTTCTGCAAATCTCTGAAAACCTACCTCTTTAACAAGGCCTACCAGGAAAACCCATAACTAGCTACGAAACAACACATATCTACCTTTTTCATGAATGTATCTTTCTATAACTTCTTGACCAAATCTTCTTGTTCGCCTTGTCTTCTGTATAACACCAACTGTACTCTTTACCCTGGTATGGCGAAGCCATAACAGGTCTCTGTAAGCCACATTGAGCCTGCAAATAGGTGGGAAAATGTGAGATACAAGTGCAACAAATAAATAAAATGTATGATTTTTCATGAATGTGATTGTGTGTCTGCATTTTTCAACTTGATCCAAGTCTGCATGGAATTGATAGTGTTAACCCCCATCTCCAGATGGTCCTCTGTATAAATGCTTTCATTACCTTGGCACTGTTAGAAGTTATTTTGTTGAGCATCAGATCAGCAACAGTTAACATTGCTTCTGTTCTTTTTATCAAGGTGATGGATTCTGCCTCTGTAGTAGGGACTTGAATCCATTCTTCACATAAGTTGTTTCTATGAATTGTCTGGTTTCTCCGCCTTCTTTTTTTCTTCTTCCTATGCTGTCCTGTATCCATAAGTATTGATTACAGCTGGTGCATTGTTGTTGAAGACGTGTGTTCCTATTTTGTAGTTGGTGATCTTATGGCTGCTGTTGTTACTGTGGCACAGGAATATTGGGTGCTATCTATGACTGCTTCGGAGTGGAGGAGTGGCCTAGTGGTTAGAGCACACCGGTCTTGTAATCCAGAGGTGGCCAGTTCAAATCCCACTGCTGCTCCTTGTGATCTTGGGCAAGTCACTTAACCCTCCATTACCTCAGGTACAAACTTAGATTGTGAGCCCTCCTGGGACAGAGAAATATCCAGAGTACCTGAATGTAACTCACCTTGAGCTACTACTGAAAAAGGTGTGAGCAAAATATAAATAAATAAATAAATAAATCCATTGACTTCTACATCCTAGTGTTATCCTTTCCTATAATATTTTTGGTCTCATGCGTTACACAAATGGTCTCTAATTGTTCTCATATCAACATTATCAGCTTTTGTCTCACCTAGATTGTAAACCGCACTGAACCCTGGAAAGGGGATATTAGCGGTATACAAGAATTGATTTGATTTGATACTGGGACAGATTGAATGTCCATCAAGCCCAGTATTCTGTTTCCAACAGTGGCCAATTCAGGTCACAAGTATCTGGCAAGGTCCCAAAACAGATTTTATGCTGCTTATCCCAAGAATAAGTAGTGGATTTTTCCAAGTCCATCTTATTAATGGCTTATGAACTTTTCTTTTAGAAACTTGTCCAGACCCTGCTAAGCTAACTGCTTTTACCACATTCTCTCATGGGTATGGGGTGGGGGACACCCTTCCTATTACTACCTGCTCCATAGAAAGCTCTGTTGAGTAATAAAAAATATACTCCCCTCCCCCCAAAAAAGAAATTCCTCCCTACACTACTGCATTCTATATCGAATGCCAGAGTTTAATTACACATTGAGTGAAGAAACTTTCTCCGATTGTTTACATTTATTACTCAGTAGCTTCATTGCATGGCTTCCTAGTCCTTGTATTTTTGGAAGGCGTAAACAAGCGATTCACGTCTACCCCCAGCTATTATGGCAACAGCCTCTTTCCTGAAATGGACTAAGTCTCCAAAGAGTTGAGTCAGGTCCAATAAGGAGTATGTTTAGAGAGACTCCCTGAAAGTGAGTACTTGACTCAAAAACAGTTCTGATTTCATCATCTTCCTGTAGATGGTACATACCAACAAGGCTTTTTTTGAAGGGGTACTTGGGGGTACTGAGTACCGGCACCTTTTCCATTGTCTGCTAAAATTGACCCATGGAACCCAAGTTTTAATGGTAGACCTCAGGGTCTACACACCAATTCTGTCTCGTCATAGATTCTGTGACTGGTTGCAGGGGGCCTGGCTATTATGGGGTGGGTCCTTCAGTGGTCACCCCACTCTTGAAAGGTGGCCTAGCACTTGAGTACCGGCACCTTTTCTGTTAGAAAATACACACTGCGTACCAAAGGCAGCATTGTTCATCTTTCTTCAGTGGCAAGGTTGACTTCATGTGATCAGTTTCAAATAGAGTTTCGTGAAGGTCACAATAGCTTAACTGGACAGACATACACTGTGTTTAATGCGGCATTCACACATGATATAACTTGGCCACGATGTAGAAATAAAATGGTATAATTCTGTAAGATTTCCCATGGCTATTTAAATAATTTCAGAGGTAACTTGACATGATTCTGGAGAGAAAAGTTGTTAGATATAATTGTACAGTTGGGAAAAGTATTGATTGAACCACAAACAAAAAGGAAAAAGCTACACGAATGGAATAAATCTGAAAAGTGTTGATTGAGCAGTTTTGAGCTGGTCTCTGTATTTGGAGTCTGGAAGGGATTTCTTTCATCCATGCAGAATTGTGTACAGATGCACAATGTTTGATTCATTTGCCTGGAAGGGACTCAGGGGAAGGTGGGTCTGGTCATTTTTAACCTAAGATTTGTAACGCCATGGACTGTTCTTTTAATGCAATGGGGCACTAAAGTTGTTTTGTTGTCAAATCAATGAATGTGACTTTTCTTCTGCATAACTAAGGCATCTGAATACAAGGCAGTCCCTGTTTTACAGCCCAGCTCAATATAATAAAGGTGTGTGTGTGTGCGTGCGCCTGCATGGGCTTACCCCCCCTAACCTCCCTCAGTAAATCTCCTTGTGACTTATCTCACAGTCTCCAGAAGCCCATGCAACCTCTTGTCACATACATAGTGGCAGAGTTTATTGCTGACATCCTGCCACCTGCAGGGACTGAGGACTGCAGGGCTACCCTTTTCATCTGCTCTGCTGATGCTCCAGACCTGGTCAGCTAATTAGCTGACCCTCGGAGGCCATAGAGGGCAAGTACTGTTAGGAAACAAAAGCCACTATAGAATGTTGAAACTGAAACAAAAAACAAGAACTCTCAATTTCCAGGCAGTACGTCCTGGACACTTGACCTACAGTTGCTGCTGTTCTAATGGAAGCGAGATAGAGGTCTATATCTCTCTGCCGCCTAATTTGCAGCCCAGTAATACTTCATATGCATAATTTCTCAGGCATGGGATACAGTGGGGGAAATAAGTATTTGATCCCTTGCTGATTTTGTAAGTTTGCCCACTGACAAAGACATGAGCAGCCCATAATTGAAGGGTAGGTTATTGGTAACAGTGAGAGATAGCACATCACAAATTAAATCCGGAAAATCACATTGTGGAAAGTATATGAATTTATTTGCATTCTGCAGAGGGAAATAAGTATTTGATCCCCCACCAACCAGTAAGAGATCTGGCCCCTACAGACCAGGTAGATGCTCCAAATCAACTCGTTACCTGCATGACAGACAGCTGTCGGCAATGGTCACCTGTATGAAAGACACCTGTCCACAGACTCAGTGAATCAGTCAGATTCTAACCTCTACAAAATGGCCAAGAGCAAGGAGCTGTCTAAGGATGTCAGGGACAAGATCATACACCTGCACAAGGCTGGAATGGGCTACAAAACCATCAGTAAGACGCTGGGCGAGAAGGAGACAACTGTTGGTGCCATAGTAAGAAAATGGAAGAAGTACAAAATGACTGTCAATCGACAAAGATCTGGGGCTCCACGCAAAATCTCACCTCGTGGGGTATCCTTGATCATGAGGAAGGTTAGAAATCAGCCTACAACTACAAGGGGGGAACTTGTCAATGATCTCAAGGCAGCTGGGACCACTGTCACCACGAAAACCATTGGTAACACATTATGACATAACGGATTGCAAACCTGCAGTGCCCGCAAGGTCCCCCTGCTCCGGAAGGCACATGTGACGGCCCGTCTGAAGTTTGCCAGTGAACACCTGGATGATGCCGAGAGTGATTGGGAGAAGGTGCTGTGGTCAGATGAGACAAAAATTGAGCTCTTTGGCATGAACTCAACTCGCCGTGTTTGGAGGAAGAGAAATGCTGCCTATGACCCAAAGAACACCGTCCCCACTGTCAAGCATGGAGGTGGAAATGTTATGTTTTGGAGGTGTTTCTCTGCTAAGGGCACAGGACTACTTCACCACATCAATGGGAGAATGGATGGGGCCATGTACCATACAATTCTGAGTGACAACCTCCTTCCCTCCGCCAGGGCCTTAAAAATGGGTCGTGGCTGGGTCTTCCAGCACGACAATGACCCAAAACATACAGCCAAGGCAACAAAGGAGTGGCTCAGGAAGAAGCACATTAGGGTCATGGAGTGGCCTAGCCAGTCACCAGACCTTAATCCCATTGAAAACTTATGGAGGGAGCTGAAGCTGCGAGTTGCCAAGCGACAGCCCAGAACTCTTAATGATTTAGAGATGATCTGCAAAGAGGAGTGGACCAAAATTCCTCCTGACATGTGTGCAAACCTCATCATCAACTACAGAAGACGTCTGACCGCTGTGCTTGCCAACAAGGGTTTTGCCACCAAGTATTAGGTCTTGTTTGCCAGAGGGATCAAATACTTATTTCCCTCTGCAGAATGCAAATAAATTCATATACTTTCCACAATGTGATTTTCCGGATTTAATTTGTGATGTGCTATCTCTCACTGTTACCAATAACCTACCCTTCAATTATGGGCTGCTCATGTCTTTGTCAGTGGGCAAACTTACAAAATCAGCAAGGGATCAAATACTTATTTCCCCCACTGTATATTGGAGGTCCAAACATGGAGTTTGATGTCTAGTTCCTCTCTCAGGGGGTTCAACTCTCACAGACTAAAAATATAAGATAAATTATTTGTTTAGCGATATTTTATTACATGCTTCCTCGTAATCATTTGAGGTGCATTACAAATAAAAACGCACATAGCAAGATAACCAAAAAGCACTAAAAACCAAACAAACAAAACCAACCCCCCCAGACCAGTCAATATTCAATAACGTGAGAAGCTCTGGGAAAACCATATAACAATAACCAGATATTTCTATACCTGGATTCTCAAAGCCAGAACCTACCCAGTTATTTCTCTCAATATATCCAGTTAGGGGCCCTAACTGGATATATTGAGGGGGAGGAACAGATAGTGGATGATATGGAAGGGCAGACTGGATGGGACAGATGGCCTTTAACATTATTTTTTTATGTTTCTAGGTATCCAGATAGAGAGATGCATCAATGACCCATAACTGCGTTATCAAATATTGCACTCACCACTTTACAATTCAGTCAGCATTGAAAATAACACACTAAATGGGGACGTTTTGGGTGGTCAGCATTGAATATCAATGCTTGGTATATCAATAGTGCCAGGCCTCATGTCTCCACACAAAAATCACAGCCCATGTCTGACGGCCAGACTGGGGGGATATATGCATGTGGATAGCTACTCTCTCAGCCACTTGCGCAAGAGCAGATGGCATTGTAACTGGGTATATAGCGATCATGTATGTGGCACTATCGGCCAAATACCTGGATATATAGACTCTACAGAATATGGCCACTCGTATGATTTATGGCCTTTCAAAATTTGAATCAGCTTCTCCTCTTTTGGGAAATTTGCACTGGCTTCCAATCAGAGCCTGAATTATTTTTAAGCTTTGTACCATGACTTTTTTCTTATTTTACATGATATGCTTCCAGAATAGTTGTCTGTGATGGTATGGACTAGTGGCCAGGCATGGTCCCTTCACAGACCAGTGGCATAGCTAGGTGGGGCCACGGGGGCCTGCCCCCCCCCCCCAATTTCATCTGAGCCCCTGGTTTTGCTGGCGGGGGTCCCCAACCCCCGCCAGCTGAAGCCTTCTTCAGCACCGGTCTCCAGCACGCCGCATTCCCTGTGCTCGCTCTTCTTATTATTTGTTGCATTTGTATCCCACATTCCCCCACCTATTTGCAGGCACAATGTGGCTTACATAGGTTTGTTAACATTTTCAATTCCGGATAACATTTTCATTTCCTGAAGTCTTGCACGTTCCTTTAAGTGAAACTGAGCATGCTCAATTTCACTTAAAGGAGCATGCGCAGGACGTCAGCAAGAAGAAAGAGCAGGGCAGCGAACACAGCGGCGCCAGAGACCGGCGCTGAAGACTGCTTCGGCCGGTGGGGGTTGGGGAACCCCACTAGCAAAGGTATTTGCTACTGTGGGGTGTGGTGGGGGGAGCGGTGAGGGGGTGAGGTGGAACACCGAGGCAGCGGGCAAATGTGCCCCCCCCTCCCACCGCAAGGTCTGGCTACGCCCCTGTCACAGACAAAGGCAGCAGACAAGGTAAACCAAAAGAAAAGTCTTTATTATGAACAAAAATTACCAAAACTCTGTTACTGTCACAGATGCAAGTGGCATTCATTTTACACAAAAAGAAACTTCCTTTTCTTAGGTATCCTGAAGTCCAATTCCATTAGCTGACACTTGCTAGTACTCATAGCAGGCTCACTTCAATACTCTACTTGTAATCTGTATATCTTCCACGTGGATTCTTCTCTAAATACTGCCATCACAGGTTAAGTAAACACTGTAAAATATGACCCTCCTACCTTGAGCATGCTATAATTCTCTTGAGAGACTCTTCCTCCTTACCCTCTTCTCTGGGCCTCTGTGTTGGGACCTTTCTTCTCACTGCTGCACCTGAAGCTGAAGCTTCTGTATCGGGCCCCCCTGCTTGGTCACTGTCCTTGGAGCCTCTGTATCGGGGGCCTCCTCTCTCTGAACTGCCTGAGGGCTTTTAGTTCCCTCCTGGCCTGAGTCATGCCCCCCCCCCCCCTGAGAAGCTCAGCCTCTGCAGCCTAGTGCCACCTACTGCCAGGTGACTGAACTGAGAGCCTCTGCCTCGGCAGACTATCGCCATCTGCCGAAAGGGGGCTGAACTGCAACAGTGAGGGAGTGTTTCCTGCCCCTACAGTACTCACTCCCTCACAGTGTCTAAACGGGTTCATTTAACTCACAGAAACAGGGATTGTTCTGATAGACTTCATTTGCTGTTGCTTTATCCTTGCCCTAAAAATGTGTGCTATAAATCGGTATTTAATGGGCTTTTCTCGTACCAAGCTACTAAATGCTTTGCCACTTATTTTAAGGAAATTAAACAATTACAAAGCTTTTAGAAAAGCCTTGAAGACTTATCTTTTTTAAATTGTTTAATAATGGCTACATTGATTTTTGCTTAATTATTTGTATATTCCTGAAGACTGTTAGTTCTATTAAATATTGTAAACCGCGTGGAACTCCTGAGAGATTTTGCGGGGTATAAGCCTTATAGTATAGTTTAGTATAGTATAGCACCACATCCCCGGTTACAAGGCACAGAGTAACTGGGTAAGAGCTGGAATATGTACAACTCTACTGCTCCCTTATTAGTGCCACCTATGACTGGGATTAATAATACACACAAGACACCAAAGAAGATATAGCTATATATCAGCAAGCAGGAGACCTGGGAGCTCTGCAGTCTAGTTCTCTGGCATGAGGCAGAACTATATCCTGAACAGAGGGCCAGGATTTATACGTCACAGAACCTATAGAAGCATTTCCGGAGCTGGCATCAATGGTAAATTTTCCTCCCATAGCCTGGCTACACAATGTTAGTGTTAGATTGTGCTACCATGTTGGTTGTGATGTTTGGAAGCCAAGTGGCATCTGTCAACATCTTCTCTCCTTACCCTGTGGCCCAGACCCATGTCTGTGAGCACACGGGTGGAATCACGCTGTTGAGCCAAACTAACTGTCTGAGATAGCTAATTATCCAGTTCCAGGCTGGAAATTTTTGAATCTGTGTGAAATCTGTAGTGTGTGATGCTGCACATTGAAATCTGCGCAGCAAGTCCCATTAGGCACCATGAAAGCTCATAGATTCTGGACTGCCCCAAACTCTTAAGGCAGGAGCTGAGTTCAGTGTCTTTTCTGATGTGGCCCCCAATCAATGACCTTAAAACTCCTCAGTCCACAGACTGCCATATGTATACAGGAATGTTGCGAAGGAAAGAGCCCTAACTAGGGATGAGTTTGGCCTGCACAGTCCAAAAAATTGAAAATCCCTTTACACATGGATACTGGCACATCTGTGAAAGCAGCCTGAGGAGTAGCCTCAAGATGTCTCAGTTGAATGCTTAGTGCTCTAGCAGCAACATTGATGTACTGTGATAGGGACACACTTTCAAGATGAAAAACACGGAGGAAGTAAGAACAGAGGCATACAAAGCTGACAAGTGGAATGGGATCTCACAGACATTTTGGCATCTGGCGTGAGTTGGAGGCACTTAAGTCAAAAGTGAACCACATCCGCCACAAATGCTGTTTGAGCAGATTGGGTGGAAGGAGGCATTTGAAAGAGGTAAAGGGCACACTAGACAGTGGGACTATGTCTATGCCACTCTCCACATAGGCTGTGTAAGGGTGGTGTGTGTGTTGCTGACAGACCACTGGATACAGGTACTGGGATAAAATGACCACTCGTGGCCAGTACATGGACAATGTGTAAGAAAGGCAACAATGTGAATTTCCATTATATCAGTCAATGTGGCAACTTGCTGGGCAGGGTGCATGTTATCAGGCCACAAAGGCAGAAGACTAGCTGTGCCATTTGGCTGTGGCAACTACTTCCCAGGGACTGGCCTTTGGTGAGTGTCACACATACATTCTAGTACTGACAGGCATCATACCTGGATGACACATCACGTTAATCTTTTGGCCAATCTATTGAGGAATGGTATGTGTGCTGACGATAATATTAGTCCAGAATGATCCCAAATGTGGCAGTTCAGGCTGCACACACTAGGGATGCTGATTATATTGGGGGTGGGGGGGGGGGGTTGCAGAGATCATGCAGGTTAACTGCATCCACACCCTATCTCAGCCACAACATACAATCCAAGATAGTCTGACCAGAATCTGCTAAAAAGTAACCCTGTTTCAGCATTGCCACCTAGAAAGTAGTAGAGATGCTGTGACAGCACACTGAGTCCATAGGGAAAGTTGGTGAGTATGTGTGTGCAGATCGGCACATGTACATGCTCACATGACCTGCTGCAGGAGGTCACAGCAGCTATTCTGAGATTAGAGCCAGTTTAGACAGGAGCGATTGAGGATTGCTCCTGCCCTGACGAGGCCACGAGACCACCGGGGCTATGAGTGGTGGGAGGGTGGCAGCTTTTGTGGGGGGAGAGGCAGGAAGGCCAGCTTTCTATCATGGGGGCTGGGGGCTGTACAGCCCATTTTTGGTCAGGGGGGCATGCTACCTGTTTTCAGCTGAAACTGCAGCGGATTTTGGCTGCAGATTCGATTTTGGTCATACTGTAGTTTGGGGAGGGGGTAGGGAAGGAGAGAAGTGCTCAAAACCATGGTGGGTTTTGTCTGAGGCCTGGGCGCAGCCATTGCTCTGGATGGGCAGCTGCTGAGAGATTTCTCAGCAGAAAGAGAGTCGGCATCTTCCCAGGCATTGTTGACATCTATTTTACCCAAACTGCACAGACATCCTCTGTGCCTGTCTGCGTTTGTTATGGAGAGTGCAGAATAGTGAGTCATGGGTAGCAAGTCAGAGTCAGGACAGTTCTGTCCTTAGTAGAAGCAGACCAGGTGCAGCAGTCCATTGAATTGGGCTTGCTGTTATTAGTTGTTTTGAGGAAGCCTGGCCATGCTAGAAAACAGAGCAGAGTCATCAATGAGTGCTCCAGCTGGGTTTATACATGAAAAGCAGCAGATTGTTACATTGCTGTTGATAATCTGGGTAAAGTAATATCTGAAAACTTTAAAGCTTTTAATGAACAAGTTAATAAACTGCTGACCACTTTTAACTAAATATACTCTTAGATTGCTGTCCAGGAAAAGTCTGGAAGTATTAGATATAAAAGTATTTGTCAGCAGCAATGCTGTCCAGCTAAGCCAGATATTTGGCCTGGCAAAGGCCTCTGGAGAAATTGCAGGCAGCTCTGACCCCGGTCGGATCCCTGGTGATGTCAATGTAGTTAGACCAGATGTCTCCCTATCTTTTGGGCTTAGTTTGTACATTATAGGACCAGGGCTCAAGAGCAACAAAAGAAAACAGACTGTCCCCGAGAACTGGGCCTTCAAGAAATTTTGTAATTATTTATTTATATCATTCAGCAGCATTACAAGTTAACCACTGGTTACACCAAAACGGAAAAGAAATATCTTACAAAAACAGGAAAACAAGAAGAAAAAAGAAAAGAAACGTTATCAATTCCTTCTTAGACCACAAAAACTGAGGGGTACAGCTATGACAAGACAAGGAGGTCAAAACAGGAAACTAACTCAAAAGCAAGGCCTTACTTATGATTTCCCCATATTATATTCAATGCACCCATGCCCAATAATCTGCTCCTATCATGATTTTCTTTAAATCCAAGAAGGTGTTTGTTTATCTCATTTTTTACATTTGTACACCTCATTTTCCCACCTATTTCCAGGCTCAATGTGGCTTACATAGTACCGTGAGGTGACAGCCACCTCCGGGGGAAAACAAATACAGAGTAATAATACTGTCAATGAGGTAAATAAGTACAGACACATTAGGGAATCGTAAAGAGGGAAGTCATATAGTATTCATAATGTTCAATACAAGTTTAGGTATCTTTGTGTTGCTGGTTCAGGCACTTAAGTTAGGTCAGTGAGGTATGCCTTTTCGAACAGGTAGGTCTTTAGTGATTTCTGGAAGTTGAGGTGGTCGTACATAGTTTTTACGGCTTTTGGAAGTGCATTCCAGAGTTGGGTGCTTATATAGGAGAAGCTGGATCCATAAATTGATTCGTACTTGAGTCTTTAGCAACTGGGGTGGCGGTGATTTAAGTATATTTGTGAAGGTCTGGTTGAATTTCTGGATGTTAGGTCCATGAGGTCAAACATATATCCCGGGGCATCACCATAGATGATTTTATGGACCAGAGTGCAAATTTTAAAAGTAATACATTCTTTGATTGGGAGCCAGTGTAACATTTCCCGAAGGGGTTTGGTGCTTTCAGATCACGATTTTCCAAATATAAGCCTGGCTGCTGTGTTTTGAGCAGTCTGAATCTTCTTTATAAGATTTTCTTTGCATCCCGCATAAATTCCATTGCAGTAGTCGGCATGGCTTAGAACCATTGATTGTACCAGGTTGCAGAATGTTGCCCTCGAGAAGAATGGATTCAGTTGTTTAAGTTTCCACATTGAGTGGAACATTTTCTTGATTGTAGAGTTAACTTGGTTCTCGAGTGTAAGGTACTTGTTGATTGTGACACCAAGGATTTTCAGGTTATCTGAAATAGGGAGGGTGTACCCTGGGATGATTAAGATTGTGGTTAAATTTGTGTTGTATCGGGATGAGAGAATGAGGCAGTGTGATTTTGCTGTATTGAGTTTAAGTTGGAAAGCAATTGCCCATGAGTTAATGGTATGGAAACTGAGGTTGATTTCGTTGGTGATTTCTGTCAAATCATGTTTGAAAGGGATGAATATTGTAACATCATCAGCTTAGATGAATGGGTTGAGGCCCTGAGTGGATAAGGTCTTGGCTAATGGAGTCATCATAAGGTTGAAAAGGATCGGCGATAGTGGTGATCCTTGAGGTACTCCACAGTCTGCTTTCCAACGGGATGATAGATTTGAATTTAATTTCACTTGGTAAGTTCTGGTGGTAAGGAAACCCTTGATCCAACTGAGTATCTTACCACCAATCCCGAAGTAGTCGAGGAGTCTCAGTAGTATATTATGGTTAACTATATCAAATGCACTAGACATGTCGAATTGGAGGAGAAGTATGTTGTTGCCTGTTGCTAATACCTGCCTGATTTGGCCATGAGGGTAGTTAACACTGTTTCATTGCTGTGGCGGGGACGAAAACCCAATTGTGATTCGTGTAGTATAGAGAATTTGTATATGTAATTGGTAAGCTGTTTGGTTACCAGGCTTTCCATCAGTTTGACTACTAGTGGAATAGATGCCACTGGGCGGTAATTGGCGAGTTCATTTCTTTTTTTTTTTGGTATCCTTAGGTATTGGGGTGAGTAGAATGTTGCCATTTTCCCTGGGGAAGAGACCCCGCTGGAACATGAAGTTTAGGTGAGAAGTAAGATCTGCTGTGAAGTGATCGGGCGCGGATTTTAATAGGTAGTTGGGACAGGTGTCCAATTTGCAGTGGGTGTTGGAGGCTGTATTAAGCGCATGGGTAATTGTTTCGGTAGTGAGGAGAGCGAATTCTGACCAGCATCGATCCGCTGGGTATTCTCCTGAGGATGGGTCCAAGCCATTGATGAAGTCTTGAAAATCGGTGGAGTTCTGGACCTATTTTGGTATTATGGTAGGACCTTTTGGCTTGTCTTATTGCGTATTTATATTTCCTATGTATTTGCTTCCAAGCGTTAAGTGTATGCTCATCTTTTGTTTTTATCCATTCTCGTTCAAACTTCCTGGTTTGTGTTTTTAGTTTTTTTCAATTCGTCATTAAACCATGGTACTGAGTTCAGTCTATGTGAAGTTCTTGTACACAAGGGTGTGATTTTGTCTAATATGTTTCTGCATCTTATATCCTATTCAGAAAGAAAGTTTAAGGAGTCTGTCTGTGCTGTCCATTCATTACTGTATATCTGTTGCCAGAATGTGTTCAGATCTATTTGGCCTCTAGTGGTGTAGGTTGTTTGCTCTTAAGTACTATATAAACCCTTTTTACGCCATAGTAGGGATAAATTTAATTTGTAGTGGTCGGACCAAGGTGTCTCTGTCCATTTGATATCGGTTATAATCAGGCTCTGGTCGGTGGACAATTTATGTGAGATAAGGTCAAATGTGTGCCCTTTAACGTGGGTTGCTTTCATTTGTGGCCATTCAAGATCCCATGAGTAGAGGAATTCCACCGAGGCGGGTGGCTAGGCATTTCGTGACACTATTAAAATGGTTCTGGCACCTCGTATTATATATATATATATCTTAAGTATGCTACCTTTTCAAATTCACAAAATATTTTTTTTTCAAAAATTAGACAAGATACTTTCTAATTTTTTATGGAAGGGTAAGCCACTGTGCATATCATTGCAGAAATTAAGGTTTCCTAAACGTTTGGGAGGTCTCAAATTTCTGGATTTTTTTTAAATATAAGCAAGCCTTTTAAATAAAAACAGGCGTATCCTGGACTTTGTGTACAATCAAGACTCGTCCTGTATAGGTTTTCATAGAACAAGCTTTACTTTCATTCATTTCCTTTAGATAAGGTCCTGGTAATGTCATCTGTAAGTAGGTTATCTAATTGCCCACTTACTGTTTCTTCTGTTCACGTTTTACTTTTTTTTAGATTCTACTTGTCAGTTTATACTAGAATCATCTCTTGAAGCAGCTATTTGGGGTCACTCACATTTGAAGATAGGATCACACTCTTTTATTTGGCTTGAATGGGTTGATAAAAATATAATATGTATTAATGATGTTTATGAACATAATGAAATACTATCTTTTGAAGAATTGCATACCAGATATCACTTTCCTGAGTGTCAAAGATTCAGATATCTACAATTAAGAACTATACTTTCAAAATTTTTTTAAATCTCACAACCCATTGCCTTTGACACCAACTCTAGTGAGTGTTAAGCACGTGGGATAAACATAAAGGAATCCTGTTCAGAAAGAATGGATCCTAAGGAGCTTAGCTGAGATTGGGTGGCAGAGCCGGTGGCGGGAGGTGGAGATGGTGCTGGATAGACTTATACGGTCTGTGCCAGAGCCGGTGGTGGGAGGAGGGACTGGTGGTTGGGAGGCTGATAGTGCTGGAGAGACTTATACGGTCTGTGCCAGAACTGGTGGTGGGAGGCGGGGATAGTGCTGGGCAGACTTATACAGTCTGTGCCCTAAAAAGGACAGGTACAAATCAAGGTAAGGTATACACAAAAAGTAGCACATGTGAGTTTATCTTGTTGGGCAGACTGGATGGACCGTGCAGGTCTTTTTCTGTCGTCATCTACTATGTTACTATGTTTTATACTTTTAATGGATAGTTCTCCCACAGTATGTAAATATTGATTATTTTCTCTGCCTTTTCTCCCAGTGAGCAATAATTTTCACATGGTTACATTTCACGCAAAAGGCTGTTGACTGCCAGGGCAGAATGCGTGCGTTCTCTCCCAAACAATTCACCTCTGTCAGAGAGAATTAGGGAGGCTATATTTTCTCAACATTTCCTCAGAAGAATGCACAGGTATTCTAGAAAAATGTGTAAACTGTACATTTCTTCACCTGGAACAGTATTCCAATGCTTTCAGACTTCTGTATAAAAAACCATCCTTCAGAGCAAGACATTCAAAAGATTCCAGCTTTGAGACTCTACTCTTATTTTTTGTTCCTTTTCTTTTGTCCTGGGTTCACCTCCCAAAGGCTGTGGGGTTTTGTAACGTTCGTGAGTCCTTGTGCCCGGGTGGAGCACAGAGATGAAGACTCGAACCTGCGCTCTGCTGGGCAGCCGATCAACCCCGAAAATTCACCTGTGATGACCGCTGTTCCCCGAGGGTTGAGCCCCCAGGTGCGGGTGGCTGACAGGACTTCCGGACGCAGGCAGGGGTCAGAAGGCAGCAGGCAGAGAGTATACTAAGTTCAGTCAGGAGTCAGAGACAGGCAGCAGGCAGAGAGTATCCGGGATCAGGTAGCAGTCAGAGACAGGCAGCAGGCAGAGAGTAATCCAGGTTCAAGCAGTAGTCAACCTGCCATCCCAATTCCTAGACCTGCTCTGCCTACTCTGGGTCTGCGACTTCCAGAGCCCCCTCGGTTTGATGGTACTCCCTCTGCATCTCGGGGATTTTTGAACCAATGCCAGATGCTTTTCGAGATGCAACCTGGGTCTTTTCCCTCTGACAGCCTTAAGATCACTTATATTGTCTCACTGCTCTCTGGACCGGCTCTGGCCTGGGCCTCCCCTCTCTGGGAGATCCGCTTCTCTCAGACCTGGGGGAATTCCTTCGCCAGTTCAGGATGGTTTTTGATGTTCCTGGGCGGCCTTCCTCTGTGGCGGTGGATTTGCTGCGAATTCAACAACGTAGCAGCTCCATTGGAACATATGCAGTTCGCTTCCGGACCTTAGCTGCTGAGTTACACTGGAATCAAGAAGCTCTCACAGCCATCCTCTGGCAAGGTTTGAATGGTCGGATCAAGGACGAATTGGCTGGATGGGACCTCCCGACTAACTTGGATGCCCATATCACCCTCTGCGTCCGCATTGACATCCGATTTCAGGAGAGATCACAGGAGCGTACCTTTCAGTGCCTCCGCAGAGGCCTGCCCCTCGGACGTCGCAGCCTACTTCACCTAGGGGAGCGACGAGTTCCCTAGCAGGGGCCTCCGAGGAACCAATGGTGATCGTGCAACAGTGCCTCTCTGAATCGGAGAGGTCCCATCAGTGGAACAATAGACTGTTTACATTGTGGACAGTCTGGTCATTTTGTAAATTCATGTCCAAATAAGCCGGGAAATGCCAGGACCCAAGTCCTGTGAGGGGGATGGCCTTGGGTCGATCCTCTCCCCTCCCAGACAATCTGATTTCGGTTTCTATCACTCTGCGCTGGCAAGAATTCTATATCGATACGATTGCCCTGCTTGTCTCAGGAGGGGGAGGGAACTTCATTAACTCTGACCTCCTTGAACTCTTGGGGAAACCTTCTGTGCCGTGTAAACCTGCTCTGCAGGTAACCTCTATTCAGGGATCGTCCCTACCGCAGCCCATCACTCAGGTCACACCACCCTTGCTGATACAAGTCGGGGTCTTGCACCAAGAAGAGATTCAACTCTTGATACTCCTCCAAGCAATCCATCCGGTCATCTTGGGGCTGCCCTGGTTGCGCCTCCACGCTCCCAGTATCAATTGGGTCAGCGGCAAGATCAGCAGTTGGGGATCCCGCTGTTTTCACATGTGCCTCTCGTCGGTTGAGACTCCTTTGAAGGCCATTTCGGCTTTTCCCGGAGCCCTTCATCCTTGCAAAGCCTCTTTACCTATGGAGTACCAAGATTTCCGGGACGTCTTCAACGCACAGGAAGCAGAGTCTCTGCCCCCGCATCGACCCTTTGACTGTCCTATTGACCTGCTCCCAGGCAAGACGGCCCCCAGAGGCCGACTGTACACCCTCTCCCGAGAGGAATCCAATACCATGTGTTCATACATTCACAAACATCTCCAGAAGGGTTTCATCCGACCCTCCTCTTCCCCAACGGGAGCAGGGTTTTTCTTTGTGTCAAAGAAGGACGGTTCTCTGTGACCCTGCATTGACTATCGGGGCCTGAATGACATCACTATCAAGAACCGGTATCCACTCCTGCTTATTCCTGAGCTTTTTGATCGCCTGCAAGGGGCGGTAATTTTTACCAAGTTGGATCTCCGGAAAGCTTATAATCTGATTCAAATCCGCCAGGGAGACGAATGGAAGACTGCGTTCAACACTCATGAGGGCCACTTTGAGTACCTGGTGATGCCTTTTGGCCTCTGCAATGCCCCAGCAGTCTTCCAAGATTTTATTAACTTTATCTTTCAGGATCTCCTGTACTCGTCCGTGATCGTCTAGCTAGAGGATATTTTGTTTTTTTCTGCCTCTGTTCAGGACCATACCCATCACAAACGCACCGTTCTCCAACGGCTTCGGGACCATCGCCTCTTTGATAAACTGGAGAAGTGTGCTTTCCATCAGTGGGTTATTCCCTTTCTGGGGTATATTGTCTCCTCGGAAGGGCTACAGATGGATCCAGCAAAACTCTAAGCAATCCGAGATTGTCCGGTACCCCAGGGACTCCGGGCCTTGCAACGTTTCCTGGGATTCGCCAATTATTATCGACAATTCATCCAGTAGTACTCCCTAATCACCGCACTGCTGACCGCCCTTACTAGGAAGGGGGCGGATGTTAATAATTGGTTGTGGAGGTCGATTTTTGTCTGATTTTTCGCCCTGCGGAAAAGAATGTGCACGCAGATGCTCTTTCACAGACTTTTGAGACAACCGAAGAACCCAAGGAGCCTTACCCAATGTTAAATCCAGCGTGTATCCCGTCCATCTTTGCAGTCTTGACCTCTCTGAAGACCTCCGTGCCTCCTCACTCCAGTGGGGAAATTCGTCTACCTTTGCCGGTCATTTTGGATTCCGGAAAACTTTCCTTCTCATCTCCCAGTACTATCAGTGGCCACGCATGGCACAGGACAATCCTACATTTCGTTTCTTCCTGCCCCATCTGTGCCCGGAATAAGTCCTCTCCTGGCAAACCTTGGGGAGGTCTTCAACCTCTGCCTGTCCCTCCACATCCGTGGCAGGAGCTCTCTATGGATTTTATTACTGACCTCCCTCGCTCTCAGGGGCACACTGTTATTTGGGTTGTGATGGACCGATTTTCACATATGGCTCATTTTGTTCCTTTGAAGACTCTGCCATCCGCTGCGACGCTAGCCTCCAACTTCATCCAACATGTATTTCGCTTGCATGATCTTCCTCTGCAAATTTTCAGTGACCGAGGTCTCAATTTACTTCTAAATTTTGGAGGGCTCTGTGCTCCGCTTTTGGCGTTGCTACTCACTTCTCTTCTGCCTACCATCCCCAAACCAATGGGATGGTAGAAAGAACCAATCAAACACTCAAAACATTCCTATGGGTCTTTACTAAGAATCGCCAGGATAACTGGTCACTGTTACTTCCCTGGGTAGAGTTCGCCTAAAATAACAGCCTCCACTCCGCTTCCAGGATGTCTCCTTTTTTCACTATATATGGACGACACCCTCATCTACCTCCTCTGATTCCAACGAATCAATCTATTCCGCAGCTCCAGCACACCCTTACAAATATCCAAGAAACCTGTAATGATGTCTAGCGTCATCTGCGACAAGCTGCAGCGAAGTACAAGCATTTTGCTGACCTGAAAAGACAAACTGCTCCAATCTTTCAACCAGGACAGAAGGTGTCGCTCAGCACCAAATACCTAAGGCTCCGTTTGCCCTCTCTTAAGTTTTCTCCTTGTTTCATTGGCCCATTCCCTGTTCAGTCCCGAGTGGGATCAGTCAC
The DNA here is from genome assembly GCF_901765095.1 of Microcaecilia unicolor. Taxonomy (NCBI): domain Eukaryota; kingdom Metazoa; phylum Chordata; class Amphibia; order Gymnophiona; family Siphonopidae; genus Microcaecilia; species Microcaecilia unicolor. The sequence continues at coordinate 183,628,205 of NC_044036.1, read as the reverse complement.
CTATCACCTGCAACTACCTGGTAACCTCCGAATTCATAATGCCTTCCATGTATCGCTACTGAAACCATTTGTGATATCTAACTGGCATCCCGAGCCGAAGAGGAGCATCATTCCCGAGACTGAACCCGATCCTGAATTTGAAGTGGAGGAAATTTTGGACTCAAAACGTCAGAGGAGTCTACTCTTTTATTTGATAGCATGGAAACACTTTGGTCTGGAGGACAATTCCTGGGAGCCAGCGAGTAATGTCCATGCACCAGAACTAATCCAGGAGTTTCATACACGGTACCCCGCAAAACCCGGACCGAGACCAGGAGGGGGTCTTCCGGGGAGGGTACTGTCACGTTCCTCACCTTGGTGAGGGGTGCTCCTGCGCCGCGGAGCGCCGGCCGTCTTACGGGCCCGGCGCTCTGGGAACCCCCTTGAATCTGTCTCTTGGGCCCGGCGCTCTGAGAACCCCCTCAAATTCCCTATAACTGCCCATGATGCAGAGCGCTGGCCATCTTGGCGGGCTGGCACTCCGGGAGTCTCCTCTGCCTGCTCTGTCTGGGGGGGGGGGGGCGGGTTTGTGGCGTGCCTAGCCCTAGCCCTCTGGAACGCCGAGTTCTTCGCCCCGCCTCCTGCTCTACAGGATTGGAGCCTTATAGCTAGGCTCCTCCTCCTCCGGCTGGCCAGCCAATGGGAGGTTCTCCTTGCCAGCTGATTCTGTTTTCCCTGATGGTGGGGGCTATTTTAGGAGCAGCTTCACTCCACGTCTTTGCTTCGGCTTCTACTCCAGTGGGTGATTGCTTGCGTGCATCCAATTTCTGTCTGTTACCTTCTCTTTGCTGACTACTGCTTGAACCCAGATTACTCTCTGCCTGCTGCCTGCCTCTGACTACTGCTTGAACCTGGATTACTCTCTGCCTGCTGCCTGCCTCTGACTACTGCTTGAACCCGGACTTGAACCTGGATTACTCTCTGCCTGCTGCCTGCCTCTGACTACTGCTTGAACCTGGATTACTCTCTGCCTGCTGCCTGTCTCTGACTACTACCTGAACTTAGTATACTCTCTGCCTGCTGCCTTCTGACCCCTGCCTGCGTCTGGAAGTCCTGTCGGCCACCCGCACCTGGGGGCTCAACCCTCGGGGAACAGCGGTCATCACAGGTGAATTTTCGGGGTTGATCGGCTGCCCAGCAGAGCGCAGGTTCGAGTCTTCATCTCTGTGCTCCACCCGGGCACAATGACTCACGAACGTTACAAAACCCCACAGCCTTTGGGAGGTGAACCCAGGACAAAAGAAAAGGAACAAAAAATAAGAGTAGAGTCTCAAAGCTGGAATCTTTTGAATGTCTTGCTCTGAAGGATGGTTTTTTATACAGAAGTCTGAAAGCATTGGAATACTGTTCCAGGTGAAGAAATGTACAGTTTACACATTTTTCTAGAATACCTGTGCATTCTTCTGAGGAAATGTTGAAAAAATATAGCCTCCCTAATTCTCTCTGACAGAGGTGAATTGTTTGGGAGAGAACGCACGCATTCTGCCCTGGCAGTCAACAGCCTTTTGCGTGAAATGTAACCATGTGAAAATTATTGCTCACTGGGAGAAAAGGCAGAGAAAATAATCAATATTTACATACTGTGGGAGAACTATCCATTAAAAGTATAAAACATAGTAACATAGTAGATGACGACAGAAAAAGACCTGCATGGTCCATCCAGTCTGCCCAACAAGATAAACTCACATGTGCTACTTTTTGTGTATACCTTACCTTGATTTGTACCTGTCCTTTTTAGGGCACAGACCGTATAAGTCTGCCCAGCACTATCCCCGCCTCCCAACCACCAGTCCCGCCTCCCACCACCAGTTCTGGCACAGACCGTATAAGTCTGTCCAGCACCATCTCCACCTCCCACCACCGGCTCTGCCACCCAATCTCGGCTAAGCTCCTTAGGATCCATTCTTTCTGAACAGGATTCCTTTATGTTTATCCCACGCATGTTTGAATTCCGTTACCGTTTTCGTTTCCACCACCTCCCGTGGGAGGGCATTCCAAACATCCACTCCTCTCTCCGTGAAAAAAATACTTCCTGACATTTTTCTTGAGTCTGCCCCCCTTCAATCTCATTTCATGTCCTCTCGTTCTACCACCTTCGCATCTCCGGAAAAGGTTCGTTTGCAGATTAATACCTTTCAAATATTTGAACGTCTGTATCATATCACCCCTGTTTCTCCTTTCCTCCAGAGTTAAACGGGAGTTAATAATGCACACACAGGAAGTAAAGGCAACAGAAGCTGATTATGGTGGCCAGGGAAACTGCTCACCAGTATACAAGTTGGACAGTGTAATTGTGACCTGTTGGGGTTTCATGTCTCTCATGTCTGAATTGTGTATGGTATAAGTTCAGCTCTTTTCGCCCTACGTAATTCATGTTATTGCCTGTCTGTCTCATGGAAGTTACTACTGTGTGTTTTTTCTATTGCTTGTATTATCTAAAAGAATTTCAATAAAAATATTTGAACTGAATAGCAGGCCACAGAGTCTAAGAGCTAGGAGCTATGGATCTCACAGGGAATGGGGACCCCTGGAAGCGCCATCTGAAAACAGCAGCGAACAGCCCCTTAGAAGCACTCTCAGGGCAGAAAAAAGGCCGTTCAGAGCACAACTGGCACCTTAGGCCAAGAAGCAGAGCAGCCCTTGGGAGCCAGCTTAGGGCAAGGAGGCCCTTGGGAGTAGCTCAGGGCATCTGCGGCCCCAGTTGGGGCCTGAAGTACAGCAGCAGAGCAGCCCATGGGAGCAGGCTTGGAGCAGAGCGGCCTCTGAGAGCCAGCTCAGTGCAAGGCCTTTGGGGACACAGAGTATTAAGGCCCAGCGGCAGAGAGGCTCTTGGGAGTGCAACCAGTTATTAAAGCCTGGAGGAGGTGGAGGCTCCTGGAAGCCCAACCAGTGCTCAGAGCCCTGGCAGAGGCTCCTGGGAGTGCAAACGGCACTTGGAGCACAACAGGTGCTTGGAGCCCTGGTAGAGGCTCCTAGGAATGCAACTGGCACTTGGAGCTCAGCAGCAGAAGTTGGCCAAGCCAGACTGACTCAGCCCCTTTGAATGTCCAGCAGCAACCTATTCAGAGTGCTCCATGAGGGGGAGATCTGGGGGGCCTGGTGGGGATGGACAACTTGAGAGACATAGGTTATACTGCAACTCCAATGAAAAGACAATAAAGGACCAGAGAGAGGTGCTTAAAACTTCCACATTGGCAAGGAGACTAACTGGGTTCAAGAGCACTGTTTAAGTGTTTTGTTTAGTAGTTTGCTTGTTGAGCACCATTCACTCAAAGAACTTAATATAGATTAATTATCACAAATACTTCTCATTGGCAAATGTCTTAATGCTTCATATAGTATAAGCTGTAAATAGTTCAGTAAACTGTTTAACATTTCAGCCAGCCTTGTTGACTGCTTTTGAATTCTCTGGGGGGAAAGGATGGAAATCCCACCCGCTAATACTTTTATTTATTTACATGTGTATTTATTTCCTACATTTGATATACCACAAATAGATCCAGTACTGGTAACTAAGTGGTTTACAATACAAAAGAAAGTAAGTGCTGATAAAGGGGGGGAGTATTTAGGAGTGAAAGAAGGAAAGGGAGGGTAGAGAGAAGAGAAAAGCTAGGGAAGAGTGGGATCAAAGGAAGAGAAGAGAAGAGAAACGTTTTGAGAAGAGCCTTAATAGAAAGAAGAGAAATAGCAGATCTAACGAGAGGGCTTAGGGCCAAGGTAGCTGAAGGCCATATCACATGTGAGTGAAAGATGCAAAACGGAGTGAGGAGGGATGTAGAGCAAATTATCTGAGGTGGAGCGAAGGGAAGAGTAAGGGATCAGGAGTTTATGCAGGTAGGCAGGGGCAGAAGGGGACCGACCTTTGAAGACAAGCATAAGCAACTTTTAGTGGATACGTACGGAAACAGAAAGCCAGTGTTTAAGATGAAGCAGAGGGGTATCATGATCAAACCGGTGTGTACGATGGATGAGATTGAAGGAACCAGGCACCAATCATTACAGGGCCTAATGGAGCCAGCCTGAGGGAGACTCCAGCCAGGTTGGCGCCGGACCCAGGGTCGCCCACAAGGGGACGTTACATATATGATGGAGATTTTGGGGGTTGCATTGGGCTTGCTGCATAGTATTAGGTATATGGATATTTCTTAAGATAGTTTGAATTTATCTAGAATGATCTCTCTGTCTCTCTCGCCGTGTCCTATGATTAGTGTAATTCCTTTTTCCCTTTAGTTTGTAAAGCACCTTGTGTGTCCCCTTGTTAGGTGGCATAAGAAACAACTCATAGATAGTAAACTTGGGTATTGCTACTCCAGCCTCTGAATTAGGTACTTCTACGTCAGCTACTTTGTTACCTGTGCAATGGAAACTGATAAAGATTTGATTTTGAAATTCCTTTTCAAGAGTAGAAAGCAACAGTTGCTTTGGGTGTTTCCAGACATGTCAAAATCCACACAGAAAAGGAGGAAACAATTTTAATTTCTGAGTCCTAGATTCCAAGAATTGGGAGCTCGATTTATTTTCAAATTTCCCTGCAAATGTACTGTATTTTATAATGCTGCAAAGTATCTTTTTTGAGCCATCTTGACTAGTTATGTTTCTGAGCAATAGAGTTCCTGCTGCTTCCCTCAGATATCAGTGTTGTCTTAGATTTATGGGCTCATTTCCAAAACAGAAAAACGTCTAAAAAGTAGCATAAAGCAGCATTTGGACGTTTTTCTCACAAAAACGTCCAAATCAGTATTTTCAAAACCTATTTTTAGATGTTTTTCTATGGAGTCCGTCAGAAGTGCGTCCAAATCTCAAGCGGGCGTGTCAGGGACTTGTTCAGGCTGGAACTTGGGTGTTCCTAAGACTTAGGACATTTTTCAGTCATAATGGAAGAAAACAAAATCGTCTAGGACTAAACCTTAGACATTTTGAGATAGACCTGTTTTTATACCAAATAAGGCACAAAAGGTGCCCTAAATACCCAGATGACCACTATAGGGGAATCAGGGATGACCTCCCCTTATTCCACCAGTGGTCACTAACCCCTTCCCACCCCCCAAAAATTTGATGAAAACATTACTTGCCAGTCTCTATGCCAGCCTCAGATGTTATACTCAGGTCCATTAGAACAGCATGCAGGTCCCTGGAGTAATCTAGTGGTGGGTGCAGCACACTGCAGACAGGTGGACCCAGGCTCCTACCTCCCCCATTTGTGGACAAAACTATAGACCCTCCAAAACTCACCAGAAGCCCACTGTACCCACATATAGGTGCCCCCTTCGCCCGTAAGGTCTATGGTAGTGGTGTACAGTTGAGGGTAGTGGGTTTTTTGGGGGGAGGGGGGTTGGGGGGCTCAGCAGACAAGGTAAGAGAGCAATGGTGAGCATTTTATGAAGCCCACTGCAGTGCCCCCTAGGGTGCCTTATTGCTTTCCTGGGATGTCAGGGGGACCAGTCTACTAAAAATGCTGGCTCCTCCTACATCCCAATGGCTTGATTTTGTGCGTTTTGCACTTGGACTTTTTTTTTTCCGAAAATGGACCAAAAAACAAAACGTCCAAATCACAAAACCTTGTTCAAAATGGTATTTTTGAGAAAAAAAATAGACGTTTTTCTTTTTTGAAAATGGCCTTTTTACCTATTCAGATTTTGGACGATTTTTGCAAAACGTCCAAAGTCAGACTCAGACGTCATATTGAAAATGCCCCTCCACGTCTACTTTGATATAAAGCTGTGCCCGTTCCACAGCACTGTATCCTATTATTCTCTAAGGGGTCCTTTTACAAAGACGCGCTAGTGTTTTTAGCATGCGCTAAAAATTAGCACGGGGTCTCTAGCATTTGGCATGCACTAAAAACGCTAGAGTGCCTTAGTAAAAGGACCCCTAATTTTTTTTCCTCTTAGTTTTCTCCTGTTCAAAACCTCTATCCACCTTGTGGACTTTAACTTTAGGATTGATGTTTATAGGAAACTTTCCTTTTTCCTTTTTATTGATTAATATTGATATTGTTATTTTATATGTCGCAACCACTATTAATTCATCCTTGTACTTGTATATAGTATTATATTTGAAATTGCATAAAAATAAAATTTACAAGAAAAGGCAGATGCAGTTCTACCTGTGCTTAGATATCAATAAAGTATTTTCATCGACATCATCTCCCGAGTTGGTTTAGTCTGTGGTCATCTTCTACTCCTTTTGTACTGCTTAGATATCACATCCCATCTCTGCCGTAAGAGGCTGTAACTGTAGATGGTGGAGTGAGTGACTGTACTGATATGATATCACTGTGAAAAGACATTCTGTCCATTGAGAAAAAGCGGAAACGAGTGAAAACTCCACTGGGGTTTATTGGATCATCATAAGAAGGTCCTGTGAAGTCCTCAGTCACATCATATTCCATTTCATCTTTATTTGCATGCAGTTTATAAAAGTGCTTAAGTGGTGGATACTTGGAATGCCCTCCCGCACAAGGTAGTGGAGATGAAAACGGTAACGGAATTCAAAAATGAATGGGATAAACATAAAGGAACCCTGTTCAGAAGGAATGGATCCTCAGAAGCTTAGCGGAGATTCGGTGGCAGCGCCGGTGGTTGGGAGGCGGGGCTAGTACTGGGCAGACTTCTACGGTCTGTGCCCTGAAAATGGTAGATACAAATCAAGGTCAGGTATACATATAAAGTAGCACACATGAATTTATCTTGTTGGACAGACTGGATGGACCGTACACAGTGGTGTGCTGGAGCAGGCTCTCACAGGCTCACAAGAGCCGGCTGTTAAGTTTTTAAGAATTTTGGGAGCCGGTTGTTAAAGTAGGGCCCTCCATGGCTTCTTTAACAACTGGCTCCCAAAATGTGGGCTTGGGCCCCCTGCTGAATTATCTTTTACTTTGCTGGTGGGGATGCTGAGCCCTGCAAGCCAAGTAAATAGACTACTGCTGCTCCCTGCTCCTTGTTTCCAGCTCTGGGCAGCAGGCTGGGACTTCTCGAGCATGTGAGAGAAGTTCCAGCATGCTGCTCAGAGCAAGACGTAGGGAGTGGTGGCAGTCTATTTATTGGCTGCCAGCAAAGGTATGTCTAGTGTGCCCACACGAAGGGAGGGAGGAGAGAGAGGCAAGTGTTGCTTCCCCCCCCCCAGCCCTTCCAACTGCAGAGCTGGCTACGTCCGGAGAAAGAGCCTGTTGTTAAAAATTTACCAGCACACCCCTGACCGTACAGGTCTTTTTCTGCCGTCACCTACTATGTTACTATATGGGAATGAAGAGCCACACACACCTAGGTGGATCCTTTTACATGGGAACTTATCACTTCAAGGCTGTCTAGAAGCATAATTTTAACTGTGACTTGAACTCTTGCACTTGCAGAAGATGAAATCTCAGACTGCAGCAGCGGCCATCAGAAAAATGAACCCTAGGTGCCAGGTGAAGGCTCGTCTGGACTTTGTGGGTACCAGCACAGAGCAAGTCTACAATGATGACTTCTTCCAAGCACTGGATGGCGTCGCTATCGCCGTAGATAACATCAAAGCAAGTAAGCAGTGAAAAGGTGTCGGTGGACAAAGAGCTATCTCTGGTTAGGGGCATCTTTGCTTGGAGACATTGCTGGGTAAAGGGATGCTGTAAAAATTTTGGGATGAATGAAAATTGCTTGTTGAAGTGACGTAATAATAGATTTCTTTGGCAATGACAGTATTTCTGAAATGGTAAAGTTGGGATTTTTAAAATAAATTTTCATCGAAAGTTTTCAAAAATACATTACAAGCAATAGCACTTAATACAGAAAACATGGCAATTAGGAGGTAATTCTACACAGGGCACCATAAGCTAGACGGCTAACTGTATGTGCGAAAACAGCAGATAATGGGAGGTAAGTTCCAAAACAGGAGCAAAATGGCAGTTAGATGCGAAAATGCACTTAGGTGCTAATCTATAACTGGGCACCTAAGTGTTCTTGCACATAACTGTAAGGGGGCGTTCCCATGGGATGGGCATGGCTGGGACATGGGCATTCCCATTAGTATGGAACGCACTGCCAAAAGCAGTAAAAGCTACGCTCGACCACCTAAATTTTCGGAAAGCACTGACAGACCTGTTCAGAAGAGCATACCCCCACCGACCCAACATAAAAATGACTGTTCACTTGCGACACAATGCAGCCAAAGACAGTAACGAACATTACCTGACTCTTCTTCCCCCTTTTCCTCTCTAAGTTCCCCCAACTATACCTACCTTACATGTACCTCATTCTACCACAATATCACTTTATATTCATTCATACAATGGATTTGTTCAGACCGTAATCGGCTAACGCCGTTAACGGTGATATGTAAGCCACATTGAGCCTGCAAAAGGTGGGAAAATGTGGGATACAAATGTAACAAATAATAATAACTCTTGCGCATTATAGAATTATCAACATTTCCGCTCACAACTGCAGCATTTGGGTGTGACCAGAGGTGTAGCTAGGTGGGGCACCAGGGGAGCCACCGCTCCCCCAAACGGACTTCGGACAGTGACAGTGCCTATTTTGCAGGTGGTCTGTCGCACCTACACTGTGCGTACATGTATGTGCCTCTCCGCTCCCCCTGGCGTCACAACCTGGCTATGCTTCTGGGCTTGACCATTTACACCAGCTGTAGATATGGCATAAGTGGTTGCGCCTAAAGTTGGGCATGTAACTAGCAACATACCCTAGTATTGTGTAATAGATTTGGTGCACAGTGCCCAAATGTTGGACGCCTAAGTTTTAGCACCCTTTATTGAATTGACCCCTTAGGGGCCTTTTACTAGGCTGTGGAAGAAAGTGTCTTGCACTAGTGTGGGCACGTAAAGTTGGCATGTGCTGGGCCATTTTTTACCGCAGCAGGTAAAAAGACCTTTTTTTTAATGGGACAGTAAATGGCCATGCGCAAATATTAAAATTAGCGTGAGGCAATTTACTGTCTGAGCCCTTACCACCACCTAGTCATGCACTACTCGCGTGGTAATCAGACAGCGAATTCCAGTGTGGCCGTGCTGCCCATTACTACCGAGAATGCCCCTGCAGTAGAAAATATACAGGTGTAATTGAGTATAGGAGACCAGGTTTTATTGAATGCTAAAAGGGAGCCGCATTTCTCTGCAGCAGCTTTTTCATATTTAGCGTAAAGACATACTGTATTCCACCACATATCATAAGATAACTTCGTAAAGTCCTTCCAATTTTGACATATCAGTTTTAAAGCAACTTGAATCAATATACGTAATAATTTGGCTATTTGAGGTTGTATTACCTTTTAGCATTCAATGAAACCTGGTCTCCTATACTCGATTACTCATCCAGTTAATATTAATTATTATAATCTATGCAAATATAAATGGGTACTAATTACGTATATATATATAATTTCTTATCTCCACCTCTAACATTTAGTAATATGCTTATTCCTATAGATATACAATACCTGTAATGAAACAGAATCAGGGATCCTAGAGTTGATGTAAACAATGTCTATAATTCTTCTACAAGTCAGTGTACATAATCAAACTTGTTAAACTATTATTAAGTCTCTGGTATTTAATTTCCTTTCTTTTTGTTATTTAAAAATTAATAAAAATGATTGAACAAAAAAAAAAAAAAAAGAAAATATACAGGTGTTAAACGAAGTTTCCCAAATTTTGAAGTCTCTAACTGCAATAGTTGCAGATCTAGACCCCCTTTTCTGAAAGGTTGTCAGTCCATGAGCATGCGACATTTACCAAAATGCCATTTTTGGGGTCTAATAAAATCCAAACACATTTATAAGAATGGCTAAAAAATTCAAATCCTGTACAGTTTTTGATGCTAATTCCAATGAAATATATTTTAACATTATGGATGCAAAATCCAGTCAAACAAGTTGACTCAAAGAGTGCATCAAAATTGATCGCGACTCATTGGAACATATTTGGACCAATATTCAGACCGCAACAACTTCCATGCAAACAAAGATACGGACTTGAAATTTTGAACAAGCATTATGCTTATGCTGGACATAATACTGCCAGATTTGCAACTAACCAGCATCTATAACCGCCCTGCAGGATCTCTTCAACGTTGGCACTGTCAGCGCAAATGGTAAAATGTACCAAAGTTCAAAGTCAGTTATTAAAAAAGAGTCTGCCTGAATCAGCTTGTGAACAGTATCATCTGAAAGAGAAAATTGTGCTCTACAAGACTGATATGTTTTTGTTTTGCAATGCCACCATTAAGTAGCCATTTACTCAGGTCAAAGTATGTTATATTTTGTGTGTGTGATGTATTGCGTTGGTCCATGATGGCTGAGCCATTACTGGTTATTACATTGAAACCAGCATCCCCATCGCCATAGGGGCCACGCCTGATAGCCATGCAGTAACAGCCATGGGTGGGTATCTTTACTGCAGGATCCCAAGCCTGATTGTGGGTTTCTTTACTGTAGGATCCCAAGCCTGCCTTCTTCAGTTACTTCACTGCAGGTTCCCAAGCCTGCCTTCTTCAGTTACTTCATCATTCTGAAAGCATCATTGATCTGCAAGAGAACGGTTTCAGGGAAACTATATTGCCGACCAGATGATGTCACTGATGGAGCTCGCATAACCAAGTTGTAACAAATTGTATTTCCATCATTCATATCGTATTGTAAGCCACACTGAGCCCGCAAAAAGGTGGGAAAATGTGGGATACAAATGTAATAAATAAATAAATAAAATAACAGCAATGATAAGTTTTTCTGGGATCCAGCAAGTATCGCGTCTTACCGGCCAATAAAATGAAGTAGCGGAACCATGAGGATGCATAAAGCTTATGAAAGCATCTTTCTGTTCAACTGATGTTTCACAAACGTTTCCAATCCACCATAAATGCAAGTAACATACTGCCCAGGCTGAAGATTTGTGACTTTATCTATTTGTTCAGCATCACTAATTTATTAAGCTGAAATATTCACCTGAGATGGCATGATCAAACTGATAACAGCGCACAATAAACGATTGGACAATCAACGAATAAAATATGAATGAATAAATAATTATATCAATACTTTTAAGTGACTATTAAGACTCAATTTCCTAGAAATGAAGAAAAATTAGCGCATCAAGCGTACTAAATATAACATACTTTGACCTGAGTAAATGGCTACTTAATGGTGGCATTGCAAAACAAAAACATATCAGTCTTGTAGAGCACAATTTTCTCTTTCAGATGATACTGTTCACAAGCTGATTCAGGCAGACTCTTTTTTAATAATTGGTTTTGAACTTTGGTACATTTTACCATTTGCGCTGACAGTGCCAACTTTGAAGAGATCCTGCAGGGCGGTTATAGATGCTGGTTAGTTGCAAATCTGGCAGTATTATGTCCAGCACAAGCATAATGCTTGTTCAAAATTTCAAGTCCGTATCTTTGTTTGCTTGGAAGTTGTTGCGGTCTGAATATTGGTCCAAATATGTTCCGATGAGTTGCGATCAATTTTGATGCACACTTTGAGTCAACTTGTTTGATTGGATTTTGCATCCATAATGTTAAAATGTATTTCATCGGAATTAGCATCAAAAACTGTACAGGATTTGAATTTTTTAGCCATTATTATTAGACCCCAAAAATGGCATTTTGGTAAATGTCGCGCGCTCATGGACTGACAACCTTTCAGAAAAGGGGTCTAGATCTGCAACTATTGCAGTTAGAGACCTCAAATTTTGGGAAACTTTGTTTAACACCTGACTCGCGCAACAGATAAAATTTGAACAAAATTGGAGACATTATGGTGGGAAGGTTTAGACCATTTGTCATGGAATGACCCTCTTTAAATGCTAACTGCTTTTACCACATTCTCTGGCAAAAAAAAAATCCAGAGTTTAATTGCACGTTGAGTGAAGAAATATTTTCTCCTATTTGTTTAAATTTACTACTTAGTAGCTTCATTGCTTGCCCCCTAGTCCTAGTATTTTTGGAAAGCGTAAACAAGCGATTCACGTCTACCCGTTCAAATCTTGACCCAACACAAGCCGTGTTTTGGTTGTAAAGCCTTCCTCAATGGTCTACAGAGGATTCTAATCACACCTTCTCCTGCAACAAAGCTCTATAAGCTTGAACCAGAGACTCAACTCCCAATAAAGCATTGTTAAGGAACCAGTGTCTAGTCCTAGGTTCTCCCCTAACATCAAATCATTCAACCCAAGAAGGAGCGTGATCGGAAACATCAAGTGTGACTATAGAAGATACAGAATCGGCAGTGAGAGAAGCAGCAACAACAAGCAAATAATCAATCCTAGTCATGAGATTGGGAATAAAATGTATAGTCTCAACCCCCAAGGACTGGCTAGTCTCCAAGCATCCGCCACCCCTACAGCATGGGTAAGATGCTGGAAGGCTTTAGAGCTATGGATATCATCACTAGTAGAAATGCTTGTGCAATCCAAGCTAGGCTGAAAACAGGTATTGACATCACTTCCTAAAATTAGCTTACCAACAACAAATGATGAAAGCAAACAGGTTAGTTTCTTTTTAAAAAAGAAACCCCCCCAAAAAACAGCCTGACCTTTGTTTTGAGCATACACTGTAGCACAAGTAAAATCACAATCATCATGTCTAACATGAAAAAAAAAATGTACTGCCCCTCCGGATCATGCTTAACTTGTTCAATCTGGATAGACAAAGGGTTATGAAAGGGAAGTGCAACTCCCCTCTTGTTTGCTCCAGAAACATCAGAAGCAAATAACATCTTAGAAAACTGAACATCACAAAACAGGGATTCGTGCTTCACTTTAGTGTGTCTCTTTCAGCATCACAACCTGGGGTCAGTTTGATTAAATTTCATTTATTTATTTATTTTGCAGGAAAAAAAATTTCAATTACAAACAGTTTGTATCGATTTGATCCAATTTCTTGCACAACTAAATGTCTCTTCCTAGGAGAGTTAAGTCCCTTTACATTCTAAGTTAAAATCTTAAGATCAATCCCCATGCTCAGTAAACTAATAATAAAACAAACACTAAGAAATTACATAGTCGGTGGAAAACTCCCTCCAAAAGAAAATAAACATCCCACTCAATACAAAAAGAATCCCTCTTCCAGCATGGAAGAAACAAGAACCAAACTAGTACCATCCCCTTCCCTAACAAAAAATTGGTTCTACTGACAGAAATAAAGACCCAGCCACCTAGAATCCCCCAAGCCCCCCCCCCCAAAAAAAAAACACCACCTAAAAATACAAGCCGAAGCCCACATTGCAAGGAAATGGAAGTCCTGACCCAAAACCCCAGTCCAACCCCCCCACCCCCTCCACCTACAATACAAGAAGAAAAACAGAGCAGAATAAATCCTTTGCACAAAACTTAGAATTCATATAGCACAGCAATTCATATAACCACACATGTTTGTTAACAACAGTGTATGTGACTGAATGCAACAGAGAACATCCCTCTAGCTGGATCTCAAGCCTACTTCTGCAAATAGGAAAAGTATACCCCAACAAAGAAGGCTGTTACTTCAAAGGAGAAAAGCAGCAGCTCCATAGTTAACAATTAACAGATGTCAGGATGTATTGACATGACAGAGAAGTCAAAGTTCAGCGAATCTTAGCAGAAGGAAACCATCCGTCTGTTGTATCTTCTGTGCTTTATCCGGGACTCGCTGCCACTGTCAAAATTTAGCATGTGTAGCTGGAGCAACCACTGATGACAAAGATGTAGATGAGGGAGGAACTTCCTCCAACCCCTGCAAGATCCGCCAACCCTCAGATAACAACATAACATTTTGAACGTATTCTGAATTGAACTGCAAGGTATTGCGGGCTATAAGAACAAAGAGAAGTAGACATTCCATGAAATACAACAAAAAATTAATCAGCAAACCTAATACATTTACCTTCTTCCATGGATCCTAAATAAATAAGTCTTAAGTAATCATCTAAAAAATGCATAATTCAACTCCTGAATTATCAAAGGAGAAACATCTTTGTGATAATTACACAGCTCAACTGCTTGAGACTTCAGCTCTCTGCATGATGTGGGTGCTTCCTCAATCCAGCCCCGCCTCCTTTGAAAGAGGAAGTTGTGTCAGAGGAAGCGGGACCAGCCAGGAGGAAGCTGCCACAGTGTGCCGAGAGCCGTGGTCTCCTGCTGCTGTGCTGTGTAATTATCACCATGGGCCCACATCGCTGGCAGGTGGAGGAAAGGAAGGAAAGCTTCTATATGCTGGCTGGGGAGCTTAGGGTGGGGGGAGAGAGAGGGGAAGGCATCAGGCGAACAAACTTGTAGTTTGGGCTGTGGAAGCTTAGCTAAGTAATTATCACCGTGGCTGATATTGATGGCAGCTGGAGGAAATGGAAAAAAAAACTGTTGCATGCTGGTTGGGGGGCTTTGGAGGAGGGAGAGAAACAGGAGCAAGACAGGGAGATGGGTCAGGGAGAAACAGGAGCAATGCATGGGGGAGAGACAGGAGCAATTCAGGGGGCAGGGAGAAAGACAGAAGCACTGTTGGTAAGGAACAGAGAGACAGGAGCAGTGTCAGGTGGGGGGTAGAGACAGACAAGTGATGCAATGCGGAATGGTGTGGGAGAGAGAGACAGATACAGACAAGGGGGCAATGCTATATAGGGGTGGAGAGACAGACAAGGGATGGTATGAGGAGACAAGACAGGGAAATGCAATATTGTAGGGGAGGAGGAGGGGAGAGAGGGAGAGAGAGACGGGGCAATAATGCATGGGAGAGAGAAAAAGATGGGACAGTGCTGGATGGGAGAAGAGAGAATGACAAGGAGCAATGCTAGATGGTGGAGTAGGTGGAGAGAGACAAGACAGGAGATGCAGGAAGGTGGGAAGAGAGAGAAAACATGAGAAGATACTGGATGAAAGGGGGGAGCGATTCATGCACAGAGTAGCTACTGGATGGTGGGAGGAAGGTACAGCGAGGAACTGCTGGTAGAGAGAAGCTGGATGATAGCAGCAGGCAGGAGGGGGGAGAGAGGAAAGAGTTATTAAAAGACTGGGGATTAAAAGGAAGGAGAATGGGAGGGCCAAGGTAAAGGAAAGAGATGAAAAGCTATAGGTAGGTGCAGTAACAAGAGGGAGATACTGGCTAATATGAATGAATTAAATCTAAATGGAAGAAAGCTGAAAGAAACAGATTAGTGTCTGAGTTGGATGTATTAGAGAATGTGAAGAAGACGGATGGAGAGAAAACAAAATGACAAATGGACAGGAGATCTTTGGAAAGGGAAAGAAAAGAAGACAGCAGTAATCAAAGACTGAGGTCAACACAAGTAGAAAAACTTAATTGGCCAGACAACAAAAGTAGAAAACAGATTTTATTTTTTATTTAGGATGAAGTAATTTGGTAGCTGTGTTAGCCTACATCAAAAGTTAATAAATAAGAAAACAAATGGAAAATAAGATGATACCTTTTTATTGGACTAAATACATTTTTTTTACTAGTTTTCCTTTGGAGACCAAAACCTCCTTACTTAGTTTGAGACAGTATATTGCTGTCCTAACCTAAGAAAAGAGGTTTAGGCCTTCAAAAGCTAGTCAAAGATTGTTTGTTTTTTAGGTCCAAATTACAATTTTCAAAACACATTTTAAAGACATTTTTCTATGCAGTTTGTTCAAATCACAAGGGGACATGTCAGAGGCAGGATTTGCGCGTTCCCACAATTTGGATGTTTTCTGCCATAATGGAACAAAGCAAAAACCTCCAGGGCTAAAATTTGGACGTTTTGGTCTGGACCTGTTTCAATAACAACTAAAGAGAATCCACATATAGTGGAGAACTCAATAGATCCCACGGGTCGTGAAACAAGAAATAAAGAGGTGGGAAAAAAAGTCAGGCTATCCAAAGGATGGAACCAAATGTTTTTATGTAAAAAAACAAAACTTTATTAATCTTTAAACAAATAATGATATAATAATAACACATTAAAATTGACTCGACACAACGTTGTGTTTCGGCCAAAAGGCCTACATCAGGAGTCTATAAACATAAACAAACGGTAAATAAATGAATTAATTGGTAAATAAATTAAACATATGAAAATGTTGAAATAAATAATAATAACATACAAAAAGAATTATACTGAAAGAGGAACATGTATAGATTATCAAAAAATTATATATTTAAAAAAATTATATATTTAAAAAAAACTATATATATATCAAAAATAATCTCAAAGAAATATATATATAATATAATAATGATAATATTATACAAACAGAATTATACTGAAGGAAGAACATATATAGATTATTGAAAACAACATATCAATATCACAAATAAATAAATAAATAAATAAATAAATAAATAAATAAGATTATGTAAATATGAGGCCTATTGAAAACTATACATGTGTGTATGTATTGAATAATATATTAAATGACCTTTATAAGGAAAAAACAAATATATATACATACATGGGAGTAAGAGGTTAAATGAAAAAAACTAACCTTATTAGTCAAATTGAGATTAAGTATGATAATTCAAAAGTAATCTCGTAACGCAGCTAAAAGATTCCAAGGATCTGCAAGTGAGATCCTAAAAATGGTCTGTAGAAAACAAAGAAAATTTAAATGGAAAAACAAACCATATAAAAATGATGTGAATAAACATTTATGAAAAACATGTGATTTGCCTATTGAACCTTTATGCACCACTGGTTCGGGATTGAAACATCAGAGTAGCTCAAAATGTATACATATACAAAAAGAAGGATAGTATGAACGTGACAAAAAAATATATATATATAGAGATCTAGCCATTGGGACACGCCAAGTAGTTTAATTAGATAAAATAGAGAGAGTATGTAATCTGCCTATTAAACCTTTGTGCAGCACTGGTCCGGGGTTGGAACATTCAAGTAGCTCAAAACATAAAATTGGCTACAAATATATTGGAAAAGGACCTCCATACTGTGTGTTGTTAATAGAAAAGAAACTACGGACTGCATAAATAATAAAAAAAATGTGGTAAATCGCGGCGGCGTGAGAGCCGCGAGCCGCATGTGTTTAAAAAGAGAAAGAAAAAAGAGCTCAAGACACATACCTTAAAAAAGACCGTTATGCAAATGGACCGTCTATCGCGGTGATCTCAAAGGTAATGATGAAAGAAAACCTGAATTACATGACAGTTTAAATGACAAAAAAGGCGCGAAAGAAACTCGCAAACCCTGGATGACGCTGGTATCAGCTGATCAATGAAATGAAAAGAAAACAGATCGCTCTATAGTCATCCGTGCGTCTGTCATACGTAAGAACGTCATTACGTGCCTATATATGTGGAGAAGTAAAATAAAAGCACTATTTAGCCGTTTGTATATCTAGCATACGTGAGGTAGACGATGTACGTCATGACGTGGCATAAACAAATGTATATAAGGATGTGGAGCAATTAAATAGATTGGAATGCTGTTGATGTTAGATAAAGATGTAAACCATCATAGAAGTGAATGTAAGAGAGTGTATATTATGTTAAAGAATTGGGATTAAAAAATATATGTATATATATCAAAGATACAATTTAAGAAAAAAGAGTGAAAATTAAAAATATATATTTTTGAATAATGAATTTTAATTTAAAAGTCTTTTATCATATATGGAATTTATTAGGATTTTTTATCACATTTTATTATACATACATGGGATACAGTATGGAGGTCCTTTTCCAATATATTTGTAGCCAATTTTATGTTTTGAGCTACTTGAATGTTCCAACCCCGGACCAGTGCTGCACAAAGGTTTAATAGGCAGATTACATACTCTCTCTATTTTATCTAATTAAACTACTTGGCGTGTCCCAATGGCTAGATCTCTATATATATATTTTTTTTTGTCACGTTCATACTATCCTTCTTTTTGTATATGTATACATTTTGAGCTACTCTGATGTTTCAATCCCGAACCAGTGGTGCATAAAGGTTCAATAGGCAAATCACATGTTTTTCATAAATGTTTATTCACATCATTTTTATATGGTTTGTTTTTCCATTTAAATTTTCTTTGTTTTCTACAGACCATTTTTAGGATCTCACTTGCAGATCCTTGGAATCTTTTAGCTGCGTTACGAGATTACTTTTGAATTATCATACTTAATCTCAATTTGACTAATAAGGTTAGTTTTTTTCATTTAACCTCTTACTCCCATGTATGTATATATATTTGTTTTTTCCTTATAAAGGTCATTTAATATATTATTCAATACATACACACATGTATAGTTTTCAATAGGCCTCATATTTACATAATCTTATTTATTTATTTATTTATTTATTTGTGATATTGATATGTTGTTTTCAATAATCTATATATGTTCTTCCTTCAGTATAATTCTGTTTGTATAATATTATCATTATTATATTATATATATATTTCTTTGAGATTATTTTTGATATATATATAGTTTTTTTTAAATATATAATTTTTTTAAATATATAATTTTTTGATAATCTATACATGTTCCTCTTTCAGTATAATTCTTTTTGTATGTTATTATTATTTATTTCAACATTTTCTATGTTTAATTTATTTACCAATTAATTCATTTATTTACCGTTTGTTTATGTTTATAGACTCCTGATGTAGGCCTTTTGGCCGAAACACAACGTTGTGTCGAGTCAATTTTAATGTGTTATTATTATATCATTATTTGTTTAAAGATTAATAAAGTTTTGTTTTTTTACATAAAAACATTTGGTTCCATCCTTTGGATAGCCTGACTTTTTTTCCCACTTCAATAACAACTAAGTCATAAAAAGGTGCCCTAAATGAACAGATGACCACTGCAGGGATTAAGGTGTAACCCCTTTACTCCCAGAGCCTCTATGACTGCTTCAGATGTTATTGTCAGTCTTATTAGAGCAGCAAGCAGGCCCTGAAGTAGCCTAGTAGTCAGTGCAGTGCACTGAAGAGAAGGGGACCCAGGCCCATATCCCCCTCCAACTGTTACACTTGTGGTGGAAAGTCTGAGCCACACAGACATCCCAACAGAGCAGTGGGGCACCCTAGGGGGCGCTGCAGTGGCCCACATAAAAGATCCCAGGTACATATCTCACCATTACCCTCTTATATTGTATAGTGAGCCCTCCAAACCCCACCAAAAATCTACTGTACCCACATATAGGTGACATCTGCAGACATATGGGCTATTGTAGTGGTGTACTGTTGAGTACAGTAGGTTTTTGGCAGTCTCTTAACCCTCACTGCTTCACATACAAATTCAGATTGAGTCCTCCAGGGACAGAAAATACCTACTGTATCTGAATGTATACTGCTTTGATAGCTTGCAGGCGTAATGCACACATAAATGTGAGTGCCTAGGAGGCAGCGGCGATCCTAGCCGGCATGACACCCGGGGTGGATCACCGATGCGCCCCCCCCCCTGGCGAAATGACACCCCCCCCCCCCGGGTGCACACCGCTGGGGGGGGGGGGGTGCCGCGGCGCGCACTTGTCAGCTGAGTTCGCTGACTTTGCTAACTTCGCTACAGCTCCTTCTGCCCCGGCCGGAACAGGAAGTAACCTGTTCCGGGGCAGAGGGAGCTGCAGCGAAGTTAGCGAAGTCAGCGAACTCAGCTGACAGGCGCGCGCCGCAGCTAGGAGGTGATAGAATTACCTTTACAGTGGCTGAATATTCCTGCTGCCAGAAGCTGTGGTGGCCAGCACTGTCTTAAGTAAATTCCAGCACTGCTGCTTGTACAGACAATGGGCACTGAGTATATGTGGACTATTTAAATGCCACAGCAGGCATTGTAAACAAACGCTGACTGCAGTGTTTAAATATTGACCCAGTAGTACATATGAGACACTATTACACTTTATGTACATCATTTCTGGTTTCTGTCTGTATTTCCATGCTCAGGAATGTATATGGATCAGCGCTGCATCTATTACCGCAAGCCGCTGCTGGAGTCTGGGACCCTTGGCACAAAGGGCCACACACAAGTCATTGTCCCTTTCCTGACAAATACATATGGAACTGCCAGAGACACTTCGGAAACAGCATTCCCCATGTGCACACTCAAAAACTTCCCCAGCACCATCGAACACACCTTACAGGTATTGTACAGAGACCCTCATAAAGGGTATCGGAAGTACTAGGCATTTAATCTGCGGAAGGTTTATTGAATCTGCCAATATTCTGCACCCTCGGCAGTTGGGGTTTCGTTCAGGACATAGCACAGAAACACCGTTTATTGCCATCCTTAGGGCCCCTTTTACCAAGCTGCAGCAAAAGGGGCCTGCGTTGGTGTGTGTTTTTCACGTGCGCCAAGGCCCCCTTTTACCTCAGTGGGTAAAAGGTAAGTCTTTCTTTTTTTCAGGAAATGGCCATGCGGCAAGTGAAGCACTTGCTACGTGGCCATTTGGTGGGGGGGGGAGCCCTTACCTCTATTGAGGTGGCGGTAAGGGCTCCCATGCTAACCCGGAGGTAACTGGGCAGCTCGTGGCACTGCCCAATTACCACCGGGTACATGCCAGCACTACAAAAATCAAATATTTTTGTAGTGCCAGATATGACAGCGCACTAAGGGTGGAAACTACCACTGGGTTGCTGCAGTAGCCTGGCAGTACTTCCTTTTTAGCGAGCGGTAAGCCTGTGTTGGGCTTACCGCCGCTTTGTAAAAGGGACCCTTAGTGAGGTACATAGCTCTCCAGATAGTGGACAAAGTTCTGGTTGTATCACTAGACTTGGCACTTGCTTTTGATCAGGTGGGATCATCATCTGCCTTTTGTTGTGGTTGCAGTCTGTTGGAATAAGTGGTACAGCACTGGAGTGGTTTACTTATCAGCACATACCATTGCAGTATTCACAAGGATATCAGTTTGTAAATCCTCTGCCTTAAGTTGTGGAGTGCCAGAAACTTCTGTTTTCACCTATTTTGTTTAATGTACTTTTGGGTCCTTTACTCACCGTGTAAAATTTTGGAATTGGTGCATACTTTTATATAGATGACATTCCTTCAGTGGCCAAAGTTTCTTCTTTATGTTAATTGAGCTCAAAATGGCACCCATAATGCTTGAGATGCAAAATAGTGTCTTAATGTCCTGATGCTGATATCAGGGGCGTAGATACGTGGGGCCACGGGGGCATGGGCCCCTACAGATTACTACTACTACTACTACTTAGCATTTCTATAGCGCTGCCAGGGTTACGCAACGCTGTACAAGTTTAACATGGCGAAGGACAGTCCCTGCTCAAGAGAGCTTACAATCTAAAGGTTACAAACTATGTAGTCAGTGTAGGTAGCATGAATGGGGAAGGTGGTTAGGCACCAAAAGCAAGGGAGAAGAGATGGGCCTTAAGTAAGGACTTGAAGGTGGGCAGGGAGGGCGCTTGGCGTATGGGCTCGGGAAGTCTGTTCCAGGCATAAGGTGATGCGAGGCAGAAGGGGCGGAGTCTGGAGTTAGCGGTGTTGGAGAAGGGTACAGATAGGAGTGATTTGTCCTGAGAGCGGAGGTTACGGGCGGGAACATACGGGGAGAGGAGGGTAGAGAGGTAATGGGGGGCTGCAGATTGAGTGCATTTGAAGGTCAATAGGAGAAGCTTGAACTGAATACGGTAGCGGATAGGGAGCCAGTGAAGTGATTTGAGGAGAGGGGTGATATGAGAGTATCGGTTCACGCGGTAGATAAGACGTGCGGCAGAATTTTGGACAGCTTGAAGGGGGGATAGATGGCTAAGCTGGAGGCCAGCGAGAAGAAGGTTGCAATAGTCAAGACGAGAGGTAACGAGCGAGTGGACGAGGGTTCGGGTGGTCTGTTCAGAGAGGAATGGGCGAATTTTGCTAATATTATAGAGGAAGAAGCGACAGGTCTTAGCAGTCTGCTGGATATGGGCAGAGAAGGAGAGGGAGGAGTCGAAGATGACTCCGAGATTGCGGGCTGAAGAGACGGGGAGGATGAGGGCGTTGTCAACAGAGACGGCAAGTGGGGGAAGAGGAGAAGAGGGTTTGGGTGGAAAGACAAGGAGCTCAGTCTTTGCCATGTTCAGTTTCAGATGCCGGTTGGACATCCAGGCAGCGATGTCTGAGAGGCAGGCCGAAACTCTGGCCTGGGTTTCGACTGTGATGTCGGGAGTGGAGAGATAAAGCTGGGTGTCATCAGCATAGAGATGGTACTGGAAACCATGTGATTACGCCCTGGCCCCCTCTACATTTGACCCCCGCCGTCGCCGCCTACCCCCCCCCCCCCCCCCCATCAGGTACCTTGTTTGCTGGCGGGGGTCCCCAAACCCCGCCAGCTGAAGAGTTTTCTTCAGCGCCAGTCGACTCCAGCGCCTCTGTTGTGGGATCATCTGTTTCTGACTCCTTACGTCCTGCACCGTGCATGTAGCCCCGTGCAGGACGTAAGGCATCAGAAACAGATGATCCCACTCTTCAGCTGGCGGGGATTGAGGACCCCTGCCAGCAAACAAGGTACCTGATGCGGCGGGGGGCTGCGGCGGTGGTTCAAAGTGGCTGGTGGGCGATGGTTGTGGTGGCAGGGGGGGGGGGTCCAAAGTTGGGGGGTGGCGGCACCAGGGGGGGTCAGCGGCTAAACAGTGCCCCCCCTTGGGCTCTGCTCCCCCGTCCGTCAAGGTCTGGCTATGCCCCTGGCTGACATACATTGAAGTAACCGCTGACCATAGGCACCGACTCTGTGGGTGCTCGAGCACCCCCAATATTTCACCCACTGGAAGTTCCCTTCGCCAGCCCAGAATTTTAAAAGTCCTTCCCTCCCTCTGAGTTCCAGGGTCCTCCCCCCCTCTGAGTTCCAGGGTCCCCCATCCCCTCCCTCCGAGTTCCAGTGCCCTTTCCATCCCCTCCCTCCCTCCGAGTTCCAGGGTCCTCCCCTCCCCCCTCCCTCTGAATTTTAAGTCATCTTATCTCATCGGGGTTATGCCGGCAGCAGCAGTGAAAAGTGTGCAGGCTCTGCGCTTCAGCTCTTCCCCTCTCTCAGCTCTGGTCCCACCCTCATTTCCTGTTTCCACAAGGGCGGGACCAGAGCTCAGAGAGTGGAAGGGCTGAAGCGCCGACCCTGCACGCTTTTCACTGCTGCTGCCGGTGTAACCCCGACGAGGTAAGATGACTTTTAAAATTTGGAGGGAGGGGGGACCCTGGAACTGGGAGGGAGGGAGGGGGGAGGTGGACCCTGGAACTCGGAGGGAGGGGGAGAGGACCCTGGAACTCTGAGGGAGGGGAGGAGGACCCTGGAACTTGGATGGAGGGGGAGGACCCTGGAACTCGAATGGAGGGAGGGAGGGGGGCCTGGAACTGGGAGGGAGGGAGGGAAGGGGGAATGCATCACCTTAAAAAAAAGAAAAAACCCCACCCCCAATCATTTTGAAAAGTTGGCTCCTATGCCGCTGATCATTAATATCTCAATTCACTGTATTTTACTAAAGCAGACTATCAGTTCTCTATGGGCAATTTGGATGGCTCAAAGGTTTTTTTTTAATTATTCCATGCCAAAAAATGGCGCCTAAAAATGCAAAGATGCTAACACTTCTAGGCACACAAAACAAAAATGAAATGCATGTTGATGTGACAATACTTTGTATAAATACTGAGTATGACCTATCAAATTTGTAGTAAAAAGCAGACACTCCATACTAATATTTAAACCTGATGGCTCTAAAGTCTTTAGCTTATGTATGCACCATTGTTCACATTGCAACAGTCTTTGTTTAAAGAGGTTTGTTCAATATCAAAACATGTTAAATCTTCAGCCTTATGTAGTGAACAATGTACTACCAACAATATTTCAACTTTCTGTCTATTGGTCTCATTACAAATGAGAAAAACATCCAAAAAGTGACATAAATCTGCATTTGGACGTTTTTCTCACAAAAACGTCCAAATTGGCATTTTCAAAACCAATTTTTAGACGTTTTTCTATGACGTCCGTCAGAATTGCATTCAGATCACAGGTGCATGTTAAGGGTGGGATTTGGGCATTCCAAGCACTTGGACGTTTTTCAGCCATAATAGAACAAAACCGTCCAAGACTAACACTAAGACATTTTGAGCTAGACCTGTTTTTATAATGAATAAAGCACAAAAAGGTGCCCCAAATGACCACTAGAAGGAATCAGGGGTGAATTCTCCTTACTCCTCCAGTAGTCACTAACTCCCTCCCACCCCCCAAAAAATGTAATTAAAAACATTACTTGCCAGCCTCTATGCCAATCTCAAATGTTATACTCAGGTCCATTGCAACAGCACGCAGGTCCATGGAATAGTCTAGTGGTGGGTGCAGTGCACTGCAGACAGGTGGAACCAGGCCCATACCTCACCCTACCTGTTACACTTGTGGAGAAAACTGTGAGCCCTCCAAAACTCACCAGAAACCCACTGTACCTACATATAGGTGCCCCCTTTACCTGTAAGGTCTATGGTAGTGGGTTTTGGGGGGGCTCAGCAGACAAGATAAGGGAGCAATAGTGAGGTGTACCTGGGTGCATTTTTTGAAGTCCACTACAGTGCCCCCTAGGGTGCCCTATTGCTTTTCTGGGATGTCTGGGGGACCAGTCTACTAAAAATGCTGGCTCCTCCTACATCCCAGTGGCTTGCTTTTGTGCGTTTTGCACTTGGACATTTTTTGTTTGAAAATGGACCAAAAAACAAAACGTCCAAATCACAAAACCTTGTTCAAAACAGTATTTTCGAAAACAAAAGATAGACGTTTTACTTTTTTGAAAATGACCTTCTTTCCTGTTCAGATTTTGGACGTTTTTTGTAAAACATCCAAAATCGGACTTAGACGTCATATCGAAAATGCCCCTTCACGTATATTGGAACGATATTTGTTAATCCTTAAATTTAGTGCTTGCATGGTTTTTCCCATATACAGTTTATTACAAGCGCACTGTAAAATGTAAACCACAAAGTCACACTTATAATGTCCCAGTGGCAGATCATGTTGTATAATGGTTCTTAGCTGGACTCAACAACTCCTTGAGGTACTTGTTCCTTGAAAAAGCAATTCTTAAATCACAGTCCTTAAAAGCAGAATGTGTTGGAGTCACTTCCCATCCTTTCTAAAAGTAAGCGGACACTGTCGTTGTATCTAGCTTTCTTATAAGCAGTTTTTAATACCTTATCAGGATTTCCACATTTTTAAAATCCAACAGCAGTATTTTGCTTGAATTTTAAATTCTCCTTTATTGGTACATATTCTCCTATACCTTAAAATTGAGAGAAAGGCACATTGTTCTTTAAACTGACAGGATGATCTACACTGCCTGATGTCAACATCTAAAAAATGAATTCTCTCCTTGGAAAGCTGATATGTAAACTGTCTGCTTGGATTACACATGCTTAACCATTTAACAAAACTGCTTAATTGTGCCTTATCACCAGACCATAAAAGGAAAACATTGTCTACATACTTTCTCCACATGTAAATCTTCTCTCGAAAAGGAGAACAATAGATTCAGTCTTTTTCAAATGTAGACGTATATAGATTGGGCGTGAATGTCGCGCCCATGGCTACTCAAGAAACATGTAAATATAATTCCTTTCGGAAAATTAAAAATATTCACAGTTAAAGCTATCATAGCCAACTGCACAAAAAAAAACAAGTAAGAATCTGGTACGGACAGAGACAAGATTCTAGAGTAGATTGAACTACTTTTAGAGCCCCATCTTGTGGAGTACAGGTATATAAAGAGAAGTAATATCCAAAGTTACCATAAAAAAAGAAGGGTAGTGGTCCTTACAGACTTCATTCAATAATTTTAAAAAAATGGGTATTATCATTTGAATCTGCCAACCCACCCAGGATTCACCACTACATTTGGTATAGAGCAGAATCCCAGGAAACAGGATTAAAAGGCAGATCTTCTTGCCTTAGGTGGGGGAAAGGGAAAAGCTTAGCCCCAGTAGAAGCTAAGGAAACATCATTAGCTTTTATACCTGAGGCTGACCTTGGAGATGAAAACAGTGAGTTTCCCTAGGAATACCATGTTTTTGATTGTGTGTGTTGATTGTTCTCCGCCCAGAATCTCAAGATGATGCACAATATAAGTAATATAAATTAAATATAGACTGCATCCCAAGAGGAGTGACTGCTTTGGGGACTTACCAGGAAGTTTTCCAGAGCTGCAAACAAACTTGGACCCCACTACAGAAGAGAGCATGGACTGGCAGCCAGCCCCCCCCCCCCCCCCCCCCACATCTCAGAAGAGGAAGAGAATCTCTCTGAACAAATTGACAAGTTGTCAGTTATTTCAAGTACTACTTGCTGCTCTTCTTCTCAGACCCTACTGGGAGATTTTTTTCATTCTAAGTGTTACTACTGTGCTCTGTGGAAGGGAAGGGCAGGGCTCTATGTAGCAAGCAGTTAACTCTTTCCAAAGGAGGTGACGGAGAGAGAGAATCGCAGAAGGGAAAAAGGCCTTGTTTTGTTAAGGAACAGCATGCCAGTGACAGTTATCTGATGCTGGGGTCCATCTTGGGGGGGTCAGCACCCAAGAAAAAGATCTAGGTGTCGTTGTAGACAATAAACTGAAATCTTCTGTCCAGTGTGTGGCAGCGGTCAAAAAGCAAACAGGATGCTAGGAATTATTAGGAAGGGGATGGTAAATAAGGCCAAAAATGCTATAATGCCTCTGTATCGTTCCATGATTTGACCTCACCTTGAGTGTTGCTTTCAGTTCTGGTCACCGAATCTCAAAAAAGATACAGCGGAATTAGAAAAGATTCAAAGAAGAGCGACCAAAATGATAAAGGGGATGGAACTTCTCTCATATTAGAAAAGTCCAAAGAGGTTAGGGCTCTTCAGCTTGGATAAGAGGTGGATGAGGGGAGATATGATTGAGGTCTACAAAATCCTGAGTGGTGTAGAATGAGTAGAAGTGAATCCATTTTTTTTACTAGTTCAAAAAGTCAAAGACTAGGGAACATTCTAGGAAGTTACATTGAAATACATTTAAAACAAATAGGAGGAAATATATTTTACTACTACTACTACTATTTAGCATTTCTATAGCGCTACAAAGCATACGCAGCGCTGCACAAACATAGAAGAAAGACAGTCCCTGCTCAAAGAGCTTACAATCTAATAGACAAAAAATAAAGCAAGCAAATCAATTAGTGTGTAGAGGAAAGAGGAGAGGGTAGATGGGGATGTCAAAAGCAATGTTAAAGAGGTGGGCTTTCAATCTAGATTTAAAAATGGTCAAGGATGAGGCAAGACGTAGGGGCTCAGGAAGTATAGTTAAGAATAGTTAAGCTCTGGAACTCTTTGCCGCAGGATGTAGTAACAGCTGTTAGCGTATCTGGCTTTAAAAAAAAGTTTTGGACAAGTTCCTGGAGGAAAAGTCCATAGTCTGCTAGACAGACATAGGGAAGCCACTGCTTGCCCTGGGATTGGTAGCATTGAATGTTGTTGCTAATTAGGTTTCTGCCAGGTACTTGTGACTTGGATTGGCCACTGTTGAAAGCAGGATACTGGGCTAAATGTACCATTGATCTGACCCAGTATGGCTATTCTTATGTTCTTATGATAATGAAAGAGGATTTACTAAAGTGAAGAGCAGAGAGGGACATTATTGAAACTGAGAGAGAAGCACAGCTAGTGGAACCTTTGGAAGCCCATGTACTGTCTTTGTGCTGCAGCAGAGTCCTGCTAGATGTATGATAGCTGTTGAGCAGCATTACTTTTGAAGACTGTGCCTTAGGGTTAGGAAGCCCAAGACTGGTGATCTCTAGAGACAGTAGATATGGTTTCCTCTGCTTTAAATATATATGTGTATTGGCAACACAGCCTTTGAGGGTACTGGATTTAAAGGGACAGTATCTTTGGAGAAGAAATACAGCACTGCCCACTGTATCCATAATTTTTTTATTTTTTTTTTATTTTCTTGCTTTGGAACTTGTCTAGCAGAATAACTGAGGGTTAAAGACTATTTATTGAACTCAGCCTTGAAGTGGAACTGATACTAATCAAACTCTGGTATAAAGTATCACATACCATGTAAAATAAGTTTATCTTGTTGGGTAGACTAGATGGAGTCTTCAACTAGCAGTGCTTGGGGATCCCCGCCAGCCACATTACAGCAGAGTTCAAAGTGCCACCCTGTGCCCACCCAGGCCCACCCCTGGCTATTGCAGTGGTACCAAACGTTCTAAAACTAAACTGTTCTTCAACCCCTACTGTTGAAAAAACACCAAAAAAAAACCAACCAGGAAAACCCAGGGAGATGGGTTTTGCTTTCACTTTCACTTTCATAATTAGTTTTAAAACAAAACAGTCCCATGTTCCTGGATTTATTCCCTGTATTTCCCTTACATCCAAACAAAACAGTACTTTCTTCCTTGCCTTTATTCGATAACTTTGTTACACTTTGGGTTCCTGTTTGTAAGGCTTTCCATTTCATCACTTTCAAGGCAGTGCCTTAGGCAGGTTTCTTCTTGGGTCCTACTCCTAGTGCTACAGTTTTTTTCTTTCTCTTGTCCTCCCCTGTATTGCTCTCAGGGAGTTTTAGTAAGTCTTCTAAATGCACTAGCTCCTCCCCCCATATTAACATATGGCATATCAGTTAGCTTAATATTTTCCCTTCACTGATGATCAGAACAACTCCCCTCCCAGGGCACCTCCGCCCAATATGTCATCCAACTCCCTCTGGGCTTAGGGATTCCTGTTTCCCACCATCTTTTGGGATAACTGCTGCCATTGTTCCTTCCCTTCGGCATTGACAATCTCCCCAAACTATCCTCACCTTTGAAAGGGTGCTCTATAGCTTTCTTGTGCTGTGTTTGATGGGAGCTGTATTTCCTCCCCCTTTCCCTTCTTAAGGCAAACCCCCGGATTCTACATAGTGCGCCTAGAGATGGATCCCAAACGGCACGCAATTTAACAATATTAACGAGCTAATGAGCATTGTTAACAGCACTTAACAAGCAATAACGAAAAAAAAAACACCAAAAGAACAATCAGGAAAACCCAGAGATATGGGTTTTGTTTTCGCTTTCATAATTAGTTTCAGAATAGAACAGTATCTTATTCCTGGATTTACTCTCTCCCTGTATTTCCCTTCCAATTTATTAAAAAACTTATTCCGGCTGGGCCGGGGCCAACCTGGGCCATATGTTTTGGAGGTGCCCAAGGATTCAACACTTCTGGAAAGGATTGCTTAAGCAAATATCAAGTATGTGGTCCGCAGGTAGGTTCTTGGATGCGCAGTTGCTCTTTGGCCAGCCCAGGCTGGGTTCCCGGGTACCACAGGGGTATAAGGAGTTTGTAACACGTGCCATAATCATTGCAAAAAAAAAAAAACAATTCTGCTGACTTGGCTATCAGTAGAAGGCCCTTCTTTATCTGCCTGGCATACCCAAATGCTGAGCATGATGAGATTAGAGAGACTGGGAGTGGACAACATAACATCTGCTAAAGGCCTCAAATTTCAGTTGAGGTGGGCCCCATTATGGAAGACTTTAACACCTGCTGCGAGAGGACATTTATTAAACATATGATGATGGTAAAATGAAGGAAACCAGCGAGTTGTACTCAATCATTCATCACCCCAGCTATAAGCTTGCATAAATAGCAATGTTTTGAGATCCTTTTTTTTAATTCTTTGAAATCTGTAATATTTCTTATTCGCATTGGCAACTTAATCCAGTAGACTGGGACAGCAATATAACAAATCTTATTCTATAGTCATCAGAAAGGATCTCATGATGAGATGAAACATCAAGTAACTTCTGAGTTTCTGATCTCAATGATTGATTTGGTTGGTAATTATGAAGTCTTGCTGCCAGTATCTCTGAGACTTGTTCTGAAACACCTAAATCTCTCAATTTTTAACGATAGGAATTGATTCAATTTTGTACTGAAACACTGTAGGATTATCAGGTGAGTCATATGTTGACAACAGAATATACATCTTGTTAATATTTAATTTCAGGCTATTTGCAGACATTCAGTACTGGGATTACACCACATTTTCATTGTTGTGAATGGATGCACGTAGATTTAGGTGCTGAAATATCAACTAAGCGTATTGTGATAATAACCCTGGGTCCCATGCTCCTCAAAACCTTCTGTCACTTGCACAACAATCCCAGGCTTGTAGTTCACATGAGTTCAGGTCAAGGCCACAAAGTGATCCACTCCTGGTTTTCTTCCTTTATTCCAGCCAAGCAGTTTTAACACTAGCGAACTGATAGTGTCCAAACCCAAAAGACTCCTACAAGTTTTTGACCCCTTTACTTGCTCACCAGGGGTGTCCAGTCCCACTTCAATGTGCTCAGCAAGCTTCTTTCTGTGGTCTGCCCCCTTCACTATCAAGGGCTGGCAGCTCCCGTTCCAGTAAGCTTCTTTCTGTGGCTTCCCACAACTGCCTTTTGCAGTACCTGGAATTCCTTTAGCAGGCTTCCTGTTCCAGATCACTGCCCTCTGCTTCAAAGCCAGAATTAGGGTTACCTTTCACCCTACACTCCATAACTTCCGGGCAGGAGAGAACAACACCTTTCTCTTCCTAGGCGCTCTTTTTCCTCTCTGCCCTTTTGGCTCAAGCCTGCCTATTTTCAGCTGGGAATGGGAATGGCTTCTTCCCCCCCCCCCCAATCTTCCCCTCCTGATGTGGCATGCAGGGGCGTATCTGCGTGGGGCCTCAGGGGCCTGGGCCCCCGCAGATTTTGCCCTGGACCCCCCTACCGCCATCAACCCTCCCCCGCTGCCGTTCTTACTTTTGCTGGCGGGGGACCCCAACCCCCGCCAGCCGAGGTCTGCTTCCACCTGCCGCTGCCGTAAAAACTTCTTCTTCAGCCGGCGGGGGACCCCAAACCCCCACCAGCCGCCCCGCGGTGTTTAAAATTCATCTTCGGCCTCCGTGGCCGTGCTGCTGTGATAGGCGCTGTTGAAATCCACTTCGGAGTCTGACGTCGCAGCAAAAGTAAGAACGGCAGCGGGGGAGGGTTGGCTGCGGGAGGGGGTAGAGAGAGTCATTGGTGGCGGTGGGGGCTCGGCGGTGGGGGCTCGGCGGCGGCGGCGGGGGGGGGGGGGGCTAAAATGTGCCCCCTCCCTCTGGCTCTGGCCCCCCCTACCGCCGGAGTCCAGATACGCCCCTGGTGGCATGTCTTGCTTTTTCCACCCAGTAGAGCTGGACTTTCTTACTGAGGCTCCCCCTGGCTGCCAAACAAGATAACTCCCTTCTGCCTTAGCATAGGTTTACCGTATTTGCGGAGACAAAAAAAAAAAGAGGACAGAAAAAATAAAAATGTTTGCTACCTTTGCTAAAGAAATATTTAATTGTAGTTAATGAACAGACATCAAACATTGACTTACTTACTGTACAGCAGTAGACATTCTGCTTTTCAAGAATTTCTGGATTTGAGTTTGACTGAGTCTAAGCCTAAACATACTTGGCTTGCTTCTGAGATACTTGTGAAAGTCTTTGCATGACATATGCTTAAAGGTGTTCTGCACGAACAAAGTTCCTTTGGCAGATTCAACCAGCAGGGGAGCAGAGAAGGGATCAGCAATGCCTTTCTCTCTCTTTCGCACTCCCATGTGTCCAGACTGACTAATAGGCCAGAGTTGGTTTATCTCATTATGTAGGTAGATGTATTGGTCATAGGCACATAAAAGAAAAAGAGGTAATTTCCCTAAAGATTAAAAATCCTGTAGGTCATATCAGAAGATGTCCAAAAAGAGGACATGTCCTCTTAAAAGAGGACATGTGGTAACCCTAGATATAGGGGTAGATTTCTAGGATTCTGCTCCTGCCACTTGCTGTCCAGATTGCACCTATTTTGTGGACACTGGACAGGCACTGAGCGCTGCTTGCTCTGCCACTGTCTGTGCTTCCAAACATGAGTTTCAGGATGAGAGATCATTGCAGCTACTGTCCTCCGCTATATCAGGCAGTTGTGTGTATTTTGTTTTACCTGGGTAGTCTGCACATGCGTGGATTGCATATAATGCACAGCACTACATATTATTCACTGATACACCACTTAGCTGTGTTGAGGACTCTGGGGGCCAAGCCTGTGAACAGTATGTCGTGCCAGTCCCAGTGGGCAGCACAACTGGCAGCCCTGCCCAAACCTCTTTCCAGGCACCACACAGAAGGCATGTAGCAGCCCCAGCAGGCTGGATGATGCCACTGTGGGGGAAATGGGCCATGCAGATTAAAGAAAGGCTCAGAGGGTGCTATTTTTGACCTGCCTTTTTAGCTCATTATTTGTAAAGTCTTCCTAGAGTCCTGTTGTGTTCTGTAACTGGGATACTGTATGCAGGGGAAGCACAGACAGGAAGCAGCTGGAATCCATTTCCTGCCGTCCTTGCTACTGACAGTTTTAGTCACATACATATTTCTGCTCTCAGCTGCCACATTAGATCACAGCAGCAAGAAGAGAAAAAAGCCTTGGGATTAGGAGAAAGCTCCCCCGCAGATGCTCTTTGCAGTTACTTCCTCTTGAGAAAAGAATACCACATTAAAGGGAGTTACAGCTCTAGCTTGGAGCTATTGGCTGGGCCTCAGTCACCATTAAGATTTCCTGTAAGAATGCGCATTGCCTACCTCTCTGCCCTTTGTGTGTAACAATATAGAAAGAGCACACCTGTACTTAACACCTGTCTGAAGGCTCACCTGCCTGCGGATGGAACCTTTTCTGCTAGTTGTGGGTTGTGCTGTTAGTCCATTTCTATTAATAATCTGAGCATTTAACTGAAATTGAAACTATTCACAAAGACCTGAACCAGCAAAATGTGCCCTAGTTCTCAAGTAGCAAGCAAGCTTATAAACCAGACACCGCTTCATTCTGCTCTGATGGCAAAATTTTAACTATTCTTTTACAGCAGCGTTTTCTTGAGTCTTGTAAAATCTTGATATATCAGCTTTCTGTTATGCTGATGATATATTACTATTCCACTACACTGATCTTTCAGCCAAGCTTATCTAAAATTAATTCAGCTTTGGACGCCGCCTCTGAATCACTGAAAGACCGCAGCTACATGGATCACAGTTCATGCTTACTGTCAGTCGTTAACACCCAATCTCTGTGGCACATCAATCACCATGGCCCCTCAATTCAAATACCTTGGTGTATATTTGGACCAAGAACTTTCTTTTGAGACCCAAGTAGCCTCAGTATTGAAGAAATCTTTCTATGCTCTGCAAACATTCTGTGCGGTCTGAAATTTTCTGAATGAAAATTCTCAACTAACTCTTGGCATGCTCTGAAAATCTCTCAGCTAGACTAGTGCAATGTAATCTACTCAGGGCTCAATCACTCCCTTGTTGGACATCATCAAATTGTCCAGTACAGAGCCACAGAATTCGATCCACTTTTCATCTGTCATCACCAGCTCCCAAACCAATATAGAATCCAATTTAAAATTCTTACTCTATAACCCACAAAGTCCTACACATCAGCATTCTTTCATACTTCTCCACATATATTCTTCCTTACACACCAGCCAAAGCCTTCTGATTGCTCCTTGATAGAACTTTACAGATCCCTCCTGTATCCCAATCTCAGCTGGAATCTACTTGATCCTGTGCATTTTACTGCACTGCACCATGTCTTTGGAAGGCTCTTCCTATGTCAATTCAATTGGAATTCTCATTTAAAAAATTTAGAACATCATTAAAAACTCATGTATTTACTTCTGCCTTTGATACCCAGATTGAGAGTGATCCAGACCGCTGAGTGTTGTGATCCGTCCCGCCACTGACTGAAGATCCACAGGAATCCCAGAGCTCCCAAGCGATTCACCAGAGCCTGGAAGGCCTCTGGGGCCAATGACCATTTCTCTGGATGTAGCGTATACCAGATCAAAAAGTGAACATTGTCCATACCAGCCACCTGTCCCACAGACAGTGCCAGCAGATGACTATGCCCAATGAAAAAGGAGAAAGGCAGTCGCAACCACCGACTTGCCAATTGACGTAGGCCACCACCGTCTCACCACCTTGCCCTCCAACAGTGCCTGAAAGTGCTGCAGAGTAGATGCACCACCCTGGTCTCCAGTTGATTGATAGACCACTGCTTCTCAAGGGTACCTGGTCAAAATGGCCCCCGACAAAATAGCCCCGATAAAAAAGCTCCCGACATAATAGCCCCTGACATAACAGCCACTGTAAAAACAGCCTTCCCACAATATAGCCCTCCAATCAGGCTGCCCAGAATATGGCACTACAATTTTTTCCTAATAATCTTACATGTCCAAACAGGATAATGTTGGTAAGACTCTGAAAATTATGACAATATTTTTTTTTTTCAATTACCATGTTGATGGAAGAATAATTTCCTTAAACAGCAGAACAGATCATGAATACCAGTTAGTACATAAGTAATGCCATACTGGGAAAAGACCAAGGGTCCATCGAGCCCAGCATCCTGTCCACGACAGCGGCCAATCCAGGCCAAGGGCACCTGGCAAGCTTCCCAAACGTACAAACATTCTATACATGTTGTTCCTGGAGTTGTGGATTTTTCCCAAGTCCATTTAGTTGTGGTTTATGGACTTGTCCTTTAGGAAACCGTCCAACCCCTTTTAAAACTCTGCTAAGCTAACCGCCTTCACCACTTTCTCCAGCAACGAATTCCAGAGTTTAATTATACGTTGGGTGAAGAAAACTTTTATCCGATTTGTTTTAAATTTACTACACTGTAGTTTCATCGCATGCCCCCCTAGTCCTAGTATTTTTGGAAAGCGTGAACAGACGCTTCACATCCACCTGTTCCACTCCACTCATTATTTTATATACCTCTATCATGTCTCCCCTCAGCCATCTCTTCTCCAAGCTGAATAGCCCTAGCCTCCTTAATCTTTCTTCATAGGAAAGTCGTCCCATCCCCGCTATCATTTTAGTCGCCCTTCGCTGCACCTTTTCCAATTCTACTATATCTTTCTTGAGATGCGGCGACCAGAATTGAACACAATACTCAAGGTGCAGTCGCACCATGGAGCAATACAACGGCATTATAACATCCTCACACCTGTTTTCCATACCTTTCCTAATAATACCCAACATTCTATTCGCTTTCCTAGCCGCGGCAGCAC
The DNA here is from genome assembly GCF_901765095.1 of Microcaecilia unicolor. Lineage (NCBI taxonomy): Eukaryota > Metazoa > Chordata > Amphibia > Gymnophiona > Siphonopidae > Microcaecilia > Microcaecilia unicolor. The sequence goes on along the minus strand of NC_044036.1, from coordinate 183,593,201 downwards.
ACTGAGCAGAAGGTTTCAGTGTATTATCGACGACGACACCCAGATCCCTTTCTTGGTCCGTAACTCCTAACGTGGAACCTTGCATGACGTAGCTATAATTCGGGTTCTTTTTTATCACATGCATCACCTTGCACTTGCTCACATTAAACGTCATCTGCCATTTAGCCGCTCAGTCTCCCAGTCTCGTAAGGTGCTCTTGTAATTTTTCACAATCCTGTCGCGATTTAACAACTTTGAATAACTTTGTGTCATCAGCAAATTTAATTACCTCGCTAGTTACTCCCATCTCTAAATCATTTATAAATATATTAAAAAGCAGCAGTCCTAGCACAGACCCCTGAGGAACCCCACTAACTACCCTTCTCCATTGTGAATACTGCCCATTTAACCCCACTCTCTGTTTCCTATCCTTCAACCAGTTTTTAATCCACAATAGGACATTTCCTCCTATCCCATGACCCTCCAATTTCTTCTGTAGCCTTTCATGAGGTACCTTGTCAAATGCCTTTTGAAAATCCAGATACACAATATCAACCGGTTCTCCTTGGTCCACATGTTTGTTTACTCCTTCAAAGAATTGAAGTAAATTGGTCAGGCAAGATTTCCCCACACAAAAGCCGTGCTGACTTGGTCTCAGTAATCCATGTCCTCGGATTTGCTCTGTAATTTTGTTTTTAATAATAGCCTCTACCATTTTCCCCGGCACTGACGTCAGACTCACCGGTCTATAATTTCCCGGATCTCCCCTTGAGCCTTTTTTAAAAATTGGCGTTACATTGGCCACCCTCCAATCTTCCGGTACCATGCTTGATTTGAAGGTTAGGTTGCATATCACTAGCAGTAGCTCCGCAAGCTCATTTTTCAGTTCTATCAGTACTCTAGGATGAATACCATCCGGTCCAGGAGATTTGCTACTCTTTAGTTTGCTGAACTGCCCCATTATGTCCTCCAGGTTTACCGTGGTCAGTAAGTTTCTCCGACTTGTCCGCTTGAAATACCATTTCTGACACCGGTATCCCACCCAAATCTTCCTCGGTGAAGACCGAAGCAAAGAATTCATTCAGTCTCTCCGCTACGTCTTTGTCTTCCTTGATCGCCCCTTTTACCCCTCGGTCATCCAGCGGCCCAACCGATTCTTTTGCCGGCTTCCTGCTTTTAATATACCGAAAAAAAATTTACTATGTTTTTTTGCCTCTAATGCTTTTTTTTTCGTAATCCCTCTTGGCCTTCTTTATCTGCGCCTTGGTAGCTATAGAAGTTTGTTTATTTATATATGCTTTATACAATGCAATGCTGGTAGGAGCCTCTATCACTGAAGATTTCACTTGCAGTTTATCATCTTTTTTTGTGATGTGTTATTTTTTTCTAGGGGACTATTGTGTCAAGGGTTATTTTGTGGGAGGGGCTATTTTGTTGGGGGCTATTTTGGCGGGGCTGTTTTCTCAGGGCTATTATGTCGGGGTGCCCTTCTCAAGAGCCAACCAACAACCCTGTGCAACCTGACCTAGACATTGTGCTCCCCAGCCCTCCAGGCTAGCATCGGTGGTCACAACGATCCACTCCAGTGTTTCCAAAGGCATGCCGACTGTCGAGTGAAAAAGAGAGTATCAATGGAGAGATGTTGGACTCGGTGGGGGTGGGGGGAATCATCTCATCCCTTGCCTCAGTTGGCAGATTCTCTACCCACCAGTATTCTCTTTCCCATCACACTTGGAATTTCTGTCCATAAGGATTCCATGTTATGTGTTTCCTGTTTATTCCATTTGGCTTAATTCTGTCTTTAACGTACAGTGCTACTTCTCTCTCCCTACCCCCTCCAATTTAAACCACCCTGTCATTGGTTCACTGCCCTGTTTATTTCTCCCACTGGGCAGGCACCTTTCTCAGCACAACAGGAGGAGTGTTTCATAAGAAGTCATCTCCTTCTTCCAAGGGCTAGTTTCATCCTAAGAGCATCTATTTAAACCTACCCATAGGAAAGGCAAGTTTCTGTTCATAAAACAGGGCTTTTGAGAATTACGGACTAGTTGTGTGTTTTGCCTGGGGTAGGGTGGAGCCAGGGGGTGCACTTAAGCATATTCATTTGGATTTCCAGTGGTATGCAAATAAGTTTTTCATGGTGAAAGTACCAACACAAATAGCAGATGTAAATTTGTGTGTGTTCTTTTTCTGAGTTAGTTTTCAAAGAGAAGTTTTTCCCTTTGAAAATGGATGTAAAAGTCTGCAAATAAAAAGTACACACATGGTTTTACACATGGGCATGCATTATTTGAAAGTTGCCCCTTGAAAGTTCGTTGGGACCATATACCTGTGACAATTCTCTGCTGAGATTTACTGCTAACACTGATCTGATTTGATCTGCTTTCTGCCTTCCCTCATGTCAGGCATTGGGAGAGGCCTGGGGAACAGCACATTAATTTCCAGGTCATTAGCTCTGGTTTTCCTTCAGTTTTTTTTTTTTAAAGAAGTATTTAGAAGTAGCCTAATGGTTAGAGCAGCAGGCTAAGAACCAAAGAAGTCAGGGTTCAAATCCCATTGCTGCTCCTTGTGATTTGGGGCAAATTGCTTAATCCTCCACTGCCTCAGGTACAGACTTAAATTATAAGCCCTCTGGGAACAGGAACACTGTTCCCTCTAACCTGAGTGGGAGTCCTCCAACAGCATGGCTGCCAGTAGCAGGTGTGCTTCAATATTGTTTTTTCAGTCGCTAGAGACAGGCAGGTTCCCTGGAGTCCTGCAGATCTTACCTGTCCCTCACTATTGAAAATGTGATAGTGAAACAGCGCTCCCACCTACAGGACTGTAGGTGGAGGACTCCTGTTCAGCTTAAGGAAAATAGTGGATAGGAACCATACCTACTGTAACTCGTCCTGAACTACTCCTGAAAAAGCATGAACTAAATCCAAATTCCTTTCTTTTACAGTGGGCAAGAGATGAATTTGAAGGTCTATTCAAGCAGCAAGCTGATAGAGTCAACCAGTATCTGCAGTAAGTTTCTGACTAAAACACCATCTTGGATAAAGTAGTGTGGTTGGTGTGGAGGCTGATTTGACAGTGTTTCTTTTTTATGGTTCTAAATACAATTTGGGCTCCTGAGGCAGACGTTCTTACATCGAAACACGGCCTGTGTCAGGTCTTTCAAAAATAAAGGACTTCTGTTGTCTCAGTCTTGAAGACCCAGCTGTGCTTTTTTATTTGGTCATTTGTAATTGTGTACTGTTTTACTCTCTCTTTTGCCATATCCAGGTACTGGCATTGAATATCTGGGTTTATTTGGCAGTCAGCACTTAACCGCCTGACACTGCTTAAAGATAGGACAGTGTTTGATGTGGTCCGATTTGGCCACATAACTTAGGGGCCCTTTTACAAAGGCATGCCAAAAAATGGCCTGCAGTAATGTGGGAGCGTGTATTGGACGCGCGCTGAACCATTTCTCCAGTGCATCTGGAAAAGGGGTTTTTTTTTGGGGGGGGGGGCAGGAATTTGACGTGCGTCAAAATGAAAACCAGCACATCTATTTATGACCTGAGCCCTTAATGCCTGGAGACTTAGCAGTAAGGGCTCATGCATTACCTGCACAGAAACCGACCCCGTGGTAGAAAATAGAAAATTATTTTCTACTGCAAGTTTTCAGCATGCCAAATTTGGAAGCTGGGCGGTAATGCCGATTTGGCGCACGCTGGACGCGTGTAGGCTCTTGCGCACCTGTAAAAGGGCCCCTGAGGCAGTTAAAGGTTGAATATTAGGACTTAACTACATATCTACTAATTCTGCCCCTGGACTGCCCACAAAATAGCTAGCTTTCAGTTTAGTGGTCAGTGCTAATATTTAGCTGCACTGACTTGGTTACGTGTCACTGAGTATCAGTGGATAACCCCGTACGAGTGATTTAAGCAGCTGAGAGCCTCTCCTGGCTGCTTAAATCACATTGAATATCAGCCAGTTTGTGTTACTTTTATGTTGTACTAACCTAATACATTTTTGACCAGTGTTAGGAGCTGAAACCCCCTTCCTCAGCTCAAGATGGAACGGCATTTTAGGTCCCAAAAGCTGGTTAAATATTGTATTAAGTTAGTCCAATAAAAAGGTATCACCATATATTCTTCTGTTCTGACCGAAGACCATATTTACTTATTAAAATTTATAGGCCACAAATCTACAATGCTAAGTGGTTTACTGTAGTATATACAGTATGTGTATGTGCATATGATTCTATAAATCATCAGATTAGAATTAACTGGAATTAAGGGACTGTTTTATATGTAGTATATGCATATCGCACATATATTCTAAAACACTCACATACATACTCTTAAACATATTATAATATACTTCTTCAATCCCTTTACATCATCAGCTTTTCAACTAACCCTGTCACAATACATCATCAGTCTTTCAGTTAGGCCTACTGAGATGCACACTGCAACAAGTACGTTTTTAAAGCCTTTTTTAAATTGGTCCAGTTTTGTTATTGACCTTATTGGCATAGGCAAATCATTCCATAAACTAGGCCCAATGATGTAAAGAATCCGAAGACCTGTATTCTTCTAAATGAATAACCCGAAAAGAAAAGAGAACTCTCCCCGGGGCTCCCACCGGCTTCTCCGGGATCGGTCGCATTCCGCCTCTCCGGGTGCGGGGATCTGAACCCGACTCCCTTTCGATCGGCCAAGGGCAACAGAGGCCATCGCCCATCCCTTCCGAACGGCACTCGCCTATCTCTTAGGACCGACAGACCCATATTCAACTGCTGATTTGGTCACATAACTTATGGGCCCTTTTACAAAGGCATGACAAAAATTCACAAGTCAGAAACCTTGGAATACAGTTAGATTCAACACTTACACTGATTCCCCTAATCCAAGCAGCCTTCAAGAGCTGCTTCTACTATTTGCGACAGTTACGCTGCCTCTCTCCTTACATCGAGACGGTAAATCTTATCCCAGTTGTACATGCCATGAGAACATCAAGACTGGATTACTGCAATGCACTATCACACCATTTTTGCAAAACCTTCATTGGCTACCAGTACAATACAGGGTTAAATTTAAAACTCTATGCCTGATCTTCAAGGCCCTGAAAGGAAATGGCCCTGAGTACCTGAAAAATAGGATGATCCTCCACACACCACCAAGGATACTAAGGTCCTCCCAAGGACTTTCACTAACCAACCCCCTCCAAAAGACATTACACGATATGATACCCGCAAGCGAGCCTTCTCCGGAGTAGCCCCCATATTCTGGAATGCACTGCCTGAAAGGCTGCGCTTAACACAAGACTATCTCTACTTCAGGAAGCAGGTGAAAGCTTGGCTCTTCAACCAGGCCTTTACTGGAAGAAGTAACTATTTTGTTAGTCTCACTCACACACACAAGGAGTGTATTAGTCTCACTCATACACACATATACTGCAGCAGGACATGTTTATCCACTCCTACCTAGCTGAGATAGCGAAGATACATACCTGTAGCAGGTATTCTCCGAGGACAGCAGGCTGATTGTTCTCACTGATGGGTGACGTTCACAGCAGCCCTGAGGTCTAGAAATCTTCCTAGCAACAAAAGTCTGCTAGAGCCTCCATTTGAAAGAATAACTCCTCTTAGTGGAATCTTTCCTAGAAGCAAGCAAGACTCGGGAGACACCCTCAGAAAGACCCAAAGAGGCGAACTCTACGCCCTCAACATCCAGGCCGTGAGAGCCAGAGACTGAAGGTTGGAATGCAGAAGCGCCCCTTCGTTCTGAGTGTCGGAAAACACTCCAATCTCCATGGTTCTTCGGAGGATAATTCCAGAAAAAGAGGGAACCAAATCTGACGCGGCCAGAAAGGAGCAATCAGAATCATGGTTCCCCGGTCTTGCTTGAGTTTCAGCAGAGTCTTCCCCACAAGAGGTATGGGAAGATATGCATACAGAAGACTCTTCCCCCAATGAAGGAAAAAAGCATCTGACGTTAGTCTGTCGTGGGCCTGTAGACTGGAACAGAACTGAGGGACCTTGTGATTGAGCTGATTGGCAAAAAGATCCACCAAGGGGGTGCCCCACGCTTGGAAGATCTTGCGCACCACACACGATTTGAGCGACCACTCGTGAGGTTGCATGATCCTGCTCAATCTGTCGGCCAGACTGTTGTTTACGCCTGACAGATACGTGGCTTGGAGAAACATGCATCGATGACGAGCCCAAAGCCACATCTGGACGGCCTCCTGACACAAGGGGCAAGATCCGGTGCCCCCCTGTTTGTTGACGTAGTACATGGCAACCTGGTTGTCTGTCTGAATTTGGATAATTTGGTTGGATAGCCAATCTCTGAAAGCCTTTAGAGCGTTCCAGATTGCTCACAACTCCAGGAGATTGATCTGGAGACCTGATTCCTGAAGGGACCAAGGTCCTTGAGTGTGAAGCCCATCTACATGCGCTCCCCACCCCAGGAGAGATGCATTCATCATCAGCACTTTTTGTGGCTGAGGAATTTGAAATGGGCGTCCCAATGTCAAATTGGATTGAATGGTCCACCACCGAAGAGAGTTGCGAAACCCAATGGACAATTGGATCACATCCTCTAGATTCCCGATAGCTTGGTACCACTGGGAAGCAAGGGTCCATTGAGCTGATCTCATATGAAGGCGTGCCATGGGAGTCACATGAACTGTGGAGGCCATGTGGCCGAGAAGTCTCAACATCTGCCTAGCCGTGATCTGTTGAGACGCTCTGACCATAGAAACGAGAGACAAAAGATTGTCTGCCCTTGTCTCGGGAAGATAGGCCTGAGCTGTCGTTGAGTCCCACAGAGCTCCTATGAATTCTAGTCTTTGAACTGGAAGGAGATGGGACTTTGGGTAATTTAAAACAAACCCGAGTAGCTCCAGAAGTTGAATAGTCATCTGCATGGACTGCAGAGCTCCTGCCTCCGAGGTACTCTTCACCAGCTAATCGTCGAAGTAAGGGAACACATGCACTCCCAGTCTGCGTAGCAACGCTGCGACTCACCAGTCTATAATTTCCCGGATCTCCCCTGGAACCTTTTTTAAAAATCGGCATTACATTGGCCACCCTCCAATCTTCCGGTACCACGCTTGATTTTATGGATAAATTACATATTACTAACAATAGCTCCGCAAGTTCATTTTTCAGTTCTGTCAGTACTCTGGGATGAATACCATCCGGTCCAGATTTGCTACTCTTCAGTTTGTAGAACTGCCCCATTACATCCTCCAGGTTTATAGAGAATTCATTCAGTTTCTCCGACTCGTCAGCTTCAAATACCATTTCTGGCACCCGTATCTCACCCAAATCTTCCTCAGTGAAGACTGAAGCAAAGAATTAATTTAATCTCTCTGCTATGGCTTATTTGATCTATTCTTACTGTACACCGCCTTGAGTGAATTCCTTCAAAAAGGTGATAAATAAATCCTAATAAATAAATATCTGATACATTCCATGAGGCTGACCTTAATGCCCTGGTTGGTGTGTGCAAATGAAAAGATGTTGAGATTACAGTTGGCATTAAATCCATTAAAACTTTAAATACCAACAATAAAATTGTATATCGAATTCTAAATTCAACTGGCAGCCAGTATAAATTATCTAATACTCCAGAAATGTGATTGTATCTACACAACCCCCTGAAAACCCTGGCAGTAACATTTCATGCCAGTTGCAAAGCTCTAAGCACTTTCTTCGACACTCCTATCAACAGACTATTAGAATAGTCAAAATCTGGTATAAAATAACACTTTGTAATACTGATCTAAAATTTTCTATGGATATCAACCCTCTCAAATGCCTCATAACTTTCAATTTATAGAAGATACCTTTCACCGTATTCTTAATATGATCTCTCATCATTAACGCAGAATCAACAGTCACTCCAAGAGTTTTTATTATAATACTAATCTTAATTTCTTGACCATCAACCTGAAAGCTCTTCAACAGCCCAGCTTTTGAATAGCTGGACCTTGGTTTTTCTCATGTTTAATTTTAATCAATTAGCTTTTAGGCAAGAACCAATCATTTGCAAATAAAAACACAAACTATTGATAGCAACAGGAATAGTCAATTCACATGGGAAAAATAATTGAATATAAATTCTGTACTTCAATCCTAATCCACCTGTTGATGTACATAAAGGTCTCAAAAATATTTTTAAAAAGTGTTGCAAATAAAGCTGAGCCCTGCAGCACAACAGATTTCAAATCAACAAAAACAGCTTTCTCTTGTCCTCTCACCTCACAATATTGTCTATCCTGCAAACATGAGAACACCCATTGCAAAACAGTCCCTTAATTCCAGTTAATTCTAATCTGATGATTTATAGAATCATATGCAGCTGAAATATCTAATGAGACTAGAAAATAACTAGTCCCCTTATCAAAACCAGCCTTAAACACATCTAACCTCGACACTAATAATGATTCAGTATCATGCTTGGACCTAAATCTGAATTGATAATTATCCAAAATATGATTCTTCTCAAGAAAGTCAATCAACTAATCTAATACCCCCTTTTCAACCACTTTATTCAATAAAGGCAAAGACAAAATTGGTCTATAATTTCCAACACACTCAGAATCCAACTTAGAATTTTTCAGTAATGGTTTTACCGCAGCCTTCTTTAAAACAGTTGGTAAATAACCTTTTCTGAGACAACAAGTAACTATATGCATCATAGGTATTAATGATATCTCATTCAGAGCTTTCATCATCATCGGTGGAGAGTAATCAAGCACACAATGCCTCCCATTATGTCTGCTATCTGATGGTTCTCTGTGTCAGCCAAGCATTAGCATCCTGTCATCCTTTACCTCTCTGATAGGGTTATTGGGTGTCTCCAGTCAGCTCTGGGTTAGTTTCATTGCATCTATGTTCCTCTAGTTCCAGTGTTTCTAAAAAAAAAAAAAAGTAGGGTTACAAGCAGTAGTGTTGCTAGCACTGATATTTTGGTGGAACCTGGGGTTAACTTTGGTGGATAGTAGGCAGTGTGGATATTGGCACCACCTCCTGTTCACTCATTGGCCTGCGCCACTGCTACTGACTTGATGGGCCTGACTCCAGAGTTGCGGAGCCATGGACTACCAAAGGCCAATTCATGACAGTGCCCCTGCTACAGACTAGTAGACGTGATGGAGCAAAACCAGAAATAGCTTGGCCTATCCCTGATGGCCTGGAGTGATCCATCTCTTCCAATTTATGTTGTGGAATTTCTCTATCTGAAGGAGCACTCTCTTCCATGATATCCTGGGCCTCCTGGGATAGGATTACTAGCTTCTCCTTGCCAACCTGATAGTAGGCCTGATCCAGTCAGGTTTTGTCCCATTCTATACAGGGAATGTAGTTCTAATTTCCATAAGAAAGTAAAATTACATTGCCATAATGCCATGGGAGAAAATTAGGACTGGATCAGATTCTTCAGTTATCCTGGGCAAAGTAGCAACCCTTATTTCGTGACACTCTTTGCCTCTCAAGGGCACTTCTCTCTTATGATCATTTATGCCTTTCAGTGGTATTGCTACCCCATGATCCTCTGCCTCCCAGACATGCAGCTATCCTGGGATCTTCTGCCTTCCAGGTTCCAAATCTGACTCTTGAGAATCTGGTATTCCCTTTATCCAATGGTATTTATACTATCTCCGGATTAGGAAGGCTAAGCTTAACCCGTGAGTAGTAGCAACATGGGGGCTGAGGTCATTTGGGTTTCTCTGGCAAGAAGAAATGTGTAAGTGATTTAATCTGAACTTTTCCAGCACTCTTTTGAAAGCTGCTGTGATTTTCTGTTTCCTGCAGCATAGGTTAAGGGGAGGAGGAGAGAGTGCTGTGTGCTGTCTCTTTCCTCCTACTTTAAAGGAAAGTATAAACAGACATTATTCTCTGTCACACAGCCAAGTAAGCTGTTCTCAGAGATGGTACAGACAAGCCAAAGGAGGATTTTATGAGCTTATCCAATGTCTGGGCCTTAAGTATAAATCTAGGTCAGGCTGCCAGGAATCCGATTTCTAGAAAGAGGCTTGGTGTCAGCAGGGAAAGCCTGTCGGCAAAGCTTTTTAATATCAACCATCCCCTAAATGGGATACCTGCAGAGCTGTCCCTGCTACTAGGCAGGCTAGTGGTATCCATCTGTGGTGGCAGAATTTGGGGAGCAGTGATACGGCAGGAGAGCAGCATGTCATGGTGTCTTTAGATGCAGAGCAGTGCTTAAGTCCTGTGTCATGCCTCTTCCAACACAAAGTCTGCACTGGGAGGAGGCAAGACACAATAACGCTTGAGCGCCAACCTGTGCTCAAGGCCCAACTCACAATAATAATAATATGCCTTGGGCCCAGCTAGAGGTAAAAGGAAGAAGGGCAGAAGGGTAAAAGAAAGAGGAGAGAGATGCTAGACACAGGGAAGGGGGTAGGAGAAGGAAGATGATGCTGGACATTCTAAGAGAGAGGAGAAGAAAGGGGAAGAAAGAGATGGAGAAGATAAAAGGAGATACTGGATATGGGGGAAGAGAAGAGGAGAAACTGGACTATGAGGGAGTGGTAAAATTAAGGCGTTGAGAAAGTTGAACCAGCTCATTACCTTATGAGAAACAAATTGACTTGCACATGTTCTCAAGAAGTGTAATTGGGAGATGTGGGATCTGGATCTTGATTTTTCCTAGTTCTCAGACCATTCCTATAACCACTAGGCCACTCCTTCTGTAGCCTATGTGTGTAGGGCTGCGGTGGGGCTTCTTCACCTTCAGAACTTGGTGCAGTTGCACTGTTCACAGTTCATGCCAGTCTAAATGTAGCGCTGAGAAGCCCAGTGTCCACAGAGGGATATCTGACTTAGGCAGAGGGGTAATTAGCATCTTTGTGGAAAGCCTGATATGAGCAGGGAAATGGCAAGAATTCAAAACAGCCTGCAGCCCCTCAATCTCAGCCCAGCCAGTTACTGACATATAAGAACTGCCATACTGGGTCAATCTGTAAGATTCATCTAGCCCAGTGTTTTCCAACACATGATACATGTACCCAAAGGGGTACGTGAGACACCCACAAGGGGGTATGCAGCAACCAATAAGAAAACTGATCCTTCTTATTATCTCCCTCTTGTTTGCATCCTTCAGCAGTGGCAGTTCAATTTGGAGCAGGAACAGAAGCTACACAGGGCACATGCAGAGAAGCTCTCTGTAGTGATACATTCTCAGGAGGTATGCAGCAGGAAGAAAACTGATCCCTGTTGCTCCCTCCCCTTTTTGCACTCTTGAATTTGGAGCAAATGCAGAGGAGCTCCATTGGTGCAATGTGCCACATGCCTCTATAGCTTCTGAGCAATGATCTGATTCTGACCCTTCACTACTGGAAAAAGCCGCACCTTTTTCTTGCTTCCTCTGAATGGAGGGTTAAGTGACTTGCCCAGGATCACAAGGCACTGCTGTGGGAATCAAACCCAGTTCCTCGGGTTGCCAGCTCACTACACTAACCATTAGGCTATTCCTCTACTCCTAACATAAAGCCAGTTTTTAAGATTTGATATTTCTGTGGTGGCTTAAATCTTTTATTTCTTTTCTGAATTGTCCTGAGCTCTAGGTTGTTGTGATATGTAAAATTATATTGTTATGATATATATGGCAAACCATTTGGCAATACTTACCGACAATAGATTATCACTGTACTTATTATGAACAGACAAGTATTAAGTGCCTGAACCCAGCAACACAACGAAAACAAAGCCCGTAATGAACACTATATAACTCTTCTTCTCTACGATTCTCCTAATGTTGTAACACATAATCTCTTTCGATAATCACATCACTTTGTATTTGTTATCATCACCGGAGGCAGCTAACGTTTCATGGTACTATGTAATCCACATTGAGGCTGCAAATAGGTGGGAAAATGTGGGGTACAAATGTAATAAATAAATAGCAACACAACCTTAGGATTGCCTAACAAACAAAGAGTAACCCAAAATAACCATGAACCAATGATCCTGAATCACTTAGAAACTTAGCGATATCCCTTTAATAGTTTGATAAACTGAATAGACCACTCTTCTGAAACTATCCAGCGTGGTTTATTTTATTTGTAGCATTTGTATCCCACATTTTCCCAACAATTTGCAGGCTCAATGTGGCTTACATTTGCCGTAATGGCGGTTGCCATTTCCGGGTAACAGAATTACAAATGGTAATGTGTTTACAAAAAGCAAATAAATAAAATTAAAAGAAAAGAACTCTATTCTTAATAGGAAAGGGCATTTGAAAAAAGCACATTCAGAGAACTTCCAAATATTCTTACTGACATACCTCCTCCTACAGGCTTCCAGTGCAACTATTTGATCAACTATCAGGACTAAATACCTCTAAAAAAAATAAGTTTTTAATTTAATCAAACTGTGGATAAGACTCCTCCCCCCGCAATTCCAAAGGGAGCCAGTTCCTCAATATAGGAACCTTTCTATCTAACTAACCCTGGACTATAGAAAGGAAACCACTGTCCTGACCTGAATTGTGGGATGCACATAGACGGGTCTGCTACTACTACTAATCATTTCTATAGTGCTACTAGATGTAGTCAGCGCTGTACACATTATATGGAGGTACTTTCTCTGACCCTAGTGGTCTCCCAATATAAGTTTTTGTACCTGGGGCAATGGAGGGTTAAGTGGTTTGCCCAGGATCACAAGGAGCTGCAGCGGGAATCAAACCCAGTTCCCCAGGATCTCAGTCCACTACACTAACCATTAGGCTGTTCTTCCTTTGTGTCACAGTTGTGGCTGTATCCCATGCCTACACTCACCTTGCCTCCTGGTGACCAGGCCCTGTGCCTGCTGTGGACTGCCTTCTTCCTGTTTCCCAAACGTGTTCCAGAGATCATTCCAGTCCTATTCTGATGTTCCAGCATTCCAGACTTGCTTTTGGGTTCCTGCAGCCAAGCCTCACTTTGGTGCTCTTTCAGCCAAGCCTCGACCTGCTGTTCTTGCTGCTAAGCCTCACTTTGGTGTTATTGCAGCCAAGCCTCACTCTTACTTGAGACATCATCAGTAAATGCCTTTATTAAGCACCTGGGAACTTTCAGGCTTTGCTTTTTTTTTTTTTTTTGTTACATTTGTACCCCGCGCTTTCCCACTCATGGCAGGCTCAATGCGGCTTACATGGGGCAATGGAGGGTTAAGTGACTTGCCCAGAGTCACAAGGAGCTGCCTGTGCCGGGAATCGAACTCAGTTCCTCAGTTCCCCAGGACCAAAGTCCACCACCCTAACCACTAGGCCACTCCTCCGCCCAGAGGTCTTCAGATTATTATTATTATTTGTTACATTTCTACCCCACATTTTCCCACCTATTTGCAGGCTCAATGTGGCTTATATAGTACCGTAAAGGCATTCGCCAAGTCCGGTAGAGAACAAGTACAAGGTTGTATTGTGATCGAATAAGGTCGGTGTGTTTTCATCTGTGTTTGTTGCAGTTCCAGCCCTGCCAGTCTTCAACTTCTATTCCAACCCTGCTTGTTCCTGCCCTGTCTCTCTTCAGTTTCATTTCCTCCATTGCTTGTTCCAACCCTGTCTGCTTTCAGCTTTCCTTCCAGCCCTGCCGGCCTACAGCTTCAGCTCCAGTCCTGCTTATTCCAGCCCTGTCTGCCTACAGCTTCAACTCCAGTCTTGTTGTTCCAGTCCTGCTTATTCCAGTCCTGCCTATCTACAGCGTCAGCTCCAGTCCTGTTGTTCCAGTCCTGCTTATTCCAGACCTGCCTACCGACAGCTTCAGTTCCAATCCTGCTGGTTCTGGCCCTGCTTGAACCTGCCCTGTCTGTTTTCAGCCTCGTTTCCTGTTTGGGTGGTTCGCCTGCTGTTGCCGGCAGTGGCCCAAGGGCTCACTACTTCTGACCCCTTGACACTTGGTTCCAGTGTGGTAGGTCTTTCACACCTCCTGGGCTCCAAAACAGTGTCTCACAGCTGGCTTTTGGATCTGCCTTCACTGAATGCAAAACGTCATATAGTTCAAAACTGAGGTATTCTATGTGCTCATGCGCTCAATAGTACTTAGATAAATTGCATCTTGGATGGTGAGGTAGCACCCATTAGAAAAAGATGTCTTGTGAGGTAAATTAACCTCATTAGTAATGTTATAGTGACGAACCATCCAGCATCGAAGTCAGAGACCATGGATCAGTCATGGATTGTGCAGCGTCCCTGAACTGGTCCTGGATCCTTAGGATCATATGATGACATTCATATCACGTGAAAACAGTTCTCTGATTGGATGAACTAGTCACATGAATTCCCTCGGGACCAATCAGGTATAGGTGTCCACATGAAAAGGTTATGGGCAATGGCTGAAATGGACAAGACAAAGACCATGCTGGACCCTGGTATCTAACTTGTCTGGACTGGTGTGCATATAGTGTTGCTGACCAAGGACATATGTCCAAAAGATATTTTATGGAGAATCCCAGGCCTCATAATCATACAAAGAACAATGAACATAGACTTATTTGCTGTTCTCACAAACTGTGGGGCTCATTTTCAAAGGAGAAAAACATCCAAAAAGTGACATAAGTCTGCATTTGGACGTTTATCTCTCAAAAACTTCCAAATCAGTATTTTCGAAACCTCTTTTTAGATGTTTTTCTCTGAAGTCTGTCAGAAGGATGTCTAAATCTCAAGGGAGCGTGCCAGAGGCATGTTCAAGGCGGGACTTGGGCATCCCTAAGACTTAGACGTTTTTCAGCCATAATGGAACAAAACAGAAATGTCCAAGACTAAAACTTAGACGTTTTGAGCTAGACCTGTTTTTATTACAAATAAGGCACAAAAAGGTGCACCAGATGACCACTGGAGGGAATCAGAGATGACCTCCCCTTACTCCCCCAGTGGTCACTAACCCCCCTCCCACACCCAAAAATTGTGATGAAGAACATTACTTGCCAGCCTCTATGCCAGCATCAGATAGTAGATGATGGCAGATAAAGACCTGTACGGTCCATCTAGTCTGCCCAACAAGATAAATTCATATGTGCTACTTTATATGATGTCATATTCAGGTCCATTACAGCAGCATGTAGGTCCCTGGAGTAGTTTAGTAGTAGGTGCAGTGCACTTCAGACAGGTGGACCCAGGCTCCTACCTCACCCTACCTGTTACACTTGTGGAGGAAACTGTGAGCCCTCCAAGACTCACCAGAAACCCACTGTACCCACATATAGGTGCCCGTTCATCCATAAGGGCTATGATAGTGGTGTACAGTTGGGGATAGTGGGTTTGGTTTGAGTTTTGGGGGGCTCAGCACACAAGGTAAGGGAGCAATTATGAGATGTGTACCTGGGAGCAGTTTATGAAGTCCATTGCAGTGCCCCCTATTGCTGTCCTGGGATGTCAGCGGGACCAGTCTACCAAAAATGCTGGCTCCTCCTATGTCCCAATGGCTTGATTTTGAACGTTTTGCACTTGGACTTTTTTTTTTTTTTTTTCGAAAATGGCCCCCCCAAAAAAGTCCAAATCACAAAACATCCAAAAAAACAAAATGTCCATAGTATTTTCAAAAACAAAAGATAGACTTTTATCTTTTTCGAAGATGACCTTTCCTGTTCAGAATTTGGACATTTTGTGTAACGTCCAAATTCTGATTTAGATATTCTATCGAAAATGCCCCTCCATATGTCCTTGGCAAAGTCCACATGCAGTGCATTAGGAATCCACAATGGTTACCATGTAATTAGTAGTTTGCTTCACAGGCTTAAACTATGCTGGTTATCGACCCCTAAGTCTTTCATTTACGTTCTTCATGCTTGGCTTAATAAAGAAACCTTCTTTATATTAAATTCCAGCTCATTATTAGCCTTTATCAAATCTATATATTCTTTCTAAGATTCCAGAAAAAGTAGTTTATAACCAGATGGTCCCCTCTTATTGAAAAAACACTTGCTCTTCACCATTAGTAGTCTGGCTTTAGAGCATATTTTAGTACTGAGAATTTTTAACAGCACTTCTCGGAGAGATTTATTCCCGTCTTGACAAGCACAACATTTTACTTGCTGTTTCACTTGATTTTTCTGTAGCCTTTGATCTGGTCAATCTTCATTATTACTATCTCATAAGTACATAAGTATTGCCATACTGGGACAGACCAAAGGTCCATCAAGCCCAGTATCCTGTTTCCAATCCAGGTCACAAATACCTGAGAAGATCCCAGAAAAGCTCAATACATTTTATGATGCTTATCCCAGAAATAAGCAGTGGATTTTCCCAAGTCAATTTAATAATGGTCTATGGACTTTTACTTTAGGAAGCCGTCCAGACCCTTTTTAAACTCCGCTAAGCTAACTGCCTTTACTACATTCTCTGGCAACGAATTCCAGAGTTTAATTACACATTGAGTGAAGAAAAATTTTCTCTGATTCGCATTAAATTTACTACTTTGTAGCTTCATCGCATGCCCCCTAGTCCTAGTATTTTTGGAAAGAGTAAACAAATGATTCACATCTACCCGTTCCACTCCTCTCATCGCTTGGCCTGACTGGCTCTGTTCTTACCTGGGTCTCCTCCTTTCTTTCAAACCGCTCTTATAAGGTCATTACTGCTACATCAACTGCCCTCCCCTCATCCCTTGCCCTGTGAGTGGAGAAGTAGCTTAGTGATTAGTGCAGTGGACTTTGACCATGGGGAACTGAGTTCGATTCCCTCTACAGCTCCTTGTGACTCTGGGCAAGTCACTTAACCCTCCATTGCCCCTGGTACAAAATAAGTACCTGAATATATGTAAACCGCTTTGAATGTAGTTGCATTTCCCTTTCCCTTTCCACAGGGCCTTGTTCTGTCTCCACTTTTTAAACCTATCTATAAGTCCTCTAGCCACAAATATTCAGTCAACCGGGATTTTGTTTCATTTCTGTGCAGATGATATCCTACTGCTTATCCCAATAAACCCTTTCAATCCATTCACTGGTCCCGCTCAAGACTGAAGTTAATCTCAAAGTGGCTCTCTGTGCACAAATTAGTCCTGATTAAACAAAAAACCGTGGCCTGCTGGTTTACTGGAGGTCTTCCTATTCCAACTATTATTTTAAATCTTTTTGGGACTTCTGTCTTACCTGTACATTCTTTTCGTTATTTAGATGTTATTTCATCTAGGGTAGGAGTGAATAAACATATCCTGCTGCACATACTGCAGCAGGACATATTTATCCACTCCTGCCCTAGCTGAGATAATATTTAACCATCTCTCTGACCTCGTGTGCAAGTTTTCTTTAAATTAGTCACCTTCTTTTCTAAATCCTCTTACTCTCTTACCTATCTATATGTTCCATCTTTGCTTATACCCTGCACTGTCAATTAAAATGTTCTATTACGTAGTGTGTTGACATTTTAAGTAGTATACTTTCCAGCTTATAATCGAACGAGAAAAACGCCCAAGTTCCGACCTAAATCGGGAGATGGGCGTTTATCTCACAAAACCGAATAAAGCGGTATAATCGAAAGCCGATTTTGGACGTTTTCAACTGCACTCCGTCGCGGATGCGGACAAAGTTGATGGGGGAGTGTCAGAGGTGTGGCGAAGGCGGAACTGGGGCGTGGTTATCTGCCGAACAGAGATGGGCGCATTTCACAGATAATGGGACAAAAGTATGCGTTTTTAGCTAGAATTTAGGGCACTTTTCCTGGACCCTGTTTTTTCACGAATAAGGCCCCAAAAAGTGCCCTAAATGACCAGATGACCACTGGAGGGAATCGGGGATGACCTCCCCTGACTCCCCCAGTGGTCATAAACCCCCTCCCACCTCAAAAAATGATGTTTCACAACTTTTTATTTTGACCCTCAAATGTCATACCCACCTCCCTGGCAGCAGTATGCAGGTCCCTGGAGCAGTTGTTAGGGGGTGCAGTGGACTTCAGGCAGGTGGACCCAGGCCCATCCCCCCCCTACCTGTTACAATTGTGCTGCTTAATGCTTAGTCGTCCAACCCCCCCCCGAACCCACTGTACCCACATGTAGGTGCCCCCCTTCACTCCTTAGGGCTATAGTAATGGTGTAGACTTGTGGGCAGTGGGTTTTGAGTGGGATTTGGGGGGCTCTACACACAAGGGAAGGGTGCTATGCACCTGGGAGCTCTTTTACCTTTTGTTCTGTTTTTGTAAAAGTGCCCCCTAGGGTGCCCGGTTGGTGTCCTGGCATGTTAGGGGGACCAGTGCACTACGACTCCTGGCCCCTCCCACGAACAAATGCCTTGGATTTATTCGTTTTTGAGCTGGGCGATTTCATTGTCCATTATCGCTGAAAAGCAAAAACGCCCAGCTCACAACTTGGCGAATAAAACATGGACGTCTAATTTTTTCGAAAATACGCTTGGGTCCGCCCCTTCACGGACCCGTTCTCGGAGATAAACGCCCATGGAGATAGGCGTTTCTGTTCGATTATGCCCCTCCACGCCATACTTTGTACTATTTGAATTTTTTTACTGCTGTAATTATCTATTGCTTATGTTTGATTTATTCTTACTATACACCGCCTTGAGTGAATTCCTTCAAAAAGGCGGTAAATAAATGCTAATAAATAAATAAAATTCTTGACTCTCAGCTCACTTTCTCTCCTGAGATATCTATCATATGCAAGACTAGTTTCTTTGTTCTTCGGCAGTTTGCATTTGGTTTGACGCTATTTTGACCGTGACCTATTTCATTCTCTTATTCTTTCATTATTAATCACTAGGCCAGATTATTGTAATATCATTTATTTGGGTTATTCTTGTGCTAACTTTAAAAAAAAATCCAATCTATATAAAATACAGCCATCAGGTTTCACGTCACACTCAGAAATTTGACAAAACAAAAAGCAGCACGAAAGGGGCTTCAGGACTAGAACAATAACATAGGATAAATCTAACTCTGCATTCAAACCTGTGGGGGAAACAGTATTTAACTTATAAATATATCATTGTTGCTGTCTTAGTAGAACACTATTAGTATTACCAGCTTGCCATGATAACTTAACTTTTTTCAACACTAGAAACCTAAGATCAGAAAAACAGTGTGCGAAATCAATGTTCTTCTTAATGAATCTAATAATTTCAGTTCTGTTAACTATGTAAGCCGCATTGTACCTGCTTCTGTGGGAAAGTGCGGGGTACAAATGTAATAATAATAATGCAATGCTGTGCCGAAGCTCCCGTTATATTGCCTCTACATATATTGCTTCTATCAGTCTTGTTTTGACTTTTCTGAAATCTTCTGTTCAGTGTGCGGCGGTGGCCACAAAAGCAAACAGGATGATAAGAATTATTAGGAAAGGATTGTGAATAAGACCAAAAATACTATAATACCTCTGTATCGCTCCATGGTGCGACCTCACCTTGAGTATTGAGTTCAGTTCTGGTCACCGTATCTCAAAAAAGCTATATCGGAATTAGAGAATGCTCAAAGAAGAGCGACCAAAATAATAAAGGGGATGGAACTCCTCTCATTTGAGGAAAGGCTAAAGAGGTTAGGGGTCTTCAGCTTGGAAAAGAGACAGATAAGGGGAGATATGATTGAGGTCTACAAAATCCTGAGTGGTGTAGAACGAGTGGAAGTAAATCAATTTTTTACTTGTTCCAAAAGTACAAAGCTTAGGGGACACTCAAGGAAGTTACTTTGAAATACTTTTAAAACAAATAGGAGGAAATATTTTTTCACTCAACAAATACTTAAACTCTGAAACTCTTTGACGTATGATATGCAGTTAGCATATATGGGTTTAAAAAAGATTTTGACACGTTCCTAGAGGAAAAGTCCATAGTCTGCTACTGAGACAGACACGGGGAAGCCACTGCTTGCCCTGGGATTTGTAGTATGGAATGTTGCCACAATTTGGGTTTCTGCCAGGTACTTGTGACCTGGCTTGGTCACTGCTGGAAATAGGATACTGGACTAGATGGACCATTGGTCTGACCCAGTATGACTACTCTTATGTTCTTAAGATATTGACAAGAAACAAAAGAGAGGAAATTGAGTAGTACAAATCTCAATCCAATATACTACCAAAAACCAGGAAACAGAAGGAATAGTAAAATCCACTGTTACATCAGCAATGGTTAAATACTTGCCTATTCTTACTGATGGAAAGGGCTGGGTAAAAAGCCAGGTCTTCAAGGCAGCCTTAAAATTCTTTTCTGGCAAAGTAAAAGTTACTTAGCAAGGCAGATTTAAAGAGTATACAGCAAAAAGCCGAGGAATGAGAAGAATCTTGCCATAATTTGGAAAAACAGAGAGCAACTAAGAAGTTTATATTTACTGACTAGTAAAAAAGGCCCGTTTCCGAAACCAATGAAACGGGCGCTAGCATGTGGCTTTTGTTGTGTGTGTGTGTATGTGTCACAGAGTTATTTTGTGTGTGTGTGTCAGGGGCGTAGCCAGACTTGCGTGGGAGGGGGGTCCACAGCTCGAGGGGAGGGGGCACATTTTAGCCCCCCCTGCCGCCGCCCCCTCCCGCTGCCATTGTCACCCCCCCCCGTCTCTGCCGACCCCCCCTCCCGCCGCGAACCCTCCCCCGCCACTGCCTACCTTCCGTTTTGCTGGCGGGGGATCCCACTGCCCGCCAGCTGATGTCCTCTCCCGTAGAATGCAGCGGCACTGTCTGGCAGAGAAAAGTCTTCTTCCTTGCATGCTGACGTCCTGCACGTTGTACGTGCAGGACGTCAGCATGCAAGGAAGAAGACTTTTCTCTGCCAGTGCCGCTGCGTTCTACGGGAGAGGATGTCGGCTGGCGGGGAGTGGGGTCCCCCACCAGCAAAACGGAAGGTAGGCGGGGGCGGGTTCGCCGGGAGGGGGGTCCCCACTGAAATCTACGGGGGCCCAGGCCCCCTCAGGCCCCACGTAGCTACGCCACTGGTGTGTGTGTGTGTGAGGGTGCGGTGTGTGTGCAGGTTGTTGATGTGTGTCTTTTTTTGTTTTGTTTTGTTTTTTGCTTGGGGTTTGGGGGATGTGCTGTGCTGTCCTTGGTCGCTGTTTGCTGCTGGCTGGGTCACGGGTAATCCTTCCAGCTGGGCCGCAGCTTGTCCTGTTCGCCCACGTCCCAGATGGTGACAGGCACGTTGTTTTCTGGCTCCTCTGACTCCATGTCAAGCGATCCCAAATATAGTCTGTGCTATAGGCCCTCTGGCACTCTTCAGTACTGGCATTAGGCATTTAAAAATTTCTTCCCCCCCCCCCCCCCCGGTCTATTTTTGCACATACCCACAGCAGGAATATTCTTCTCTCGTTCCAGCGGTGGTTCTGTGCTCTCCGTGCTGCTCAGATAATGAGCCATTCTGCTGGGGAATGCTCCTCCCTTATTGTCACGTAGTTTCCTCTGATTGGTCCGTCTTACGTTGCCTAGTGTTGCCTGGGAACGGTGTTGTGATGGCCCTTTGTGTTTCAGAATGTTGAGGGTGTTGTTTCTGATTGGTCCGTCATGCGAGGGCGGGGCAGAGAGACATGGTCAGTGTTGTGGCTTCACCACCATGAATCCATGAGCCCTTCAGGGAGTGACTGAGTGACTTCAGAACGTTGTCTTCAGAACGTTGAGGGTGAGTTTTATTATAGTAGATTGTAATGTATGGGAAGGTGAGGAAAGAGAGAGCGCTGAAGAAAGATAGGTCGGTTGGCAACTATAGAAGGCTTTATGTGCAGGCAACATGATTTTAAATTTTATTCTGTATATAACAGGCAATCAATGTTGAGCAGAGAGCAAGGGAGTCACATGATGATAGTCAAAAACCTTATAAAGAAGTCTAACAGCGGTGTTCTGTATCAATTGTAAGCATTTAGTAGATTAAGGCAGTAGGCCAATTAAAAGTGAATTACAATAATCTAATTGATATTCAGGGCAATCTTGGCTCTCCAACACCCAGAGTGTTGATTTCAACTGTGCATATTTCGGTAATGTTCCACATGAAAATAGGAGTCATGGAAAAGCTGTACCCTAATGATGGTATTGAGTTGTCCTTGACTTTACCTTGTAGGGATCCCATCTTTCTGGACCGAATTGTCAGGCTGATGGATGCTGAGGCCTTGGAAACCCTGGAGACCATCCACAGTCGACTAGTGACAGAAAGACCTAGCTCTTGGAAGGATTGTATTACCTGGGCTAGAAATCACTGGCAGCAGCTCTTCCATAACAACATCCAGCAGCTTCTGCATAACTTTCCTCCTGACCAGGTGAGAGCAGAAACACAGATACCATACAATGTGCTGAACTTTGCACAACTCACATACTTTCTGTTTCCCAACGAAATTAGTGATTCTGAAAATAGCCAGTGTCAGCAAGTTCTCCATGCATACAAAAGCAGCATAGGTAACAGTTCTAAGCTTTACACACACACACATGCACTGTTTCTCTCCCCCCCCCCCCCCCCCCCCCCCCCCCCCACACACAGAAGAGGTACAACAGGGGAAGCAGAAATGCAAGCTACACACATACAGACTGTATCCCCTGCCCCCCCCCCCCCCCCCGAACAGGTACAGCAGGAGTGGTAAAAGTGTATGTTAAGGTCACAGGGCCCAACTTACACAGCTTGATAGAGTTTTTCTTCCTTCAAGTTGTACAGTGTTTGGTAAACCAATATGGGATCAATATTGCAACAATTTAACTGGCCAGAAACTGCTGCTGCCTGGTTAAATCGCTTGTTCAGGGCTAGCTGGTCATTTTCAGCAGCACTTAACTGGTTAATGCTGCTGAATATGTCCAGTTAGTGCCAAATTCAAAATGGCTGGTTTGGGGGCATTCCAGAGATGGAATCAGCACTTGGCTGGTTAAGTGCTGATATTCAGCATTTGAATGACAAGGTCAGCACGTAAATAAGATCACATAAAAGTCAGTCCTATCTCTATGTGATTCACCATAGCTGGTTAAGTGCTGAATATTGCACTTAACCAGCTATGGTGTAGCCGGCTCCCTAAATCCAGAAATTCAGTTCCGGATTCCAAACATGACTTGGGCATAACGCTGGTGGCGGTCAGAACGTTGAATTCCATCAGCTGAATATTGACCCCTATGTAGTCATACGTCACATCTCTTCCTGATCTGTATCTGTGATTTTTTTCTCTGCAAGAACATAAGAGTTGCTATACTGAGACAGATCGAATGTCCATCAAGCCCAGCATCCTGTTTCCAACAGTGGCCAATCCAGGCTACAAGTGCCTGGCATGATCCCAAAACAGTACAAAACACTTCATGCTGCTTATCCTAGAAATAAGCAGTGGATTTTCCCCAAGTCCATTTTAATAGTGGGTTAATGTAACACCAGGGCACGCTAGGGAGGTACTACTTAACATTTCTAAAGCGCTACTAGGGTTACGCAGCGCTGTACAATTTAACATAGAAGGACAGTCCCTGCTCAAGGAGCTTACAATCTAAAGACAGGTGTACAATCTAAAGACAAGTGTAGAGTCCGTCTGATAGGGAATACTATATTTCACGAAAGATGAAATCAAGGACAGCTTTATGGAGCAGCTGGCACAGGAGCCGACGAGAGAAGGAAAAATTCTAGACTTAGTCATTTGTGGAGTTCATGATCTGGTAAGGGAGGTTGCGGTCCGGGGGCCGCTTGACAACAGTGATCATAACATGATCGGCTTTGAAATTTGCTTTCAAAGAGGTAAACATAGGAAGTCAAATATGTTAGCGTTTAACTTTAAAAAAGGAAGCTATGATAAAATGAGAAGAACTGTAAAAAAAAAAAAAAAACAACTTAGAGGACCGACTGAGAGGGTAAGAAATCTACAACAGGTGTGGATGCTGTTCAAAACTACCGTCCTGGAGGCCCAGGCCAAACATATTCCACGTATCAGAAAATGAGGACGGAAGACAAAACGACAGCCGGCATGGTTAAAAAGTGAGGTAAAGGAGGCTATTGGAGCTAAAAAGGAATCCTTCAGAAAATGGAAGAAGGAACCGACTGAAGAAAATAAGAAACGGCATAAGGCATGTCAAGTCAGATGCAAAGCGCTGATAAGAAAGGCAAAGAGGGAATTTGAAAGAAAGATAGCGTTAGAGGTGAAAACTGATAGTAAAAAGTTTTTTAGATACATTAAAAGCAGGAAACCAGCAAAAGAATCGGTTGGTCCGCTGGATGACCGGGTGTAAAAGGGGCGATCAGGGAAGACAAAGAAATAGCAGAAAAATTAAATGAGTTCTTTGCTTCGGTCTTCATCGAGGAAGATTTGGGTGGGATACCGGTGCCGGACAAGGTATTCGAGGCTGATGAGTCGGAGGAACTTAATGAAATATCTGTAAACCTGGAAGACGTAATGGAGCAGTTCGGCAAACTGAAGAGTAGCAAATCTCTTGGACCGGATGGTATTCATCCAAGGGTACTGATAGAACTAAAAAAATGAGCTGGCGGAGCTACTGTTAGAGATATGTAATTTATCTTTAAAACCAAGCGTGGTACTGGAAGGTTGGAGGGTGGCCAATGTAACGCCGATATTTAAAAAAGGTTCCAGAGGAGATCCGGGAAATTATAGACTGGTGAGTCTGACATCGGTGCTGGGCAAAATGGTAGAGACTATTATAAAGAACAAAATTACAGAGCACATTCAAAAGCATGGACTAATGGGACAAAGTCAACATGGATTTAGTAAAGGGAAGTCTTGCCTCACCAATCTACTACATTTCTTTGAAGGGGTGAACAAACATGTGGATAAAGGGGAGCCGGTTGATATTGTGTATCTGGATTTTCAGAAGGCGTTTGACAAAGTACCTCATGAAAGACTCCAGAGGAAATTGGAGAGTCATGGGATAGGAGGTAGGGTTCTATTGTGGATTAAAATTTGGTTAACAGATAGAAAACAGAGTGTAGAGTTAAATGGTCAGTATTCTCAATGGAGAAGGGTAGTTAGTGGGGTTCCCCAGGGGTCTGTGTTGGGACCGCTGCTTTTTAACATATTTATAAATGACCTAGAGATGGGAGTAACTAGTGAGGTAATTAAATTTGCTGATGACACAAAGTTTTTCGAAGTGGTTAAATAGCAGGAGGATTGTGAAAAATTACAAGAGGACCTTACGAGACTGGGAGACTTGGCATCTAGATGGCAGATGACGTTTAATGTGAGCAAGTGCAAAGTGATGCATGTGGGAAAGAGGAACCCAAACTATAACTACGTCATGCAAGGTTCCACGTTAGGAGTTACGGACCAAGAAAGGGATTTAGCTGTCATCATTTATGATACGTTGAAATCTTCTGCTCAATGTGCTGCTGCGGCTAGGAAAGCAAATAGAATGTTAGGTATTATTAGGAAAGGGATGGAAAACAAAAATGAGAATATTATTATGCCATTGTATCGCTCCATGGTGCGACCGCACCTCTAGTATTGTGTTCAATTCTGGTCACCGCACCTCAAAAAAGATATAGTGGAATTGGAAAAGGTGCAGAGAAGGGCGACAAAGATGATTCAGTGGATGGGACGACTTCCCTATGAGGAAAGGCTGAAGAGTCCGGGGCTCTTCAGCTTAGAGAAAAGGTGGCTGAGAGGAGATATGATAGAGGTCTGTAAGATAATGAGTGGAATGGAACGGGTTGATGTGGAGCGTCTGTTTACGCTTTCCAAAAATACTAAGACAAGGGGGCATGCGATGAAGCTGCAGTGTAGTAAATTCAAAACAAATTGGAGGAAGTTTTTCTTCACTCAAAACGTGGTTAGACTCTGGAATTCACTGCCGGATAAGGTGGTTGGGGCGGTTGGCTTAGCGGAGCTTAAAAAAAGGTTAGACGGCTTCCTGGAGGAAAAGGACATAGAATGTTATTGAATGGACGTAGGAATAATCCACTATTTCTGGGATGGGTTGGACGAAATGCTTGTTCTTTTGGCCGCTGTCGGAGACAAGGTGCTGGGCTCGATGGACTCCTGGTCTGTCCCAGCATGGCGATGCTTATGTCTTATGTCTTAAGTTATCCAAACCTTTTTTTAAATCCCACTAAGCTAACTGCTTTTATTACATTCACTGGCAATGAATTCCAGAGTTTAATTACATGTTGAATGAAGAAATACTTTCTCCGATTTGTTTTAAATTTACTACTTTGTAACATAGTAGCATAGTAGATGACGGCAGATAAAGGCATGTACAGTCCAACCAGTCTGCCCAACAAGATAAACTCATTGTAAGCGCTACTTTATGTGTATACCTGACCTTGATTTGTCCTTGCCATTTTCAGGGTACAGACCGTAGAAGTCTCTCCAGCACTAGCTTTACTTCCCAATTACTGGTTGTTGCCACCCAGTCTCCGCTAAGCTTCTGTGGATCAATTCCTTCTGAACAGGATTCCTAAGCTTCTGTGGATCAATTCCTTCTGAACAGGATTCCTTTATGTTTATCCCACACATTTTTGAATTCTGTTACCATTTACATCTCCACCACCTTCCGCAAGAGGGCATTCCAAGTATCCACCACCTTCCTGAGTCTGCCCCCCTTTGTAGCTTCATTGCATTCCCCCTAGTTCTGGTATTTTTGGAAAGAGTAAACAAAGTGATCCACATCTACCCATTCCACTCCACTCATTGGGGTTGGGCTTCCTGAGTGCTGCGCCAATGTGTTCTCTCCCTGGGATCTTTTCCGCACAGTTTCCCAGTGGTCCCCAATAATGCCTGGTGAATTGTTGCTGCTTCTAAACCCCAGGAGTGAATTCTGGCAAAACTCAGCTTCCCTGAACTCTCACCTACAAGATTCTTGTCTGCAGCCAAGCTAGATACAACAGCAAATATTTCTATCGTCTGTCTCGGAGCAGAGGGAGGGAGGAAGTTCAGCTCCTTCAGTTCTGCGGAGGGGGTTGAGAGGAGAGCCACAGGGTTTAGCACTAGAAGTTTGGGTTTCAGCTGAAAATACACTGCAGATTTCAGGTCAGTTTCAGCACCAAGGCTGAAACTAAAATTTGGTCAGTCTCTAGTTACAGGGTGGTGGGAAGGAAGGAGGGGGTTGGAGGGAGGGTTTTCTTGATGTTCTGGGGAGGGGAGGGGGGGGCGGGTCAGAACACTTCAGGCCAATATTCAGTGCTGGCATCTGCACTGAATATTGCTAGCACCCGCATAATTGCCAGCTTTCCCCAGACTCTGTCCCTATAATGCCCTTGTATGACCCGATACCAAAATGGCTGGTTAATGCCGATATTCAGTGACACTACCCGGTTAAGTGCTGCTGAATATTGTCATTGCATTATCTATAAAATCTTATTACTTGTTTTCAAAACCTGATCTTCCAACGAACCACTTGATCTTTCTCGTCTTCTTATCCCTTACTGTCCAAATAGGACATTGAGATCTGCTCAACAGAATCAACTCGTTCCCAGTTACCTTATAATAATTCATGAGCATATAAGAGACTCCATCTGTACAAGGCCCCCGATTACGGAATGCAGTCCCCAATTCATTAAGATTACAAACCTCTCAAGCGAATTTTAAAGCTGACCTGAAAACCTATTTATTTGCTGATGCTTATCATTAATATTACTTTTCGGTGAGCAGTTGATCTGAAGTGGCTTGACTTTTGCAGAGCTATCCTTTTGTTTTACCCTACCCACTATACTATCAAAATTGTAGTTCTGTCCCTATTACCCTTCTGTGTCATGTCTTTTAGTCAAGTTTTCTTTCTTTCTTTCTTTCTTTCTTTCTTTCTTTCTTTCTTTCTTTCTTTCTTTCTTTCTTTCTTTCTTATTAGACTATGAACCACCCTGAAAGCTTCCGTAGGGTGGGGTAGCTTGGCAATCAGTCCACAGAGTGTAATGGCCTCTCCTGCCCGTGTAAATCATTTTAAATATCAACCCCTCTGTTGGTATGTACCCATTTTTCCAGTCCTCAAATTCTAATGAGCACAGACTCCATGTCTTTGTGCTCATCCCCTGAGTCCTAGAGGTGACAGGCTCTGAACCCCCATTCCTGCAGGTGATACGGTCTCTACCTATACTTCCTTGGTGCTGGAGTTTGTTTTAGATGCTCTCAGCTTTATGTGCTCTCTACATGCCAATAACTGCTTAGTCTCCTCTGCTTCCTGTTAACAGGATTGTTCTCGTTATGTCTGGGCAGACTATGCCCTCCAGGGAACAGCAAACTCTAGCATATTCACCTCTCATATCATCAATCCTGCAGACTGGAGGAGAGAGACTTATTGCTGCCAGAAAAAAAAAAAAAACATGTATCCTGCTTGGTCTACCAGCATTGAGAAATATTAACAGCAGGCTGAACACATCCTGGCACTCTGCCCGGCCCCCACGACTCTCTCTAGTTTTCTCCCCCTCCGTCCTTTTCTATCTCTTTTTCTTGGTCTGTCCTAGTGACTTCCTGTGTCTATTTCTGTCAAATTTTGAGTCAAGAAACTACGGGATAGACAATTTACAGTATATGTGTTTTTAAAGAAATACATAAAACCAGAGCTGCAAAGTTAATGCAATTCAGGGGGAAGATTTTAGATCAGGCCTTGATTTCTGACAACTACATCATGATGCATTATGTAGCTTGCAGCATTGATTTCAGTGAGAAGAATCAGAGATTTCAAATACTTCCATTCTTTGAGGTTATGTTGAAACAGGACTGGCCAAAATGTCTTCCTCCTGGAACTGGGTAAACTGGCAGCTCTGCAAAGTAGAAAAATAAAAGAAAGTATTCAAAGTACAAAAAAGGACAATAATAGGGAAAGGCATAGATGAGGAGTCTTTGGTTCAGATACTGCTGCTGTTTTCAGTGACCTTGAGAAAGTTAGTTAACCCTTCATTGCCTCAGGTACAAACCCAGAATGTAAGACCTTCAGGGACAGGAAGATACCTACTGTACATGAATGTAACTCACTTTGAACTACTACTGAAAAAAGGTGTGAGCTAAATCCAAATAAATAAATAATTCTCAGTTCCTGGTGGTGATCAGCATTGTTTCATGAACCAAAATTCAAAGGAACTTTATTGACAGTCATTTTTATGTGGGTTTCCAAAGTATGAAGAGATGAGAGAGAGCAGGATAGTTGCCATAGATATATTTATTTATGCATTCACACCTGATTACTTTTGATTGGGAAAGTGTGTAAAGTTACTCAAAATAAAAATACTACTCTCACTCCTGTCCTACTCCACTCCACTCCACTTCAAATCCACCCAATCCCAATCATGCCCTACCAATCAACCTGCTAACATGCATATAAAAACCTCCCCAACAATTCTATTCTGCATATGAACAGCAATAGCTCTGCTAATGATCAGTCCTGCCAGGATCAATCCCTCTGTCTGTCTCTGTACCTCTCTCACATAGGAGAGTGCTGCTGAGCCCGGTACTCAGGCCAGGTTCTGCTTGGCGGCCGGACAACCCCCGGGTTTCACGTGCGCTGACCGCTGTTCCCCAGAGGTTGAGCCCCTAGGTGCAGGCAGCCTGCAGGACTTATGAGACGGAGCTGGAAGCAGGGTGGTGAACATATCAGCCAGGGAGGCAGCAGGCAAGAGATCCAGGTGCAGGCAAAATCAGTAGGCAGGCAGCAGGCAGGGGAGTAATCCAGGTACAGGCAATGTCAATAGGCAAACAACAGGCAAGAGAGTAATCCAGGCACAGGTAAAGTCAGTAGGCAGGCAGCAGGTCAAGAAGGTAATCCAGGTACAGGCAAAGTCAGTAGGCAGGCAGCAGGTCAAGAGAGTAATCCAGGTACAGGCAACGTCAGTAGGCAGGCAGCAGGCAAGAGAGTAATCCAGGTACAGACAAAGTCAGTAGGCAGGCAGCAGGTCAAGAAGGTAATCCAGGTACAGGCAAAGTTGGTAGGCAGGCAGCAGGCAAGAGAGTAATCCAGGTACAGACAAAGTCAGTAGGCAGGCAGCAGGCAAGAGAGTGATCCAGGTACAGGCAAAGTCAGCAATGAGGGACAAGTAGGTAAGAAACAAACTACTGAGCAAGTAACACCTACCAAAGTAGAAGCCGAACCATGGAGTCCAGGAAGAGCTCAGCTGATAAATAGCTGGCGTCTGACATCAGCAGGAAACAGCAGGGAGAAGGAGCACAGCCATAGGACATATTCCAGAGCATTCTTGGGCCATACATTAGATCTGATCCTCCTGCAGCAATTCTCATTGCTCTCTATTTTGCATATTTATGCCTTGCTCCTCCCCTGGACTGGCCATTTTCTGTTTCTGCTCTCCTCTCTTGCCCCACTCTCCAAGCCCATGCCAGTTCCTGTTCAAGATTATTATCACGGTCTCCTCATTTCACTTATCGAGATCCTGCTATCTTCTCCCCTCTGTTTACATTTTTACCAGATAATTTCACAGGCCTAAGTCTGGCTGATGCAGTTTACTGCTGGAACTCTGCTCTTCTTCCTTCTTGATTTCTTCTCAGTCTTCTCATACAAGCCATACTGCTCACAATCCTTGTTATCACAATGCATTATTCCTTCTTTGATGGCAGTCTCGCAGGGCTGAGCATAAGTGGCATAAACTTCATACTCCTGAACCTCTGAAGACTTATAAGGCATCCTGTCGGGCACATGTCAAACTCGCCAAGAATCATCTCATGCTAAGTTACTTACTAATTCAAATAATTCATCCAAGTCTTCATTCTCTTTTCTGTGGTCTCACCACTCTCGGGCTCTCTGCATCATCCATAACATTGCCCAATGTTGATTCATTAGCTACCTTTTTTTCAAATAAGGTCTCTACACTTTTGGCCTCATTCCCTTCCCATTCTTCATCCGTTCCCCCATTGCCATCCAGTGAATCATCTCCTCCTGTTAATTTGACCAGTTCTTCTTCTTGGTCCTCTTTTTCAATACCATCCCCTTACCCAGTTATCTGTTGTTCTGTCCTCTGTGTGTCTTACCACTTCACCTTTAGACCCTTTCCCTTCCTCATGGACAAAAATTTCTAGACATGGTCTTCTTCCGTTAATCCTGCACTTGGTCACCCTGAGTCTCTCTTCTGGTTCTGTTCCTGCACCTTGGAAAAAAGCTATTGTCAAGCCCACTTTGGAAAAATTCTGCATCTGATCCTTCTCGTCCTGAACATTATCAGCATATTTCTAATCTCACTATCTTGTCTAAGATTACTGAGAAAGTTGTTTTTGACCAATTATTACAGTTTTCTGATCATCACTTTATTCTACATCCTCGTCAAACAGGGTTTCAGGCACCACATAGTACCCAAACCACTGTAACAGCATTAAACAGTGAACTCTATTCCTTCTTAGATATTGGTCATGTTGTTCTTCTAGTCTCTTTGGATCTCTCAGCAGCTTTCGACTTAGTGGATCACTCTCTTCTCTTGGCCCATCTCCAATCTTTGGGAATGTCTGGTACTGTCCTTAACTGGTTCTCGTCATTTCTTTCTGATGTTTTTCAGTGTCTACTCCTTCATCATCTTCTTCTATCCTAGATCACTGAGCTGTGGTGTTCCTTTTGGTTTGGTTCGGTCCCCTCTTCTTTTCAAAATTATTTTGAGTTCTTTAGCTCTTCTAATTCTAAAGCTGCAACATTACAGTTTCATATAAGCAGACAATATTCTCCTGATATATCCCATCTCTTTGACCACCCCTGATTTATCTTCTTTACAATTATGTCTTCACTCACTTGCAGATTGGTTAGTTCTGCATAAGATGGTTCTCAATCCATCAGAAACAAAAGCATGTTGGATTTTGGGTTTTATTTCTCTTCCGTCTATTCCACTTAATTTCTTTAATATTCAAATTGTCCCCATAACATCTTTTCAGTATCTAGGAGTCATTCGATCAATTAAGCAATTAACATAGTAACATAACATAGTAGATGACGGCAGAAAAAGACCTGCATGGTCCATCCAGTCTGCCCAAGAAGATAAATTCAAATGTGCTACTTTTTTTTATTTGTACTGTCCTCTTCAGTGCACAGACCGTATAAGTCTGGCCAGCACTATCCCCGCCTCCCAACCACCAGCTCTGGCACAGACCGTATAAGTCTGCCCAGCACTATCCCTGCCACCCACCACCGGCTCTGGCACAGACCGTATAAGTCTGCCCAGCACTATCCCTGCCGCCCAACCACCAGCCCCGGCACAGACCGTATAAGTCTGCCCAGTACTAGTCCCGCCTCCCAACCACCAGCCCCAGCACAGACCGTATATGTCTGCCCACACTAGCCCCGCCTCCCAACCACCAGCTCTGCCACCCATTCTAGGCTAAGCTCCTGAGGATCCCTTTCTTCTGCACAGGATTCCTTTATGTTTATCCCACGCATGTTTGAATTCCGTTACCGTTTTCATCTCCACCACCCCCCGCAGGAGGGCATTCCAAGCATCCACCACCCTCTCCGTGAAAAAATACTTCCTAACATTCTTCTTGAGTCTGCCCCCCTTCAATCTCATTTCATGCCCTCTCGTTCTACCGCCTTCCCATCTCCGGAAAAGGTTCGTTTGCGGATTAATACCTTTCAAATATTTGAACGTCTGTATCATATCACCCCTGTTCCCACTTTCCTCCAGGGTATACATGTTCAGGTCCGCAAGTCTCTCCTCATACGTCTTGTAACGCAAATCCCATACCATCCTCGTAGCTTTTCTTTGCACCGCTTCAATTCTTTTTACATCCTTAGCAAGATACGGCCTCCAAAACTGAACACAGTACTCCAGGTGGGGCCTCACCAACGACTTGTACAGGGGCATCAACACCTCTTTTCTTCTGCTGGTCACACCTCTCTCTATACAGCCTAGTAACCTTCTAGCTACGGCCACCGCCTTGTCATACTGTTTCATCGCCTTCAGATCCTCAGATACTATCACCCCAAGATCCCTCTCCCCATCCGTACCTAGCAGACTCTCACCGCCTAACACTCCCTAAGTGCATCACTTTGCATTTCTTCGCATTGGATTGAATTCCTTGATTTCTCTGCTCTCCATACTCTCATTCATGCCTTAGTCGTCACCCGTATTGATTATTGTAACTGTTTACTGTGGTATTTCTGGTTATCTTCTTCGCCACTTACAAACACTGCACAACTCTGCTGTTCGCTTTCTATGCAATGCTAAATGCTGGGACCATGTCACTCCACTTCTCCTATCAGTTAAACTGGCTGCCTATTCATTTCAGATGTTGGTTTAAAGTTCTCTGTTTAACACATATGGCTTTACGCTTGGTTAAACCATCATACCGCTCATCTGTCACTATTCCTTATACCCCTTCACATTCAGTCTGATCCCTGGATGCTCACCGGTTGGTCCTTCCATCATCTAAAAATGCTCACTATGAATCTACTCATGCTTCTGCATTTACTTCCTATCCCCTTCCGTCTGAAACAGCTTTCCCCCCTATTTAAGGTCAGAATTGTCATTTCCTACATTTAAGGACCCTTCTCAAGGCATATTATTTTGAAGAAGCATTCAGTTCCAATTAATTTTGGACCTTTTGTAGCTTGATGTATCTGCTTCACCCCAGTAGTCAGAGTGTGGATTGGTAGCTGAGGTTCTTGCGTGAGTGTTTTTAATCTGTCCTATTTTAATTGACATTCTTTTAAACATATTTTATATTAATTTGTATTGTGAGCCACCATGGCCTGGTCTCAGATGTGGCAGGCTACCAAATTTATAATAAACATAAATATAGAAAGGGCAAAGGCAAAAGACAGAAGGATGCATGAGCGCACAGTGATAGGAATGGCCAGCAAGTAAAGAGGTAATAATGCCTCTCTATAAGTCTCTGGTGAGATATCATTTAGAGTACTGTGTACAGTTCTAGAGACTATAGCTTCAAAAAGATACAAACAGAATGAAGTTGATCCAGAGGGCAGCTACTAAAATGGTCATTGGTCTTCATCATAAAGCATATGAAGTCAGACTTAAAGATCTCAATATGTGTTCTTGGAAGTAAGGCAGGAGAGGTGAGATATGATAAGAGAAATTTAAATAATTCTATGGTAGGAATACAAAGGAGGCAAGTCTCTTTCAATTGAAAAGAAACTCTGGAATGAGGAGACATAGAATGAAGGTGAAAGGGGATAGACTTAGGGGTAATCTAAGGAAGTTTTTATTTACACAAAGACTTGTATATGTACAGAATAGCCTCCCAGAGGAAGTGGTGGAGATGAGGGCTGTATGTGAATTCAAGAAAGCATGAGACAAGGACCTCTATGTAAAAGGAAGGGATAGTATACTAGATGGGCCTTATGTTCTTTTATCTCCTGTCATTTTCTGTTTTTCTGTTTCTTTGTTTCTCATTCTTTTCTTATCTCTTTCTCTTCCTGTTATCTCATTCTCTCCATCTCTTTTCTCTCTCCCCTTATTTGTTTCTCTCTTCTCTCCCAGCCATCTTTCTCTTTCTAACCCTCTCCTACTCCTCATCCCTTCTTTCTGTCTCCTTTTGCCTTCTTCCTCTACCTCTTCCCATTTCTCTTTTTTGCTGTCCATCTTCTCTCTGTGTCTTTCCCTTTCTCTTCCCCAGGTCCTTTCCTTTTTTTTCTTTGAAGTCAAATAGAAACATAGAAGATTTCAGCTGAAAAGGATCACTCAGTCCATCCAATCTGCTTATTTCTGTCTACCATCAGAGATTGTATTACACTCTCCCACGGGTACTTCAATTCTCTCATTGCTTTGATTCTTGGAAGTGTCCATCATACTCTCAATGAAAAAGTATTTTCACACATTCCTTTTGTGCTTCCCTCCCCTCTACTTCATATGATGAATTCTTGTTCTTGAGATTTTCATTGTATGGAAATGTTTCCTTCTGGTTCCTTATTGAAGCCCACATAATTTGAATATTTGCATCATATCTCCCCTTTCCATCTTTTTTCTATAGAGTAGATCTTTCAGTCCTTCATTGTCTCAATGTATGGTTTATTGTACAAGCTGTTCAACTTTTTGTGGCCTTTCTTTGAATGTCCTTCTGTAGGACACAATCATTGAAGCTCCTAGGAGATAAATATAAATTCCATGAGAAATATAAGCATGAAATAGCCAAATATAGGTTCAGATATGACCAGCAAAAGTCATCTTCCTTGTCCTTATTGAATATTGTGTCAAAGAACCCAAAGAGGGGCATAATCGAACGGGGCGCCCAAGTTTTCCTGAGGGCGTCCTTGCAGGATGTCCCCGCGAAGGGGCGAGGAAACCTGTATTATCGATACAAGATAGGCGTCCATCTTTAGTTTCGATAATACGGTCGGGGACGCCCAAATCTCAACATTTAGGTTGACCTTAGAGATGGTCATCTGCGATTTTCGCTGATAATGGAAACCGAGGATGCCCATCTCAGAAACTACCAAATCCAAGCCATTTGGTCATGGGAGGAGCCAGCATTCATAGTGCACTGGTCCCCCTGATATGCCAGGACACCAACCGGGCACCCTAGGGGGCACTGCAGTGGACTTCAGAAAAAGCTCCCAGGTGCATAGCTTCCTTACCTTGTGTGCTGAGCCCCCCAAACTCCACTACCCACAGCTGTACACCACTATCATAGCCCTTAGGGATGAAGGGGGGCACTTAGATGTGGGTACAGTGGGTTTGCTGTGGGTTTTGGAGGGCTGACATTTACCACCACAAGTTTAACAGGTGGGGGGGGGGGGGGGATGGGCCTGGGTCTGCCTGCCTGAAGTGCACTGCAGTACCCACTAAAACTGCTCCAGGGACCTGCAAACTGCTCATGGAGCTGGGTATGATATTTGAGGCTGGAAAAAAATATTTTACCAGTTTATTTTAGGGTGGGAGGGGGTTAGTGACCACTGGGGGAGTAGGAGGAGGTCATCCCCAATTCCCTCCGGAGGTCATCTGGTCATTTAGGGCACATTTTTGTGGCTTGGTCGTATTATAAAGGGACATAAGTACATGGACTTAAGTTCATAGGAAACACTGATTTAAGGTCTCTTTTTTTTTTATGTGATGATACAATTAATTTTGTATGTGAATCAATGTTTGTTCTTAAGGGGATATGTGATTGCATGAGTGGGGAAGTGAAAGGTTTGGATGAGTGAGTTCCAGAATCAGCATAGGTGATTGTTGTTAGATATATGATTACATTCAATAAAAGGAATGAAATATTAAGGAAGTATGTGTTTGTCAAAATAAGTACGGGATTTGTACTCCTTGTCATAAGAGATTTACCCCTGTAGGAGTTTATATGTTGTAATAACTGTATCTTGGTAGCAGACCTTCAGGGGGTGGTAGGCTCCCTTCAGCAGTCCACAAACAAAGTCCTTCCAGACAACACAGCTCTTAGTTCCAAACAGTTTATTGCCCCTCCTCCACAAATCTCAGTTCAAGGGGGTTAAAGTCCCATTCAGTTTCCAAAACAAAGCAACAAGAAAAAAACTTCCCTTTAAATCCAAGTTCTCCCCCCAGTTCAACAGCCTGGGTTACAGTTTTAAAAGTCTTTACGCTTGGGTGGTTGCAGAATGGCAGTACCACCGCCCACAACACAGCTAATTGACTCCTGTGACCACCCACTGCCTTCAGTCCCTGCAACTCTGCCCCAAAGTACAATTACAGTCCATGTCAACCAGCTCCTCCAAACCTGGTGTGCTGGTCCCTCCAGACTCTCCTTCCTCCAAGCACTCCATTAACTCTGCTTCTCTGCTAGGCTGTTGGTTGGAGACCTCTTCCCCCTCCCAGGTGGAAGGAATCTTGTACTGATTTCTAACCCAAGGGAATTGAGCTTTGTCATCCCTGCTCCCCCTTCTGGCCCTCGTCTGCCATAGCAGCTGCTCTTTCCAGTCCTTTCCCCCCTCTCTCCCACGTGGGGGCCATACCGGGTTTTGGGACCTTCCCCCCCCCTCCCCCCCCCGATCCCTTCTCTCAGGGCCTTGTGGGGAATGTAGTCTGGCCCCCATACCTCCTCCTGACCTGCTTAGACCCTCCAACCTCCTTACAATGTAAAAAAAAAAGGACCAAGTAAAGTCGGCCAAGTGTTTGTCAGGGACGCCCTTCTTTTTTCCATTATCAGCCGAGGACACCCATGTGTTAAGCACGCCCCAGTCCCGCCTTCGCTATGCTTCTGACACGTCCCTGGGAACTTTGGTCGTCCCCACGACGGAAAGTGGTTGAGGGCGCCCAAAATCGGCTTTTGATTATGCCAATTTGAGCGACCCTGGGAGAAGGACGCCCATCTCCCGATTTGTGTTGAAAGCTGGGCGCCCTTCTGTTTCGAAAATAATCCTGAGAATCATTCAGATTCATAAACATCTGTTAACTGATTCTGGTCTTGTACACCAAGCTTCTGGTTACTGTCAGAAAATAATTTTCTTGGATGCTAGGCAGTTGCTTATGGAACTTATTGTATAGGTTGATGTTCAACAGATATGATCAAATTGGCATAATTTATCTGCATATGACCAGACGAGACAGACTCACTATGTGCAGACATAGAACCCATATCCGATAACCCTTGCTTCAAATACTGACTAATTCTTTTTCTGTTCTTTGCAGATGACCAACTCAGGAGTTCCCTTTTGGTATGGAGACAAGAGATGTCCTCATCCTTTACAGTTTGACAGCTCTAATGTGAGTGCAAGCTAGTACTCTTAATTACAAAAAATCTGGCTCCTGATTGGCTGAGAATAATAATTTGATCTAATCTAATCTGGAGCTTGAATACCACACAGTTCCCAGCAGGAGGTTTGAGGCATTTTACAGAGTGGGTTAGTACAAGGTTAAGGAGGCGAAGGAGCAGGAAGGAGGAAGGGTATTTATTAAAGAGGGAATTGGTAGATGGAGGGTCAGAGTGATTAATGTTTATCAAATAATAGTGTCTTTAAGTTTTTGTGTAGTTGTTGGTAGTTCAGTTCTAGGCAAGAGGAAGGATCACTCAGAGGAAGAAGTTTAAAGTCGAGTCAAGTGCTGAGGATACTGAAGGGGTCAAGACTGGGATGCCTCAAGGTGAAGCAGGGCTGAGTAAGAGGGTCCTGGAGACTTTTATGTTCTTCCGGCTCCCAGTTGTGGATGTTTCAGGGAATCCCAGAGTCAAGTCCAGTCACTCACGAAGACCCAGCTATGGTGGTCTTCAGAGACCGAAGAAGAAAGAATATTAGCCTGCCACTGAGGAGAGAGGTTCATGTGACGGAAAAGGGATTTAATGCACTTATGCACAGGAAGGTGCTGTGTTTCAGAGGTGACAGCCCTTTCCAGATGGAAGAACGGCAGCAACCTTTGGAGAGAAGGCTGTGGTACAACCCATGGATGTATTCCAAGTCCAGCTGCCTCCTATTGGAGTTGATGTCCCTGTGATGGGAATTTGGACAGTTGAGGGTCATTGATGTGATGGGACCCAATGGGTGCTATGTTTCTTTTGCCTGTTTCGTGATAGTGCTAGAGGCATCACCTGTCCAAGGTAACATTTTAGTTGTGGCCTAGGGGCCAGGGTCACATTGAATCCTGATGGTAGAGGGGGTCCTCGGTGCCTTATGGGATGGTAGCCCTCAGCTGTTAGGGGTGGTGACCTTAGTTGTGATCAAGAAGGTTTGATTGATAGGAGACGCCATCACATGACAAGGCTGAAGCCGTCTACACCCAAGGAGGTTTAACTGCTTCCCTATGCAGCCATCGCCATCTTGATAAACTCAAAATACATTACTTTGTATGGTGGCAAGCTCCTCCTACTGGGTTCAGGACAGATCATGGGCCAAGCGTGCTCCTGCTGTCTCCTGTCAATTAAACCTGCTTGATTGTGGCAAGTACTCAATGTATGGGGTTTGAGCTAAGATGGGGGGGGGGGGGGGAGTGGCATAGTGATTGGTTTCTCTAAAAACAGTCCCTCACTGGTGTTGAAGTTGAGCCACCTTATGGCATGTGGCACTAACTGATGGGCAGGTCTTAGGCAGGGAGGTGGTTAAAAATGCCCTGGGGCAGAACAGTTCAGAGATGTCTCCAGTACAGAAGTTTTGAGGAGGGAGGCCCTGAGGCAAGAGGTCTCTTGGAGAGAGGCTCTGAGTACAGGAATCCTCCCAGGGTGTTAGTTGGGCTGCAGTACTTGTGGGGAGTCCCAGGGAAGCAAGGAGTGTCCCTAACTCAGAGGTTTGCACCCTATCTTAAGCAGTAGGTGTCCAGGGATTGCATGAGAAGAAATAGAAGGTAAAAGATTACCTTTATTTATTTGCAAAAACCCTGTTCCTGAGTGTCCCAGCTGGAACCCAGCCTGGATTTATGTGTGAGTAATTTGAACTCTGCTGAAGAAGCCTGGCCATACAGAACTGTTAAGAGATGTGGAGATAATTATCAGTATGGTTGTTGCCCACGTTTGAGCCTGAGTCTATGAGGGCTTCATGCCTGTCTATCAGCCAAGATGCTGCAACCTCACAATGTTTTTTTTCCCATGATTTTTTTTTTCTGAACTGTCCAGTCTGTTGATTTCAGGCAGATTTATGACATGGGTTTTGTGTCAGGATCTATGACACATTACAGGCCTTGGTTTTGCCTTCAGGCATATTCATTTTTAAACCATTTGTGAATGGTTACCAGTTTTTGTTCTATGCCTTAGCAAAGAAATAAAACTATGGTCAATTTCAATTCCAGTTTCAGAAATTCAGTATTCAGAAATACAAATTCAAATCTAAATCCCAAATTTGAATTCAGTTGCCTCAATGAAATTTTGAGATTTAGAGAAACAAAAAGGCTATGTGAAAGATTATTATATGTTAGTCACTGCCTGTATGTCAGAAAGGGAAACTTTGATTTTACACCACATACATCTGGTACAAGTTACCTTCCATACTATACTGCATACACTTATTACATTCCTATATTGGTACCAACCCATGTACACTATTTTTTACACTATGATTTTTATTTATTTTGACATTAATGCACTGAAAAATGACTTACACATCCCCTGGGCCCTGGGGAATTTTGCCCCCTTCTCTCCCCCCCCCCCCCCCCCCCTTGGCAGTCCTGTAATCCTAAATGTGCTACATTTTCTTACTTCCTATTCTTGGCCATTGCATCTTTTTTGTTTTATTAAAATAAAATATGTTGTTCTGCATCATTCCTATTATTGCCAGCAAACTATGTAGGGTTGTAACTTAAATTAGTGCATATACACTTAGCATATGGAGGTTCCTGTTATAGGCACCTGCTTATTATTGCCTTGCTATGATGCTACAAAGCTATCCATTGACAAAGCTAAGTATGTTTAGCTTTATATTAGACAAACCATTACACATATTGGGCCAGATTCTGTATAAAGTGCCTAAAAAATCCACGCAGTGTATTCTATAAGCGGTGCCTAGATTTAGGCACGGTATAAAGAATACACTTAGTTAATATCCCAGCCCCTAAAACTACTCACCTCCATTTACACCACCAAAAATGTGACCTAAATCCCTGCACGTAGGTTTGCACGCACTGGGGCATATGCTATAACTACATGTAAATTTGGGAATGCCCATTTTTCCACCCATAGCTACGCCTCTTTTGAACTGTACACATTATAATTTAGGTGCAATTCATTACAAATTACGCTTAGCGAGTTGTACGCATAAATTCCAATTATTGCCTATTAGTGCTCATTATTGCTTGTTAGGTGTTGTCATCAATGCTGATTAGCTTAAGCCAGTTAAGTTACGCATGTTGCTATAGAATACGCCTGGATTTTGGCGTGGATCTCTAGGTGCGCTATATAGAATCCGACAGATGTTTGTATTGTTGCTTTTACATATGCACCATTGCATTATGATTTATTATCCATTTTTTGCATTATATTAATATGTACCAATTATATTGATGTGTACCATACATGTTATGCTAACAACCACACCCATGCATGGATTCACGTGCTGCAAATTCCAGAACTGCTAACCATATACAGTAAAAAAAAAAAAAAAAATCAAAAATAGAAAAGCAAAACTTCCACTAAAAAACATGAGTCAAGGAGTGGAAGACACCATGAAGTATTTGCCAGGACG
Organism: Microcaecilia unicolor; assembly: GCF_901765095.1. Lineage (NCBI taxonomy): Eukaryota > Metazoa > Chordata > Amphibia > Gymnophiona > Siphonopidae > Microcaecilia > Microcaecilia unicolor. Next base: position 183,552,428 of record NC_044036.1, on the reverse strand, counting down.
GCCAATGGCTCAGTTTATTCTTCCAAGAAAATGTAAAATGCTCAGAAAACAAACAGTTTATTCTCCAGATTCAACATACAGGAGGATGCTGTGACAAATGAGACCCAATACGGGGCATGTTTCAGCACAAAGGCCTTCGTCAGTGCCACAACTGACGGTGAGCCCTTGGGTCGCAGCCGGGTTGACGCTGCCTAGCCAATCCGAGGGCTGGCTAGGCCCCAACTGGTAGTGGGCGAATCACCTGGGCAAGGCTGGAGTTAGTAGACAGGGGTTGTGCTGGAACTGGAATCATAACCGGAAGCAGAGAAAGGGCTTGGAACTGAAGCTTATGCTGAGAGCTGGAACCATGGCTGAAAGCTGAAGTAGTGCTAGAATCTGTAACCAAGGCTAGAAGCTGAAAGACAGGACTGGAGCTTGGAAGCAGCAGTAGGACTCGGCTGGAGCAGGACCAGCAATAGCGCACAGGCAGGAACTGAAGACAAAATGGAACAAGGCTGCAACACACACTAGTCAGCTCTAGGAGACCCTTTGCAAAGACACTGGCTGGGAGGCAGGAACTTCCTTTAAATATTACCAGATAGGAAGTGATGACACCAGCCAACACCTTCTTGCAGAGCTACAAAGGAAGTGCTGGCTTTCCAGGAAGTAAACAAGTCCTTTTTGGCACGGAATGCTGCTGGAGACCACAGAGAACAGGTGAAGAACGTGACAGTCTGGGATCCTCACAAATAAATATAATAAAATACAAAATTACACATAGATATTTTATTTGTATTTATATATTAGGATTTATTTATCGCCTTTTTGAAGGAATTCACTGAAGGCGGTGTACAGTAAGAATAGCTCAAACATGAGCAATAGGCAATTACAGCAGTAAAAATATTCAAGTAACAATACAAAATATGGCATGGTATACTACTTGCAATGACAACACAATACGTAATAGAACATTATAATTGGTAGTGAAGGGTAAGGCAAAGTTGTAACATATATAGATGAGTAAGAAAGTAGGAAGAATTTGAAAGTAAGGTGACTGATTTGAAGAAAGTTGCACATGAGGTCAGAGAGATGGTTAAATATTATCTCAGTTAGGCTAGGAGTGGATAAACATGTCCCACTGCAGTATGTGCAGCCTTGAGTCAATCCAAGTTAGTTACTTCTTCTTCCATTAAAGGCTTGGTTGAAGAGCCAAGCTTTCACCTGCTTCCTGAAATAGAGATAGTCTTGTGTTAAGCTGAGCCTTTCGGGCAATGCATTCCAGAGTATGGGGGCTACTCCGGAGAATGCTCGCTTGCGGGTATCACATTGTGTAATGTCTTTTGGAGAGGATGTAGTTAGTGAAAGTCCTTGGGAGGACCTTAGTGTCCTTGGCGGTGTGTGGAGGATCATCCTATTCTTCAGATACTCGGGGCCTTCCTTTTAGGGCCTTGAAGATCAGACAGAGAGTTTTAAATTTAGCCCTGTATTGTACTGGTAGCCAATGAAGGTTTTGCAAAAATGGTGTGATGTGGTCACGTCGCTTGCAACCTTCTATGAGTCTTGCTGCAACATTCTGAATCAACTGGAGCTGGTGCAGGCCCTTTGTAGTCAGACCATTGTATAGTGCATTGCAGTAATCCAGTCTTGATGTTATCATCAATATATATATATATATATATATATATATATATATATATATATATATATATATATATAGATAGATAGATAGATAGATAGATAGATAGATAGATAGATAGAGAGAGAGAGAGACAATATATACTATACCTAATTAAACAAATAGGATGTGATAATAAAAACCTATAAAACTAATGTAAAGCTAATAAATACATAGAGAGTGAATGACATGCAAAGGTATCTAGAAAAATTTAATATCATTATGATATCAAAATAAGTGAAAAAATATATAACATGAATTAGTGAGTGAAAAAGGGCCGGTGATAGTCCCAGAAGAGGGAGCGGTAAGCTCGCTTTGAGCTTACCGCCGCTCTGTAAAAGGCCCCCCTAAGTTTTTGTACCTGGGGCAATGGAGAGTTAAGTGACTTGCCCAAGGTCACAAGGAGCTGCAGTGGGAATTGAACCTAGGTTGCCAGGATCAAAGCCTTCTGCACTAACTGTTAGGTCACTCCTCCACATTTAAATTAAATACCTTTTTAACAAGCTTGTTACATTTATTTGTGAGAAGATGGAGAAAAGGAGTTTTGTGTTGTACATTTTCAATGATTTCCGCTATAAAAATTTGAATAGTTATAGCATTTTAAAATGTAGATTCATTTTACATTTGTAAATGTTTTGTCTTTTAATCACCTCCATGATAGGCTTTCATGTGGGAAACCAGCAGGAAAGGGTGGGACTGGGAAATAGAAAAGTGAAACCCTACCGGAGAGAACAAGGTGACAAGCCACCAGTGCCCACTGCTTCCCCTCCCTACCTCTTCTGCAACCCCAAAGAGGTCAGACAAGTCAGGGAGTGGTACCTGCAAATATCCAGTCGGCTCTCTCTTCGCTCAGTGGTGGGCTGATTGCTTAGCTTGCTGTAGCAAAAAAAATAATACACTCCCGACCCAGTACTGCTGCAGAGTACAGAGCAGACACAGTGAAGACTGAGAGGTAGCTGACTACTAGTTAGTAGCAGTGACTAACGCTACCGTTGGGCAAGCAGCAATACTACTACTTGGCTGCATGTTGAAGTCTCTGTAAAATTCGTTCAGTTCCACGTGGCGGTCCCCACACACCACTGGTCAGGTGACCTTTGATGCTGCTGACCTCTGTGTGTGTGTGTGTCAGACAGTGCGAACCTACATGAAGTTCCCAGGAGGCTTTCCCTCCAGACTGATTGCAGAATTGCAAAGCAGTGCCAGCCCATCTGTACCAAGGAGCTGCACCAGGTCCTGCAGCCCTGGCAGCTGGAGATAAGTGAGCAACACTAATGGAGGGGTTATGGGAACTTGGTCGGGCTGCAGGCAAAGAATTTTGCTGAACACGAGTGAACTTCAGTGCATAATTACCGCTTCCTTCGAGTCCTCCATGCTTCAACCAGCGCAGCCACACTAGTCTGTTGCTAAATTCAGAGGAGGCAGAAGTGGGTAGTTGAGAGGCTGATGGTATGATGGTACACTTCCTCGGCCAATCATACTCGGGGGGGGGGGGGGGGGGGGGTTCCAAGTGATGTCAGAGATTGATTTGCATCTGATTGGGCCCAGACTTTCGGTCCCAACTCAGCTGTTTCTGGGACTGTAAGTTCAGTTCCAATCAGCTGCAAGCTGGGTCTGACATCATCTGTAGAGGGGGAGAAGCAGAGATATGGAAAATACTGTTTTTTTTTAATACTTTCTAAATTTGTACTTCGTTAGTAAGTACAAAAGTACAGCTTAATTGTATCTAGTTCCAAGTAAAAAATATGGCAAAAAACATGTAACTTGTTACATGTAAAAGTCCTGCCAGTTGTACTTAAGTACTGTAACAAAGTACAAGTATTTCATAAGAACATAAGTATAGCCATACCGGGTCAGACCAATTGTCCATCTAGCCCAGTATCCTGCTTCCAACAGTGGACAATCCAGGTCACAAGTACTTGGCAGAAACCCAATTAGTAGCAACATTCCATGTGACCAATCCCTGGGCAAGCAGTGGCTTCCCCCATGTCCATCTCAATAACAGGGTATGGACTTTTCCTCCAGGAGCTTGTCCAAACCTTTTTTAAACCTAGATACACTAATCGCTGTTACCACATCCTCTGGCAGTGAGTTCCAGAACTTACCATTCTTTGAGTAAAAAAATATTTTCTCCTGTTTTAAATGTATTTCCATGTAATTTCACTGAGTGTCCTCTGGTCTTTTCACTTTTTGAAAGAGTGAAAACTGGATTCATTTTTACCCGTTCTACATGACTCAGGATTTTGTAGACCTCATTCATGTCCTCCTTCAGCTGTCTCTTTTCCAGGTCGAAGAGCCCTAAACTCTTTAGCCTTTCCCCAATGGGAGGAGTTCCATCCCATTTATCATATTGGTCGCTCTTCTTTGAACCTTTTCTAATTCCTCTATATCTTTTTTGAGATACGACGACCAGAATTGAACGCAATACTCAAGATGAGAACGCACCATGGAATGATAGAGACATTATAATAATCTTGGTCTCATTTTGCATCTCCTTCCTAATAATTCCTTGCTTTTTTTGGCCCTTGCCACACATTGGGCAGAAGATTTCAGCATATTTTCTATAATGACACCTGGATCTTTTTCTTGAGTGCTGACTCCTAAGGTGGATTCCAGCATCAGGTAACTATGATTCGGATTATTCTTCCCAATGTGCATCACTTTGCATTTCTCTACATTAACTTTCATCTGCTATTTGGATGCCCAGTCTTCCCATTTCCTAAGGTCTTCTTTAATTTTTCACAATCCGCACGTTTTGACCACTTTGAATAGTTTTGTGTCATCTGCAAATTTAAGCACCTCACATCCTGATTTTTCAGATCATTTATAAATATGTTAAATAGCACCAGACCCAGTACAGATCCTTGTGGCACTCCACTATTCATCCTCCTCCATTGAGAAAAATAGCTATTTAATCCTACCCTCTGTTTTCTGTCCAATAACCAATTCCTAATCCATGACTTTTTACTTTTCTTAGAAGTCTCTCATGAGGAACTTAGTCAAAAGCTTTCTGAAAATCTAGATACACTACATCAACTAGCTCATCTTTATCCACATGTTTATTCATGCCTTCAAATAACCCATGCTGACTCTGTTCCATTAAACCATGTTTGTCTACATGTTCTGTAATTTTATAATATTTTCCTCTATTTTGCCCAACACTGAAGTCAGGCTTACTGGTCTGTAATTACCTGGATCACCCCTGGAACCCTTTTAAAAAAATCGGCGCCACATTGGTCACCCTCCAATCTTCACTTACAATGGACGATTTTAACAACAGGTTACAGATCACTAGCAGCAGATCAGCAATTTCATCTTTTAATACCCTGGTGTGTATAGCATCCAGCCCAGGTGATTTACGCCTTCCAGATTCACTGACATTTACAGTTCCTGAACATCGTTGCCCTTGAAAACCATTTCCGTACAGGTAGATCTCTTACATCTTCTGTAAAGACTGAAGCAAAGAATTAATTCAACCTCTCCACTATAGCTTTGTCCTCCCTGAGTGCTCCTTCATGATCTAATGCTCCCATGGATTCCCTTGCAGGCTTTCTGCTTCTGATGTACCTGAAAAAGGTGCTTCTGTGAGTTCTCCGCGGCAACATTTTCTTCATATTCTCTTTTAGCCTTCTTATCAATGCTTTGCATATAGCTTGATAGTGCTTATGTTGCTTCTTATTTTCTTCTTTTGGATCCTTTTTCCATTCTTTGAAGGATGCTCCTTTGGCTCTAATATCCTCTTTCACGTCATACTTAACCATGCTGGCTGTTTGCTCTTCTTTCCACCTTTGTTAACATGTTAACATAGCAATTGGGCCTAGAACAGCAGAGGAGATTGTGGTCTGATGTGCAGCCTAACCACCCCCTCTTTCTGTTGTAATCAGAGCAGAAAGGTGTGAACCAAATCTAAATAAAATGTGGAATACATCTAGTCTGGGCTTCTACAATGGTATTTTTAAATAATGTCCACGCTGGATTTAAAGACCTAACCTTGACCCTTTTTAGCTTCTTTTTAACCTTTTTCCTCATTTTGTCATAGTTACCCTTTCAAAAATGAAATGCTGCCCAAGATCCTACTGTAATACTAAATGTATATTTTCTAACACATTTCCATTATTCATGATGTATTGTAAGCCACATTGAGCCTGCAAAGAGGTGGGAAAATGTGGGATACAAATGCAATAAATAAATAAATAAGTAGATTTTGTTAGTGACTTCACTCCAGTTATCGGCTCACATTTAATCATGTTACGACGATCCAACACCATTACCTCTTGTACCATGCCCTGCATTCTGCTAAGGAGTAGATCTAAAATAGCTCCCCCTTTTGTCAGGTCTTGGACCAGTTGTTCAAGGATGCAATAATTTATTACATCTAAGAATTTTAACTCCCTACCTCTCCCTGTTGTAACATTTATCCAGTCAATACTGGGGTAATTGAAATCACCCATTATTATAATGCTGCCCAAATTGCCAGCTTTCCTAATTACTGTAAACATTTATTCATCTGTTTGTTCTGTCCTGGTGGATGGTAGTACAGCCCTACCAGTATACTTTCCCTTCACACATATCCACAAGGATTCCGCACTTCTGTCTCTTTTATGTAGAATATTTATTATGTTTGACTCAATTCTCATCTCTGCTGTCTATATATTTATTAGCTTTACATTTAGCTTTATAGATTTTTATTATCACATCCTATTTGTTTAATTAGGTATAGTACATATTGTTTCAGTATCATTATGTATAATTTTGTATTTTATTATATCCGTTTGTGAGGACCCATGATGAAGGCCTTTGCACCAAAACATCCACCGTATTGGGTCTCATTTGTCAGCACAACCTGTATATTGCATCTGGGGGTCCTTTTACTAAGCTGTGGTAAAAGGGGGCCATGTTTTTGATGCATGCTGAGGCCCCCCTTTTACCGCAGTGGGTAAAAGGTTGTTTGTTTGAGTTTTTTAAAGAAATGGCCCTGCACAGCCATTTCGGGGGGAGGGGGGAGCACTTACTGCTTCCCATTGAAGTGGCGGTAAGGGCTCCCGCACTAACTCAGTGGTAACCAGGCAGTGTGCGGCACTGCCCAATTACCACCAGGTAAACATCGGTGCTACAAAAATAAACAAATTTTTGTAGCACTGGAAATGGTGGGAACTACCGAAGGGCTGCTGCGGTGGCCTGGTATTACTTCCGATTTAGCAAGCGGTAAGCCCGTGTTGGGCTTGCCGCCACTTAGTAAAAGACCCCCCTGGAGAATAAACTGTTTTTCTGAGCATTTTACATTTTATTGGAAGAATAAACTGAGCCGTTGGCCTTCCTGGCACTTACTTCATGGTATCTTCCACTCTTTGTTTGATCCGTATACAATCCACAGCCACCATGTAATCTATGTAATAAAAACTGTCTATGCTGGATGTTGTGCACCACATCCAACATTACTTGCTTCATTGCTTTCTACAAGTTACCACATGAATTGTGCTTACAAAGATGACTTTTCATCCATCATCGATCCTGCAAATACTGGACTTGCAGAAGAGACATTCTACTTCCATGGACATGCACTTTTGCATTTCACACTATATTACTACATTTATGAAAGTTAATTTTACTTTGCAGTTACATTACTTATTGCTGTTTATTGTTCATTTATCAAGTAACATAAACGCATGCCATTAAAATAAAGAAAAGGACAAAAGACCAGCACATAAGACAGGAGATACAAATTACAAAAAGTAAGCACAGGACCTACATAAAACAAAATCATACACTTACTTACATAGCATTCATAACCTTGTAGGGTAAAAAGACTAAAATATTCTGCTGCAGGAGGGGAATACAAGACGGGACATAATGCAGCAGCCATTCTTACATAGCATTCATCCAAATGAGGGCTGGCTCTATTATTTTACGCTGCAGACCTTACTGAAATTGCCTAGAAAAGTTAGAGTCCAAAAAGCTAACTGAAATAAATATGTTTTCAAAGCCTTGTGAAACAGACTAAAAGAGCTTTCCAACCGGATGTGCCGAGGAAGTGAATTCCATAATGCAGGAGACAGAAAATAGAATGCATGTAGATTCCCACCTCGCTCTTGATGGAGATGACAAAACTCACCTATTTGGGCTCATTTTTGAAAGAGGAGGACGTCCATCTTTTGACATAAAACGGAAGATGGACGTCCTTCTCCCAGAGATGTCCAAATCGGTATAATTAAAACCCGATTTTGGACGTCTCCAACTGCAGTCCGTCTCAAGGATGGCCAAATTTCAAGGGGGCTTGTCAGAGGCGTAGCGAAGGCGGGACTTGGGCGTGCCCAACATTTGGACGTCTTTGACCCATAATCAAAAACAACAAGGATGTCCCTGATGAACACTTGGACGTATTCACCCGGACATGTTGTTATTACGAATAAGGCACAAAACGTTGCCTGAAATGACCAGATGACCACCGGGGGGAATCGGGGATGACCTCCTGTTACTCCCCCAGTGGTCACTAACCCCCTCCCACCCTCAAAAACATCTTTCAAAATATGTCGTGCCAGCCTCAGATGTCATACTGAGGTCCATGACAGCGCATGTAGGACCCTGGAGCAATTTTAGTGGGTGCAGTGCACTTCAGACAGGTGGACCCAGCCCAATCCCCCCCCCCCCACCTGTTATGTTTGTGGAGGAAACAGCGAGCCCTCCAAAACCCACCAGAAATCCACTGTACCCACATCTAGGTGCATAGGCGGTCGGTGGCCCAACTGTTTGGGGAGGCTAAAGGGGGCGGGGTTGGGGTGGGGCCAGGGGTGGAGCTTAAATCCATAATTGTCTGATAACACAGAAAAAAATAAATAAATAAAAGTCACAATTAATACCTTTTATTAAATTTAGATATTAGATATGTATCATATGTCAAAGAATAAAGTGGTTGCTCAAAGCATATTCTAAGCACAATCACTCAACTGCAAAACACTATGCACAACTTTGTGCAAAAACACACTCAGAACCTTACTGTACCATAAATATTACACTGGGCAGAACCTAATACACCAATATACCACCCATACGGAAAATGCAGACCGTCAACAATATGAAACAATTCTCATGTAGAGCCACAAAACACCCTAATTCATGTTTAATGTGGGATAAAATGCCATAAATAAATAAATATAAACTTTTAATGTTGAGCACCTGATTCTCAAAGTGGACATATTCCAAACACTATAATGAAAATAAAATGATCTTTTCTACCTTTGTTGTCTGGTTGTCCGATTCTGCTGCTATCTGTTCTCAGTGCAGGTCAGGAAGTCGTCCTCGTTAAATATCTCCCTGGCAACCCAGCCAACCCCCCCCCCCTCCCCCTGCTCTCCCAGCAGTAAGGTAAACAAACCATAAACCAATTTCTACAATTGGTTACACAAGGCTAGAGGGCTTTCACTGCAGCTCCTGCTGTGAGGATGGAGGTAAATCAACAATTTAAACCTCTCAGAGCACAGCAGGGGAGGCTTAGCCTGTCCAAGCCTCTTATACCGGGCGCCTATGTCTAGGTGCTCCCCTTCACCCATAATGGTTATGGTAGTAGTGTACAGTTGTGGGTTTTGGGGGCTCAGCACACAAGGTAAGGGAGCTATGTACCTGGGAGCAATTTATGAAGTCCACTGCAGTGCCCCCTAGGGTGCCCAGTTGGTATCCTGGCATGTCAGGGGGACCAGTGCACTACAGATGCTAGCTTCTCCCATGACCAAATGGCTTGTATTTGGCCGTTTGTTGACATGGACGTCTTTGGTTTCGAAAATCGCCGAAAGTCAGACAAGTCAGAAATGTCCATGTCTAGGGATGTCCAAATCTAGGGACGTCCAAATTTAAGGATTTGGATGTCTCTGACAGTATTTTCGAAACAAAAGATGGACGTCCATCTTTTTTTTTTAAATATGGGTTTCCCGCCCCTAGATTTGGATGTTATGCAAGGATGTCCAAATCGCAACTTGGACATCCCTTTCAAAAATGCCCCTCATTGTCTACTAAAGATCGAAGAGTACAACCTGGGGTATATGGTGCAGTTAGAGAAGCTAAGTATGAAGGAATAGTTGTATGAAGAGCTCTGTGTGGTAAAGTAAGAATTTTAAACTTAATCCTGTATTCAACTGGTAACCAGTGAAGGCGTTGAAGAAGTGGAGTAGCCTTATTGTATCTACCTGCCCTACAGTTGATTTGCTGTGCTACTATTCACCTAGGCATGTTATATGTTTACATTAATCTTGTTTGCATTACTGAATGGTTACTATTACTGTTTTCATATTCAGTATTGATTGACATGTATTCACATATTTTTACTGTTGTTCATTCATTGCTATGTTGCATCATTGCAAGTTTTATTGTGTTGTTGGATAAACACATGTACAACAAACTTAGCTAATGTTTTAAGATGCCTGGTGCCCCTGGAGTGTCATCTATATTAAGAAAAAAGGGGGGATTGTAGGGGTGTAAGCCCCTGCCACATATAACTAGTAAATGCAAAGTTTGATTAACAGCGTCCTATGCTACACAGTACAAGGTTGTATAAGACAGGCTCTGTAATCGCTATCAGGTAATAAACAGGTGGCCTGGTTTTGTGCCACAGGGAACTACTACTTTCTGATAAGTGTTCATTATAAAGCATTTAAAGAACTTTTGTTCCTAACTTCATCCTAAGTTTCTCTTGAACTTGTACATAACTCTTAAACCCTGGTTATTTCCATTTTCATTCCTTTCTTAAAAATAGTAAAGCTTTCATTATTGTATTTGTTACATGTATTACGTAGTTTTAGTGTATCTAGATGGAGTCAGAACTTAGTAAGCTAAATACAGGCGTGCTTGTCATTTATTTGCACGTCTTATCCTACACTGTCCAGCTGGGGCAGATGTGGTTACTGACTTACTCTGACAAGACAGCTTTGTGTTTGGAAGGAGTCTCTGGAGGTGAGTTCTCCAGATTCATTGATGCTTTAGCAGCTGTCTCAGTATATTTTTTGATAACTTTCTTTCCCATGAGTTATTGGGGATCGTAGGGGCCCGTTTACTTTAGTGCACAATAATGAAATTAACTTGCACTAAATGCTGCATGTCCTATTTTATACTTGTGGGCCATGTGGTACTTAGCACGCAGTAATTCCATTAGTATGTGCTAAGCTTTTGTAAAAGGACACCTTAAAATCTATTTCCTCTGCAGTAACCCATTTCTTTTTGTCTCTTGATCTTCCTAAAGCAAAAGTTTGGGAGTCTTTGTATTTACCCTGTGATAACCTCATCCTCTGTTTCTAGAGCAGGAGTCATAGAGGGGTTTCAAAGTCCCCCCCCACCCCCCCAATAGTTGCTTCTCCTGCATCTCTTTCAGTATTTTTGCTGGGGTAACCCATTTCTCTTATCTCTTTAGAAAATGCACTTGGATTATATTGTGGCAGCTGCCAATCTCTACGCTCAGACCTATAGACTGCCAGGCTCCAGAGACCGAGATGCCATACAGCGCACTATGGACACCATCACTGTTTCTTCCTTCAGCCCAAAATCTGGAGTGAAAATCCATGTCACTGATGAAGAAATGAAAGAGTTTGTAAAAGATGTAGGTAAGAAATCATATTTGAGCTTGTGAGAGTTCCAAAACACTGAAAGCTAAAGTGTCTGGTCTGAAGCTTGTGATGTCTTATCTGAGCCCCAACAAATGAAATCCAGCAGCCAGTACTGAGGAGACTAGTAGAGAGATCAGAGCACAATGGGCAGACAGCGGAAGCACTGGCCTATTCCACTTCCAACTCCGCTTCATGTCATCGGTACAGTGTCCACCGAAGCTGACAGTATATCTTCAGTCTTTATGCGTAGCATGTTGTGCATTGGTCACAGCAGGCAGCAGTCTAAGACAGTTTTTTTTATGTTTAAATCTTTCTATTCACAATGCAACAATGATTTTGCTACTGAGAGAAAAACATGTGATTTATACTAAATTGAACATGCCGATTCCAAATATGAACTCCGAAATTGCCGTCGAGGTTTTAAGTTATACATGCAAAGCCTATTCACTTATAATATTAATGCTTGGGATGCATTTGTGCTAGTAGTCAGAACTTCCTTGGGAACAGACGAGCTGAAAACTATGCTGAACTAGTAGACAACATGCTTAAAGCATATGAACAACTTGGCTGCCGAATGTCATTGAAAATGCATTTCTTACATTCTCATCTTGACTTTTTCCCACCCAATTTGGGACACGTAAATGACAAACATGGAGAGAAGTTCCATAAAGACATTTCTACAATGGAGAACAGATATCAAGGCCGCTGGAATCCCAACATGATGGGGGACTACTGCTGGTTTTTGCAATGGGAAAATATGACAGGTCACAAATGCAAAAGTAGATGCCTGAAGCACTTTTAACAGTACTGGGCCTTGCTGAAGTAAGACTTTTAAACTGGAAAACGAGACTTTTTAAAAATTTTGTTATTCCATTACATTTTCATATACTGTTTACTACGAAAACTTTGATGTAGATCAGGTAATTGTTGGAGTAAAACTCGTTCTGTAAAAAATTATTCAATGCTTTCCAAGTGCTTAATTCATTTGGGCAAACTTATGCATAACAAAATTTCCTGACGTGTTACAACAATTCTGACTTTGGATTTGGAATACGCACACTGAATTTAGTATAGGACAAATGGTTTTTGCCCAGTAGCACACAAAATTTTTTGTTGTTGTTGTGTTGTGTTATTGGTGAGACACTACTACTATTTATCATTTCTAAAGCGCTACTACATGTACGCAGCGCTGTACACTTGAACATGAAGAGAGAGTCCCTGCTCGACAGAGCTTACAATCTAATTAGGACAGACAAACAGGACAAACAAGAGATAAGGGAATATTAAAGTGAGGATGATAAAATAAGGGTTCTGAACAAAGTGAATAAGGGTTAGGAGATAACCAGCACAAAGACGGAATTACGTTTATCAAACAGTAAACCAAAATGAAATATTCACCCTTACAAAACCAAAATTTTGCCTTATCTTTATAGTACTCTTCAACCTCCCATGTTTCCGTTCTCCCCACACAAACCCGATTCTCAGTCTTATACTCTGATGACTTTTATTTAATGATATACCTTGCTCAAGGCAAGTTGCAACTTTAAAAATGTCAATTTTATTTAATTTACATTTGGATATACTGCTTACACGTTAACAAAAACTATCAAAGCAATGTATAGTTAAAATCACACAACTTCCCATCCACTCCCGAACCCCTCCAAAAATATTTAAAGACCACTACTCCATTCCTGTCCTTTCTCATCCTCTTCAGTCTCTGTCTCCATCTGCAAACCCCCCTGTTTTTGCTCTGCTTTCCCTCCCATTTTTCCTGGTAACTTCTGTACTTGCTCAGTGTCTAGTGATTCTTCTCCAACCTCAGCATTCAAACTGTTCTGATTCTCCAGGCTGCTTTCGACACTGTTGACCACACCATACACCTAGATATGCTGTCCTCGATTGGATTCCACGGTCCTGTTCTTTCCTGGTTCTCCTCCTACCTCTCACTTCGCACTTTCAGTGTTCACTCTGGCGGTTCCTCTTCAACTTCCATCCCACTTTCAGTTGGTGTGCCTCAGGGTTCTGGCCTTGGACCCCTCCTCTTTTCCATCTATACCTCTTCCCTTGGTACCCTGATTTCATCCCACGGCTTTCAATACCATCTTTATGCAGACGATTCTCAGATCTACATCTCCACCCCTGAAATCTCAACCGTAACCCAGGACAAAATTTCATCCTGCTTGTCTGTACGCCATCTGAAGCTAAACATGACTAAAACAGAACTTCTCATTTTTCCCCCTAAACCCACCTCCCCTCTTCCCCATTCTCTATCTCTGTTAATGGCTCTCACATCCTCCCTGTCTCCTCGGCTCGTAATCTTGGTGTCATCTTTGATTCCTCTCTCTCCTTCTCTGCACATATTCAACAGATCGCCAAAACCTGTCATTTCTTTATCTACTCACTATAATAAACTTGGGTTCAAAATAATTTATCTTTTTTTATATATGCACTTTAAAAAAATACTATAAAGTGTTTTAAATTGTTTTAAATGTGCTCAGACCATACCGTTTACACCCATTATATCCCCAAGAGGAATATGTGGTGGTGTCACAATGGAACCATCATTGCACATATGATGTTCCACCTCCTAATATTTGTGTATGTACATACAGCTGAGCCCAAGTAGATCTTAATCACCGGTGTATGCGTATATCTATAATACATATGTATAGGTCATAAACTACTCACATTAAATACTGTGAGACTTGAGCTCAAACCTCCGCCCATAAATTATGGTGCATTCCATATTACCATCTGATACATGGATAATAAAACATACAATTCAACATTTGTTTGAACCTAAAGGAGGTATATGTTAATTCATGACACCCTGATCTCACTTCCCCCACATATCTTACATAAACCAACCCACAATGCGATATACACACATATTCACATAATTATTTCACTTCCCTTGGGGTATATTGTGCTCGTGTTTGTGCTTCATTAAAATCACATATCATTCATCCATTCCAATCTTGCCATCATAATAACTGCTCCCTTCCTTTCTGAATACACTGCCAAAACCCTTATCCACACCCTTGTCACCTCTCGCTTGGATTATTGCAATTTACTTCTCACTGGTCTTCCGCTCAGTCATCTCTCTCCTCTCCAGTCTATCCAAAATTCTGCAGCACGGCTTATTTTCCGCCAAAATTGTTATACCCATACTAGCCCACTCCTCAAATCACTTCACTGGCTCCCTGTCCGCTTCCGTATACAGCAGTTCATATAAAGCAAGGCGTAAGGCTTTCCTGAGTTTTGTTCCTGTGTCACTGTAAGTGTCACAGAAGAAACTCTAGAGTGCAGCTACCTCTTAGCTAAGAGCATGGGAACCATAAGGCTGAACTTCTCTTATCCTATTTTTCTGCCATATAGACCAGCAGCGTCTGGAGGAGCTGAGAACCATCCTAGCTGATGCCTCCCCTTTCAGAGCGTACATGATGGACCCTGTTCACTTTGAAAAGGTATTTGTGTTTTACACTTTCATTCTGTGGTTCCACTGCTTACCCCTTAGAGATTATGGAGCTCAGTTTATGAGTAAGGGGGTAATTTTATCTCAGGTCACCTAGGTTAATAGGGCAGGAAGGTGCTTTAGTTATTTATGCACATATCAGGGGCATAGCCAGACCTTGAGTAAAGGGGGAGCCAGAGCCCAAGGTGGGGGGGCACATTTTGGCCCGCCTCCCTGCTCCCGCCCTCCCACCGCCACTTCCACACACCCCCTTGGCCGCTACCGCCACCCTCCTGCCACCACTTCCTTCCTCCCCCCCCCCCCCCCCACTGCCGCCACTGCAAAGGTACCGTGGCTGGCAGGGATCCCCAATCTTCGCAAGCTAAAGCGTTTGTCCTGCACTGGTCTCACATTGCTTGGCACCCTGTTCTGTTTTCAGTCGCTGTGCATGCTCATTTTAATGAAACTGAGCATGCGCAAGCATGCTCAGTTTCATTAAAACGAGTGTCAACAGCGACAGAAAACAGGACAGGGCACCAGGCAATGTGAGACCAGCGCAGGACAAACACTTTAGCTTGTGGGGGTTGGGTAGCTCCACCAACCAAACCGGGGACCCCAGAGCCAATTTGGGGGGCCCAGGCCCCTGTGGCCCCCCCATAGCTACGCCACTGGCACATATATGAACACTTCCACAAAACTGACCATTTTCCGGCTACATGCTATCCCAGGGCAGGGGAACCACAGTCCTGGAGGGTTTTCAGGATTTCCACAATGAGTATGCATAAGATAGATTTGCTTACTGCTTCCATTGTACGCAAATAGACAAGCATAGTGTCACGAAAAACCTAGCCACCCGCCTGGGGTTACTCCACGGCCACTTAGAGGGTCTATCCCTAGCACAGCTCGGGTCAGCCTGCACCTGCCGCTTGTGCTGTACACTAGCACCTTCCTCCCACCGACTGGGTCACAACCACCTCTGGGCGAGTCTCCGGCTCTGCAGTTATTCCCAATGATTTCTAAGTTACTGCGGCACACTCCCAGAGGTTCCACAGTTCCCAGAAAGCATTCACAGACCTAACACAGAAACCACCAGGATTCTTTATCAGTGCAGACAAATAGGGCGAACAAACAATTATGTTTATTCTTTTAAAAATATTGAACAGTGGAACAAAATAGTACAAATAGGCGAGCAATAACAGGTAACTGAAATATGGATCAATTATAACACAAACTAAACATTTGCATACTGGCTAAACAGTACATGGGAAGATCAGGACATATAATTCACCGAGCCTCAGCAAAGAGATTTGGCTCTCTTTCTTCCAGGCTAAGACCGTAGCAACAGCCAGCAACAACTGCTGGGTAATTTCAAACTCCAAGCCAATCAGAGCCCAGAACAGTCAAGTTTCAAATAAAAAGTGGTTACATCACTTCAGGCATTTCTTTTTATCTGTGTGCCAAATAAAAGAAAGAGAAGTTAGTCTTCTGTAACAGCTTTAAGCATAAACATGCATCATCTGCTGGCTAAACAGGAGAAATACACTTCAGAACAT
Source organism: Microcaecilia unicolor (assembly GCF_901765095.1). NCBI lineage: Eukaryota > Metazoa > Chordata > Amphibia > Gymnophiona > Siphonopidae > Microcaecilia > Microcaecilia unicolor. The sequence continues at coordinate 183,536,183 of NC_044036.1, read as the reverse complement.
AATGCAGGAAAATATCCAATACATTTTACAGGCTTAAAGCACACTGTTTCTTCACACATATTCATTGTGGAAATGGTTTGTGGCCTTCGAGGGCGGTGCTTGCCCACCCCTGCACTGTCCTGCAAGTACACCACTGTATTCGATGGTCTGCAGTTGCAGGTGGGGGTTCACATGGGTGGGGTAGTAGGGTACATATTAAAATACTGTAATCTGTGTGCTGTTTTACAATCCAGGCGAGAGCATTTACAGTGGTGTAAGTTATCGTGCCTAAAACACTGGTGCATTTTTTTATCTTTTAAGCTAGTATTCTATAAAGAAAATAGGTGCCTGCTTTTTTTTACAGAATAGGCTCCAAATAGATGCACCCTTTATAAAATTACCCTCTGAAAGGGCAGTTCTGTAACTAGGTGCTCATGTAGACATGTGCATTGCACACCTCAGTGCAGAGAAAGTTGGGGTTGCGTGTGTGTGTGTCCTTGGTGCTATTCTAAGGGACACACAGAAGTGCTATAGTATGCAATTTCCAGGGGCGTAGAGGTGGGCAGAGCATGGGAGGGGCATAAGCGGGGCTCCCAGTTATGTACTTAACAGAATGTTGCAATTTACGTGCCCTTGTTGCATTTGGGCGTCCTCAGTTGCAGCATATCTATGGCTGCTGTAAGTGCAGCCACCTAACTGTTGGAGTGCCGATGACGGTTACCCTAGTATTCTATCACAAAACCTGGGTGTCCAGACGCCGTTATAGGGATAGACATCGGAGCGCCTAAAAGTAGGTGCCCATGTGTAGAATTGCCACCTAAATGCCTTTTCTGTTGTTTTTTAATCCTAAATCAATGTTCTTCATTTAAGGCCTAGAAGCTATTGCTCTATAGCTCTCTTCCTTCCATACATATTCTTTCCCACCTTCTTCTGAACAACTATTTTGTTTTATTATACCAACTTAAGGCTCTCGGTAAAATTGAAAAGGAGTGAGTATGGAGGTTGTAAATGGGCAGTGGAAGAACAGACTTGTGCTCAAGCTGGAGCGTCATTGGAAGGTAATCCCCCTCTGGCCCAGTCACCAGGTGCTTTGTCCAGTGTTGGTCCTGGCTCTCATATTTTTTCTCCCGGGATGAACCCAGTGTGAAAATAGATTAGTAGCGTATTCCAGAATATGCAGTGAATATCTCTCACTTCTGCTTAGGATGATGTCACTTCCTCCCTAGTGCTCCCTTGTTGCTGGAAAGAAGTACAGCTTTCTTCCTGTCAAGGCTAGAACAAATCCACATACCAGGTCATCTGAGCTTTTAAAATTTAGAGCTTATTGCTGGGGCCCAGGATTGCCGAGAAGGGGGGCAAAATTCCCCAGGTTCGGGCCTCCAAAGGGGGCCCGGCGCTGTGGTCTCTCTCTCTCTTCTGCGCCTGTCAGGACCCGGGTGATCGCATCCCGACAGGAGCAGGAAAGAGAAAACTCCGGTGCCAGGCCCCCCTTGGAGGCTGGGGAGGACCCAGAGGAGCAGACACTGCAGGTCTTTCTCCAGCGCTGTTCTTCTCTCTGCCCATTGCTTGCCAAGTGGCTGCTTTTCCTCTTAGGCCGCTCATGCTCGGTTTTGAAACCAAGCATGCACTGAGAGAAAAAGCAGAAGCAAGGGCAGGCAATGGGCAGAGTGAAGAGCAGCGCTGGAGGAAGACCTCTTCTGCTGGCGGGGCCTCAGGATCCCCATCAGCCAAAGGTATTTATATTGTAGTTGCGGCGGCGGCGGCAATCCGGGGGGGGGGGTGCAGCAGCGGCGACAATCTTGAGGAGGGGGGGTAGCGACCCTGTCCTGGGCCCGGCAGCGGTGGCCTTGCCCCAGACCCAGCTCAGTCTCCCAGAGGCCTTCTGGGGCCAGGCAAAGGAGACACCACCAATGTCATGGGACTGTCTCAAGAAGTTGTGTCTTTCAAGTAGCCCCCCCCCCTGAGAATCTGCTGCTTCAGCCTATGGGGTCTGAGCTGAGATACTGCAGCTTGCCACTGGGCCTTTTATTAGTTGGCAAAGAGGGAGAGAAAATCTCAAAAGAGACAGAGAGGAAGGAAAGTGGCAGAAAACAGGAAGAGGATTCTGAGAGGAAAGGAGTAGGGAGATGGGGAGAGAGTGTTAGGAGAGAATTAAATGGGAGCACTCTTTTTGAAAGAAGGGGAAGGGGGAAGAGATAGAAAAGAAAAATAAAGGATATGGATAAAAATGAGCTGTTTAACTTGCAAACAGTGAAACATTATCAATGCAGCTGCATATCCGTAGTGCTAGAAGAGTGAAGGGTCGAGGCTTGATTAGTGGTTGAGTTTTTGTGGGGTTTCTGGAGTAAGTCCGGGTTTATTTCCGGCATGGTAGTTTTGGGGTAAGGTGTCTTACCTTGTTAATTCATAGTATTAGTGAATGAGAAGGAGAGTTTTTTTATACCATTCGTTTTTCTCATATAGATATGAGTTTTTGCGCATGGTTTTTTTGCTCTCTTTTTCTCTTTCACTGGAACCAATGATATTACTCTACTCCTGAATATAATAGTGGATTTAGCATTATTTGCAGTGTTTTCCCTATTAGGAGCTTTGAGGTTCCCTATTGATTAATTTGCCAGTAAGGATCTCTGTGATTTTCCTTGAATTACAAGGGCAGACACCTGCAAAACTTTAGTTTCAAACTTTTTTTGAGATATAGTATACTATTTACAATGTCAACACAAAACATAATAAAACATTTTTATTGACAGTGTAGGATATAATGTATAATGTAGGGTTAAGTTTCTCTTCTTTCCCTTGGCCTTTTGGCTTGGTCTCCAGTCCTCCTTTTCTGTGGTGAATGTGGTTATAACATTTTCTAAATGCCTGTGCATTTTTAGGTACTATTTTTCTCCACAGCAGAGATGTCTGTGAAGGACAGATCAGCCACTTGGCTGCAACTGTGGGTTTCTATATATACAGTGGTATTTTTGTTGTTATACCATGACCTCGTTGGTATGGTAGATTCAACCTGGTCAGTACTTTAACAGAGACCCAAGAAAAACTTAACTGGAGGAATTGCTGAAAGCTGCATGGAAGCACTCATCTCTCTGACCCATAATATAACTTCTCTCTGACACAACATGGTGTGAGAGGCCATGCCTTCCTCTGAGCCCCGTTTCCCCTCAAGAACAGAGGCATAGATCAGCTAAGGCCATTTTACAAATCGAATCCAGCAGGGTGGAAGCAAGCGGGAATTCTTCCTGCTGGGATGAAAGTCAGGGAATGGGGTTGGTGTGGGGGTGAGGAAGAAGATTTTCTTGGAAGAACTTGGCAGGGGAGTTCATTTGTGGGAAAAATGGAGGCCTCCTCCTAAGGGTGTATTGTTACTGGTGGGGCCTTTGAATGGGGGAAGGTTGCTGATTGGGATCCTTCTTCTGGGGAGAAGTTTGCATTAGTGCCTTGATCATGGCTCAGCATTTTCTAAGAATATAACAGGCATTTAGAGGTAAGTCTTCAGAGATTTGCGGAAGTTAATTAATTCGTTGATCGTTCTCAAGTGAGTTGGAAGTGCATTCCACAGCTGTGTGCCCATATAAGAAAAGCTGGTCGCGTGTGTTAGTTTGTATTTTAATCCTTTACAACTGGGGAAGTGTAGGTTGAGAAAGGTGCGGGAAGATTTTTTAGCGTTTCTGGGTGGCAGGTCCACTAGGTCTAGCATATAGGTCGGGGCATCTCCGTAAATGATTTTATGAACAATCGTGCAGATCTTGAACACGATACATTCTTTAAGTGGGAGCCAGTGTAATTTCTTTCTCATGGGTTTTGCACTTTAATATTTTGTTTTCCCAAATATGAGTCTAGCAGCGGTATTCTGGGCTGTTTGAAGTTTTTTGATGGTCTGTTCTTTACAGCCAACATAAAGTGCATTGCAATAGTCCAGGTGACTTCATACCATTGACTGTACCAGGTTCCAAAAAGTGGCCCTTGGGAAGAAAGGTTTTACTCTTTTGAGTTTCCACATGGAATGGAACATTTTCTTAGTTGTATTCTTCACGTGGTTTTCAAGTGTAAGATTTTGGTCAATGGTAACACCCAGAATTTTCAAATTGTTTGAGACGGGGAGGGAGAAGTTTGGGGTGGTTATGGTGGTGAATTTATTTGTATTGTGTTGTGAGGTGATTATAAGACATTGTGTTTTTTCTGCGTTGAGTTTTAGTTGAAATGCATCCGCCCATGAGTGCATGATTTGGAAGCTTTGGTTGATTTCGTTGGTGATTTCCTTTAGGTCATGTTTGAATGGGATGTAAATCGTGACATCGTCTGCATATATGTATGGGTTGAGATTTTGATTGTCTAATAGCTTGGCTAGTGGTGTCATCATTAGGTTAAAGAGGATTGGTGAGAGGGGGTCCTTGGAGAACACCGCATTCAGGTATCCATGGGACTGATATCTCCACGTTAGTTGTTACTTGGTAGGATCTTGTTGTCAGGAATCCTCTAAACCAATTAAGAACGTTGCCTCCCACTCCAAAGTATTCCAGGATTTGTAATAATATGCCATGGTTGACCATGTCGAAGGCACTGGACATGTCAAATTGTAAGAGAAGTATGTTATTGCCGGTTGCAATTGTTGGTTTAAATTTATTCATTAAAGTTACTAGTACTGTTTCTGTGCTGTAGTTTGATCGAAATCCTGATTGCGATTCGTGCAGAATTGAGTGTTTATTTAAGTGGTTAGTGAGCTGTTTCGTCACTACACCTTCCATAAGTTTGGTTATCAGCGGGATAGATGCTACTGGGCGGTAGTTGGTTAAGTCATTTGTACTTTTCTTTGCGTCCTTAGGTAAAGGAGTAAGTAGTATATTTCCCTTATCCTTTGGGAAGAGACCACTTTGTAGCATGTAGTTTAGGTGTCTCGTGAGGTCTGTTATAAATTGTTGAGGGGCAGATCTTATAAGATTACTAGGACAGATGTCTAGTTTGCATAGCGATTTGGCGTATCTTTTGAGTGATTGAGAGATGTTTTCGATCGATAGTGAGTCAAAGTTGGTCCATGATCGGTCTGCTGGATATTCCCCATGTGTTGGGTTTAGACATTCAAGGAGATTTACATAATCAATTGTGTTGCTGGGTATCATAGTTCGTAGCTTTATGATTTTCTCTTTGAAGTAATTCGCAAGGTTGTTTGCTGATGGGGTATCACTGTTGTTAGAAGTAACCGGCGTGGTATTTAGTAGATTATTTACGAGTTGGAAGAGTTTATGTGTATCCTTGTAGCCTGGTCCGATTTTAGTTTTAAAATAAGATCTTTTGGTCTGTCTGATGGTGTATTTGTATTTTCTTTGTAGTTGTTTCCATTCGTTGCGCGCAGAGTCGTCTTTTTTCTTATTCCATGCTCGTTCTAATCTTCTGACTTGTGTTTTTAGCTCTTTCAGTTCTTCATTAAACCATGGTATTGAGTTTTTTCTATGTGAGCTGTATCTAGCCATTTTACATTCACTCTGGATGATCTAGTTGTCTGATATCTTAGGGACCCTTTTAGTAAAGCTTAAGTTGCACTAAAAGACATTCGCGCATGCTAAATGCTGCACATCCTATTTTAAACCTATAGGCCTCGTGGTATTTAGCACATGCTAATGTCCGCTAGCACCGCTAAGCTGTAGTAAAAGCACCCCTTAGTTACCTAGCTTAGATTCCTTTGAAAACTGCTATGCGCTTGTACTAAAATGTTTTTTTTTTGTTTACAAATCTTTTTCCATAGGATAATGACAGCAATTTCCACATGGATTTCATTGTAGCAGCATCAAACTTAAGAGCCGAGAACTATGGAATACCCCAAGCAGACAGACACAAGGTGAGGAGGAGGGAACAGGGATGCCATCATACTCATTATGTCTTGGAGGTATGGGTGCAAGCAGACCCTTAACCTGTCTGCTCAAGAACTATGTTCTGTGACATCAACACAAAACTATACTTATTTATTTAAGATACTTGTTACTTCCTTATGTCTTTTGTGTTCAATGTGACATATAAAACAGATTTAATAAGAACAAAATATAGAAAATAACATACAATAATTTTGGGATTACTCCTATTGAGATAAACACTTGCGAATAATAAAAAAAGAACTAAATTTTGGTGGGTTTTATTTAGGAGGGATTAAGGGAAAGGAAGCTTTAGTGGAAAAAAGTGATAAGATGTCAAAAGTTTTTCCATTTCTCTAATAAACACAGATGCTGTGTCACACTAGACTTACTTTCTTATCTGAAGATAAGTTATATTTGTGATTCATTTGAGCAATATTACTCCAATTGACCCCTGACACAGGCCCATATCAGGTCCTTTGATTAAAGATATCTTGACTGTTCCAGTCCTGAAGGCTTTTTTTGTGCTTTTTTGTGTTGTCTTTGCTCGTTGTACTTAACCCTCTCGTTTGCTACCCAGGGAACAGAGTAGAATGTATTTGAGTTTGAGAGGAGCATTTGTTTCTTAAACACAAGCTTAGACAGTTCGCTACCTTTTAACATTATCTGAAACTGCAAAAGAAAAGGAGTTTAATGAGTATCAACAGGGTGAAAACATGAAGTGTGCCATGCTGGGTCAGACCAAAGGACCATCTAGCACAGCATCCTGTCTCTCTCATGTCCAGTCCAGGTCTCAAGTACCCGACAGGATCCCAAAGAGTGCATCACAGGGCCGCCAAGAGACTGAGTCGGCCTCCTCCCCCACCCCCTCCAAGGACCACCGTGTAGCCAGACCACAAAAATTGGGGGCGGGGAGAGGTGGAGCCCAAAGAGTGTGGGGTCATATTTTTCCCACCTCCCTGCCCCCCGCCGCAACTCCACAAACCTTGGCTGACGGGAATCCTCAAGCCCCAGCAGAAGTCTTCCTCACTTGGGGATCCCCGCCAGCTAAACCAGAGGCCCCAAAGCCCTAAGTCTGCTCTTCCCCAGCCTCTAAGGGGGGCCTGTCGCCGGAGTTTTCTCTCTTCTGCTCCTGTCGAGACGCGATCACCCAGGTCCCATCAGGAACAGGAGAGAGACAGACCCCTGGCGCCGGGCCCAGGGGAATCTTGCCCCTCTTCTCAGCGGCCCTGGTTCTTCCAATCCTTGCTGCTCACTCCCAGAGTTAAGCAGTGCTTTTTCCCAAGACTACCTGGCTTATAATGGCTTACCTATGACTGCTATAAAAATAAAAGGAAAGCCTTTTCCAGTATAACGCACACTATAAAAGATTTCCCAAATAATTCAAAATGCAGTATACAAAAATTGTATCTAAAATGTATTTCAAAAGCTGAACAGAAAAGAGATGTGGTACAGTGCATTTTCTTCCAATAGAATTTCACTCTTTCAGTCCTGAATGAGAGCTGTGACAGAAATTTCAACTGCTGTGCGAGGGTTTACCTGGTACGAAATTGTTCAGAAGGATGAGAAAGAGGAGGTTTAAGTTTAACTGAAACTCTGTGTTTATCTAAGATTTGTATTTATTTAGAAACCCAGATAAAGAAAAAGAACAGGGTAGCAAAGCTTTCTGTTTTTTTCAAAAGATAAGACATTCAGGCTCTCTTGTCTTCAGCTTACTGGTTACAATCCGGCGGAAGGACGAAATCTTGAAACAGTACCTATGATGTTTATGCAACAACCATCAAGACAAATGGGTCCAGCTACTCTCAATAGTAGCATTCACTTATTACAATTTATTTATCTATAAGAGCTTATATACCACCCACTGCGATTCAGAATCGCACAGAATGGTTCACAATAGAGAATTAAAATTTGAGATTCCGAAACCACACCACCAGTATCATCAGTCTGTAACAGTTCCTGGCCTTCATCATCAGGATTCACAACATCATCCTTTAGACCAGGAGAACAAGAGCAGTGATTGTTCACCACAGTTCTATCATTTGGAACATAGAAAAGCCCAAGAAATAGGGAAGAGAGATTTCAGCCTTTTGGAAGGTTGACAAATTCTGTTCCAAGTATGATTTCAAAAGCACTTGTTCAATAGTTGCAGAACAAGGAGAGAGAATGCCTTAGCTGCCAGCCTTTGCATCACGCCATGGTGAGACTGCACCTCAAATACTGTGTGCAATTCGGTCAGCGCATCTGAAAAAAAGATATCGTGGAATTAGAAAAGGTACAGAGAAGGGCGACAAAAATGATAAAGGGGATGGGACAACTTCCCTATGAGGAAAGGCTAAAGAGGCTAGGGCTCTTCAGCTTGGAGCAGAGATGGCTGAGGGGAGATATGATAGAGGTCTATAAAATAATGAGTGGAGTGAAACGGGTAGATGTGAATCGCTTGTTTACTCTTTCCAAAAATACTAGGACTAGGGAGCATGCGATGAAGCTACAAAGTAGTACATTTAAAACAAATCGGAGAAAATGTTTCTTCATTCAACATGTAATTAAACTCTGGAATTCATTGCTAGAGAATGTGGTAAAAGTAGTTAGCTTAGCGGGGTTTAAAAAAGGTTTGGATGGCTTCCTAAAAGAAAAGTCCATAAGCCATTATTAAAATGGACTTAGGAAAAATCCAGTGCTTATTTCTAGAATAAGCAGTATAAAATGTATTGTACTGTTTTGGGATCTTTCCAGGTACTTGTAACCTGGATTGGCCACTGTTGGAAACAGGATGCTGGGATTGATGGACCTTCAGTCTGTCCCAGAATGGCAACTCTTATGCACTTATGTACTAGATAGCTGAAAATTAGGTGCCAAGATGATGTGTGCTAAGTGCTAATTCTATAATGACAATTCTTAGTATTCAATGTACCGGCATATGGCAGTTATTTTCAATGCGGAAGAAACTTCAAAGCTTGAGTTCTGTTCCCGCACTGTTTGTTTGACATCTTTCAATCAATTGTCTAGCAGACATGTCTTTTTCAAGACAAGCTTGTTCAATTTCACCGAATGATTTGTTCTCTTGGATTCAGATACCATCATGAGACCCCTGACGCAGGCACTACTCGCTGAAACACGGACCGTGATGGGTCTATTCTATTCTGTTCTATTCCGGTTCTTCTATACCGCTTTTATATATTTTCAGAGCGGTTTACAATAAGATTAAATATCCTATCCAGATATAATATATAATTCATTTCTTAATAGAACTTCAATGCATGATTTCACAAGGTGAACAAATAGGGTTTTAAAACTTTATGAAAAAGACTATAGTTAGATATCAGTCTTACAGATACTGGTATACTATTCCATATTTTAGGGCTCCTTCTGCTTTTTTTGGCTTTTCGATATAGAATACGAGCATAAGTCTGCATTTACATGCCTATTTTTAGGCAGGAGCCATGTAACTGCTAGGCACACCCCTGACCTCCAAGGCCACGCCACTGACCTCCCTGTCCACTCCTGGTTCACGCCCCCCTTGCATTTGTGTTTTGCACACACAAGTTACAGAATACCAACTAATGGCAGTTACACATTCAACTGTTAATTCGTGCCATTTAGCATGAATTAAGATCAGTTGTAGCCAATTGTTGGTCATTAATGCAAATTAGCAACTAATTAAGCTATTATGTTACATGGGCAACTGGCATTATGCACATTGTCTGTAAAAGTTTGCACATAATTTATAGAATCGTGGGGTTTCTGCACAGCCGTACTAGATAGATCTGTTAATAAACATTCTTAACTTGAATATGAAATCCTAGACGGCATACACCTTTAAAGTCTGTCCATCAAATATACTTGTTTCATATGCAACACTTTAAAAGCCAGCACCAAATACGCTCTGTTATGGGAAGCTAATACTACATTACTAGCAAAGGTCTGGCACTCATAAGAACATAAGTAAACCCGGCATCCTATTTCCAACAGTGGCCAATCCAGGTTACAAGTACCTGGCAAGAACGACTTTCTTTATCAAATGCTGTTTTTCCCCATATCTAATAAGGATGCTAAGAATCTCAGTATCATGATTTCTTCTGAAGCCAAACTAATGAGGTTCTAAATCAGCATTCTTTTTGAGAAACTCAAATAATTGGTTGGAAACCAACCTTTCATTAATGTTAGCTAAATAAGGCAAAGATTAAATAGGCCTATAATTATTCACTACACTAGTCGTTGAGTTTTTCAAAAATGGTCTCACTATATCTGTTCTCAAATTATCAGGCATTTTCCCATCCTAAAAGCACATATTTTCAACAATCTCTATGGCTTCAAAGGCAACCTCTTTCAAGGATTTAACAATACTTGGATGACAAGAATCCAACCCAAAAAGCAGATTTGACATTCTTTTGAGTTAGCAATTGAAAATCTTTCCAAAAAAGACCCATCCTCCAGTGGGCAATCTAATTCCAGAGGCAAATCCACAGTATCAAAATTAATAGTAATATTCTGAACCTTCTGGTGGAAACCAATTGCAAAAGCATCAACATCCAATGACTGTCTGTGCTGTTTTTGGCCCATATGTAAGTCTAGTAACAACAGCAAAAAGCTCTTTGGATTCAGATACAGAAGCTTCAGTTACCTTATTAGAATAATTCCTTTTAGGAAGAACGCAATATCCTTTTGCTTGCAAATTATATTCTACTAATAAAAGCCATTTCGCCACCTTCTTTCAACTTGATGAAGTTTACGTTTCTGCACCCTCAATCCGTCAGAGTACTTTATGAGATCTTACAACTGAATGGTCCTTTTTAGAAGCAATTGCATCTAAAGAATCTAACAATATTTGATTCCAACAATTAACAGCCTCATCCACATCTAATGTATTAAGGTCCGCTAAATTTGATGAAACCCTTGCTCTCAAGTCAGAAATCTCAAAGGGTCTCTATAAAAAAAAAAAAAAAGGTTGAAGGAGAAGATTTTTTTTTTTACATGTTTCATCTCCCAGCATTTAATTAGAAACTGTTCTGACCAAGGTACTGCAAGAACTACCTCTTTGTTAATTTTACTAAAAGTACAATCACCAGGAACAAAAACTAAATCCAACATATGACCTCCAATATGCATAGGTTCATTCAGTATTTGCTTCCAACCCAAAGAATGAACCATATCTAAAAAAAAAAATAGAGACCACTAATTCAGATGCCCACAAATCCGCTTGCAAATTAGTCTCCTAAAAATATTGTTTTCTCCAGAGACAAATTCCAATCTGCTAAACATTCAACTAGAGGAGAAAAATCAGAATAAAGAACTCCAAGAGCACAATAACGCAAAATAGCATTCCACATATGTGAAACCAAAACTAAAATTTGTATTCCATGTAAATTACAGAGCTTCCTCTGACTAAGGTTCATACAATCTATATAAATAATTAAAACTCTTCCCCCCTCTTTTCTCCTCTCTTACTACAGAGTAAGCTTTAAAATAAGGAGGATATAGTTGTGACACTAGAACAGAGTCATCATTAGTTAACCATGATTCAGTTACGCAAATCACATCACATCCCAAATCGTTCACTAGATCAAACAACAATGAAATTTTATTCATAACAGATCTAGCTCAGCTCAGTGTATGACTGAAACCTTTCACACCGGAACTGATAATAGGAACCTCATACAAACATCTAGTCTTAGCATATCTAAGTGTCTGAACAGAAATCAAATCTCCATAACAACTCCTACCCATAACAACTTGTATGAAAGTAAAAGGCACTGCAGGCTTAAATAAAAATAAAACTGCCTTAACATAACCAAATTTCAACTAGGTTCTACCCAAAATCCACCTGAAGTCCTCACGAAGAAGCGCACAAAGGTGTGCTCCTTTGTTGAGCTCCTTCATCAGCACAATGAGGACGCGTGTGTCCTGGCACTGACCAGCAGGCTAAGTAGCTCATGCAGTTGTCTGATTTCAGCAGTGGGCAGAATCATCAGTGTTCCAAGTCTAGTCAGTGGCGCTGATGTTCCGGAGGAGGCAACTGCTTAACAGACAAGTACACACATGGCAAAGCACAAGTAAGGCTCAGGTAGTCACAGGTGGTAACAGCCTCTGCTCTCATACTGGCAGGCTGGACATGGGGAAAGGAGTAGAATGAAGGACATGCTGTGGGATACGAGGGGGAATGGGGAGATTATGAGAATTTCTGGCAAGTGGGCTTGTCATGGAGGGAGGGAATGGATAGATCATGAGAGATGCTGGCAGGCTGGACCAGGTGGTGTAGATTGCAAAATTGGCATCTACATATAGTTGCCACACATGTAAAGCCCATTTTTTGTGCACACCTATATTTATAAAATCGCTCCAGCTCCTTAATGTGCCAGCAAATACATGTGCATTTGCTGGTAGCCATTTAGGGATTTTACAAAAGGCTCCAGTTACAGCAGAGCGTTTTGTAAAGTAGAAGGGAATTGAATGCATTCCTTGTGACAGTTCTCATTAGTAAAGAAGACCAATGAGTGCTGAATAGACTAAGTCCATGGACAGTTTCTGCATAGGGCGTAGTATCCCAGGTCCAGGGGAAAAGAGGGCAGAATCGTCAACCTGTAGCAACCACCTTCCCTTTGGGTTGAGTCCTGGTGCTGGCTATCAGGTCTTAGCTGTCCAAACCCAAAACCTGAGAACCAGACAGCAGAGGAACTCCAAACATACACACAAGTTTAGGGCACTCACTGATGAACTAACTTCCAAAAGAGCTCTGCTTGATACCATAATCATCTTGAAGGAGCATAAAAATGTATCCAGTTTCTGAAATATATTGGGCCCAGATTATCTAAAGCCTTAAAAAGAGACAGCCCATTTTAAATTGGACTCTGCTGGCAATAGTCAATGTGGCTTGTCTAGATATAGAGAAATATATTCTGTCATAAGACAACCCAGGATTGTTCAAAGAGTAGCAATTGGGATTAACTATAAATGCCTCATAGCCTTTCTAGCTAATCCCATATGTAAGCGATTGCAGTAGTCTAACCAGAACATTATGAGAGCATGAGTAATAGTAGCCAGCCCAAATTTATCAAAGAATGGCTTATATTTCTGAGTCAATCAGAGCTAATAAAAATTATTTAATAAAACTTTTAAAATGTGAAAAGACCATTTCAAATTTGGTTCCAAATACACTCCAATATTACTTTCTTCATTTTTATAGGCCACTGCATATCAAAGTGCTGTCATCTGTGTCCTCAAAAATCAGGTCTTCCAATTTTTATGTTTTCATTCTCAAATTTATTAATCACTCACCAATTGCAAAAAACGTTGATGCTCTTGAGAATTCCAGCCACATCCACATTCCAGCAGACATAACATATGGGTGGGATACAAAGTTACCTCAGTAGGTAAATTCAGTACTTTTGGTGCAGAAGAAGGAAATGGTTAATGGTAACTTATTTTGCTTTGTGGGATTTCATGCTCCAGACATTAGTCCTAATGACAATGGGGCAAAGTGGCAAATCCACTAACTTTTGAGTTTTATGCAAAAATTGGGTCTATAATATAAAATTATCCCAGAAAGCAAGGTAAATGTTAATTCTTTGCAGTTAATAATTTACTTCTTATTTGACCTTCATACTTCTTACTTTGAGCTATGTAGGCAAAAGTTTTACAGTTTTGCAGTCTGGCATTGTCAGTTTCCACATGTCCTCAGATAAATTTATTTTGTCAGTTTGATAATCATTTTAATTCTTTTTGTTTTCCTCCTCCTACTCCCATAATGTATTGCTCCCTCTCTATACCTTCCTCTGTGTTCTTTTTTTTCTCCACTGTTCTTAATATTTCTCCCTCCATCTTTTCCCATCCTTCTTTCTGCCCTATTGTGGTTTCTATTTTGTCACTTCATGTCACCATCATGCTTTCATGTCCTCTCTCTATCTCTTTATATTAATTTCCCATCTTGCTGTCTCTTCCTTTCACATTTCATCTTCCTGTTCCTTTTGTTAATTTTCTGACAGAGTAAACTCATTGCCGGAAGGATTATCCCTGCCATTGCTACAACTACTTCAGCAGTTGCTGGCCTGGTGTGCCTGGAACTTTACAAAGCAGTTTGGGGGCATCAGAAACTCACCTCTTACCGGAACAGTTTCCTGAATCTGGCTCAGCCCATCTTTGTCTTTGCTCAGGCCCTGAAAGCACCTGTTCAGAAGGTAAGTGCTGTAGTGGAGAAGGATATAATACCATACAGAGCAATCTTTGCTCTACACACTCGAATAGTGCATTTGCATAGCATCCTATCACACCAGTCCAGACCAATGAGTTGTGTCAGTCTACCAGCAGATGGAGGCAGAGAATGAAAGTAATTCTCAAGTGATTCATCCCTTAAGGGTATCATGCTGCATAGAATGTTCAGTATTTCTTCAAGCAGATGTATGATAGGCTAAACAGCCCTGCTCCTGACCTGGATTCTAGCTAGTTTCATCTGAGCTTTAACTACCCTTATGGGGTTTTATGCTCCTGTGCCAGTTTTATGCTGAGTCTCAGTTGACTTGGGGGTGCCTGTTTGGCTTGTCTCCTAAACCATCTTCTCAGATGTTTCAGTTGAGTTGGAGGTGCCCTCTTGGGCTTGTTCTCCTGATCCAGTTTAATATCTAGATTTCAGTTGAACTGGGGGTGCCTTCTATGGCATAAGCGCCTGTTAAAAAAAGGTAGCTGTTCTATGGAGCTGAGGTATTTTTTTGATTTTGCTCACACCTTTTTCAGTAGCTCAAGGTGAGTTACATTCAAGTACACTGGATATTTCTCTGTCCCAGGAGGGCTCACAATCTAAGTTTGTACTTGAGGCAATGGAGGGTTAAGTGACTTGCCCAAGATCACAAGGAGCAGCAGTGAGATTTGAACCGGCCACCTCTGGATTGCAAGACCGGTGCTCTAACTGCTAGGCCACTCCTCCATCTCAGAGGTCTCATATGAACTGTATGTTGTGCCTTATGTAGTCTTATTCTTCGGAGTGTAAGATCTATCTATATGTCTATGCTGGAGATTAGACTATTTGTCTTGGCCTAGGACCTTGGCTATATTTCCCACAAGAATCATTTCTCTGTTTTCTGGTATAATGAAGTTAACTATAGTTTTACCTGAAAAAATAATCTCCGTTTCGGCAAGGGAAAAAGGATCCCTTTTTTCCTTTAATTTCTGTCCTAGAGACATTTCCTACTGATTAAAAAAAAAACCAAAAATCTTCTGAACTGAATTAACTATACATAGAGCTGTCCCAGTCAGCTCTTTTGTTAAGGACGAGGCAGTTGTGTTTTTTCTTTCTTCTTACATTTCTTATCTGGTCAAAGCTGTACAATTCAGCAATTGGCTTTGTTCTTGAGGTAGCAGAAGTGAGAAGAATGGAGGTTGTTAGCTGTGTTCTACCAAGTTAGATGAGCACAATCTGTTTCAACATGAGCTACTCATCTGGCTTACCATGTTTAGCATGATAGCACTGTTCTTCAGTTATGGAAATAATATAGCCAAAGAAGCGTGGTAGCCAATGATGATTCAGAGCTGACTCAATTGCCCAATTGCACAGTTCTTCCATTCAGCTGTGGTGCACTTCCACATATAGTGCACAGCTCTTACAATATCTTCCTGTGCTTCACAGCACCTGTGTGGTACTGTTGACCACCTGGGTTGCTTGGTGGTACTATTGTCCACCTAGGTTGCAAACTTTCTGCACCTACTTGTATTACAGGACGGCAGCCTCCTAGGTTCTGCGGTTGCAGCAACCATTTGAGTTGCACAGTGGCGTAGACCATTTGTTTGTACGGTGGCAGTGGCCACCTATATTGCACAATTGCAGCACTCCTTTGGGTTTCTTCCTGGTAGCAACAACCACCTGTATTACAATCCTATGTGGCTGCCAGTCTAGCTCTCCTGCAACATCTATCTATGTGGCTCCTGCTACCTCCATATCTGTTGTGTAGTTGCAACAGTCACCTGTTTGCATAGTTGCAACAACTAGGCTGTTTTCATAGTTGTAACAACTGCTGTTACTACTCAACTTAATCAGTTGCCTATTTTTCCATCCCTGTAACAACCAGCTTGGTTGCCCAGTACCAGTATTTCATAGCTGTGACAACCACCTGTCTTATACAGTTGCACAATCAGCAGCGTTGTGCAGCTGAAATAACTGCAGGCAACTGCAATGCTGCAGTTCACATAAACAGTTAGGTCTAAGCTGGCACAGGAGGAGGAAGTGACCCACTATGCCGTGGTTCGCTTCCTCCTTGCTGGGGGAGCTCTGTGGGAGAGGGGACGAGAGAGTGCGGAGACCAAATGGAGATAAATATGATCCTGACAGTATTCTGTATCTGTGCCTTAGAATTCAACAGTTCCTGTTTGAGAATGGTAGAATAGATAATTAGACTGATTTTCAGACTGCGGGAGTTAGACCGGCTAACTCCCGCTGTCTGTACTGAGACCCAATTTTCAATGCCAGGCCGTTTTCAGTGACCGGCATTGAATATCCGGTTTATCTTTGGCTGGTCAGAATTTAACTGGCTAAGCTGGTATTCAGCCCTGGCCGTTAAGTTCAGACTGGCCAAAGATATTCTAGGGATGCACGCATCCTCTCCTCTGACAGCCTTGCACTAGTTTATAATGTGATCCTAAAATGTGTTTAATGCTTTTACTGTTAATCTCATTTCTAAGGACCTTCACTGTTGTAGTTTTCTCGGCAAAGATATGTGAGCAAGGCATTGTCGTAATGTAGTTCACAGGCAATGCAACCACACTTGTCTGTCTGAATAAGAACTGTTACCACTGGTTGTGAGGCTGCCCAGACCTCCTCTCTCTGTCTGCCAAGCTTGGCTCTTTTGTCTTCCTGCTATAATTTCCTGGTCATTCTTACTATCTCTGTCCTGGGAGGTCGGCCAGGTATGACATTTCCCTCCAATCAAGGGCTGTCCTTTAGCACCTCCCTTGCTACCCGGTGGCAGGCTCTGTCCCCATTGGTCTCTATCTGCTCCTCCCTGAGCCTGTGTGAAGCCTCAACACCCCTTTGTCCCTTCAGCCATGAGGCATTCTCCATCTTGCTGGAGACATGGGGCATGCACCATCTTGGCCCAGACAGCTCTGTCCTGCTGGAACTCCCTGCAATGAACCTGGTTTTTTACCTTGAAAATATCTCCTCCCTAATGAGATATCGCACATTCCAGTCACCCAGCTTTGAACCACTTCTACCTGTTCAACTATCATTCTCCCTTGCAATAAAGCTACCTCTCCTCAGATCTCCACCTCCAACAGCTCTCAGATTAAGGAGTCTCTATGCCTTGGAGCAGCACTTCTGAACATCTGTCTGTGAGTAAATTATCTGTGATTTATTCAAATAAAAGAGGCTTCATAAAAATAATAGAGACTCCAGGTGTGACTGGTGTGCCAAGATTATACTCTAAGATATCATGACTTTACAGTAATAAGTCTATGAGAGTCTTAACAATGGCTGCCAAACTTAAAAATTGGCGTATAGCTGGTTGTATCACCCAATATAACCGGCTATCCACTAGACACTAAGTGGCAATATTCAGTGATACGTGGCCAGCCATGTACTACTGAATATCGGCGAATAATCATTTTTTAAGGTGCCAATCTTGGCCAGTCAAATGCTACTAAATATCGTGGGGTATATCTTCACAGAACCCTACTCCAGGTTTATGATGGAGCTCACAAAGTGATGAAAAGCTGTCAGCTGACAGTACTTTCTAATGATATCATGTTCTCAAGAATTGAAGAGGAACACCTCTGGGAATGTAAACCGCTGGAGACGTGGAGGGGCATTTTCGAATGGGGGCGACCATCTCTAAGGGCGCCCAACTCTAAGGACGGTGCCGTGAAGGGGCGGGGCAACGCGTATTATCGAAACAAGATGGACGTCCATCTTTCGTTTCGATAATACGGTTGGGGACGCCCAAATCTCGACATTTAGGTTGACCTTAGAGATGGTCATCCTTAGGTCATTTTTCAGATGGTCATCGGTTTTCGGCGATAATGGAACCCAAAGACGTCTATCTCAAAAACATCCAAATCTAAGTCCTTTGGTCATGGGAGGAGCCAGCATTTGTAGTGCATTGGTCCCCCTCACATGCCAGGACACCAACCGGGCACCCTAGGGGGCACTGCAGTGGACTTGAGAAATTGCTCCCAGGTGCATAGCTCCCTTACCTTGGGTGCTGAGCCCCCCAACCCCCCCCCCAAGGTCCGCCTGCCTGAAGTACACTGCACCCACTGCAACTGCTCCAGGGACCTGTATACTGCTGCGATGGACCTGAGTATGGCATTTGAGGCTGGCATAGAGGCTGGCAAAAAAGTATTTTTAAACTTGTTTTTTATGGTGGGAGGGGGTTAGTGACCACTGGGGGAGTAAGTTGAGGTCATCCCCGATTCTCTCCGGTGGCCATCTGGTCAGGTCGGGCACCTTTTTGAGGCTTGGTCGTGAAAAAAAATGGGCCAAGTAAAGTCAGCCAAGTGCTCGTCAGGGATGCCCTTCTTTTCTCTATTATCGGCCGAGGACGACCATCTCCTAATCACGCCCCAGTCCCGCCTTCGCTACCCTGCCGACACGCCCCTGTGAACTTTGGTCGTCCCCACGATGGAAAGCAGTTGAGGGTGTCAAAAAATCGGCTTTTGATTATGCCGATTTGGATGACCTTGCGAGAAGGACGCCCATCTCCCGATTTGTGTCAAAAGATGGGCGTCCTTCTCTTTTGAAAATAAACATGTTAGTCACCTATAGTCCTACTGAACACACTGCTTTTCTTCACCACCAAATACTTCCAGCTAAAGACAATTGGTGAACATCAGAAGCTTTCCTTTACCTTTGTGATGCAGCGTACCAAAACTCTGAAGTACAACACCAAGACAACATGCTTGCGCTTCCTCCTTACCAAAAGCCAGAGACAGAATCAGATAAATTATCCTTGGGTAAAAGGAAGTAAAATTAGGATGAGGAGGAGCGGTTTTTGATGGGAGCTTGGACAGCACGTTAACTCGGTTCCTCATGGTGAGAGGTATACAAAGAACTTGCCAAAGCTAAAACAGAGGACTCGGAAGCCAAATTATCCAATTTAACTTCAGTGGGCTAGTTATTGTTGCCTATCTTCCTTTACACCCCTCCCTCCCGAATACATATGAGAAGAAACTGTGAACGTATCAGGGCTTCTGGAAAAAAAATTATTACAAAAGTGATCTTTGCAACTAATACGTTTGAACCACAGTGCAAGCCTTAAAGTTTTTTGAAGAAGGAACTAAAAGAAGAAGGCAGTCCTAAATATTTAAGTACCAAATGGTGAGCTGTGAGCTGTATCATGTTGAGGGGGAGTGGATGCACACAGGGTGAGGAAAATAGGGAAATGTATTCTGTAACCTCTTGTATAATAATAATCAGGTGTCTGAATAACTGATGGGATGAGGTGCTGTACAGGCTTCTGGCCTACCCAGGGGAGTCTGAAGTATAACGTGTGAATTTGGACAGTACCATGCTACAGAGTAAGCTGAGCTGCTGCCATGGCTAAAAATGAGAAGGAGCCAGAGAAAAAGTCAGTGTGCAGTGGAGGATTGGGAGTGGAGGTAAGGGGTGAATCATATGCCATGGGGGGGGGAGGATGATGGCAGAGTAAAGGGGTGAATTATGCCATGGGGGGACTGAGGGCAAAGAAAAGGGGTGAATGTGCCATGGAGGGTTTGAGGGCAGAGTAAAGGGATGATATGCTAAAGGGGGATTGGGGGCAGAGTAAAGGGGTGAATGTGCCATGGGGGTGGGAGCAGCAAGCTGAAGGCCGAGAGGGGGGTACAGGGGGGACAAAAGTTCCTGGGCCCGGGCCTCCGGAGGGGGCCCGGCGACACCGCAGTCCGACCCGCCCTCCCTCCGTCGCTCCCAGCACTAACCTTAAATGCCTCCTTTCACCACGTTCGCAGCAAGCAGCAGCAGGGCAGGCCACTCCTTCCTTCCGTGTCCCGCCCTCGCCTGACGTAACGTCCACGAGGGCGGGGCACGGAAGGAAGGAGAGGTCTGCCCTGCTGCTTGCTGCAAACGTGCTGAAAGGAGGCGTTTAAGGTTAGTGCAGGGCCCGGCCCGGTAGCGGGTGGAGGGGGGGCCAGCGACCTCAGGTGGGGGGGCCCGGCGGCAACGACGACGACCTCGGGTGGTGGTGGGGGCCCGGGGGCAGCCTTGTCCCGGGCCCGGCTCTGGCTCTCGGCGGCCCTGGCTGAAGGATGACCATGGGGGATAGGATGGGGGGGGGGGGGGAAAGATGCAGTGGTAGCTGTGGGGGTGGGATAAGGAGAGAGCCCTCTAGAGTTTTATCTCACCATCCCTCAGATTTCACTGCCCTTCCCCTAACTCCCAGCAAGACCCCTGTTCTGTCCATCCCAAGGAGTGTAGGAGTAGCCTAGTGGTTAGTGCAGCAGCCTTTGCTCTTGGGGAACTGGGTTTGATTCCCACTGCAGCAACCTGTGATTCTGGGCATGTCACTTAACCCTCCATTGCCCCAAGTACAAATAAGCATCTGTGTATGCTATGTAAACTGCTTTGAATGTGGTTGTAAAATCCACAGAAAGGCAGTATATCAAGTCCCATTCCCTTTCCTCTCCCGTCCACCCCCAAGCCCCATGACACACACCATCTACCTTTCTACAACCCCCCCCCCCCTCCCACCCGTGACACACTAAGGGAACTGACGGGCAAGTTTGGATCCTAGATTTTTAGGATGATTCCTATATCCTAAGATATTTTGTTGACCCCTATCCTAACCTATTATATGTCACATGTCTCCTGAGTTAGTGAAATATCTGCATGTCAGTTAAATATATTCTGCAATGGCTGGTAAGATTTTGGCCAGATTGAGACATTTGGTCTCAAAGTTTCAATATTGGCCAACAGGCAAATTTTGAGCACCACTGCTTGACTATTCAAAATACTGAACATTCTGTGCAGCACAATAACCTTAAGGGGCAAATCACTTGAGAGCTATTTTTTATTCTCTGTCTCCATGTGCTGGTAGACGGACACAACCCATTGGTCTGGACTGGTCTGATAGGATTAAAGGAAAGAAAGTAAGACATAACTTTTCCTTCCATAGCATTGCCACTAGGGACAGTTGTTCTGTTCTGTGTTGTGTTGATCCAGTCAGTTATTTGGAAAATCATTAATATGAAGCAGTGACATTTAGATGTGTTATATACAAATGTAGAACATGACTATAGTTAGACCTTGACTTATCTTCTTTGCCTGTCCTCTGGTTCTCCTCTACTACTACAGATTCTTTTCCCAGCTTTACCCTCACTTCCTCACTGTGCAGAACACTCTGAAGTTCTCCCAGGCTTTCTTATTTATTCGACCTCCATCATTAAGAGGCTGTTGTATTCATCTGTGTGTGCAAGAAATATTTCCTTATGTTAATTCTGAATGTACCTCACTTCCACTCTCATATCATGGTCTCAGCTCCTCAGTCTCCTTGCTCTGATAAATGCTTTTTAACCATAATTTGGGAATACCCCAATGCATTGTCTCTTGTCTGGTTAAATATTGTCCATGGAACATTTAAACGTCAAGTTTTGCTCAACTGCTTGAAATTTGCCTTTGGTTTTGAGTCCTGTAATGTCAGAATTTTCAATTAAGTTTGAATAATTAATTTAAATTTTTTTTTTGCCCAATTGGCTGCCAAGGATAGCTGGACAATTCCTTAATTAAATGGATACATTTCTTTGGAAAATGTCTCTCTCATAAGTTAATATTTAGCAGATACAGGGTGAATGTTATCCCTTGCTGTGTGTGCTTGTTGAACCATGAAACTGTCACAGATAATGCAGGTAAAGGATTATGATGAGTCTCTGGGTGTGTTGAGGCTCTCGGCATCTAGAAGTACATCTGAATCCTTTAATATACACCCAACATCTTTAACTACATTTCAAAAATGTCTTACAAGAAAAAACATGACCTGAGGAAAGAGGGAGCATCCTATTTTCCAGTTTTTGTTTTTGTTACCTTAAGAAAACATGTTATCTTGCCTTTAAACTTGAAATGACCATCCCTTTTAATCTGCTTTTTCTGTTAACTGAACTGCCTGAGGTGAAATTTCATTGTTATCATGGAACACTAGTAAAGCTGTCCTTCCACACGCTGATGTTATGTGATCTCACAGATCAGACTGTTTGATATTTTCTCAACCAACTAATATAAAATCATTCCTTGAACTGGATGCAAGGTTCACACATTGAAAGCAAAGGGAAATCTTGAGATGCATGGATCACTCTTCAGCATTCGAAGAACGAGCAGTTAGGTGATGGGGTTAGACTTGTTTGTAATGGGGCTTCTGGAGCCATCCTGCCACTTCAGTGTGTACTGCGACTGGCTCACTTTTTCTTTTGCACACATAAGAACATAAAGAGTAGCCGTACTGGGTCAGACCAATGGTCCATCTAGCCTAGTATCCTGCTTCCAAAAGTGGCCAATCCAGGTCACAATTACCTGGCAGAAACGCAATTAGTAGCAACATTCCATTCTACCAACCCTGGGGCAAGCAGTGACTTCCCCCATGTCTATCTCAATAACAGGCTATGGACTTTTCTTCCAGGAACTTGTCAAAACCTTTTTTAAATCCAGATATGCTGACCGCTGTTACCACATCCTCCAGAGATCAAATATTCTTTGAATGAAAAAATATTTCCTCCTATTTGTTTTAAAAGTATTTCCATGCAATTTCATTGAGTGTCCCCTGGTCTTTTGAACTTTTGAATGAGTGAAAAATTGATTCACCTCCACCCATTCCACACCACTCAGGATTTTGTAGACCTTAATCATATCCCCCCTCAGCCATCTCTTTTCCAAGTTGAAGAGCCCTAACGTCTTTAGCTTTTCCTCATATGGGAGCAGTTCCATCTCCTCTATCATTTTGGCAGTGCTTTTTTTGTAGAAAAGAAGGTGCTGGTACTCATTATGGGCGGGGTCACCACATATGGCTCCACCCCTATTATAGCCACACCCCTTATACTAGCCATGGCGCATATAAACAGACATCATTGAAAATATTATACTAGTATAGGAGAAAAAAATAATGTGATTTTTTTCATTATAAATAATTTCTGTAAGCTGTTACAGCTCCAGTATACCCAGTGCAAAATAAGACAGCAGATGTAAATTCTCAAATTGGACATATTCCAAACACTAAAATGAAAATAAAATGATTTTTTCTATTTTTGTTGTCTGGTGATTTTCTTTTTCTATCCATATTGGTCCCAGCTGCTCTCTATCTGTTCTCTTAACACCATTTCCAGGGCTTCCTTTCCATTTATTTCTTTACTTTCCTCCTTTCGTCTTCATTTCTTGCCCTACATCCAGTAGTGTGCTGGAGCCGGCTCGCAAGATCCGGTTGTTAAATTTTCTTCGGACTTGCGAGCCGGTTGTTAAAATGGGCGAGCCGGCTCTCCTCCCTCCCTCACGGCCGGTCCGACCCGACACGGTAAGCATGGCAGGGGAACGCCATGCCTACCGTCACTTATCTGCCCAACCTGGCGCCCTCTTCTTCCCCGAAGGATCATTTTTATTTTAAATTTACCTAACCTCCGTCTGTCCATCCATCACTGGAAGCGCTCCTGCCCTCCCAAGTCCCGACGTCTCTAGCAGAAGCTTCCTGATTCGTTCATTCTCATTGTCCTGCCCTCTCCTCCCATTGATGTCCAGCAATTGTCCCTCCCCTGCCCTCCCATCGATGTCTAGCAATTCTCTCTTCCTTCCCCTCCCATCGATGTCCAGCAATTCTCTCTTCCCTGCCCTCCCCTCCCATGATGTCCAGTGATTCTCCTCTCTCCCCTGCCCTCCCATCTCCCATGTCCAGTGATTCTTCTTCCCACAGCCTATCGTTCTCCCAGCCCATCCTCCTCCTCCACAGGCTGCCAGCGTCGGAGCTTCCCTCTGTGAGTCCCGCCTATGCGGAAACAGGAAGTTGTAACAACGTAGGCGGGACTCGCAGAGGGAAGCTCCGACGCTGACAGTCTCTCTCAATCGCTGCCTGCACCGTTCGCGCTGCTGAGTTGACGTCAAAGTAAGTAGGGGAGTGAAAGAAGGGTCAGGACTCGCCGGGGGGGGGGGGGGGGGAGGAAAAAGGTGCCGGTACGCCATACCGTTGCGTACCGGCACAATAAAAGCACTGCATTTTGGTCACTCTTCTTTGAACCTTGTCTAATTCCGCTATATCTTTTTTGAGCTACGGCAAATCAGTACTCAGAACTCAGTACTCAAGGTGAGGTCACACCATGGAAAAATACAAAGGCATTATAATATTCTTGGTCTTATTTTGTATCCCCCTTCTAATAATTCCTAGCATCCTGTTTGATTTTTGGCTGCCACCACACAGTGGGCAGAAGATTTCAGCGTATTGTCTACAATGATACCTAGGTCTTTTTCTTGAGCACTGACTCCTAAAGGTGGACCCTAGCATGAGATAACTAACACAATCTTCTTTTCAAAGTATCTTTGCCTTCCTTATCAGCGCTTTGCATATGACTTGCCATTCCTTATGCTGTTTTCTTCGGTTCCTTCTTCCATTTTCTGAAGGATTTTTTTTTTTTTTTGTAATCTAATAGCTTTCTTCACCTCGCTTTTTAACCATGTCGGTTGTCGTTTGGCCTTCCTTTCTTCATTTCTTAATACATAGAATATATCTGGCCTGGGCTTCCAGGATGGTATTTTTGAACAGCATCCATGCCAGATGTAAATTTTTGACCTTTGCAGCTGCTCCTCTAAGGTTTTTTTTTAGTGTTCTTCTCATTTTATCGTAGTCTCTTTTTTGAAAGTTAAACGCTAATGTATTGAATTTCCTGTGTGTGCTTACTCCAGAGCTAATATTAAATCTGATCATAATTATGATCAGTGTTATCAAGCGACTCCAGCACCATTACCTCCTGCACTAGATCATGTGCTCCACTAAGGACTAGGTCTAGAAGTTTTCCTTCTCTTGTTGGATCCTGAACCAGCTACTCCATAAAGTAGTCCTTGATTTTGTCAAGAAATTTTACCTCCCTAGCACGCCCTGATGTTACATTTACCCAGTCAATATCAGGGTAATTGAAATCACCCATTATTGTGTTCCCCAGTTTGCTGGCCTCTCTAATTTCTGATAACATTTCTACATCCGTCTGTTCATCCTGGTCAGGTGGACAATAGTATACTCCTATCACTATCCTTTTCCTCTTTACACATGGAATTTCTATCCATAGGGATTCCAAGAAGTGTTTTGAGTTCTGCAGAATTTTTAATCTATTTGATTCAAGGCCCTCCTTAACATACAATGCTACCCCTCCACCAATTCAATCCACCCTATCACTATGATATAATTTGTACCCTGGTATGACAGTGTCCCATTGGTTATCCTCCTTCCGCTAGGTCGCAGAGATGCCTATTATTTCTAATTTTTCATTTAGTGCAATATATTGTAACTCTCCCATCTTATTTCTTAGCCTTCTGGCATTTGCATATAGTACAAGTATTGTACCAGGTTCAGTAAACTGCTTTCACCAAGCCACCCACAGAGAAATCCTGGAAGCATAGCACCTTTTAATTTTCATAACTGAAAGGCCCATTTGCCCAAACAGCATGCAGAATCTCCAGTTTATAAGTGTAATTTAAAAGTTTGAAAATGACTATTCGCAGATGTGCATTGTCCCAGGCAGTGGGCCCACCAATTATTTCAGTTGGAGTGATTGTACCAGCTGACTCCAGGACCCCCTGCAGTTCACTGTCAGTAATGAATTCTGAAAGACCCACCAGCCATAAGTTATTACAGCAAGATGTATGTTCAAGTTTGTCTGTTTTTGCTTCCAAATGTGCTATTTTAGTTTTTAGACTAGATTGTATTGTAGCCATTTGTCATGCCCGATCATGTAAATCAGACACCCGTTGCTGATAGGCACCAAAATCTATACAAGCCATTCCATATGTTCATCTAACATATCAATTTTATCAGAAATCTTTTGCAGTTGTTAATTCATGGTGTCCTGAATGGCCACCTTTACTTCAGTTATTATTTCAGTGACCCAGGCCGAGCTGGTAGAAGACATACTCCCAGGATCTGCATCCACCATCTTAAGGTCAGCTCCGCGTCTCTTCTCCTTCTCTTTGCATGGGGATTACACAGCATCTCAACTACTACTACTACTACTATTTAGCATTTCTATAGCGCTACAAAGCATACACAGCGCTGCACAAACATAGAAGAAAGACAGTCCCTGCTCAAAGAGCTTACAATCTAATAGACAAAAAATAAATAAAGTAAGCAAATCAAATCAATTAATGTGAATGGGAAGGAAGAGAGGAGGGTAGGTGGAGGCGAGTGGTTACGAGTCAAAAGCAATGTTAAAGAGGTGGGCTTTCAGTCTAGATTTAAAGGTGGCCAAGGATGGGGCAAGACGTAGGGGCTCAGGAAGTTTATTCCAGGCGTAGGGTGCAGCGAGACAAAAGGCGCGAAGTCTGGAGTTGGCAGTAGTGGAGAAGGGAACAGATAAGAAGGATTTATCCATGGAGCGGAGTGCACGGGAAGGGGTGTAGGGGATGGACGAGTGTGGAGAGATACTGGGGAGCAGCAGAGTGAGTACATTTATAAGTTAGCAGAAGAAGTCTGAACAGGATGCAAAAACGGATAGGGAGCCAGTGAAGGGTCTTGAGGAGAGGGGTAGTATGAGTAAAGCGACCCTGGCGGAAGATGAGATGGGCAGCAGAGTTTTGAACCGACTGGAGAGGGGAGAGGTGACTAAGTGGGAGGCCAGCAAGAAGCAGATTGCAGTAGTCTAAACGAGAGGTGACAAGGGTGTGGATGAGGGTTTTGGTAGAGTGCTCGGAAAGAAAGGGGCGGATTTTACAGATGTTGTAAAGAAAGAAACGACAGGTCTTGGCAATCTGCTGGATATGAGCAGAGAAGGAGAGAGAAGAGTCAAAGATGACCCCAAGGTTTCGAGCTGAGGAGACAGGGAGAATGAGAGAGCCATCAACAGAAATAGAAAACGGGGGGAGCGGGGAGGTGGGTTTGGGGGGAAAATGAGAAGCTTGGTTTTGGTCATATTTAATTTCAGGTGGCGTTGAGACATCCAGACAGCAATGTCAGACAAGCACGCTGAAACTTTGGTTTGGATGCAAGGTGAGATATCAGGGGTAGAAAGGTAGATTTGGGAGTCATCAGCATAGAGATGGTAGGAAAAGCCATGGGATGAGATTAATGAACCAAGGGAAGAAGTGTAGATAGAAAAGAGGAGGGGACCAAGAACAGAACCCTGAGGTACGCCGACAGGCAGAGGGATAGAAGTAGAAGAGGATCCACCAGAGTGAACACTAAAGGTGCGGAGGGAGAGGTAGGAAGAGAACCAGGAAAGGACAGAGTCCTGGAATCCAAGTGAGGACAGGGTATTGAGAAGTATGCTGTGATCGACAGTGTCAAAAGCAGCGGAAAGATCAAGAAGAATGAGGATGGAATATTGACCTCTGGATTAGCCAGTAATAGGTCATTGGAGACTTTAGTAAGTGCAGTTTCGGTTGAGTGGAGAGGGCGAAAACCAGATTGTAGTGGGTCAAGAATAGCATGTGAGGAGAGAAAATCAAGGCAGCGGCGGTGAACAGCACGCTCAAGTAATTTGGAGAGAAAAGGAAGGAGGGAGATGGGTCGGTAATTAGAGGGACAAGTAGGGTCGAGTGAAGGCTTCTTAAGGAGAGGTGTGACCACAGCATGTTTAAAGGTAGCAGGGACCGTCGCAGTGGAAAGTGAGAGGTTGAGAATGTGACAGATAAAAGGAATAAGAGCAGGAGAGATGGCATTAAGAAAGTGGGTGGGAATGGGATCAGAGGAACAGGTGGTACATTTTGAGGAAGAAAGGAGAAGTGTAGTTTCCTCAATAGTAACTTCAGGAAAGGAGGAAAAGGAATGAGGGGAAGGAGAGAGAGGGGAACGGACTAGTGGAGGGAGAGGTGGTGAGGTAGAGAAAGCAAGGTTTATCTTTTGAACCTTGTTGTGAAAGAATTCAGCAAGGGTCTGAGGAGATAATGAAGGGGGAGTTGGGGGAGGGGGCACCTTGAGGAGAGAGTTCAATGTGGTGAAGAGAAGTCGAGGATTAGAGCCAAGAGAGTTGGTCTGTTGGATATAATAATCCTGTTTGGCACGTAAAAGAGCAGATTGGAAGGAGGTCAGCATGAACTTAAAGTGTAAGAAATCAGCAAGGGCCCGAGATTTCCACCAGAGGCGTTCGGCGGAGCGGGTACAGGAACGTAGGTAGCGGATATTAGAAGTCAGCCAAGGTTGGGGTTTTGTACGCCTTACAGGGCGGGTCATCAAAGTTGCAAGAGTGTCTAAGGCAGAGGATAGAGTATTGTTGTAAGAAGAAACAGCCTCATTGACAGACGTGGATGGTGCCACAGTAGAGAGGAGGTTTGAAACATGGGAGGATAGAGATGAAGGGTCAATATCGTGAAGATTCCTAGATAAATTAGATAAGATAGGACGGGACTGGGAGGGAGGAGATTTAAGTGTGAAAGTTATAAGATGGTGATCAGAGGAGGGAAGATCAGAGGCAAGGAAACTAGAAGGTGAACAGTTGGAGGAGAAGATGAGATCAAGACAGTGACCATTTTGATGAGTGGGGGAGGTGGAGCATAGTTGAAGATTAAAGGAGGACGTTAAAGCGAGTAACTTGGAAATATAAGAGTTGGAAGGATCATTAGCAGGAATATTAAAGTCACCAAGGATGAGAGAGGGGGAGGAAGGATCATGGAAGAAGGCAAGCCAGGCGTCAAAGTCACTGAGAAAGGATGAAAGGGACTTATGAGGGGGACGATAAATGACCAGTAAACCAGTAAACCCAAACCAAGGAAAACACTGATAAGCTCCGGTAAACATTTTAGTGCCGATGTCAGTTAAATTGTAGACCCAGGAGAGGAAAAATGGTTGAGGGCCAAGAGCTTGTCTCACACATGACCACTTACTAGCATGGTATCATGAGATTCCAAAATAGAGCAAACTTAAAAGAACTGTCAAAACTAAGGAAAAAAACTAAACAAAGATAAAGGGGGAAGAAGAGACGGTCTCGGTACTCGTGCAGCAAAGGCCACGACGAGGGAAGACACACAGGGAAAAAACTGCACGAGGAGAGCTAAAAAATGTGACTGCTCTGAACTGCAGAATAAGACAGACTGTGATCAAGACGGGTGGGAAGCCACTCGGTCATATACAGAATAGGGTTGCCAAAGGCTTCTGAAAGTATCAGAATGCTGGGTAGCATCCTTGCCAGGGATCTGTTGAATTGTATGGTCTGTGTCCCGCAAAAGACAGAGGAATATCAAGTCTGCTTATTGTATATCACTTTATTATTATATGCTAGGAGTGAGGGTGCTGTGCATCTCATTCGGGAGGGAAGACATCTTAATGTTGAAATTAACAAGTTAAATACTGTTAGCAGTACTTTTGGTTATAATGTATATTGTCCCAAGACTGCATCATATTTAACTGCTTGTATGTGGTTGACTTGATGGCAAGTTGCCAACCAGTGTTAAGCATGAATGACTATAACCTGTACAGAGATTGGGGGGGTGCAGTAGAAGCCACAACTGGTGGCATTCAGAGGGGAAGGGAGTGCTTGGATCGAGTAGAGCCTGAGACATAAGGACCAGGAAGATGGGAGATTTTCTCAGGATACATTCCTGTTGATAAACTCAGTGTGGGACCCATTGGTATGGTGAGAGGCATGTAAAACTAAACCAGTGCTGTTCCTTCTAAAGGAGAAGAGTGAGAGGTTGAACATCGATGCTGTGTGTGGTGGGTATACTCACATCTGTACAAAAGAAGATTGTAGCTAAACCTTTTATTGAACTGTACATATGTTTTATCCAGTGTCTTCTTCGAGGATACTGTAATCCAGTAATGTTTGCTAATTTTTAAGACAGGGCCACTTTGGATCCAAAGGGGCTGAAGCAGAACTGACAACTGTCTTCCAGTACTGGGCCTTTACTCTGATTAGCATGTGTCAGTGACATCAATCCCCACAGACTGTGTCTCTTTCAGATCTTTCCCTTACCTAGGCTTATGCCACCAGCTCTTTCCTTGTCAAACCTTCCCCACTCCTCCACCTGTAACCTGTGTACCACCAGCTTCCCTCTCTCTTAAACCTCCATTTTGACTGACCAGTTTCTGTCCACACCCGTTCTGTGCCATCATTCTTTTCTGTTTTCTGGCTTTCGCTGTCTGAAATAAACAAAAATCACATTCATCATAAATACAATTAATAGAATCTAGGTAAACAAAAATTCTTCAGTTTCTTAATACCAAATTATTTTCCATTTTGACCAAAAACCTGAAGTGCAATCTGCAAAACAGCAAGCTCTGAAATCACAGAAAAAAAAACATTTCTTCTAACAAAACATAGAAAATAAAATAAAATGATACCTTTTTTAACAATAATTGTTTATTGAAGTTTTACAAGTCCAACTGTAATAGCTGCATAAAGTCATGCTTATAATAGAAACATAACCAAAATCACATCCTGAAAAATTCCACCCCCTTCCCCCCGAAACCCTTCCTCCTCACCCCCCACCATCAAACAGACCCTCTTCCCTGCCTCCCCTTCCTCCTCCCCTCCCCAAATTATAACTTACAGATCAGCCAAAAGCTGAACAAAATAACTCCCCAGGTGCCCGTTGACTCTTCAAGGCACCCAGATGGAATGTCAACTTAATTTGCCCCCTTGGCTACTTATTAAGATGTTTCGTTTCATTGTATGAACAGTGTTAGCATCATATCTGTTATTCTGAATGTTCTAATGCATGTCTGTTAGGTGTTTCATTGATGTTATGGTAGAAAACAGCAGATCAGAACTGAGTGGAGGAGTAGCCTAGTGGTTTTAGCATTAGGCTTGACGTCCTAGAGGTGCCCGGTTCAAATCCCACTGCTGTTCTTTCTGATCTTGGGCAAGTCACTTAACCCTTCATTGCCTCAGGTACAAAATTAGATTGTGAGTCCTCCAGGGACAGGGAAAATACCCAGTGTTACCTGAATGTAACTCACCTTGAGCTACTGCTGAAAAGGTGTGAACAAATCCAAATAAATAATCTTTATCAAAAGCTTTATTCTTTATAGTAGATACAATACATACAAAAAACCCAGCACTGGCCATGTTTCACCCATGCAAGGGCTGCGTCAGGGGCTCAAAGGCAACCAAGTGGTATATTGAAATAGCCTCACCAACTTGGCTTTAGCCGTACTCTCCAAAGGATGGCAGTCTAACACAGTATTCTAGTAGAAAGGATTCTGGCATCCTTGGACAAATCTCTTCATAAAGCTGGTTAATAAATCCCAATAAATAAATAATATAGCAGAATCAAGAGGCAGCTCTCTCTGCTTCTTGCACAGATAAAGGCAAGGCCATAAAATGCTTTTCTGTGGGAAAAAATTAGATCTTTGTTAAACGTGTCTGGAAAGAAATTCAGTCAGTGAGTAGAAAAGCCTTAGCTGCTGGACTCCAAAACCCACACTTCATCCTGCAGTTAGAAGCTGAGCTTCACAATGCCAGGGGACAAGGAGGGGTAGGAAGAAATGGTGTCTTCTCTGCTGCTGCTACTGCTGCTGCTGCTCATTAATCCTAGGCTCATGGGTCACGTGGCTTTCCTGTCTGAACAGAAGAAATGTATCTCGGCACGCTTTTATCACCTGGAGGGTGAGGTGGGAAACCTGAGCTTATGCATCTGCCTCTGCCCTGAATGTTCAGTGACCCTGTACAGCCTCAGGCACAAGCAGCCTGCCGGAGCAGGGCTTTGCTGACTGTCTCTGTGTCTGATGAGCTGGGAGATGAATGGTGGGTGCAGGAGACTGGAATGGTGGGAGGAAGACACAGACTGGTCAGGCTTGGGCAGCAGGAGCTTTCTTCAGACCTCAGCTACATAAACATCCCAGCTTATTCTGAACAACATAAATCAGTTTATTTGTTCCAAACAGCACATTAATAACTGGTAGCACAGAGAAACCCCATCGTAGCAGCCTTTGGAAGAAGAGAGGGTGCTGCTATTTCCTTCAATTTCTCTCAGGCTATAGAACCCCAGGAAGTCATGGTTCACTTTGGGTCTCATCCTCTCCTTTCTCTGTCAGGCTGGGTAGCTCACAGCTTTTATCCTGTGAGTCCCTCCCCACTAGTGATTTTCTTAAAAACTACTTCAGAATTGCATGTCGTGTGTTTACACTCCTTGACCTGTACATGTCTGTTATGTTGCTCAGGGTGAGAGAGAGTGAGTGAGTGTGTGTGTGTGTGTGTGTCCATCCATTTGTGAGTGAGTGCATGTACTCCTGCTACAGAAGTCTTGGTAGAAGAGCAGGGTATTATCCAGTTGTGGGGAGGGAGGGAGGAACTAGTGAAAGGTAAAGTTCATTTGGAGATCTGGAGGCATACAGTGGTGGAAATAAGTATTTGATCCCTTGCTGATTTTGTAAGTTTGCCCACTGACAAAGACATGAGCAGCCCATAATTGAAGGGTAGGTTATTGGTAACAGTGAGAGATAGCACATCACAAATTAAATCCGGAAAATCACATTGTGGAAAGTATATGAATTTATTTGCATTCTGCAGAGGGAAATAAGTATTTGATCCCCCACCAACCAGTAAGAGATCTGGCCCCTACAGACCAGGTAGATGCTCCAAATCAACTCGTTACCTGCATGACAGACAGCTGTCGGCAATGGTCACCTGTATGAAAGACACCTGTCTACAGACTCAGTGAATCAGTCAGACTCTAACCTCTACAAAATGGCCAAGAGCAAGGAGCTGTCTAAGGATGTCAGGGACAAGATCATACACCTGCACAAGGCTGGAATGGGCTACAAAACCATCAGTAAGACGCTGGGCGAGAAGGAGACAACTGTTGGTGCCATAGTAAGAAAATGGAAGAAGTACAAAATGACTGTCAATCGACAAAGATCTGGGGCTCCACGCAAAATCTCACCTCGTGGGGTATCCTTGATCATGAGGAAGGTTAGAAATCAGCCTACAACTACAAGGGGGGAACTTGTCAATGATCTCAAGGCAGCTGGGACCACTGTCACCACGAAAACCATTGGTAACACATTACGACATAACGGATTGCAATCCTGCAGTGCCCGCAAGGTCCCCCTGCTCCGGAAGGCACATGTGACGGCCCGTCTGAAGTTTGCCAGTGAACACCTGGATGATGCCGAGAGTGATTGGGAGAAGGTGCTGTGGTCAGATGAGACAAAAATTGAGCTCTTTGGCATGAACTCAACTCGCCGTGTTTGGAGGAAGAGAAATGCTGCCTATGACCCAAAGAACACCGTCCCCACTGTCAAGCATGGAGGTGGAAATGTTATGTTTTGGGGGTGTTTCTCTGCTAAGGGCACAGGACTACTTCACCGCATCAATGGGAGAATGGATGGGGCCATGTACCGTACAATTCTGAGTGACAACCTCCTTCCCTCCGCCAGGGCCTTAAAAATGGGTCGTGGCTGGGTCTTCCAGCACGACAATGACCCAAAACATACAGCCAAGGCAACAAAGGAGTGGCTCAGGAAGAAGCACATTAGGGTCATGGAGTGGCCTAGCCAGTCACCAGACCTTAATCCCATTGAAAACTTATGGAGGGAGCTGAAGCTGCGAGTTGCCAAGCGACAGCCCAGAACTCTTAATGATTTAGAGATGATCTGCAAAGAGGAGTGGACCAAAATTCCTCCTGACATGTGTGCAAACCTCATCATCAACTACAGAAGACGTCTGACCGCTGTGCTTGCCACCAAGTATTAGGTCTTGTTTGCCAGAGGGATTAAATACTTATTTCCCTCTGCAGAATGCAAATAAATTCATATACTTTCCACAATGTGATTTTCCGGATTTAATTTGTGATGTGCTATCTCTCACTGTTACCAATAACCTACCCTTCAATTATGGGCTGCTCATGTCTTTGTCAGTGGGCAAACTTACAAAATCAGCAAGGGATCAAATACTTATTTCCACCACTGTAGATGGTTAAGTGTGTGGGGACCTCATAGAAAGCATTATTGTCTTGTGACCCTCTTAGAAGTGTCCCTGTTTGCTATGAAAGGATATTCTTGTAGAAGAGCAGCCATGGCTCCAGATTCAGCGGGTCATATTGCCAAGGGGCAGATAAAGGACAGTTCTAACAGGAAATGTTTCCAACAGTCTTGTTTTTCGTTTGATCATCCTCCAGAACAATACTGTCTGTGCCTGCTTAGAAAGATTGCTTTTTCTATACACTGCAGATATTTGGTATCATCTCCCTTGCAATCCTTACTTGCCTCTCTTTTTAGGGAGATGTTATTCTCTGTACTCTGGCATTGTCTATTGCCTTACCTTCTGGCTTTCCTCACTGAGCCATCCTAAGCGGCCTGCAGATTTAACATGAGCCAAGCAGAGCAGTAAAGAGCAATGCCACTTCCTCTAAATTGCTTTCACTGAAGTTGTTTGGGTCATCCCTAGGTGTCACTTAAAAGCAGTTCCTAACTCCTCTCTTGCAGGCTGTAAATACAGATCTCTTAAATACGTGTTAGTGCTCATTTTCTTCAGTTGATCTGACAGCTTTGCGTATAGGAGGGGGATTAATTTGTTCAGTTATGGTTCTACAATGGGAATATTTAGGTGAGGGATAGCATAGGAGATTGTTTCTACAACACTTACAGAGGGTAATTTTCAGTCTCTCTGTAGTGGCTGCAGGCTTATTTCTGTTCTGTCCTCTTTTACACGGTGGACTAGACTTCTTTCCCAGATTACTTATTTTGTCCCCTTCTTTGTTTATATTTCTCTCCAATTTTGCTTCCCTGAATCTAGACAAACAGACTAGTCGTCTGCCCTGCACTCAACACTCACCAAAGCCTTAGATCAGATTACTCGAATGAAGCCATGCAATCCATCTCTCTTTCACCAGAAAAAGCCATGGTACCACATTGGCCTACGATTGTTGAAGCAACAATTGCATAAAGCTCAACACAATTGGAGGAAAACAAAGACAGACAAATTTAGCCTTCTATAAATTAAACTTTAGAGATCATAATTACTACCTAAGGAAGGCCAAGGCATTGATTTTTTTTTTTTTACTAATCAAATAAAAAAAAGCTCCCAATCCAACTAGAGAGCTTTACTTAATCTATTTTGTACTTTGACAGCATCCACTCACTCTGTCAATAATTCGTTGGTTCCCTCTACTGAGACCCTTTCTTATTATTTCTGTACAAAAATTTCTGATCTCTTAAATTCTTTGCCAATAACTACCTCCCTGGGTCTCAACTCTCCCTCAATCTCTCTCAGTTGATATCCTCAGATAACCACCTCTCTTACGTTTCATCGGGCTCCCATTATCCAAGATCCCAGCCCTGTCCTGGGACTATCCTCATGGTCTCATTTCAGTTGCAGACTCCACATTCCCTTTCAAAAATTGTTTCAACCATGAAGATCACATCTTGCCCACTCGATCCCTTTGGATAAGGATTGCTAAATTAGGCCTCCTACCCAAGATTCTGTTACTAATTAACAGCCTCTCCCCAAGACAGGTTCCAGCTCTTTGGCAATCTGCCATATGTGTGCCCGATTCTAAAGAAATCTTCCTTATATCCCTAAAATCCCAGCCTATTACTGACCGGTAACCAATCTGTTTTTTTTCTCAAAAATTTTAGAAAATAAATAGTTTTTACCCAAACATCCTCTTTTATCAAACAAACTCTTGCTCTCCATCCTAAACAATTCAGCTTCAGAGCCCACTTCAGCACAGAAACAGTCATAGCTGCTCTTTTAAATGAAACTTACTCCTTTCTTGATAAACACAGTATTGTCCTGGCCATGTCACTAGATCTTTCTGCTGCTTTCTGGTTGGTAAATCACAGTGGCGTAGCCACAGGTGGGCCTCAGTGGGCCGGGGCCCACCCACATAGGGCTCAGGCCCACCCAACAGTAGTATACGTTGAGTGGTAGCTGGTGGGGATTCCAATCTCTGCCAGCTGAAGACTTCTCCCTGATGGTAACGAAAATGCTGCTCTCCACGATACTGGCACCTACACATGCTCATTTTTCAGCACATGTCTGCTGCAGACTGCCAAGGTGGAGAGAAGCATTTTTCTACCAGCTGAGATATTTTTTTGGTGGGGTGGAGAACACTTGGTGCCCACCCACTTCATGCCTAGGCCCACTCAAAATCTGCTGTCTGGCTACACCCCTGCTGTCTTCTACTATCTTGCCTTTCTTCTTAATTGGATCTGTTCTGTCTTGATTTGCTTCCTTTTTTTGAATTGCTCCTATAAGGTTATCACAGCTTCTGTGATTTCCCCTCACCCCTTAAATTGTGGCATTCCCCAAGGCTCTATCTCCTTTTCTTCTTAATCTGTTTCTAAGTCCTCTTGTTGCTACTATTCAATCTACTGGGATTTCATTTCATTTTTATGTGAATGACATCCACTAACCCATTTTCCTCTACTGTTGGACCTCTTCAAGACTGCCTGAATTTAGTTTCTAAATGGCTCTCTGATCACAAACTAGTTCTAAATAAACAGAAAACGGTAACTTGTTGGTTCACAGGTGGTCTTCCTAGTCCAAGTCTCAGTAGAAACCTCTTTGGCATAGCTATTCAACCTGTGGATGCCTTCCATTATCTGGAAGTCATACTTGATTCTCAACTTACTTTCTCTACACAAATATCTAATTTATTCTCCGACAATTGCACTCGGTTAGGTGGCACTTCAGTCATGATACCTTCCACTCCCTGATTCTCTCCCTGTTGATCACCAGGGTAGGTTATTGTAACATAGTTTATCTTGGTTGTCCTCATACTCATCTAAAAGAATTGCAATTTCTCCAAAATACAGCCATAAGATTTCTTTGCATGCCTGATGATACCACCATGTTTATGCTTTGCTTCAAAGGCATCACTGGCGCCCAGTTGAACAGCATATAGTCTTCAAAACTCTCGCACTTACCTTTAAGTCACTCAGGATAGGCCTCCCACTTTACTTATCATTTTTCACGTCCATTCACTTCACTCTATTAACGACCATCGTTTAGTCTTACCGGGTCCTAAGCTTGCACAACTAGAATCAACTGACATTGCACTTTCTTTTTTTACTGCACCTTTCTTGCAGAACTTTTGCCCCTTCCCATTTGAGCCGAATTATCTCTTAAAAAATTTAAATCTGTCTTGAAAACTGTCACAAAAGTCAGGAATAGTGAGCCCTTAGGCCACTGCCAGCAATCCAAACAAGGATAGAGGCTGAAAACAGACAGGACTGGTACAAGCAGGACTGGAATTGAATCAGAAGACAGGCAGGACTGGAGCTGAAACTGAAGGCAGATGGGGCTGGAACAGCAGGACTCAAACAAACAGGACTGGAGCTGAAGCAGAGGGCAGGCAGGGCTGGAACAGCAGGACTGGAGCTGAAGCTCAAGGCAGGCAGGGCTGGAACAGCAGGAATGGAACAAGGAGAACTGGAGCTAAAGCTGAATGCAGTCAAGGCTGGAAAAGCAGGACTCTGAACAAGCAGAACTGAAGCTGAAGGCAGACAGGGCTGGAACTGAAGTTGAAGACTTACAGGACTGGAACAAGCAGGACCGGAGCTGAAGCTGAAAGCAAGCAGGGTTGGAACAAACAGGACTGGGAATGAAGCTGAAGACAGACAGAGCTGAAACAAGCAGTGGTGGAACTGAAGCTGAAGACAGGGCTGGAACAAGCAGGGCTGGAACTGAAGCTGAAGACTTACAGAGGAAATTGGAGGGTCATGGGATAGGAGGAAATGTCCTATTGTGGATTAAAAACTGGTTCAAGGATAGGCAACAGAGAGTGGGGTTAAATGGGCAGTATTCACAATGGAGAAGGGTAGTTAGTGGGGTTCCTCAGGGGTCTGTGCTAGGACCGCTGCTTTTTAATATATTTATAAATGATTTAGAGATGGGAGTAACTAGCGAGGTAATTAAATTTGCTGATGACACAAAGTTATTCAAAGTTGTTAACTCGCGACAGGATTGTGAAAAATTACAAGAGGACCTTACGAGACTGGGCGGCTAAATGGCAGATGACGTTTAATGTGAGCAAGTGCAAGGTGATGCATGTGGGAAAAAAGAACCCGAATTATAGCTATGTCATGCAAGGTTCCACGTTAGGAGTTACAGACCAAGAAAGGGATCTGGGTGTCGTCATCGATAATACACTGAAACTTTCTGCTCAGTGTGCTGCTGCGGCTAGGAAAGCGAATAGAATGTTGGGTATTATTAGGAAAGGTATGTAAAACAGGTGTGAGGATGTTATAATGCCGTTGTATCGCTCCATGGTGCGACCGCACCTTGAGTATTGTGTTCAATTCTGGTCGCCGCATCTCAAGAAAGATATAGTAGAATTGGAAAAGGTGCAGCGAGGGCGACTAAAATGATAGCGGGGATGGGACGACTTCCCTATGAAGAAAGACTAAGGAGGCTAGGGCTTTTCAGCTTGGAGAAGAGACGGCTGAGGGGAGATATGATAGAGGTATATAAAATAATGAGTGGAGTGGAACAGGTGGATGTGAAGCGTCTGTTCATGCTTTCCAAAAATACTAGGACTAGGGTGCATGCGATGAAACT
Source organism: Microcaecilia unicolor (assembly GCF_901765095.1). NCBI lineage: Eukaryota > Metazoa > Chordata > Amphibia > Gymnophiona > Siphonopidae > Microcaecilia > Microcaecilia unicolor. Next base: position 183,497,769 of record NC_044036.1, on the reverse strand, counting down.
AAAGGGTAGTAAATTTAAAACAAATCAGAGAAAATATTTCTTCACCCAACGCATAATTAAACTCTGGAATTTGTTGCCGGAGAACGTGGTGAAGGCGGTTAGCTTAGCAGAGTTTAAAAAGGGGTTAGACGGTTTCCTAAAGGACAAGTCCATAAACCACTACTAAATGGCAGGGGCGTATCTGCATGGGGCCACAGGGGCCTGGGCCCCCGCAGATTTCGCCCTGGACCCCCCTACCGCCGTCAACCCTCCCCTGCCTACCGCCGTCACCTATCCCCGCCGAGGTCCGCTTCCTCCGGTCTGGTGCCTTTAAAAGTATTACTTCAGCTGGCGGGGGACCCCCAACCCCCGTCAGCCCAGCCGAGGTCTTGTTTTAAGAAGTTCTTCCATCCTCGTGCTATTGAAACCTGCCTGCCTGCATACCTTCCAGTTTCGGACTGAGTCTGACGTCGTTAAAATAAAAAGCCATTTTTTGTAGATGCAGTAAAAACTGGCCCGGCACGTGCCCAATTCATGCACCTACACTACCATATGCCACTTTTTACTGCGGCTTAGTAAAAGGACCACTCAGAGTGGTAAAATCTTTTCTCTGAAACTTATATTTATCTAAGAATCCATTTCCTCCTATTTTCTTTGGGAATGTAGGACTAGGTTAGTTTATTGTGTCGAACCTCTACTCCTTCCTCTAAAGAAATTACCTGTGATGTAAATTTGCCACCATGACTCATAAAGGTAACTATAGGGCAGGTAGCTCTTCAGGATGGGGTCACACACAGATGCTTCCATAAGAACATAAGAATAGCCATTCTGGGTCAGATCAATGGTCCATCTAGCCCAGTATCCTGCTTCCAGCAGTAGCCAATCCAGGTCACAAATACCTGGCAAAAACCCAATTAGTAGCATCATTCCATGCTACCAATCCCAGGGCAAGCAGTGGTTTTCTCCATGTCCGTCTTGATAACAGACTATGGACTTTTCCTCCAGGAACTTGTCCAAACCTTTTTTAAATCCATATACACTAACCGCTATTAGTTAAGCTCTGGCAATGAGTTTCAGAGCTTAACTATTCTTTAAGTGAAAATATATTTTCTCCTGTTTGTTTTAAAGGTATTTCCATGCAATTTCATTGAGTGTTTGTACTTTTTCAATGAGTGAAAAATCGATTCACCTCCACCCACTCCACACTATTCAGGATTTTGTAGACCTAAATCATATTCCCTTCCCCCCCCCCCCCCCCCCAGCCATCTTTTTTCCAAGCTGAAGAACCCTAACCTCTTTAGCCTTTCCTCATATGGGAGCAGTTCCATCCTCTCTATCATTTTAGTCAGTCTTCTTTGAACCTTTCCTAATTCCGCTGTATCTTTTTTTGAGATTCGGGGACCAAAACTGAACACAGTACTCAAGGTGAGATCGCACTATGGAGCAATACAGAGGCATTATAATATTTTTTGGACTTATTTTGCAACCCTCTCCTAATAATTCCTAGCATCCTTTTTTCTTTTTTGGCCGCCACCGCACACTGGGCAGAAGATTTCAGCATACTGTCTGCAATGATACCTAGGTCTTTTTCTTGAGTGCTGACTCCTAAAGTGTACCCTAGCATCAGATAACTATGATTCAGATTATTCTTCCCAATGTGCATCACTTTGCATTTGTCTACATTTCATCTAACATTTGGATGTCCAGTCTTCCAGTTTCCTAAGGTCTTCCTGCAATTTTTCACAATCCGCATGCGCTTTGACAGCTTTGAATAGTTTCATGTTATCTGCAAATTTAATCACCTCGCTCATCATTCTGATTTCCAGATCATTTATAAATACATTAAATAGCATCGGTCCCAGTACAGATCACTGCGGCACTCCACTATTCATGATAGAGGTATATAAAATAATGAGTGGAATGGAACAGGTGGATGTGAAGCGTCTGTTCACGCTTTCCAAAAATACTAGGACTAGGGGGCATGCGATGAAACTACAGCGTAGTAAATTAAAAACAAATCGGAGAAAATATTTCTTCACCCAACGCATAATTAAACTCTGGAATTCGTTGCCAGAGAACGTGGTGAAGGCGGTTAGCCTAGCAGAGTTTAAAAAGGGGTTAGACGGTTCCTAAAGGACAAGTCCATAAACCACTACTAAATGGACTTGGGAAAAATCCACAATTCCAGGAATAACATTTATAGAATGTTTGTACGTTTGGGAAGCTTGCCAGGTGCCCTTGGCCTGGATTGGCCACTGTCGTGGACAGGATGCTGGATTCGATGGATCCTTCGTCTTTCCCAGTGTGGCATTACTTATGTACTTATGTACCCTCCTCTAATGAGAAAAATGGTCATTTAATCCTGCCCTCTGTTTTATGTCCTATAACCAATTTTTAATCCACACAAGTACATTGCCTCCTATCCCATGACTCCTTAATTTTCTCAGAATTCTCTCATGAGGTACTTTGTCAAAAGCTTTCTGAACATCTAGATATACATCATCAACAAGCTCACCTTTATCAACATGTTTATTCACGCCTTCAAAGCAATGAAGCAAATTGGTGAGGCAAGATATTCCTTGGCTGAATCCATGCTGACTCTGCCCTATTAAACTATGTTTGCCTACGTGTTATATAATTTTATTCTTTATAATAGTTTCCACTATTTTGCCAAGCCCTGAAGTCAGGTTTTCTGGTCTGTAATTTCCCTGATCACCTCTGGAACCCTTTTAAAAAATCGGCATCGGCATGGCAAGATGGCGGTGTGATCTGGGTGGTGTGTGAGCCACTGATCTTTTGCTGGCTTTTTTCCTGCTTTACTTCTGAAATATGGCTCATACGAAGAGAAAAAGGGACTGTGAGGTTTGTTCCCCTGCCTACCTCAGCGTTGTCCCCAATCCAGCAAAGATTGGATCGTTTCCTCGCCGGAGCCTTTCCAACTGAGTTGAGAGAGGTGAGTCCTGCTGTGGAGGAAATCGGAGGAGTGAAACCTCTGCTGGGACATGAAACATCTCTTTCTCCCCCTTCTGCCTCCAACATTCCTCCGTGCCCGGTGTCGGCTGCTTTGCTGGGAGATAGCTTGCACATTTCAGGAAATGTGGCGTGCGGGGTCTCTGGCGAGGGTCCAGGGTTGCAGCGAAAGAGTCCGGAGAATGAGACCCAGGGTATGACTGGAGTCTTGGATACATCTGCTGAGGTGACTCTTGGAAACATTTGGATGATGCTCATTAAGATGGACACAACTCTCCAGAAATCCTCAGGTGAGGTAACAGCTTTGTATCTTAAGTTTGAAGACTTGGTTAAGACAGTTGAGTCAGTGAAAGAAGATCTATCCACTCGGGTTAAGCAAATTCAAAATGAAGTGAAACAGCTTCAGGATTTTAAGTTTACCACAGTTAAAGATAAACTGGCTTTCTGTAAAAGGATAGAACAGATAGAGAACTTTAATAGGCATTTGAATCTTCGCCTATTGAATTTTCCTAAAGTCCCTGGGACTCTGCCTATGGATTTAGTTGGAAGATATTTGGTTGAAAATCTGAAAATACCAAAGGAAGCTATTCCTCCTATCAATAAGATTTTTAATCTGCCTAAGAGTTCAAGGAAGAAAGAAGGAGAAGATATAAAACATTGATGTGAACAATATATCTGCCATTTTGGAGCAATCGATAGAAAATGTTACAGAGAGAGCCACGCTCCTAGTTTCTTTTGTATTTGAACAAGATCTCAATGACGTTTTCAGGCTTTACTTTAAACATTCAAATGCTTGCTTTGGAGGAGAAAAAATTTGGATTTATTCGGATGTTACTAAATTAACTCAAGAACGGAGAAAAATGTTTTTGGTTATGAAACAGGAAACATTGAAACTAGGGGGAACTTTTTTCCTTGCTTACCCATGTAAATGTTTGGTCTGATTTGGAGAGACGAAATACATTTTTTTTCCCCAGAGCAATTAAAAGCTTTACTAGATTTTAAAAAGTTAAAATAATGTTGGAAATAGTAATATAGGTTAGGTAATCACACGTAGACTTTATGTCTATATTTTGCATTACTTATGTATAAGCTCCTATGATCTAGCCACGCCTCCTAAGTAATGGTGGTCTAAGAAAGTTGATTTTATTTTGATATAAGAGGTTTCTTCTATTTGCCTTAGCTTCTACTGGGTCACTGTATGACAAGTGTTTGGCTTGTAAAAGGTTTTGTCATTATAAATAAATAAAAATCGGCATCACATTGGCCAGTACTATAGATGATTTTAGCGACGGGTTATAGATCACTAGCAGCAGATCAGCAATTTCATGTTTGAGTTCTTTCAGTACCCTGGGGTTTATACCATCCAATTTGATCCCACTCTTATTGTGATATAATTTGTACCCTGCTAACACAGTGTCCCATTGATTGTCCTCCTTCCACCAAGTCTCTGAAATGCATATTATATCTACTACTAATCATTTCTATAGTGCTACTATAGGAGGAGTGGAGGAGTGGCCTAGTGGTTCGAGCACCAGTCTTGCAATCCAGAGGTGGCCAGTTTAAATCCCACTGCTGCTTCTTGTGATCTTGGGCAAGTCACTTAACCCTCTATTGCCTCAAGTACAAACTTAGATTGTGAGCCTTCCTGGGACAGAGAAATATCCAGAGTACCTGAACATAACTCACCTTGAGCTACTACTGAAAAAGGTGTGAGCAAAATCTAAATAAATAAATAAATACTAGACATGCACAACACTGTACACATTATATACAGGTACTTTCTCTGTCCCTAGGGGGCTCACAATCTAAGTTTTTTGTACCTGGGGCCAGGGGTGTAGCCAGACCTCAGCGGGAGGGGAGGGCACATTTTAGCCCACATCCCCCAGCCGCCGCCCCTCCCCGCCGCTTCCGCCCCCCCCCCACCATTTTTGACACACACACCCCCGCCGCCGCCGCCACCACCGCAAGGTACCTTTGCTGGTGGGGGTCCCCAACCCTCACCAGCTCTGTCCCGCGCTGGTCTCCCACTTGCTGCCTCTTCTGTTTTCAGTGCGCCATGCACTGCACACTCATTTTTATGAAACTGAGCATGCGTGAGCATGCTTAGTTTCATTAAAACTAAAGCATGCACAGCGTGACTGGAAACAGGAGAGGAGGCAAGTGCAAGACCAGCACTACTACTACTAAACATTTCTAGAGCGCTACTAGGGTTACGCAGTGCTGTACAAATTAATAACTAAGGACGGTCCCTGCAAGACCAGCACGGGACAGATAAACGCTTCAGCTGGTGGGGGTTGGGGTCAGGGACCCCCACCAGCCAAACCGGGGTCCCCAGTGCCAATTCGGGAGGCCCAGGCTCCCATGGCCCCCCACAGCTATGCAACTGCCTGGGACAATGGAGAGTTAAGTGACTTGCCCAAAGTCACAGCTGCAGTCATAGGAGCCAACTTTTCAAAATGATTGGGGGTGCTGAATTTTTTTTTAACAGGTGGTGCATTCTCCCGCCCCCTCCCTTCCCCTCCCTCTCCTCCAAGTTCCAGGCCCCCCTCTCCTCCAAGTGCCAGTCCCAACCCCAGCCTGACCTCTTCTCCCACAACAGTCCTCCGCCAGTCTGTCCTCGCCTTCCTGCATGCCACCCAGAATTTTAAAACTCATCTTACCTCAGGGTTCCGGCGGCAGCAGTGAAAGGCGAGCAGGCTCGGTGCTTCAGCCTTCCCTTCTCTCTCAGCTCTGGTCACGCCCTTGTTGAAACAGAAAATGAGAGCGGGACCAGAGCTGAGAGAGAAGGGAAGGCTGAAGCACCAAGCCTGCTTTCCTTTCACTGCTGCCGCCGGGACCCCGAGGTAAGATGAGTTTTAAAATTCTGGGCAGCACGCAGGAAGGTGAGGACGGACCAGAGGAGGACTGAGGGAGAAGAGGGGGGCACCGGGCAGGTAGGCTGGCTGGGAAGGGAACTTCCGACTTCCGGCGGGTGCAGAGCCTGTCCTAGGGTTTCTGGCACCCTCCTGCAGCCTATTAGTTGGCGCCCCTACCCATCCAGGGGTGGGATCACTATGGCTCCGTCCCTACAGTAGTCACACCCCTTTTACCAGCCATGGCATCATTGAAAATATTACACCAGTATAGAAGAAAAATAACTTGAGTTTTTTTTTCATTATAAATAATTTCTGTAAGCTGTTACAGCTCCATTATACTCTAAATGACACAAACCAAATTAGCATACAGACCATGAATTATGAGAACAGACAGTCTTGCCAACTCTGAAAAACAATGTGTTAGCAAAATCTCAGAATCTAACAAACAGATCCTATTCAGACACTTGGCCTTGCAGTCACACATGCAGAACAGAGATAGCCCCTCTTCAAATTCTTCAAAAATTAACCTGAAATCCTAAGAAGTTAGACTCTGCATGCAGCACAGTACCAGACAAACAGAAAGAAACACATTGCTATACATTGCAAAATAAGGCAGCAGATGTAAATTCTCAAAGTGGACATATTCCAAACACTAAAATGAAAATAAAATGATTTTTTTCTACCTTTGTTGTCTGGTGACTGTTTTTCTGATCATGCTGGCCCAGTATCTGATTCTGCTGCTATCTGTCCTCTTAACTCCGTTTCCAGGGCTTCCTTTCCATTTATTTCTTTACTTTCCTCCTTTCTTCTTCATTTCTTGCTCTATATCCATAAATAAAAGCTGGGTCCTCCGCAGACTTGACTGTCCAGTGGATTCAGCTTCTGCCTATTTTCTCCATCCATGTGCAGTTTTTCTCCCTTTTCCTTCATCTCATCTCCTTCCTCTCTCTTCCCTCCCCTCCATCCATGTCCAGCATTTTTTTCTCTCTCCCCTCCATCCATGTGCATCTCCCTGTCTTCCCTTCCCTCCCCTCCCCTCCATCCATGTCCAACAATTCTCTCCCTGCCCTTCCTTCCATCCACCCATGTCCAGCAACCCTCCTGTCCAGCAGCTCTCCTCTCCCCTCCATCCACCTATGTCCAGCAACTCTCCTCTCCCCTGCCCTCCCCTCCATCCACCTGTGTCCAGCAACTCCCCTGCCCTCCATCCATCTATCCATCCATATCCAGTAAGTCTCCTCTCTCCCCTGCTGCCCTCCTCCATCCATATCCAGCAATTCTCCTCTCTCTCCCCTGTCCTCCCCTCCATGTCCAGCAATTTCTCCTCTCTTCCTGGGCCCTGTCCTCCCATCCATGTCCATCGATGCTCCTTTCTCCCCTGTCCACCTCCATCCATCCATATCCAGCAATTCTCTCTCCCCTACCCTCCCCTCCATGTTCAGCAATTTCTCCTCTCTCTCCCTGGGCCTTGCCCTCCCATCCATGTCCATTGATGCTCCACTCTCCCCTTCCCTCCTCCATCCATCCATATCCAGCAATTCTCCTCTCTCCCCTACCCTCCCCTCCATGTCCAGCCATTTCTCCTCTCTCCCTGGCCCTGCCCTCCCATCCCATCCGTGTCCAACCATGTCCATCGATTCTCCCCTGCCCACCTCCATCCATCCATATCAAGCATTTCTCCTCCCTCCCCTCCCCTCCATGTCCAGCAATTTCTCCTCTCTCCCTGGGCCCTACCCTCCCATCCATGTCCATCGATGCTCCTCTTTCCCCTGCCCACCTCTATCCATCCATCAAGCAATTCTCCTCCCTGCCCTCCCCTCCATGTCTAGCAATTTCTCCTCTCTTCCTGGGTCCTGCCCTCCCATCCATGTCCATCGATGCTCCTCTCTTCCCTGCCCACCTCCATCCATATCAAGCAATTCTCCTCCCTCCCCTCCATGTCCAGCAATTTCTCCTCTCTCCCTGGGCCCTGCCTTCCCATCCATGTCCATCTGCCTGCCCTCTTCTCTAGTTTAAATCTTGTATTTAAATTTACCTCCGTTGTAGCAGCTGCGCAGCGTCAGTGAAAGTGCTGCCCGCCGTCTCTAGCCTTCCCTTCACTCGTTCATGCCCTCTCAGTGTCCCGCCCTTGCAGGAAATGATGTCAGAAGAAGGCGGGACACTTAGGGAACGAGCGAAGGGAAGGCTAGAGATGACAGGCAGCGCTTTCACTGACGCTGCGCAGCTGCTGCGACGTCTGAGGTAAATTTAAATACAAGATTTGAATCCCCCAGGGTGGCGCGGGTACCGGCGCAGGAAACTGAAGGCTGGGCTGCTGTCGGGGGCCGGGAGCTGAGGTAAGTGGCGGCAGTGTCATCAAGACGTCAGCGCCCCCCTGCCAATGTCTGAGCGGGTGAAAATATTGGGGGTGCTCAAGCACCCACAGCACCCACGGAGTCGGCGCCTATAGCTGCAGTGGGAATCGATTCCAGGATCAGAGTCCACTGCACTAACCATTAGGCTACTCCTCCACTCTACCTCTTCATTGAGTACTATATACTCCAGTTCTCCTGTCTTATTTTTAAGGCTTCTAACATTTGTATATAGGCACTTCAAATTGTCTTTTTTCCTTGCATCTACAAGCTGCTTTGAAGTTAATGGGGATAATTTGCATCCTTTACTCTGCTCTCCCATTGAACACTCCTGGCTTTCTTTCACCATTATTGAAATATGTCTATTGAGATTCCCTAAAGATCCTGTTTCAATAGTATCCTTCAGTGATACTCCAAACCGAACCATGTGCTCCTGGGCAACTGTTGGCTCCCCCCCCCCCCCCCCCCCCCATTTTAGTTTAAAAGCTGCTCTATCTCCTTTTAAATGTTAGCGCCAACAGCCTGGCTCCATCCCGGTTAAGGTGGAGCCCATCCTTTCAGAACAGGCTCCTCCTTCCCCAGAATATTGCCCAGTTTCTAACAAATCTAAATCCTTCATCCCTGCACCATCATCTCAACCACGTATTGAGACTTCGGAGCTCTGCCTTTCTCTTGGTACCTCCTTTGTAGTCTAGCTCCAGTGTGGGTCTTCTCAATTCTGGTTCTGTCAGACTGAGGGCCAACACTGCTGTATTTCTCAAAAAAGTAGGCAAGGCGTGAGTAAAAACCACAGAGCAGTCACGCTCTCTTCAGACTGCATGCAAACTAAGAGTCAAAGGTGTCTTCATATAAGACAAGAAATAACAAAAACTAAGGCCCAAGGCTGGGCTCTCACCTACTCAGCCTCCAACTATGAGGTCCTCACAGCTCAAAATTCCATATCACAACCACTTGTGCTCGCTAGAGTCTCTAGCTTATAAAGGAGCAAACAACCATTCCAGCCATCCTTGGGGGAGTGAGGGGGGGGGGGGGAATGTTGTAATCCAATTGTATGTACTTTCTCTTTATTGATATGGTCCTGAGGGCAGGAACTTACAGGACTAGTAAGGGTCATGCAGAGACCCTTACATTTCTTGTGTACATAATTATTCATTTCTTAAGCACCCATTAAAGACAACTATCACCTCCAGTATTCCTTTTGTTTGTTTCTTTATTGTGCCTATTATTAATGTTCCATTCTTAAAGGTATAAGCTCAGTAAAGGAGATCCTTTACATTCTGTGTGTTTTAAGTTAAAGTTAGGAGGGTAGAGGTGTAAATTTGGACACAGATACCACTTATTGATCATGTACCTGCCTCTGGGTTTTTAGACGGTAACCCAGAGGCAGGTACATAATCAATAAGTGGTACACGAGGGGGTCAGTACACAAAAATAAGGAAAATTTCTCTCATTCCTCATAGGAAAAATCAGGAATTAATAAAAATGACTGCTGTCTGGATTATTGGAATGCACTGGGGGTTACTGGGCCCTCACAAACAGAACTGGACTTCTCAGGGGCTGAGATAGGATGGGCTGCATTGATCCCATTCTCCTTCTGAGAGAAATTTAAAAGCCCCACTGCTGCATTTATAGGCTTCTTCAGGCCTCTTCTGCTTACTGAACCAAAATCCTCCAGGCTCTTCTTGGGTCTTTTCTCGTTCTCCATGGGTTAGGCCTGGCTGGCCTAGGAGAAAAGCTCTCTCCTTCTGTCAGGTCAAACTGACCATCAGAGAGCCAGCTTCCCTTGCTGCTTCTCATAGCCTCCTGAGCGCTCTTAGGCCAGAGGTGTTTCCACAATGTTTCCACCAAGAACCTCCCCAAGCCCTAGATACAGAGTCTTAAACAGTTCCCTTAAAATTATATACTGCCCAGTGCTAATGCAGGCCCATCATCCTACCACTACTACTATTTAACATTTCTAAAGCGCTACTAGGGTTACGCAGCGCTGTACAATTTAACATAGAAGGACAGTCCCTGCTCAGAGAGCTTACAATCTAAAGGACAAATGTACAGTCAGTCAAGTAGGGGTCGTCAAAATGGGGCAGTCTAGATTTCCTGAAAGGTATAAAGGTTAGGTGCCGAAAGCAACATTGAAGAGGTGGGCTTTGAGTAAGGATTTGAAGATGGGTAGGGAGGAGGCTTAGCGTAAGGGCTCAGGAAGTTTATTCCAAGCATAGGGTGAGGCGAGGCAGAATGGGCGGAGCCTGGAGTTGGCAGTGGTGGAGAAGGGTACTGAGAGGAGGGATTTGTCCTGTGAGCGGAGATGAGGATAGAGAGGTAGTGAGGAGCTGCAGACTGAGTGCATTTGTAGGTAAGAAGGAGAAGCTTGAACTGTATGCGGTATCTGATCGGAAGCCAGTGAAGTGACCTGAGGAGAGGGGTGATATGATTATATCGGTTCAGGCGGAATATTAGATGTGCAGCAGAGTTCTGAACGGATTGAAGGGGGGATAGATGGTTAAGTGGGAGACCAGTGAGGAGTAGGTTGCAGTAGTCAAGGCGAGAGGTAATGAGAGCGTGGATGAGAGTTCGGGTGGTGTACTCAGAGAGGAAAGGGTGAATTTTGCTGATGTTAAAGAGGAAGAAGCGACAGGTCTTGGCTGTCTGCTGGATATGCGCAGAGAAGGAGAGGGAGGAGTCGAAGATGACTCCAAGGTTACGGGCGGATGAGGTTACATCACTCTTTGTCACAGCACACAGGCACAGGGAGTCAAGAATATTCCTCTTTTGTAAATATGGAAGGAACACTTTAGTGTCTTACTGTATTTATTTAATGTGAGTTTGCCCACTGGCTAGCCAAAAGACTCAATAAACCTCATGTTGAGAAAACAGAAGAAGCTATGCTAGATGTAAAATATGTATGAATAGAATAGCATATGTTGGTCATAATGAATTAGTGACTGCAAATTAGAAACAGAAACATGCAGACAAAAACTAAACTTGTTCCAGCCTCACCCTCCTTCTCTCCTTTTCTTTGCAGGACAGGAAAGAGGGAGCTGGGTTGGGACCGGTTTTTCCAGGCTTGTGCTGTCCCTCCTGTTCCTTTAATGTTGCCTGGGAGGGGAGAAGCTGGAGTAAAAGTAGAGGGTTGTTCTTTTTTGAATGAGGTTCTGGCTAGTAGAATCCTTGGGTGGAGCACAGTATGTTGATGATAAGGAAGCCCTTAGTGCCACCCACTAAATTGCTATGCACTAGGGGATTGCCTAGCATGTCTAATGGCTCTGCTGATGGACCTCAGTTTTGGCCTGTAACATCCCCTGATATTCTTATACTGAGACCCTCACCCCAGGGCTAGCAGTCCCTATGAGGCAGCACAGGTGGTTGCCTAGGGCAATAAGCTGCAAGGGGTGGCTCAAATTTGGCCATGGCCTGCCATCTCTGCCCTCCCTCTAAGCACCCACCACCACCCTGCATCTCCAGTGCAGAAAGGCTGCTGAAAATGCTACATAGCTTTATGTCTGCTGGAAGCAGCAGGAAACCCCCCACCTGCCACTGAAAAGGACTGTGAGTGAGCCCTGTCTTCCCCATCCCTTACACAGGGAGTGAAATAATACTGCCCCATTGCCTTGTAAGGGAGCTTAAACATTATGGGACAGATTCTATAAATGATGCTCAAAAATGGGCTCTGGAAAAGATCGGTGCTGAATGCAATTCCATAAAGAGTGCACACCCTTTGTAGAACAATGCTTAGCACCGATTCCCATGCCCAAACTTATGTCACCAGACTTACACCTGCTGAAACTTGGTGTAAATGCTGGCACTTAAGTTGGGTGCGCTGACCTATTGTTCTGTATCAGTACGCACAATTTTTAAGAATGCCCCTGACGTGCTCCTGCCCCTTCCATGGCCATGCCCCCTTTTGTGTCAACGTAAATCCCAATTGGTGCCAGTTAACATTGATAATTGGTTGTTAGCATCCAGTCATTGCTTCTTAATGGATCATTAGCCAGTGACATTATATGCGCATCTCAGGATCACACCCAGATCTGGGTGCCATATATAGAATTTGGGGCACCCAGTCATAATAGCCCTGACAAAATAGCCCCGACAAAAAAGACTGACAAAACAGCCTTGTAACAAAATAACCCTTGACATTTCACACCCTAACAAAATGGCCCCTTCCACAAAACAACCCTTGACAAAATAGCTTTACACAAAACAGCCCCCTAAGAAAAAAATAACACATCACAAAAATTATAATAAACTACAACTGAAATCACTGATAAAGACTCCTACCAGCATTCAATTGCATAAAGCATATCTAAATAAACAAAATTCTATAGCTACAAACTGGTATTCATGATCTGTTCTGCTATTTAAATAAACTATTCTTCCATCAACATGCTAATTTAAAAAAAAAAAAAAGCAATATTGTCACCATTTTCATAGTCTTACCAACCTTATCCTGTTTGGCAAGGTAAGATTATTAGGAAAAAAATACCCATATTCTGGGCAGCCTGATCAGGCCCTTTTGTTAGGGGGCTAATTTGTCAAGGGCTATATTGTGGGCAGGCCATTTTGACAGTGGCTGTTATGTCGGGATCTTTTTTTGTTTGGAGCTTTTTTTGTCGGGGCTGTTTTGACCAGGTACCAGAATTTGGAGGTATTTGTGGAGAGGCAGTGGTTCTCTGGGGGGAGGATGGGCAGCTTAATTTTGAAACCAAATAGGAAGGCAAACTTTCTTACTACTTAGTGTCTCCCATATATAGTGGTATCTCTCCCAATTGTCCCCTAAGTATTCAGTGGTACCTGCCAATCAGATCTTTACATATTCAGTGACACCTGACAAATATCCAGTCCCTCCATAAATTGAGTGGGGTGGTCTGGGAGAATGGCAGAAGGAACTTTACAAGAAAGTGAAGGGATCCTCAGAAGCTTAGCCGAGATTGGGTGGCGCTGCGTGAGTCTGGTAGCGCCTTGAAAATGTTGAGTAGTAGTAGTAGAGCTGGTGGGGAGAGGCGGGGCTGGTAGTTGGGAGGTGGGGCTAGTGCTGGGCAGACTTACACAGTCTGTGCCCTGACAATGGCAGATACAAATCAAGGTAAGGTATACAAAAAACGTAGCACATGAGTTTATCTTGTTGGGCAGACTGGATGGACCGTGCAGGTCTTTTTCTGCCGTCATCTACTATGTTACTATGTATCATGGAAATTCATAGCATCCTCATATCACAGGGTAAATATGTCTTTCCTGACATCTAGGATGGGCTGGAGAGAGCTTCAACAGAAACTCCAGTGCTGAGAGGACTTTTATGGTCTATGTCCCGCAAATGACAAGACGGATTTGGATAGGTGGTGGTGGCCGGCGTGGGCTTTGACGGCAACTCTCAGTAGTTGGAACATAAAGACAGAGCCAGGCATACTTACATGGTCTATGTCCCAAAAACACCAAAGAAAGACCATTATCAAGTATATAATATCATGTTCATTGCTGATTTAATCTTGAATTGATAATGAATATGACTGTTGGGCAGACTAGATGGCCATTTAGGTCTTTATCTGCCGTCACTTACTATGTTACTATGAAACCTCTTTATGACAGCATCCCTAATACATAAGTACATAAGTATTGCAACACTGGGACAGACCAAAGGTCCATCAAGTCCAGTATCCTGTTTCCAACAGTGTCCAACCAAGGCCACAAATACCTGAGAAGATCCCAGAAAAGCTCAATACATTTTATGATCCCAGAAATAAGCAGTGGATTTTCCCAAGTCAATTTAATAATGGTCTATGGACTTTTCCTTTAGGAAGCTGTCCAGACCCTTTTTATACCCCGCTAAGCTAACTGCCTTTACCACATTCTCTGGCAACGAATTCCAGAGCTTAATTACACGTTGAGTGAAGAAAGATTTTCTCTGATTTGTATTCAATTTACTACTTTGTTGCTTCATTGCATGCCCCCTAGTCCTAGTATTTTTGGAAAGAGTAAACAAATGATTCACGTCTATCTTTCCACTCCACCCATTATTTTATAGACCTCTATTATATCTCCCCTCAGCCATCTCTTCTCCAACAGCACCTTGTCTTCCAAACACTCTATTTCTTTGTTTTGCCTTGTGGGAAATGTGCTATCCCTATTGCTAGAACCACAGCAGATGAAAGGAGAAGCTAAGAGTCAAACTGAAGAAACAGTTGGGGATGTAGGGAAAGGAAAAAGTCTGTGAGCTTACATGTTTAGCAGTGAGGCTCTTCTGAAAGTATGTTTCTGTTCATATGTGTGTTTGGGAAGGGACTTTTGTGGAACATCACTTGTAAAAGAGAAGAAAGAGGGGCTGTAAGTAGTAAATTGGAACCGGCTGTGGCAATAGAAGGCTCTTTGTCTGTGGCTGAGTAAGCAAAGGCAGCGCACTTCCTGTCCAAGAGGCAGGAAGAAGTAGATTGGAACCAGACTGGCTCTGGTGAGAAGGGGATTGATGGGGGAAGGGAGCGACAGCTCTTTTTCTCTGATCTTTAATTTTATTTCAAATAATTTACAGAGTTCAAACCCTTTCAAGTTATGCCACATCTATCTATTAACATCCTTTTCAGATGCGGAAGGATGGTCTGCCTGCTCTCATCCTGCCTCAGGAGAGTACCTTCCCCTATAGAAAGTGCTTATTCAGTACAGCAAATGAAGCTTTTTATGTAGTAATGAAATTGTTTCTTATGTTTGGGTTATTTATTGCTATCGTTGACTATAAAGAGGAACTGGCGAGACTGGAGGACGCGGTGTTAAAATGGCAGATGAAATTTAGTGTGCAGAAATGAAAAAGTGATGCATTTAGGGAAAATACTTCTAACTAGAGGTATTATATTTTAGCTGATGCAGTTTTTATTCAGGTACGTTGGGTAGTTCCCTGTTTCCAGAAAAATGAAACCCAAGGCAAACAGAGCAAAGGTGAGAAGCAGCATGAACTCTGGTCCGCAGCTTCCTGCTCTAACAACTAGGTTTCTCTTTTTTTTACTCTGTCACTGAATGCACAAGAAAGACGTGCTCTGTTCTCAGCATCACTTTCTGTGGACGCAGCTTTGCTTTTGAATACTAATCACTCATTTTTATTCCATTGCCTTTGTTGGATAGAAAATAATAATAAAGAAAGTGTCCACTGAAATTCTTTACACTGTCTGTTCCAAAAACACAGCTAGGGAATGAATTGGCTTTGAATTAAAATATAAGTTACATACTGTAACACTCTCAGTAAAAAGCTACCTGGAGGCATCATTTGCTGGCAAATGCACAAGTTACAGTAAGCATACTTCGATCAAACACAGACAGGTGATTAATTTAGGAGAGGAGAACTGAAACCTTAGGATGAGAGCTTGCTAGCTGCAGCCCAGGACGGTGGATTACGGATGAGATGGTTCGTAGCAGGCATAGATAAAACTGACACATGCAGGTTCTGTAAAGAATAGCTGGAAATGATTATTCATCTCATAGCTGGCTGTAGAATTCTGATGGGAGAAGTTTTATACACCGAAAGGCACAATAAAGTAGCACTTCTCAGCAGTTGGAAACTTTGTAAACATTACAACAGTGCTGAGCTAAAAAAGCACTGCGATCATGCCCCTAAGAGAATTATAGAGCATGAAGAAGTTATGATCTCCTGGGACATTCCCATTCCAACTGATAAAAAGCTGGATGCAAGAACATGATAACAGAATGCAGGAACAGCATTGATAATAGAGATGTCCGTGCCAAAATGATTATTCTGTGGAAGTGATTATTCCATGCATTGAGTGGAGGAAGAGAAGATCCTCAAGTACCAAGTAATGTAACCGGAGACCAAGAAAATATGGCAGAAAGATACAGATGTATTTCCTATTGTATTGGGTGCTACAGGTTTGATTGCAAGGAATTTTCAAGCCCACCTTGATAAGTTGCCAATACATGTTACCTCTTATGAACTCCAGAAGGAAGCTCTCTGCAAATGCTACAGTTTGAGAGACTGGGATCATACACATACCCTGGCTTAAGAGTGAGGTTCATCACTGTCATGGTATGTGCAAAACTAATTGCAAAGCTTATATCACTATTGCCTAATAGAGCCTCAGCATTTCTTCCGCCTACTCACACTATCACAATTCAAAGGTGGAGAAAAAAGCCTCAGCACAAAAAACTCCAACCTTCTAAATACACCTCTACAGTTGAAATAACCCAGGACAAGATGCACAAAGGTCCCTGGAAAGAACCGCCTGGTATTTCCACCTTGGTAAAAATTACCTATTTGGAAATACAGGGCGATTCCCAAAGCAAGTCTCATACAAATGAGCTGCTCGCAAAAGCAGTGAGCAGCTCGATAGGACGGAGGCCAGTCAGTCAGCAAAAACTGCTTGGGGGGTGTTCTTCCAGGCTGTTATACTTGCACTATATATACATATTTAGAAGTATGGAGTTTTTTTAATGCCTATGATTGTGCTTAGGACAGAGGAGAAATTGTGCCCCTGTTTACCACTGTCACGTAAGTCTGAAGCTTTTTTCTCCACTTGTGAATTGTGATACCATAAGTAGGCAGTGGGCACACTGAGGCTCTATTAGGCAATAGTGATCTAAGCTTTGCAGTTTGTTTCTGTTGCTCCCGTTTGGACAGTATATACAAAACTAACTCATTTGGAGACACTCATTGCCCTGACCGAAATCTATGTTGAAACTTTATGGCTCCAGACGTTGAGTATGGCTTCTCTCATCCTCATTTTTGGTGCTCATGGAATCTGCCTTGGGCTACATTTCTACTTTAGAAGGCAATTTTTAAAAGGCATTTGGATAGGTAAGCCAAGCACTGTATACATCTACGTTTACCCAGACTGGGCAGGGTTGAAGAGGGTTTGCATTTGTGGGCCTATTTCATACAATAAGTACATATATGTGTAAAAAAGGTGAGGAAATTAACACATGCCAAAGAGGAGGTATAAATATGTGCACATAAATTCTCTGGAGTAATTTTCAAAATGAAAGTGCACACCATTTTGGAAATCTGCTGGCATCCGCACAGGGGAAGTATGCACATACAATATATGTGTCTCTGCAGTTACAAATCTTCTTACTGTGCCACATATTGGATACTAGAAGGGTAGCACTAAAATTGTCACGTTTCAGGATGAGTGAGCCTTGGACCACCAGGGAAAGACAGACTGTAGCAAGTGGTGGATGAGTCCCTGCAGAAGGGATTGCTCCACTAGAGGCGTCGAAGGAAGCTGTACCCAGAACTGAAATCTGAAGCTGTGCTGGAGATGGAACCAGGATTTGGAAGCGGGAGCTGTGCCGGAGCTGCAACAGGACTGCAAACAGGAACTGTGCTGGAAGCAGAAGCTGTGCTGGAACTGGAACCAGACTAGAAGTAGAAACTGTGCTGGAAGCTGAAGCTGTGCTGGACCTGGAACCAGACTAGAAGTAGAAACTGTGCTGGAAGCTGAAGCTGAGCCAAAAGCTGGAACCAGGGCTGGAAGCTGGCGCCAAGTTGGAAGCAGTGCTGGAGGCTGGAACTAGGGCTAGAAACTGGAACCAGGGCTGGAAGCCAGAACCAGGGGTAGAAGCTGAAAACGAGCTGGAAACTGGAACCAGTTATGGAAGCTAGCGCCGAGCTGGAATTTGTGCTGGAGGCTGGAACCAGGGCTGGAAGCTGAAGCTGAGATGGAAACTGGAACCAGGGCTGGAAGCTGAAGCCGAGCTGGATGCTATGCTGGAGGCTGAAACCAGGACGACCTGTTGCAAGGTAAAGAGGCGAAGAGCAGCAACTGCAGAAGGCAGCCCAGGTTGATGACATCAATGAGGGGAGGGCCTGAGCAGCATCGACCCAAATCCAGCCTCCCCCAAAGAAGCATGCACAGCTGTCAGCAGGCTGGAGGAGGGAGCAGTGCAGAGGGCAGTGGAGCACATCGCATGGGGCCCCGACCGGAGGTAAGGGAGCGTAGGAGCACCATGACACAAATGTGGAGAGACTTTGCTCTTTGTAGCAAGATCCTAATGAGTGTTCATGGCGAGGGGGAAGGGCAGCACTTAAGGGTCTAAATACAAGCCTGGAGATCTTCAGATTAGCCTGGAGCTTCCCTCATTCAAAGTTCCTTCCTGCTTCTGTTGACCAACTCACTGTCTAGCGATGCCTCTGACATTGGATCACTATGGTGCTCATTTTTGAAGCATATGGACGTCTCAAAGTCCAGTACGGATGTCCATGTGCTTGAAACATCCAAATCCTGATTTTGAAAAAGCAGAATAGGGACTTCCAAAGCTGCAGTATGTCCAAATAGCAAGGGGGCATGTTCTGCGTATGTTTTGGGTGAGACTTCAGCAGGTCTGAAATCCGGACGTTCAACAGCGATTATCAAACGGGATGAAGTGTTCATGTCTAAAAAGAAGGATATCATTATTTAGACCTGTTTCACTCACGTCTAGGCAGGGCTGGTCTTAGCAAGTGCGGGGCCCTGTGCAGACCAATTTGGTGGGGCCCCACCCTAGCTCCACCCCATTGATAAGATTATTCCATTTTTAGAAATGTTTTTTTATTTATGAAATTTCAAATAAAGACAAATGAAGCTAAACTTGTAAAAAAAAACGGATTGAAATAATAAGCACCAGGGGCGTATCTGCGTGGGGCCACAGGGGCCTGGGCCCCCGCAGATTTCGCCCTGGCCCCCCTCCCCCGCCGTCAACCCTCCCCCGCTGCTACTTTTGCTGGCGCCGAGGTCCGACCCGCAATCTCCGTTTTTCGTCTACCTCCGTGGCCATGCTTCCAGGAAGTAACGCTGCAGTGCTGATTCGTGAATCCAGTTCGGCGTCGTCAGACGTCGAACTGGATTCAACGAATCAGCACTGCAGCGTTACTTCCTGGAAGCATGGCCACGGAGGTAGACGAAAAACGGAGATTGCGGGTCGGACCTCGGCGCCAGCAAAAGTAAGCAGCGGGGGAGGGTTGACGGCGGGGAGGGGGGTGGAGAGAGGCGGCGGCGGGGGGGGGGGGGGGGAGGGAGGGAGGCAAAAATGTGCCCCCCCTCTCTGGCTGTGGCCCCCCCTACCGCCGGATTCCAGATACGCCCCTGATAAGCACAATGCTATCATGAAACCTCCCCTCCCCAGAAGTGGAGTGGCCGAGCCACGGGATCATCATGAATGATGCGGACGGTCGTCCGAGGCGAGCGGAGGTCGGAGCGGTGGCAGAGCGGGGCCCCCTTAGGCAAGGGGCCCTATGCGGCCGCCTTGGTCGCCTCTGCCTGAGACCGGCCCTGCGTCTAGGGTACAAAAAAGTGCCCTGATTGCAGTGTTGTTTAGTAACTAAGTAAATGTAACTAGTTAGTGTTCTTAAGCAAAAGTTTTCTTACTTTTAATGATAAAGAAGTGCAGGATAACAATTGTTACTTTTACAGTAATTTAAGTAATAGTTTTGCCGAGTTCTACCACGTTTACTCTGTTACATCTGATGCTTGCAGATAAAAGTAAAAGATGTAATGACGATTCCTCAGTAAACTAACGAAACAACAAAACCGGGAAGAGGATTTTGCTATTGCAAACCTTGTCACACAAACAGTGGATCATCTCATCTTAAATTTTTCTGTTCAGTGAATATAACCTATAAGAACAGTGGAGTTACTTGTGTTTGTTGAACTGGTTAGTGGCCTCCAGCCAAACAGAACAGTGATGAGTTGGGTCACATGGAGATGAAGCTGGTAGCAATTCTTGGTGATCAGACATATGTCTCTACCACAACAGACTGCACGTCATCCCATGGGAAATTTTACATTGGGGTAACTGTCCACTGGATTGATAAGAGTCTTTAGGGAGGAAGTCTGTTTGTCTGGCCTGAAGACTTTCCACATATTTGACGTTCTTGCATCAGTTCTAAAAGATATTTAAACAGAGTTTGCCATCAGATGAAAAACTGTTAGAACAGACAATGATTCCAATTTTGTGAAAGTCTTCTTTGCAATTGGACAGCGTGATGATGATAATGAAGATAAAGATGAAGATGCAAGTGGTGAATTAGACAGCGCTACTTCTAATGCAGATAATAATGACAGTAATGATAAAGTACTCTTTGCTATATGGAACTCAAGTGTTTCAGAGATTCCCTTGGTCATAAACTGCAGAGCCAGTCAGAAGACATTAGTAAGATTGCAATCTGGTCTGATTTGAAGGAACTTTATCAGACTGAGCAATCCATTTTCTGCTAGTGTAGTTGTTGAATCTTTTAGCTGTGCTTGATTAAGGACTCACAAGCGCACTCACATTAGTGACAGTCATTTTCAAAAATGTAGTTTTACTAAAAGCAAAGTGGATTGAATTCTAGAGCAATGAAGTTGTTGGTAACAACGTTAATAATAATTGCATTCACTGTTGTTGCAGGTACTTTTACCTTTTTACTAAAAAGTATTAAGCAATAACTTTTACTTAAGTCAAATTTTTTAATGTGTTCACTGTACTTTTTACTTTTACTTAAGTATTAAAATCTACATTTATTGCTACTTTCACTTAAGTACTTTGAACAACACTGCCTGATTGAGCAGCTGACCACTGGAGGGATTAAGACATGACTCCTTAATCCCCCCCCCCCCCCCCCCCCCATGGTTGCTGTCCCCTCCCCTTTCCCCTGAAAGTGAAACCAGAAGGGGATAGCAGGCTGTTTGACAGCTTTAGGTATTTTGAGCATTCTGAATGGAGCAGCATGCAGACCTGGTAGTGGTTAGTGCAGTTGATTGTAAACCAAGAGATCCAGGTTCAAATCCTACTTTAACTGTTTTTCATTTTTTTTAAATTGTCAGCCCTCCAGGAACAGAAAAATACCTACTGTACCTAAATATATAAGCCACCTGCAGTGGAGTACCAAGGGCAGGGCGGTCTGCCCCAGGTGCTGCAAGGGAGTGCAGGGAGCAGCCATGCGGCTGTCGACTCCACCGGTTCCCTGCTCCCTCTGACATTACTTCCTGTTCTGGCGCAGGAAATCGGCATAACCAACAGCTGCACAACTGCTCCCTGCACCCCCAGGAGGTATGAGCAATGCGCTTGTTGAGGGGGAGGTGATGCACCGGGGGCGTGCTGTGATTTGTTGGGGGGAGTGGTGGTGATGTGTCAGGGGGGGGGCGCAGTGGCAATCCATCCCAGGTGGCAGCTGACCTAGGAACACCACTGGCCACCTGCAAGCCTGAAGGCTATTAAAGTGATGTACATTCAGGTACAGTAAGTATTTTTCTTTCATGGAGGGCTCACAATTACAAAAGTGTGGGATTTGAACCTAAGTCCCTTGATTTATAGTCCATTGCACTAACTACTAGGCTGCCCTTCTGCTCTGCCTGGATGTCTGTTTGGCCACTTCATAAGATTGCTCCATACAGACATCCATGTCCCTCGTCCATATCATGTATTTTTCCTGTTGGAAAATACATGTGAGATGGATGTCCCCATTCAGACTTGGATTCCTTTCAAAAATACCCTCCACGTGATTGTTGAACATGTCGGTGTCCATTGGTGCATCAGACGTTGGATCACCGTGCATCATATCAGGGTCTGATAGAGCTAACCGACACCAGCCCCCTCATTCTAAAGCTTATGCACCCAACTTGATGCTTAGCAAGCTGCGTGCCCAAGCAAGGTCAGTTCTGTGTGTAACAGAATTGAATAGTTAGATGGTAACTGGCTTTAACAAACAATTATTGGCTATAATTGGGATTAATTGGTGTTAATTAACAGTTATGTGTTGGTATGTTATAAAATGTGCATTAAGTTTCCATAATGCACCACCGCAGGGGAGTGTGGCCCTGGGAGGGGCATGGGTGGGTCAGGGCATGCCTGGCACTTGCGTGCACATCTTATAGAATGCTTTCAGTTAAACACTTAATGGTCTACAGTTTAGTGCAAGTATTTAGCTTGTGTAAGTAGTCGCACTTAAAGTTAGGCGCATAGCTGCGGACTTATGCTAGTATTCTATAGCAGCAATTGCTGTTATAGAATTCATGCTCAGCATGTAATATCTTGGTTCCCAACTTTAGACATGCTATGGAGAATTCCCCCCCCCCCCCCCCCCCCCCCCCCCCCCACCCCCACTGTCACTAGCATTTCTGTTCATAATCAGTACCTGGATCAACGCTAATGGCATGAACATATAGGTGCACTGTTATTGTTGAGCATTAGGTAGTTAAGGGAGTGGATTGTGCGTGGGGCATGTGCAGAAAAGCTCTCTCTCGCCGGGATACAGCAAGGTGGGGGTGGAAAAAGCACAGGGCCAGAAGAGAAGCAGGATGCCAGCAAAAGAAAGGAAGGGGAAAGGTTTGCTTTGTAATCTTAATTCTGAAACTTGAGAGGAGGAGTTCCAGCTGCTTTTCTTCCTGTAACCACCCATCTACAAAGTGGAAATAGGAGGGCAGCTGAGGAGACTTGTGGATCACTCCTCTGAGTCCCACACGTGGATCAGCTTGTCTGCTTACTCTCCTGCTCCGATACTGAGCCACCAGGCCAGCCAAATCTCTGTCACGTCAGCTGCTTCTGGCCACTCCAGCTCAACACAAACACCCTAATGCCAGCTCCAAGCTGGTGTGGGGCTCACAGTGGTAAGGGCACCCTTGTTAGCTGTGCTGTTCACTGAGCATCAACAGGACTAGGAAATGGCCTCTTCTGCATCCTTTTAGACTACATTTGCATGCTCATTGCACTGTTCTTCGTGCTCGTCAGTTTCCGCGCTCCCAGCCTCTGAGCATTGTACACTTGTAAATTCGGGCGCTAGTCTGGTGCTAATTTATTTATTACATTTGTACCCCATGCTTTCCCACATACAGCAGGTTCAATGTGGCTTACGTAGTAAAGAAGCATTACAAAGGACATGTAATAAGAATATTATAAACTGTGAAAAGCACAGTGGCAACAAAGCCCAAGAATATATGAATTGTAATAGGGAAGGTACTACTACTACTTAGCATTTCTATAGCGCTGCCAGGGTTAAGCAGCGCTGTACAAGTTTAAACATGTGGAAGGACAGTCCCTGCTCAAGAGAGCTTACAATCTAAAGGTAAAAACTATGTAGTCAGTGTAGGTATCAGGAATGGGAAGGTGGTTAGGCGCCAAAAGCAAGGGAGAAGAGATGGGGCCTTGAGTAAGACTTGAAAAATGGGCAGGGAGGGCGCATGGCGTATGGGCTCAGGAAGTCTGTTCCAGGCATAAGGTGATGCGAGGCAGAAGGGGCGGAGTCTGGAGTTAGCGGTGGTGGAGAAGGGTACAGAAAGGAGTGATTTGTCCTGAGAGCGGAGGTTACGGGTGGGAACATATGGGGAGAGGAGGGTAGCGAGGTAATGGGGGGCTGCAGATTGAGTGCACTTGAAGGTCAATAGGAGAAGCTTGAACTGTATATGGTAGCGGATCGGGAGCCAGTGAAGTGACTTGAGGAGAGGGGTGATTTGAGAGTATCGGTTCACGCGGTAGATAAGATGTGCGGCGGAATTTTGGACAGATTGAAGGGGGATAGGTGGCTAAGCGGGAGGCCAGCAAGGAGAAGGTTGCAATAGTCAAGACGAGAGGTAACGAGCGAGTGGACGAAGGTTCGGGTGGTCTGTTCAGAGAGGAATGGGCGAATTTTG
The DNA here is from genome assembly GCF_901765095.1 of Microcaecilia unicolor. Lineage (NCBI taxonomy): Eukaryota > Metazoa > Chordata > Amphibia > Gymnophiona > Siphonopidae > Microcaecilia > Microcaecilia unicolor. Next base: position 183,474,042 of record NC_044036.1, on the reverse strand, counting down.
CTAATATTATAGAGGAAGAAGCGACAGATCTTAGCTGTCTGCTGGATATGGGCAGAGAAGGAGAGGGAGGAGTCAAAAATGACTCCGAGATTGCAGGCTGAAGAGACGGGGAGGATGAGGGCGTTGTCAACAGAGACAGAAAGTGGGGGAAGAGGAGAAGAGGGTTTGGGTGGAAAGAGAAGGAGCTCAGTCTTTGCCATGTTCAGTTTCAGATGTCGGTTGGACATCCAGGCAGCGATGTCTGAAAGGCAGGCTGAAACTTTGGCCTGGGTTTCGACTGTGATGTCGGGAGTGGAGAGGTAAAGCTGGGTGTCATCAGCATAGAGATGGTACTGGAAACCATGTGATGAGATCAACGAGCCCAGGGAAGAGGTGTATATCGAGAAAAGAAGCGGTCCAAGGACAGATCCTTGAGGGACCCCAACAGAGAGCGGGACGGGGGTGGAAGAAGAGCCATTAGAAAATACTCTGAAGGTGCGTTGGGAAAGATACAAGGAGAACCAGGAGAGGACGGAGCCCTGGAACCCAAATGAGGACAGTGTGTCAAGAAGTAAATTATGATTGACGGTGTCAAAGGCGGCAGATAGGTTGAGGAGGATCAGGATGGAATAGTGACCTTTGGATTTGGCAAGGAACAGGTCATTGCAGACTTTAGAGAGTGCTGTTTCTGTTGAGTGTAGTGGGCGAAAGCCGGATTGAAGTGGGTCGAGGACGGCCTGAGAGGAGACAAGGATAGACAAGGATAGGATAGAAAAGGTAAAATGGGAGGAGATTGGGAGGGATATGGTAAAAAAGGATGGAGAGGAAAAGATTGGAGATTGAGTACAAGGGGATTTGAAAATGAGGTGAGAGGTATAATTAGTGTCAGAGCAGGAGTATTGTAGGTGGGCTGATAGAATTAAGTTGGTCCATTAGGGTAAGCTTGCTTGAAAAAATGGGACTTCAACATTTTCCTGAATGGTAAATAGTTGTTAATTGCTCGGATGGGTCTTGGTAGAGCATTCCAAAGCTGACTACCCAAAAAGGAGAAACTTGATGCATAGTAGGTTTTGTATTTGATACCTTTACAGTTGGGAAGGTGTAAATTGAGATATGTTCGGGATGACATTGATCTGTTTCTGATAGGAAGGACTATCAAGTTGTTCATGTAGTTAGGGGATTCTCCTGATATGATCTTATGGATCATTGTAGGACCTTGAAGTATATTCTCTCTTTTTTTAAAATGTTTTATTTATAACCATTTAAATTTTTACAAGCGATAAAACAACTTGCCAGAAATACAGAGAAAGTAATATATAGGAATTATTTCAGTCAGGTAATTCTATTCTCTTCCTTAGACCACTAAATAGGGAGAGTGAAACAAGACAAGGAGATAAATTAAACAGAAAAAAAAATGTGGTATTAACCTGATTATCCCCAGATATTACTCGTCTAATTCATTATTCCACATTGATCATCTGGTTGGCTTCTTCAAGGCCAATACGGTGTATAGTCAAATCATTTCATTGAAAACATACTTATAGTCCAATATTAGTTAGATATAATAGATCTGATTACATTCTTTCTCTTTTAAAAACCAGAAGTTATTTAACAATACATATACTTAAGGCTCTAATTCAAATCGCACTGATTAAAGTAATCCCAGTTTCACAGGCTTCACTTCTTTAAAGTAATAATTGAGGAAATATTTCTGAGGAAAACTTTAGGAGTCATACCCGGAACTCTGGGGAAAAACAATAGTCTCAATATTAATCATCTATAATAATATTCATTTTATTATTCAAAGTTTCTGGTTTATTATCATTTTCAAAATCATAACCACTTCTTGCTCGTGTAGAATCATTTGTTATATCAATTTTTTACTCTCAAAGGGTTCAGTTAAATTGTCCATGTAAGTCTGTAATAAAATTATATCTGAAACAAAATTATTTACTTCCACAGTTAGGTCCCGAAGCGCCTTCCAGATGGTATTCAATGTAACCTCCATGGGAGCCAAAAACTCCAAGTTGATTTCTCTTAGGTGTTTAGGAGTGGTTCCGCCGATTCGGGTTCTGCTGTAAAGGTCCTTCATTTCAGCATATGCCTCTAACTCACTCCTCCACTCCTTTGGGCATGGTGGTTGAATAATTCGGGAGCGATGGAGTTGTTTTTTCCAGGTCCAGGTCTGGCGCTAATCAAAGGACTCTGTAACCCTTTCATCTGTGGGCAGTTCATCGCACAGCAGTCCTGCACTTGCTGCTCAGGGGACAAAGCGCTGGCCATCGGCGGTTAACCACCGGTTGTCTCCTTCCTCTCAGTTAAGGTAACTGCAGTTGCAGAGAGGAAATTTACGTAAAGAATACAAAACTTCAGAGGGCAGCTGGGCTGTTGGGCATATGAACTTCAGGTCGCCATCTTACCACTCTCCCAGTTTGGGACACTCATTGTCTGGTTTCTCCTCAGAGGCCTGTCTGAAAATGGGTACCCTTCAGCATAGCCCTCTGAGTCATTGAAACACAGAAGCCCCTCCACCACTACAAGGTGGTGTCCCTTCGGAGGGGGAAGTATATTCTCTCTTTGATGGGGAGCCAGTGACGTTTCTCTCGAAGGGGTGATGCGCTTTCAAATCTTGGCTTGCCAAAGATAAGTCTGGCTGCTGTGTTCTGGGCAGTCTGAAGACTTTTCAGGACTTGGGTTTTACAACCTAGGAAAACACTGTTGCAGTAATGACTGTGGATTGAACCAGGTTCCGGAAGGTGTTCAAGGGAAGATAAGATTTCACTCGCTTCAGAATCCACATCATATTGAACACTAGGAAAAAATGCCCGTTTCTGAGCGCAATGAAACGGGCGCTAGCAAGGGGCCCCCTCCCTCCCTCCCTCCCTCCCTCCGTCCCTCTGAGCTACTTGCCTTGTTCGCTCTGGCGTTTCCGTTTCGGCCCTCGTCGAGTGTCATAGCTCCACCCTCGACGTCATGATGTTTTGACGCGAGGGCGGTGCAGACACTCCAGTGCACACCGGATATCTCGGGCGCCTCAACTTCCGTGGAGGCTTCAGAACGTTGGGGTTGCCTTTTATATAGAGAGATTTTTTTCGTGATGATCTTAACGTGGTTATCGAAGGATAAGTGGCTATCTATCATAAGTCCAAGAATCTTTAGGCTATTGGAGATAGGGAGAGTTATATCTGGGGAGTATTGAGATGAAAGGACTAGGCATTGTGTTTTTTCTTTATTTAATTTCATCTTGAAGGCATTAGCCCAGGAGGTTATGGTGGACATGTCTTCTAGTGCCTTTATTTGGCAGCTCGACTCCTCCTAGGTGGTCTCCCTCTTAGCATGTGCTTATCACTTAAGCCAATTGATAGTCGAGTCAGATTGCTATGCAAAACCTCAAGACCTGTAGGTAGAGTGGACATGTTTTGATAACATGTTCCACTGTCTGGTTGCCCCCACGGGGGTTGTGCAAATCACCTCTGAAGTCCCAATGTCATTCATTGAATTCAAATTGACCACAGCCCAACCGACATTGCCACTACTAAACCAGTACCATACCAGTTTATATTCCGCTATATCTCCATAGGATTCATTGCAGATTACAGAAAGAGAAAACATCTCAGTCAGATGGAACTAAATTGATTGTATGTCTGAAAAGAAAAAAGCCTTCAGTTGTTTTCTAAAGATAAAATAAGACCAAATAGATCTAATCTGAAATGGTATATCATTCCAAATTTTTACTGCTAAGTATTGAAAAGAATTACTCAAATATTTCTTGAATCTAACTCCTCTAGGAAACAATGAAGTAATAGTATTAATTCCATGAGAGGCACACCTTGCAGATAATAAGGTTTAGAAATTTTGAGAGACAGACAGAATTTTGACCAGCCAAAGTTTTAAAAACCATACAAGCCATTTTGAACTTAATGCGTCAAATAACCGGAAGCCAGTGCAATTTTTCGAAAAGAGGAGTCGCAATCAACGCAGAAAGTGAAAACCAGGTTTTCAGCTCACAGAATCTTGTACATATCCAGAGTGGCGTGTGAGACTGCCACTAGGAGGTCAGATGCACCATTTTAAACTGGATGCCTCATGCCCCTCACCCCCCACACACCAGCTGGAAAGATCTGGGGAGAGCCATTGGGGGGGGGGGGGGGGGGGTCAGATGGGTCTGACTAATGTTAGGGGTCCGGGGCAGAATTGGAAAGGGGTATAACTGATGGTGTAGGGAAGGGGGATTTTCACGAGGGTAACTTAGACCCCCTTCACAGATAGCGGACCTAACTTGGGACTGCTATCTAATTCCCGCAGCTGTGATATTCCTGTCTGCAGCAACATCTGATTTAAAACCTTGAGACCATCTTTTTATTATTATTTTGTTGCTGCTCCTGTTGCACATGCTGGCGAATACCCTCGCGTACCTGCACATCTTTAAACCTATATTTTAAGAGACACTGCATTCCCCAGAGCCCTTTTTAAAGTACAGGGAGAACCTGGATGGCTTACTTCCCTTAAAATCAGCTTTCATATATGTATAAAGGGCCAGATTCAATAAACTGGGGGAGGGGGGAATCTGTGCTAAACACCCGGAGCATTTTTAAAGAATAGGGCCTACAGCCAATTCCCGCACCCAACTTTGGATGTCAGGTGAAACATGGTGCGCAAGTTTGATGTGTAACCCTGGTATTCTATAATTCTGCGCCTAAATATTTGGAATGCCCCGACCCACCCATGCCCCTCCCTTGGGGGTTGCAGGCGAGACACTTTGGGTGCACAGTGTTAGAGAATAATGCATAGCCAGATGCCTGTGTAAATCTAAATTAGTTCTAATTATATGCCAGTTAACGCTAATGCCATTATTTGGTTGTTTGCACCCAATTGACTAATTAATTTACACAAGCCATCTGGGCTCCGTGCCCAACTTTGGTTGACCTATATAGGATCTTGGGAAAGTCCAGTTTTTATTATTTGCAATTTTTCAATTCAGGATCAGTAGCACCAGGGGCTGTTGGCAAAATAGTTCACACCCTCCACTCCTCAACTGGCACTCAGTAATTTAGTCCAGGCCAGAGTCTTTAAGCAACAAAAGCACAAAATCACAACTAGGGAAGGCTAAGAACAAAATAACACCAAACATTTCTAGTCAGTTCTTTTTCTTTCACTCCCAAGAGGGCTCCTCTTTCTCTCTTTTTCTTCTGAACACCATCAGAGCTGATTTAAACCAGATGTGGTCACTGCTGTCCTTTTAGAGGATATCCCAGGAGCAGGCCAGGATAGTCTAATTTTGTAGTTCTTATTTTCTGTAGTCTTGAGAACTCACTTCTTGGCTTTTGTCTTTGTGTAGATCCCTGGGTTGTACGATGTGTCCTGGCCTGCTTTCTCAGGACCAGGGTTCCCTGTTCTGTTTCTCCAGCTGCTCAACTCTTTTCTCCGAAGCAGCAGTGTGCCGGCTACCTGTTCCATATCACACTTCCAAGCCAGTACAGAAGCCTAAGCAAACCCCAGTCATTTCTCAACGCTTCTTTACCCCTTATGGCATAATGGCTGGGCTACCCAAAGTCTTTGATCCCCTCACACATATTAGGGGTGAATGCTGGGGTGGTCCGGGGAGAAGCTGCAAGTTACCCAGACCCTGTTTCCTCCCCCAGTTTTCAGTGGCAGTACCTGGATAACTGTTCAGTTAAACAGTATAAAGGCTGTTCATAATCGATGGTACCTGAATAACTCGGCAGCTGCCTTGTGACAGATGTTCAATGCTGCTTCCCTGATACTGAGTATTTGGGGTTAATTCAGCCGGCAGTGGCCAGTGCTTAAAAACAACCAGATAGCCTGTAGGGGGCTGATGTTCAAAACGTAATGCTGGTGTTAGAGGTGATTAGCCCCGGACTACTTCGCACATTACTTAACTACGTAATGCAAGGGTCCACATTAGGAATGACCACTCCGGAAAGGGATCTAGGCATCATTGTTGATGGTACATTGAAACCCTCTGCTCAGTGTGCAGTGGCAGCTAAGAAAGCAAATAGAATGTTAGTTATTATTAGGAAAGGAATGGAAAACAATAATGAGAACATTTATAATACCTTTGTATCGCTCCATTGTACAATTGCATCTCGAATATTGTGTTCAGTTCTGGGCACCACATCTCAAAAAAGATATAGTGGAATTAGAAAAGGTACAGGGAAAGGTGAAGAAAATTATAAAGGGAATGGGACGACTTCCTATGAGGAAAGGCTAAAGCGGCTAGGCTCTTCAGCCTGGAGAAAAAAATATGATAGAGGTCTAAAAAAATAATGAGTGGAGTGGAACGGGTAGATGTGAATCGCTTGTTTACTCTTTTCAAAAATACTAGGACTAGGGGGCATGCAATGAAGCTACAAAGTAGTAAATTTAAATTGAATCGTAGAAAATTTTTCTTTACTCAACATGTAATTAAATTCTGGAATTTGTTGCCAGAGAATGTAGTAAAAGCAGTTAGCTTAGCAGGGTTTAAAAAAATGGTTTAGATGACTTCCTAAAGGAAAAGTCCATAGACCATTATTAAAATGGACTTGGGGAAAATCCACTAAGCAGCATAAAATGTATTGTACTGTTTTGGGATCTTACCAGGTACTTGTAACCTGGATTGGCCACTGTTGGAAACAGGATGCTGGGCTTGGTGGACCTTCGGTCTGCCCCAGTATGGCAATACTTATGTACTTATGTATGTAGAATGTTCAGAGGACTATAGCACGGGAAACAACGTGCACACCGAATATAAAAGTATTCAAACTGATGTTAACGAGGTCATTTGGTATTTCCTCTCAATGCTCAGAGAACAGCGCAGAAACCAATGGTGCCCTTAACACTTGAAACTTACTGCCAGCTCGAGAATGGCGTTGAAGATTCTGAAAACAGGATTTGTTCAGAATTTCTCACTTTGAACTGCTGTTGTTTTTTTCCAGAAGCAGAAGGAAACCTGTGCAGCCTATAAATGCTTATAATGAGAAACAAATGTATGTGAGTCCGAGCAAAGCAGAAAGTGTAAGCATAAATCGGCACCATTCTTGTGTTTAAATATGAGTTTTTCAGGTGAAAACAATGTTTGAAATACTTATATTTAAAGGCACAGAAAAGCAGCGCTGATATGCACTTGCAGTTGCGGTCTTGACTGGGCATGTGGACAAGAACTGTGCTCACCGTGAAACTGCTGTGTGCATGCGCCAGGCACATTCTTCCCCCTTGCGTTCAGTTTTATAGTGCGCATATAATTTGAATTCCATTTGCTTTGAGCATTGGAGAGCTAAGTTTCTATACTGTTCTTGCGCTGTTGGCTTTAGTTTAGTTTATTCGTACTTGATATACCACCTTTCCCAAACTGTGCAGATCAAAGCAGTTTACACAAAAGTTTAAATCATGGAAAGGGAAATTAACTACAATAAAAAAAATACAGGAAAGAAAATGGGAGATAAATTCATACCAAAGAACCAGAAGGAAAGGACGGGAAGATGGGAAACAGGAAGAGGAAGGGGAGGACAAGGGGAAGAAAAAGAATAGGATACTCCTAGAATGAGTGTGGGCACCGAACAATAGATTAAGTACAATGAAAGGCCAATTTGTAAAGCCAAATGGATATCCTTTGGGAGTGAGTTCCAATAATTGGGTGCAGCAAAGAAGAAAGCAGAGTGACGGGTACATTCCAAGCTAGCCTTCTTAGGGCCAGAGAGAATCGGTCAGTGGTCATGAAGAGATCTCAGTACACAAGCTGGAGAATAGGGGATAGCGAGCAAAGCAAGATAACCGGCGAGACCAAATCGAAAAGTCTTAAAAGTGAGTAAAAGAAGCTTGAAGATGACTCCCTGTTCAGTTGGCAACCAATGATGCTTCTCAAGCAGAGGCAATGAGCTATCAAAACGGTGAGTGTGACAAGGAGTCTAATTGCTGTGTTTTGAAGAGATTGCTGCTGTCGCTTAACATTTAAAACATTTTTTTACAAATGGACGAGATATGTTGGTCAAAAGAAAAATGAGAATCTAAAGTTACTCCTAGATAACAGAAGGAATTACTGGAGGAATATCTGTTCCCATGAGGCAACGAGGTGAGGTAGGTATAGAGGGACTCTCGGTAAACCAACGCGCAACCGTTTTTTGCGGATTTAAGATCATTTTGTGATCGGACAACTATGAAGCGATAGATGTAAGACATTTCTGAAGAGGAGAGATGTCTGGGGAGTTTGGATCTGTAGGAAAAAGAAGCAAGATGTTGTCTGCATAGAAGTGACAAGAGATACCTAGTGATTGGATGAGGGTAGCTAAGGGACTAAGAAAAAGGTTAAAAAAGTAATGGTGACAGGATGGAGCCCCGGGGAACTCCACAGGGAAGAGAGTGAGGAGAGGATCCTGACAAGTTGACAGCTATCTTATATGAATGGTCAGAGTGGAACCAGGAAAGGACAGTGCCTTGAAAACCTAAAGAAGAGAGATAAGCTAATAGAAGTGAGTGATCCACCAGATCAAATGCCTCAGATAAATCAAGGGAAACAGCAATGATTATATTGTGCCTACCTAAATGTGTGTAGATTTCACTCAGCAGACTTGCTAGAACAGTTTCTGTGCTGAATTGGGCCCAAAAGCTGGATTGCCTAGGGTGAAGAGCAAAGGGGTCTTCTATAAGTACATGCCATACTAGGACAGACCAAAGGTCCATCATGCCCAGCATCCTGTTTCCAAAAGTAGCCAATCCAGGTCTCAAGTACCTGGCAAGATACCAAAACAGTACAATATATTTTATGCTGCTTATCACAGAAATAAACAGTGGGTTTTCCCCATTTTAATAATGGTCTATGGACTTTTCCTTTAGAAGCCGTCCAAACCTTTTTTAAACCCGCTAAACTATAACCGCCTTTACCACATTCTCTGGCAACGAATTCCAGAGTTTAATTACACTTTGAGTGAAGAAAAACCTTTCTCTGATTCATTTTAAATTTACTACTTTCTAGCTTCATTGCATGCTTCCTAGTCCTATTATTTTTGGAAAGATTAAACAGACGATTCACATCTACCCATTCCACTTACTCATTATTTTATAGACCTCTATCATATCTTCCCTCAGCCATCTTCTCCAAGCTGAAGAGCACTAGCTGCTTCAGCCTTTCCTCATAGGGAAGTTGTCCCATCCCCTTTATCATTTTCATTGCCCTTCTCTGAACCTTTTTTAATTTCACTATATCTTTTTTGAGATCCGATGACTAGAATTGAACACAATATTTGAGGTGTGGTTGCACCATGGAGCGATACAAAGTCATTATAATGTCCTCATTTTTGTTTTCCGTTCCTTTCCTAATAATACCTAACATTCTATTTGCTTTCTTAGCCGCTGCAGCACACTGAGCAGAAGGTTTCAACGCATCATCAACGATGACGCTTAGATCCCTTTCTTGGTCCGTGACTCCTAACATGGAACCTTGCATGACGTAGCTATAATTGGGTTCCTCTTTCCCACATGCATCACTTTGCACTTGCTCACATTAAACGTCATCTGTCATTTAAACACCCAGTCTCCCAGTCTTGTAAGGTTTTCTTGTAATTTTTCACAATCCTCTTGCAATTTAACAACTTTGAAGAACTTTGTGTCATCAGCAAATTTAATTACCTCACTAGCTACTCCCATCTCTAGGTCATTTATAAATATGTTAAAAAGCAGCAGTCCCAGCAGTGGGGGGACGGGGACCTCTAGGAAACCCCACTATCTACTCTTCTCTATTGAGAATACTGACTAACCCTACTCTCTGTTTTATATCTTTTAACTACTTTTTAATCCACAATAGGACACTACCTCCTATCCCATGACTCTCCTCTGGTGTCTTTCATGAGGTACTTTGTGAAACGCCTTTTGAAAATCCAGATACACAATATCAACGGCTCACCTTTATCCACATGTTTGTTTACCCCTTCAAAGAAATATAATAGATTCGTGAGGCAAGATTTCCCTTCACTAAATTCAGGTTGGCTTTGTCTCATTAATCCATGCTCTGTAATTTTATTCTTTATAATAGTCTCTACCATTTTGCCTGGCACTGATGTCAGGCTCACCGGTCTATAATTTTCCGGATCTCCTCTGGAACCTTTTTTAAAAATTGGCATTATCATGGTGGGTGACATGTGCTTCATCTGGTGGTCGTGTCCTCAAGCACAAGAATTCAGGACTAATGTTTTGAAATTTGTTTTCTCTCTCACCAAAATTTCATACTCCCTGAAGTTAGAACTCTGTCTCCAGCACTTCAGGCCGCGAGTGTGAAGGTGGCTATACAACAGCTAGTTTCACATGTGTTTGTAGCGAGTAAGTTGATACTTGCAGGCAGTGGCAATCCTAGCCGGCATGACACCCGGGGCGGACCAACACCCCCCCCCCCCCCCCCCCCCCCCCCGTTGGTACGGCACTGCTTGCAGGGGCCTGGAAGAAACCTACTTTACTGGGACTTGGAGCTGTTCTGCGGAAGTTAGCTCATATTCATTTGATGTCTAAATTAATGGCTCTACATAGTGGACAAATATTGGCCTGTTCTCACATCTGGGATCCTTATGTGCACTGGAATGCTCATCCTGACTCTTCTCTATCCATTTTGTAGTTGGTTTGCTTGGGGGGGGGGGGGATTGATTGGGGAGGAAGTGGGGGGGATTTATGGTTATGTGAACCAATTGCTACTTCAGTACTCACCAACTGTTTTCGGTTGTTCGGTGATCTCTTTGATGAGTGTTGTATTGTTGCATATATTTTGTATGATTAAGCTTCAATAAAAAACTTTTTAAAAAATTGGCACTACATTGGCTACCCTCCAATCTTCCAGTACCATGCTCAATTTTAAAGATAAATTACATATTACTAACAATAATTCCGCAAGTTCATTTTTCAATACTATCAGTACTCTGGGATGAATACCATCCAGTCCAGGAGATTTGCTACTCTTCAATTTGTCAAATTGTGCCATTACATCCTCTAGGTTTATAGAGATTTCATTCAGTTTTTCTGACTCGTCAGCTTTGAATACCATTTCTGGCACCGGTATCTCTCCCAAATCTTCCTCGGTGAAGACTAAAGCAAAGAATTAATTTAATCTCTCTGCTATAGCTTTGTCTTCCCTGATTGGCCCCTTTACCCTTCGGTCATCTAGCAGTCCAACCGATTCTTTTGCCGGCTTCTTGCTTTTAATATAACTAAACATTTATTACTATGTGTTTTTGCCTCCAACACAATCTTTTTTTCAAAGTCCCTCTTTGCCTTTCTTATCAGTGCCTTTGCATTTGACTTGACATTCCTTATGCTGTTTCTTATTATTTTCAGTCGGTTTCCATTTTCTGAAGGATTTTCTTTTAGCTCTAATAACTTCCTTCACCTCAATTTTTAACCATGCCGGCTGTCGTTTGGTCTTCCTTCCTCCTTTTTAATATGCAGAATATATTTGGCCTGTGCTCCAAGGATGGTATTTTTGAACGGCATCCACGCCTGATGTAAGTTTTTGACCCTCGCAGCCACACTTCTAAGTTTTTTTTTCACCGTTCTTCTCATTTTATCATAGTTTCCTTTTTTAAAGTTAAATGCTAGAGTATTGGATTTCCTGTGTATACTTAACTCCAAAGCTAATATCAAACCTGATCATATTATGATCACTGTTATCAAGAGGCCCCAGCACCATTACCTCCCGCACCAGATCATGCACTCCACTAAGGACTAGGTCTAGAATTTTTCCTTCTCTTGTCAGCTTCTGTACCAGCTGCTCCATAAAGCAGTCCTTGGTTTCATCAAGGAATTTTACCTCCCTAGCATGCCCTGATGTTACATTTACCCAGTCAGTAGCGGTATAACTGAAATCACCCATTATTATTGTGTTGCCCAGTTTGTTAGCCTTCCTAATTTCCGATAACATTTCTACATCCATCTGTTCATCCTGGCAAGGTGAACAGTAGTACACTCCTATCACTATCCTTTTCCCCTTTACACATGGAATTTCAATCCATAGGGATTCCAAGATGTGTTTTGTTTTCTGCAGAATTTTCAATCTGTTTGATTCAATGCCTTCCTTAACATACAATGCTACCCCTCCACAAATTCGATCCACCCTATCACTACGATATAATTTGTACCCTGGTATGACAGTGTCCCACTGTTTATCCTTATTCCACCAGGTCTCAGAGATGCCTATTTTATCTAATTTTTCATTTACTGCAATATATTCTACCTCTCCCATCTTATTTCTTAGGTTTCTTTTTGATATCTTTGAACGATACCTTATTCTGAACCATGCGCTTTTGAGCGACTGTCAGCCTTCCCCCAGTTTCTAGTTTAAAAGCTGCTCTGTCTCCTTTTTAAATGCCGATGCCAGCAGTCTGGTCCCACCCTGGTTAAGGTGCAGCCCTTCCTTTCGGAATAGGCTCCCCCTTCCCCAGAATTTTGCCCAGTTCCTAACAAATCTAAAACCCTCTTCCCTGCACCATCGTCTCATCCATGCATTGAGACTCTGGAGCTCTGCCTGTCTCTAGGGCCTTGCGCGTGGAACGGGTAGCACTTCAGAAAATTCTACCCTCGAGGTTCTGGATTTGAGCTTTCTACCTAAGAGCCTAAATTTAGCTTCCAGAACCGCTCTCCCACATTTTCCTATGTCGTTGGTACCCACATGTACCAAGACAGCCGACTCCTCCCCAGCACTGTCTAAAATCCGATCTAGGTGACGCGTGAGGTCCACCACCTTCGCACCAGGCAGGCAAGTGACCAGGCGATCCTGAAGGCCTGAAGGAAAACTATCTTTAGCACCGGGCCTTTGAGCATCTGCCCCCAACTGAGGGTGGCAACTGGGCCCACTTGAGCCATGAGTCTTCTGAGGTGAAGTTCTGCACTTCAGCTCGCATGACATTGCTGGTCCTTTGTGCCGAGCTGAAGTAAAACCCCTATATTAAAGGGAAAGTATAAAACCATGCCAAAATTCACAGCAATTCCTGATTCAGCGGCACAATTTTTGCACAATGTTTTTACTGTAGATTTCTCAATGCTGAAACCCTTGGTACACTGGGGAATAAGGTTAGTGCAGGAAAATCAAAAGTAAATTGCTATACTAATGGATAACTCAGCTTATTACATTGGGACCTCTGTTAGGACACTCAGAGCAATTTCCCCACATATAGTCACAAAAATCTCCCTTGTAGACTTATTTATCGCCACCTGAGTTGTATGAGAGATTCGAAAGGGGAAAGGAGAGAGAAAAATCATAGTAATATTCTTCTATTTTTAGTCAATTACAGCTGGATAAACAGAAATAATTTTGCAGGGTTACAAAGGACAAGAATTGCAAGTCCTGGCCTGCTCCTGGAGTGTCCTGTATCAGCACTAGGAGGAGCTTGCAAAGAGGCAGAAAACATGAGATGAAAAGAGATAATGTTGAGCTAAATTGATTAGGACAACATATGATAGTTATTAAGAGCACAGCCCAGGAGCCCAAGGGGAGGGGAGATAAGAGCCTAATTGACAGCAGAGTCTCTTGAACTTCTGCACCTTTTGGCACCTGGTGGGAGGAGAAGGGCTTATAGGTCTGCTCCTTCAGAAAAGCTGGGAAGCCCTGATTTAATTAGTGAATGCCAGGCCTTTGAAGCCTTATCACTAGCACAGTGTGTAACCCTGTCAGGCCTATTGCTCTGCAAATCGAACAGGCTTTCTTTTCGGCTTCCTTTCCTCACAGTGTTTTCAGGGCAGTTATCGCCCTTGGTTTGCTTAGACCCCGATGCTCAGAAGTAAACGCAGGCACTAGAGGCCATTAGCGCCGGACTAGCACCTGCATTTACTAGCGCAGAATGCTTAGAGGCCCTTACTGCTGGAAACAACATGCTTGCCCACCACCAGCACAAGTAGAATGCTAATTTAGTCAAAAGCATGCAAATGGGAGTGCTTTCCTATTTTCTCCAATGCCCAGAGAACAGCGCAGGGAAAAAGGTAGTCCATACAGCTGCAAACCCTACACCAGCTCAGAGCTGACAGGGTACTGAAGAGGCAGGTAAAGCATTTTTCAGCTGTCAAGAGAAGCATGCTTTGGCTGGGTGCAAGAAGAGAGTTGTGGCAGCACCCACCCATGTGGTGCAACTAAAATATCTTGTTTTATAAATGCTTGGTCTGTTTTGCATCCAATTAACAAACAAAACATAAGACTCTCATATGCCTACCCCTGCATGGATGCCCGAGTGCTGCCTGGTCTCACCACTAACCCCTGCATGGAGTCCCTGATGCACATAAGCACCGCCACGCTTTGAAAAGACCAAAGGTCCATCAAGCCCAGCACTCTGTCTCTGACAGCGGCCAATCCAGGCCCCAAGAATCTGGCAAAAACCCAAAATTTAATAACGATCAATGGACTTTTCCTTCAGGAATCTATCCAGACCCCCTTTAAACTCAGCAAGGCCAGCTGCCGTCACTACCTTCTCCGGCAATGAGTTCCAGAGTCTAACTACGCGTAAAGAAAAGCTTTCTCTGATTTGTTTTAAACCTACCACATTCTAATTTCATCTTGTGTCCCCTGGTTCTATTATTGTTAGAAAGTGTAAACAAACGCTTCGCATCAGTCCGCTGTACCCCACTCATTATTTTGTACACCTCTATCATATCACCCCTCAGCCGCCTTTTCTCTAGGCTAAAGAGTCCTAGCCGTCTTAACCTCTCCTCATAGGTGGTGACAATCAACCGGTAGCTCAGCTCTTCCACCTCCTTCCCTCCTTTCATGTTTCTGCTTTCTGGACTGGGCGCACAAGAGCTTGCTTACCGTGCTGCTCTTGTGCGCATTCCCCAGGCACCATCCTCTCCCTTAACTTCCAAACAGCTTCCATATATTTGCATATCATTAGCGTTGAACATTAGGAAGTTGTTTGGCCGTGCTGTTCTGGTGTTAGTCTTCCGGCGCTGTTCAACACACCACCGGAGTTTTGAGCATCGTCCTCTTAGTGCTGCTGGGAATGTAGACCAGGCCCTGTTTGCAAAGATTGCCATTCATCTAGATAAGTATGGCATCCAGTCCTCCAGCCCTAGTCTGATTGGCAAATGGAGCTACTATGATGGCATGCCTGTGCTATATAATCAGGACTTGGTGTCCCATAATTGTGCAGTTATTTGATGAGTCACAAATTCTGCCCCTTCCTGTGGAATTTTATTTGGATTTAGCTTGCACCCCATTGTGTAGTGGCTCGAGGTGAGTTAGATTCAGGTACACTGGTATTTCCCTGTTTCCAGAAAGTCTTACAATATAATTATTATTATTAACATTTGTATAGCGCTACCAGACGCACGCAGCGCTGAACATCCAACATATATTTGTTGTACCTGAGGTAATGGAGGGTTAAGTGACTTGCCCAAGACCACAAGGAGCAGCAGTGGGATTCAAACAAGCTCCTGTAGTTGTCATCCCAGTACTCTAACCGCTAGTCTACTCCTCCTCTCCCATCCTCACTGAACTGCTGCCGGAAACTGAGAGCCAAGCTAGGGGCCGTTGCACAAAGCATTAGTATGACTTTAACCTGGTTTTACCAATGCTCAGTCAGTTTCAGCATGAGTATTAACTTGGGAGCCATTACTGCAGACTGCATTAAAATGCTTTTAAATACATGTTGATGTCGTTTAGTATTCCCTGGCCATGCTCAAAAAACAAAAACATTTCTTGCACTCATTTAGCGTAGGAAACTTTTTGCCAGGTCCAGAGCACTGTAGAAAGGTTGGTTGACAGGAGTAAGTGTCTAGCGGCATTCCTTCTCTCCCTCCAACCTAACCACTCTGTCCCAGACTGGGAACATTTTATGACGTGCACTTCAGTGAACCCTAGGGTGCCCTATTGCTTTCCTGGGAGGTCTGGGGGATCAGTCTACTAAAAATGCTGGCTCTTGATTTTGTGCATTTTGCACTTGAACTTTTTTTTTTAATGGACCAAAAAAACAAAACGTCCAAATCTCAAAACTTGGTTCAAAACAGTATTATGGTAATTTCTCTCAATAGAGGAGGGTGAATGATGGGACCGGTGCTATTTAACATATTTATAAATGATCTGGAAATCGAGACAACGAGTGAGGTGATTAAATTTGCAGATGACACAAAACTATTCAAAGTTGTTAAAACACATGCAAACTGTGAAAAATTGCAGCAAGACCTTAGGAAATTGGAAGCCTGGGATCTAGATGGCAGATGAAATTTAATGTGGACAAATGCAAAGTGACACACATTGGGAAGAATAATCCAAATCATAGTTACCTATTGATAGGATCCACCTTGAGGGTCAGCACCCAAGAAAAGATTTGGTGTCATTATAGACAATATGCTGAAATCTTCTGCTCAGTTTGCGGTGGTGGACAAAAAATCAAACAGGATGCTAGGAATTATTAAGAAAGGGATGGTAAATAAGACCAAGTATACTATAATGCCTTTGTATCATTTCATGGTGCGACCTTACCTTGAGTATTGCATTCAGTTCTGGTCAACGTATCTCAAAAAAGATATAATGGAATTAGGAGCGACCAAAATGATAAAGGGGATGGAACTCTCGTATGAGGAAAGGCTAAAGAGGTTAGGGCTCTTCAGCTTGGAAAAGAGATGGCTGAGGGGAGATATGATTGAGGTCTATAAAATCCTGAGTGGTGTACAACAAGCTGACTTTTTGCTCATTCCAAACGTACAAAGACTAGGGGACACTGAAGGAAATTACATGCAAATACTTTTAAAACAAATAGGAGGAAATACTTTTTCACTCAATGAATAGTTAAGGTCTAGAACTCTTTGCCAGAGGATGTATTAACAGTGGATAGCATATCTATTTATTTATTTTTATTTATTTGTTGCATTTGTATCCCACATTTTCCCACCTCTTTGCAGGCTCAATGTGGCTTACATGGTACCATGATCGGTGTTAACCGATTCCGGTGTAACAATTACAAGTTGCGAGTAATATCAAGGTGATATTATGGTAGAGTGAAATACATGTATGGTAAAGACAATTGGGGAGAACTTAGTAAGGGAAGGAAGAATATGTCCGTTGACAATCTTTGGTTACGTTGTGTCGCAAATGTCCAGGTTTTTTATGTTGGGTCGGTGGGGTATGCCCTTCTGAACAGTTCTGTTTTTAGTGCTTTCCGAAAATTCAGGTGGTCGAGTATGGTTTTTACTGCTTTTGGTAGGGCGTTCCACAGTTGTGCGCTCAGCTAGGAAAAGCTGGATGCATAGGTGGATTTGTATTTGAGTCCTTTGCTGTTTGGGTAGTGGAGGTTTAGGTATGATCGTGCTGATTTTATGGTGTTTCTGAGTGGTAGGTCGATGAGGTCTGTCATGTATCCCGGTGCCTCGCCGTAGATGATTTTGTGAACGGTCGTGCAGATTTTGAATGCGATACGTTCCTTGATTGGAAGCCAGTGTAGTTTTTCTCGGAGTGGTTTGGAGCTATCAAAACATGTTTTTCCAAACATAAGCCTTGCTGCTGTGGTTTGGGCGGTTTGAAGTTTCTTTATGATTTGTTCTTTGCATTCCGCATAGATTCCATTGCAATAGTCTGTGTGGCTTAGTACCATTGACTGTACCAGGTTGTGAAATATTTCCCTCGGGAAGAAAGGTTTCACACGTTTTAGTTTCCACATTGAGAGAAACATTTTCTTTATGGTGACTTTAGCTTGGGTCTCTAGTTGGAGGTTTCGGTCGATTGTTACTCCAAGAATTTTCAGGCTGTCTGAAATCGGGAGGGTATATCCTGGGGTGTTAATGTTTGTGAGTTTGTATCTGTTATATTGGGATGAGATGATGAGACAGTGTGTTTTTTCTGTATTGAGTTTTAATTGGAATGTGTTTGCCCATGTGTTCATGATGTTTGAGCTTGATTTTATTGGTGATTTCTGCTAAATCATGTTTGTAGGGAATGTATAGTGTGACATCATCAGCGTAAATGGATTAAGGCCTTGTGTGGATAAGGCTTTGGCTAGTGGGACCATCATGTGGTTGAAGAGGATCGGTGATAGTGGTGATCCTTGTGGCACTCCGCAGTCTGGTTTCCAGGGTGATGATATGTTGGTGTTTGATTTCACTTGGTATGTTCCGGTGGTTAGAAAGCCCTTAATCCAGTTGAGAGTGTTACCACTGATTCTGAAATAATCTGGGAGTCTTAGCAATATGTTATGGTTAACCATGTTAAACGAACTGGACATGTCAAATTGAAGGAGGAGAATGCTTTTGCCTGTTGCTATCTCCTGCTTGAATTTAGATAGAAGAGTGAGTAGTACTGTTTCGGTGCTATGTTGGGGTCGGAATCCTGATTGTGACTCATGTAGTATAGCGAATTTGTTTATGTAGTCATTGAGTTGTTTGGTCACCAGTCCTTCCATAAGTTTGACTACTAATAGAATAGATGGTACTGGGCGGTAGTTGGTGATGTCATTTGTTTTTTTTCTTGGTGTCCTTTGGTATTGGGGTGAGCAGGATGTTGCCTTTTTCTTTAGGGAAAATACCTCGCTGAAGCATGAAATTCAGGTGGGATGTAAGATCTGTTATGAAGCGGTGGGGGGCAGATTGTATTAGGTAGCTGGGACAGGTGTCCAATTGACAGTGACTTTTAGAGTATTTTTTAATCACCTGAGTAACAATGTCGGCGCTGAGGAGAGCAATGTTTGACCATAATCGGTCCGCCAGGTATTCACTAGGGGTGGGGTCGAGCCCATTAATGAAATTTTCTATGTCCGTTTTGTCCAGAGGTAGGGTTTTGCGTAGATTTATAATTTTTTCTTTTAAATATTTAGCCTGTCTACAGATGGGATGTCCGTGTTGGTTGTGGTGACTGGTGTTATGTCTAGTAATTTGTTCACGAGATGGTATAGTTTCTTCGTGTTGTTGTAGTCCGGCCAAATTTTGATTTTGTAGTATGACCTTTTGGTCTGTCTTATTGCATATTTGTATTTCCTTTGTATCTGTTTCCATGCGTTGAGTGTGTGTTCGTCTTTTATTTTTTTCCATGCGCGTTCTAGGTTTAAAAAAGGTTTGGACAAGTTCCTGGAGGAAAAGTCAATAGTCAGCTATTGAGACAGATATGGGGAAGCTGCTGCTTGCCCTAGAATTGGTAGCACGGAATGGGCCCTGGTGGTAAAGTGGCTTCTTCGGGGGCAGGAAAGAACTCCACTCTTTCCTGCCCATTACCGCTGCTCTGTTCGGTGCTGCTGTGTTTTCAAAATGGGTGCCGAGACTTCCCACAGTAGTCTCGTGGGTCTCAACAGTCTTGCAAGACTTCCGCAGAGAGTCTCGGCAGCCATTTTTAAAACACTGAGGCGCCAGGCAGAATAACAGCAGTGGGCAGGAAAGAGTGTTGTTCTTTCCTGCCCCCCCCCCCCCCCCCCCCCGGAGGCAACTAGACCACCAGGGCTCTTCAAGGTGAGAAACTATTCAGAATGAAACATTTTGCCCTGCACACTCCTGTGGGGAAATTGTATAAATTGGCACCTCAGTTAAATGCCCTGATGTGGTGTGCTTAGCACCAATTATATAAAAGCATCTTGGTACCAAGATTTAGTTATAGAATACTACTGCAAGGTCATCATTGATGTGCCCTTGTGTAGGTGGTGCACCCTCTTACACGTCAATAGCTGGAATAAGTTGGCACACTTAGGTGCACCAAGTCACGTGTAGTTTATTGTATTGTATAAACTATGTGCGAACCTGGGAGACTCGCCCATGGCCCACTCATGCTCCACTCAGATTTATGCCCCTCCCCCTTGCAGTTAGGCGCTATGAACACTTAGAGCAGCCATTCCCAACCCAGTCCTCAAGGCATCCCTAGTCCCATCGGGTTTTCAGCATATATACAATGAATATGCATGAGAGATTTGCATGCACTGCCTCAATTGCATGCAAATCTAATTCATGAATATTCATTGTGGGTATCCTGAAAACCTAATGGGACAAGGTGTGCCCGGAGAACTGGGTTGGGAATGGCTGGCTTAGAGCTTATAGGTGCCTACCTGTCAATTAAGGGTGCCTTTGTTATGCCTACCTCTAGCCTCCATGTTGTAGAATCACCTCCCTAGTGTTCACTGATTTTGTGTAGTCTTTCTCTTTCATATTTATATGTTTGGGTGTTGAGTGTGTGATAGGTAAAGTTTATATATCTCCATCAATGTATATGCGTACACCCTCAAATCTTGGTACGATAAACTTTCAGAAAACGCTTGCTGATCCTAAATTATGATAAAAAAAAAAGAGGGAAAAAATTCATCTTACAGAAAGAAAGGGAGGGATGGAGAACGTACAATGGTGGCACAGGCAGCAAAGGGCAGGGGGAAGGGCGTGGATGTTGCAACTGAGGAAAGTCTGGCTGAGAAGTTTTTAGTTTAGAGAATGACTACAGGAAAGGTGCTCAGAGGAAGAGAGGGAAATAAATCAGCCTCCAGCAAGTAGGGAGGTGTTTCCTGAGGAAGTGGAGAGGGGGAGGGAATTGGCTGAGCCAAGCCAGAGGCTCTGATAAGGAGAACTCAGATCCTTAAGCAGTGACATGCTTCCTCCCATCAGTCTGAGTAATGATCCAGGCAGGTTTTCACCGTTTCAGTGCAGCCTTGCACGAATGATGTATCTGAGAGAGAGAGAGAGAGTAGGAACGGCACAAGAGAGAGAGAGCAAGCTGGTAATTAATCACAGAAAAACAGTAAAATGAATTTGTAAACATACATATATTTACCCCTTTCTCCCACAGAGGATAAAACAACCCAGGAACAGATGGGTTAGTGGGTTCGGGAAGTTGAACCCCCCCAAATGATATCCTTACAAAGCTGCTTTTGCTGAACTGGAAAATGATGATTCTCCACAAATAGTATCTGAAGTGCTGTCAGAGATGATGAAGAGAGACTCTCAATGCGCATTCGTACTGCTGGCCATTAACTTTGAACAGAGTTTGAGAGACACAGAAGATAAAATGCTGCCCAGGTTAAAAGGAATAGGAACCAAATTCTAATGCAATCATAGAAGGCAGTAAGGATGCTAAAACTGATGTTAATAAATAGAAATAAAATAAAAACAAAGCAAAATAAGGTGATACCTTTTAATTGGACTAAAAATACATTTTTGACAAGCTTTCGAAGGCACAGTCTCAACAATGAAATGGGCCCCAGGAAGGCTGTCTTGTAAGCGATTTTTTCTCTCTCGCCTGCCCTCCGCTCCATCTCCAGCGATTCTTCGCTCCCCTCCCATCCCCTCCATGTCCAGCGATTCTCCTCTTCCCTGCCATCCGTGTGCTGTGATTCTCTCCTCTCTTTCCATCCCATCCTATCGATTCTCCTCTGCTCTACCCTGCCCTCCCCTCCCCTCCATGCCCTCGATGTCCCAAGATTCTGTTCTTTGTACCTGAACATTCTCTGGCTGGCTGGCTTTGTTCCGTTTCGTTCGTAACATCTCCTGACGTCAGCTTGCTTCCAGCGTTCCCTTCCCTCTCACTATTTCGCCCTCCTCTGACGTCATTACGTTTTGATGCGAGGGCAGGACAGTCAGAGTGAATGGAACACTGGAGGCTGGCTGACGTCAGGAGATGTTAAGAACCCAGCCAGCCAGCCAGCCAGCCAGCCATGGAACGCTGGAGGTACAAATTAGAATATAGGATTAGGCTTTATTTACCGACTTTTTGAAGGAATTCACTCAAGGTGGTGTACAATAAGAATAAATCAAACATGAGCAATAATAATACAAAGTATGACATAGAGGGGCATAATCGAACGGGGCGCCCAAGTTTTCATGAGGGCGTCCTCGCAGGATGTCCCTGCAAAGGGGCGGGGAGACCCATATTATCAAAACAAAATGGGTGTCCATCTTTCATTTTGATAATACAGTCGGGGACGCCCAAATCTCAACATTTAGGTCAACCTTAGAGATGGTCGACCTAAATGTTGAGATGGTCGACCTTAGAGATGGTCGACCTAAATGTTGAGATGGTCGACCTTAGAGATGGTCGTCCCCGGTTTTCAGCCATAATGGAAACCGAGGACACCCATCTCAAAAACGACCAAATCCAAGCCCTTTGGTCGTGGGAGGCGCCAGAATTCGTAGTGCACTGGTCCCCCTGACGTGCCGGGACACCAACCGGGCACCCTAGGGGGCACTGAAGTGGACTTCACAAATTGCTCCCAGGTGCATAGCTCCCTTACCTTGGGTGCTGAGCCCCCCAAAACCCACTTTCCACAACTGTACACCACTACCATAGCCCAAAGGGGTGAAGGGGGGCACCTACATATGGGTACAGTGGGTTTTGGAGGGCTCACATTTAGCACCACAAGTGTAACGGGTGGGGGTGGGCCTGGGTCCGCCTATCTGAAGTGCACTAAAACTGCTCCAGGGACCTGCATACTGCTGCGATGGACCTGAGTTTGACATTTGAGGCAAAAAAAATATTTTTAAAGAATTTTTTTGAGGGTGGGAGGGGGTTGGTGACCACTGGTGGAGTAAGGGGAGGTCATCCCCGATTCCCTCTGGTGTCATCTGGTCAGTTCGGGCACTTTTTCTTGGCTTGGTCGTAACAAAAAAAGGACAAAGTAAAGTCGTCCAAGTGCTCGTCATGGACGCCCTTCTTTTTCAATTATGGGTCGAGGATGCCCATGTGTTAGGCACGCCCAAGTCCCGCCTCTGACGCCCCTGGGAACTTTGGTCGTCCCCGTGACGGAAAGCAGTTGGGGACGCCCAAAATCGGCTTTCAATTATACCGATTTGGGCAACCCTGTGAGAAGAACGCCTATCTCCCGATTTGTGTCGGAAGATGGGCGCCCGTCTTTCAAAAATAAACCTGATAGTATACTACTAAATAAAAAAAGCAGGAAGAGAACCCCAAGGTCAGACAGCAAAATAACCAAAAATAATGGTTCTCAAAAAATTGTGCACAAACAGTACATAAACAGTACTTGGTTACACGGGAGGAAAAAGCTTCAAAAACCAAACGGACTTAGAACAGCTCACAACTTACAAGCCAACAGAACTTTCCTGCTTCCTCATAGGCAACAAACCCCCCCAAACTCATATATATTCTTTATACTGTAATAAACAAATAGCTGTGCTATTAGAGACTATTGCAGTAGCGTTATTTAGCTTTTTTCATTAGTGTCTCATTCTCCCAAGCTCAGACCAGGACCAGTGATGGCCAGCGTTTCAATTGCTGCATCAGGGTCACCAGGTCTTTATTGCTGTAAAAGAAAGGAGAAAAACAAGTTACCATAAAACAAAAAACAAATAGCACACAGTTTTACCACAAACAATTGCTCACATAATACTCCATCTGAGTGGAACTGAAAAGGGAGGCAGACATCAGTCGAATAGGAGGGCACTGCTTTTAAACAAAAAAAAAAAGATGACGTAGGCGCTCTCATGCAGAATAGCCAATTAGATACTCACTAGTCCAATCAGAAAAAACGGTTCCACTCAATACGGGCATTCAAACTATAGGGTGCTAGATTGTTCAAATGGAAACTCCATGCTTGCTGTCTTCTCAACAGCAATTTCTGTCTGTCACCACCCCTAATCGGGGGCACAATCCACTGCAGCGTTATACATTTCAAGTTCTCGAATGCACAGCTAAACATGAGGTGGTCTTTTGATGGTGCTTTTATGCCCTTTCAGATGCCCAACATACACTTTATCGCAGGGGCATATTATGCAATAGACTATGTGAAACTCCCCACATATATCCAGAAATGTTTAATAATGCTTTCTGTTATATTACCATCATGTATTCCATTACCATGCAACCCAAAATCCATCTGTAATACCAAATATCTATTCTCTTCTTACTTCCACTATCCATGATGTATTGTAAGCCACATTGAGCCTGCAAAGAGGTGGGAAAATGTGGGATACAAATGCAATAAATAATAAAATAATAATAATAAATAATAATAATTATAGAGAGCAAAATTACAGAGCATATTCAAAAGCATAGATTAATGAGACAAAGCCAATATGGATTTAGTGAAGGGAAATCTTGCCTCACCAATCTACTACATTTCTTTGAAGGGGTGAACTAACATGTGGATAAAGGTGAGCTGGTCGATTTGTGTATCTGGATTTTCAAAAGGAATTTGACAAAGTACCTCATTAAAGACTCCAGAGGAAATTAGAGAGTCATGGAAGAGAAGGTAGTGTCCTATTATGGATTAAAAACTGGTTAAAAGATAGAAAACAGAGAGTAGGGTTAAATGTTCAGTATTCTCAATGTAGAAGGGTAGATAGTGGGGTTCCCCAGGGGTCTGTGTTGGGACCGCTGCTTTTTATCATATTTATAAATGATCTAGATATGGGAATAATAAGTGAGGTAATTAAATTTGCTGATGACACAAAGTTATTCAAAGTCGTTAAATTGCGGGAGGTTTGTGAAAACTTACAAGAGGACCTTACGAGACTGGGAGACTCTAGATGGCAGATGATGTTTAATGTGAGCAAGTGCAAAGTGATGCATGTGAGAAAGAGGAACCCAAACTATAACTATGTCATGCAAGGTTCCGCATTAGGAGTCACCGACCAGGAAAAGGATCTAGGAGTCATCGTTGACAATACTTTGAAACTTTCTGCTCAGTGTGCTGCAGCGGTAAAGAAAGCAAATAGAAAGTTAGATATTATTAGGAAAGGATTGGAAAATAAAAACTAGGATATAATACCTTTGTATCATTCCTGATGTGACCACACTTTGAATATTGTGTGCAATTCTGGTCGCCGCATCTCAAAAAATATATAGTGGAATTAGAAAAGGTACAGAGAAGGGCAACGAAAATGATAAAGAGGATGGAACAAATTCCCTATGAGGAAAGGCTGAAATGGCTTGGGCTCTTCAGTTTGGAGAAAAAACTGCTAACAGGAGATATGATAGAGGTCTATAAAATAATAAGTGGAATGGAATGGTTAGACGTGAATCGCTTTTTAGACGTGAATTTACTCTTTCCAAAAATACTAGAACTAAGGGGCATGCAATAAAGCTACAAAGTAGTAAATTTAAAATGAATCAGATAAATTATTTCTTCACTCAACTTGTAATTAAACTCTGGAATTTGTTGCCAGAGAATTTGGTAAAAGCAGGGTTTAAAAAAGGTTTGGATAACTTCTCCCCCCAAAAGTCCATAAGCCATTATTAAAATGGGAACATCCACTGCTTATTTCTGGGCTAAGCAGCATAAAATGTATTGTACTGTTTTGAGATGTTGCCAGGTTCTTGTGACCTGGATTGGCCACTGTTGGAAACAGGATACTGGACTTGATGAACCTTCGGTCTGTCCCAGTATGGCAACACTTATGTACTTGTGTAGTCAAACTAACAGGTAGTGTCCAATAACAAAGAATATTCTCTCTTGAACCAAGGATCTCTAAACACTGTGGTTTCGATCATATTAGCACACATATTACATGAACCACACATTTTATGGCCCGTATAATGATGATTGACTCTCATAGGAGGGAAAATTGCTGGACATAAGAGTTCTTTCAAATTTCGCCCTCTAAAATGAGTTTGTCTTGTTGGGCAGACTGGATGGACCGTTCAGGTCTTTATCTGCCATCATTTACTATGTTACTGAAAGCAAATCATACAGCCAGTTTCTGAAATTCAGGCAAATAAGTACATAAGTTTTGCCATACTGGGACTGACCAAAGGTCCATCAAGTCCACCATCCTGTTTCCAACAGTGGCCAATCGAGGTCACAGGTACCTAGCAAGATCAAAACAGTACAATACATTTTATGCTGCTTATTCTAGAAATAAGAAGTGGATTTTCCCCAAGTCCATTTTGATAATGGCTTATGCACTTTTAGGAAGCTATCCAAACCTTTTTTAAACCCCTCTTAGCTAACTGCTTTTACTACATTCTCTGGCAACAAATTCCAGAGTTTAATTACACATTGAGTGAATAAATATTTTCTCCGATTTGTTTTAAATGTATTACTTTGTAGCTTGATTGCGGGCCCCCCATTCACATCTACCTGTTCCACTCCAAGGGTTGAGCCAATTGATTGAGCAGATCAGCTGTCTTTGGAATGGCTCCTACCCTGCCAGCAGCAAGAGCAGTGTCT
This sequence comes from Microcaecilia unicolor, assembly GCF_901765095.1. NCBI lineage: Eukaryota > Metazoa > Chordata > Amphibia > Gymnophiona > Siphonopidae > Microcaecilia > Microcaecilia unicolor. The sequence continues at coordinate 183,448,024 of NC_044036.1, read as the reverse complement.
GTCCAGCCTGCCCCAGTACCAGCTGCATTGCTGCTAGGGAACATCTGGTTTGCAAGGGTGCCACGTGATTCATGGGTGTCAAAGAAATCCCATTGTTATTGCTGTCTTCAGTCGAAACCAACTGTGTTTGAACAGAAGAACCAGCCACGCAGGACCCTGTTGAGACTCAAATGTTTTGTAGCATAGCCTACTTCAGTGGAGGGGGTCGAATTGAGAGTAGGGAGTACTTCCCGTATTGTGCCCTTTAGTTTGTCCATAGCACTGACAAGTCCACAGAAGCCTTGCAAAACGCTACTACCTCAGACAGATGGCAGGTATGTCTAACTTCTCAGGCGCTCTTGCCCAGAAGATACCACTAGGTTATCAGGACATTTAAAAGGTAGGCCTGGAGGGGGCCTTCAGGTGGTGGGAGAGTAGAATGGTTGGGGGGGGGGGGGGGAGCTGGTGCTTGGCCAGTGCGAGAGGACCTGCCCTCTTCCGGGGGGGGGGGGGGGGGGGAAATGCCATTTTCAGTTTGTTTCATTTTTGGCCAAAACTGAACAATTTTCTGTTGCTGACACGGTTTTAGTCGCCCTCTATGGGGAGCCAGGAGTCATGAGTACAACCTTGCTGCATGAAGCACACAGAGAACAGAGGCATGAGAAGGCATCCTATCACAGGATTTATAGGCCTAGGACATGCTTTCTGGAACTCAGATACGATCAGTGCCTCATTTCAGATTAGACAAATGTGTCATCAACCATCCCTGCCTGGAGTTCAAGCCTCCGCTCCACCATACAGAGGGGGCAGCCCATAGTAGGCCACATAAAGCTGTGGATTTACCCCAAGTTAATTTAATAATGGTCTATGGACTTTTCCTTTAGGAAGCAGTTCAGACCTTTTTTAAACCCCACTAAGCTAACTGCCTTTACCACATTCTCTGGCAACGAATTCCAGAGTTTAATTACACGTTGAGTGAAGAAATAATTTCTCTGATTCGTATTAAATTTACTACATTGTAGCTTCATCGCATGCCCCCTAGTCCTAGTATTTTTGGAAAGAGTAAACAAATGATTCACGTCTACCCGTTCCACTCCACTCTTTATTTTATAGACCTCTATCATATCTCCCCTTAGCCGTCTTTTCTCCAAGCTGAAGAGTCCTAGACACTTCAGCCTTTCCTCATAGGGAAGTCGTCCCATCCCCTTTATCATTTTCGTCACCCTTCTCTATACCTTTTCTAATTCCACTATATCTTTTTTGAGATGTGGTGACCAGAATTGAACACAATATTCGAGGTGCGGTCGCACCATGGACCGATACAAAGGCATTATAATGTCCTCACTTTTGTTTCCATTCCTTTCCTAATAATACCCATTCTATTTGCTTTCTTAGCTACTGCAGCACACTGAGCAGAGGGTTTCAACGTGTCATCAACAATAACGCTGAGATCCCTTTCTTGGTTGGTGACTCCTAACATGGAACCTTGCATTACATAGCTATAGTTTGGGTTCCTCTTTCCTACATGCATCACTTTGCACTTGCTTACATTAGATGCCCAGTCCCCCAGTGTCGTAAGGTCCTCTTGTAATTTTTCACAATCCTCTCGTGATTTAACAACTTTGATAGCTTTGTGTCGTCAGCAAATTTAATTACCTCACTAGTTACTCCCATCTTTAGATCATTTATAAATATTTTAATAAGCAGCGGTCCCAGCACAGACCTCTGGGGAACCCCACTATCTACCCTTCGTCTGTTCTATCCTTTAACCAGTTTTTAATCCACAATAGGGCACTACCCCCTATCTTCTGGAGTCTTTCATGAGGTACTTTGTCAAACACCTTTTGAAAATTCAGATACACAATATCAACCGGCTTGCCTTTATCCACATGTTTGTTCACCTCTTCAAAGAAATGTAATAGATTGGTGAGGCACAATTTCCCTTCACTAAATCCATGTTGGCTTTGTCTCATTAATCCATGCTTTTGAATATGCTCTGTAATTTTGTTCTTTATAATAGTCTCTACCATTTTGCTCAGCACCGACATCATGCTCATCGGTCTGTAATTTCCCGGATCCCCTCTGGAACCTTTTAAAAATATCGGCTTTACATTGGCCACCCTTCATTCTTTCGGTACCACACTTGATTTTAAAGATAAATTACATATTACTAGGAATAGTTCCGCCAGTTAATGTTTCAATTCTATCAGTACTCTGGGATGAATACCATCTGGTCCAGGAGATTTGCTACTCTTAAATTTGTCAAATTGCCCCATTACATCCTCAAGGTTTGTACAGATTTCATTCAATTTCTCCAACTTAGTGTTGAATACCATTTCTGGCATCAATATTATTATTATTATTAGCATTTGTATAGCGCTACCGGACGCACGCAGCGCTGAACACCTGATACAAAGAGACAGTCCCTGCTCAAAAGAGCTTACAATCTAAATAATACAGGCAGACAAGTATCTCTGCCATATCTTCCTTGGTGAAGACCGAAGCAAAAATATCATTTAATCTCTCCGCTATGGCTTTGTCTTCCCTGATTGCCCCTTTTACCCCTTGGTCATCTAGTGGTTCAACCGATTCTTTTGCTGGCTTCTTGCTTTTAATATACCTAAAAAAAACTTTACTATATGTTTTTGCTTCCAAGGTAATCTTTTTTTTAAAGTTCCTCTTTGCCTTCCTTATCAGCGCTTTGCATTTGACTTGACATTCCTTATGCTGTTTCTTATTATTTTCAGTCGGTTCCATTTTCTGAAGGATTTTCTTTTAGCTCTAATAGCTTCTTTACCTCATTTTTAACCATGCCGGCTGTCTTCCTTTTAAATGGTAATGTATTGGATTTCCTGCATATACTTAACTCCAAAGCTAATATCAAATCTGATCAAATCTGTTATCAAGTGGCCCCAGTACCATTACCTCCCGCACCAGATCATTTGCTCCACTAAGGACTAGGTCTAGAATTTGTCCTTCGCCAGGGATCCACACTAGAGAGTTGCACGGGGACAGAAATCTTACCCACCCCCGCCCGTCCCTGCTGGAATCTTACCCGTCCCCACCCGTCCCCGCTGGAATCTTACCCATCCCCACAAAAATTTAACCCATCCCAACCCGTCCCCACCCGTCCCCGCAAGAATTTAACCCATCCCCACCCATCCCCGTAAGATTTAATGGTACATAAAAGAAAATTCCAGTCAGCTCCCTCAGTCTCTCTCTGGATTTGAGCCACAGCACTGTAGGCAAGGAAGGAATGGAAGTTGGAACACTCTGGTACGCACATGTAAGACTTGTCTCCGATTCACTTGCACTGTGTGCTGAGAGGTCGCCACATGCACGCGCCAGTAGGTCAGGTGACATCTGATTCTCGTGCCTGTGTCAGAGCTGAGGTCTGTGCACCAGCCTGGTAGCAAAGAGGATTAATAGTAACATTGTAAGTGACAGCAAATAGACCTGAATGGTCCATCCACTCTGCCAATAGTCACACTCATGATCAATTCATCATTAAATCAACGAGTGTGATATTATATACTTGATTATGGTTCCTTTCATGTTTCTGGAACAAAGACCACAGAAGTCTATCTGGCCCTATCCTTATGTTCCAACTACTGGAGTTGCCGTTGAAGCCCACTCCAGTCTATTCGTCTTCAGGCTCAGGAAGTCTATTCCAGGCATAAGGTGCCGCGAGGGAAAAGAACCAGATTGCCATGTATGAGACACAGACCATATGAGTCTGCCAGGTATCAGCCCTAGTTCATCACAGCCAGAGTCGCCATCTAAGTGTCACTTGACACATCCACACACATGCAGCCATTTAAGGCTAGGTTTTATATAACTTCCATTTTCTAATTAGAGATCCTCTGTGTTCATCCCACGCCTTTTTGAATTCCATCATCATTTGTGACTCTACCACCTCCTTAACGGAAGACTTTCCATATTTGTGCTGTTAAAGCAAGAAAGAAGAAGAGGAGGAGTAGACAGCACTCAAAGAAATTGGTATTCGGTAGATGAGAGGCTGGTGCAGGTGCAGCTTACACTTCTACGAGAAGACCGCAGAACTGCTTCCATCCCCACGGGAACCCCACAGGAACTGCGTCCGTCCCCGCAGGAACCCCGCAGAGCTGCTTCTATCCCCGCAGGAACTGCCTCCGTCCCCGCGGGAATCCCGCGAACCCCGTTCCCGTGCAGCTCTCTAATCCACACCCAGAAGCAACGGAGAGATGATGAGACCAGCTGTGGTAACACTAGAAACCTTAAGGGATGCGATCCAGGGACTAAATGCTTCTCTCCTTCAGGTATCTAACACTTTTAAAGGGGAAATTGTGGAAATGAAAAAATCTTTTCAAGCATTGTCTGATAATGTGGATAATTACTCTCAAAGAACTGAATCACCAGAGGGAGAGAGAGCCCGTCTACAAAGTTTTTCCTCATTGGCTATCAAGGGCAGAGATATACAATATCGTAAGTTGGAGTACCTGGAGAACCAAAGAAGGAAAAATCTACAGTTTTTGAACTTTCCTAAGTCACCACTTATCTCAGCTCTAGATTTGCTAAAGAAATATTTTAAAGAGGTATTGGGAATCCCGACTGAGGGGTGTCCTCCTATAGTCAGAACCCAATACATTACAGGTATTTCCAGATCTAGTATAGGTCTTCAATCTGGGATGAATTTGACGGAATTCCTAGAAAATTCTCTGGAAGTGATAACAGAAAAGACTACCCTTCTAGTGACATTCGCATTAGAACCAAACAAAAACAACGTGTTTTGAATTTATTTTTGTCATATGAATGCAGATTTTTTGGGTGTAAAAATTAAAAATTGTCCTGATCTGGCTAGGGACATGCAAAAAAGAAAGACAGAATTCTTGGTTTTAAAACCCAGAGTTCTTAATTTCGGTGGAACATTTATGTTAAAATTCCCTTGCAGATGTTTAATATCGTTCAATTCAAATAATTATGTACTTTTTACCTCAAAAAAACTGATGGAATATATTAACTCAAAGGAGGGAGCTTTAGATATCTTGGCTCCACCTAATAATTAATCGCTATATGTCGGCTGTGAGCACTAGGTTCTCATCTGCCCCATTGATTATATAATTTTGTTTTTCTGGTATTCTATTATTTCCTAGTACTTGGATCTGATATTGTGCACAAAGTGGAAATGATTTATTACTTCAATTTAGTATTATATTTTTTTCTGTAAAAATATTGCGATTGCTTGAACATTTATGTTAATACTAGTAAAAAAGGCCCGTTTCTGAGACCAACGAAACGGGCGCTAGCAAGGTATTTGCTTTCTGCAATTAATGTTTTGAAAGGGATTGTTAGGATAAATGTGTTGTCACGGAGAGCGTGTCTGTGTGTGTGTGAAAGTGAGAGAGGGTGGGGCGGACTGGGAGGTTGGGTGAGAGTGTCTGTGCTTTTGTGATATTGTGTGTGTGTGTGTCTCACAATGACAGGGGGACGGGGTGGTGAATTGAGAGGGTGTGGCAGGGGGCTTGGAGGGGGGTCAGCGTTTGTGGGGGTGAGGGGTTGGTTTTTGCCCTTGTTGTTGCTGGCTCGTATTAGTGTGGTGCTGTAGTGTGGTTTTCTTTTTTTTTTATTTTGGTTTAAAGGGGGGGTTGGGGAATGTCCCATGCTGGCAAAGTGGGAGGAAGTGGTGGGTGTCTTTGAGGGTGGTTATTGTTGCAGGGGTGATATATATACAGTGCGTTTCTTCTAGTGAAAAAGGTGCTGGTACTCAAATGCCGGGCCACCCTTCAGGGGTAGGGTGATCACTGAGGGACCCACCCCACAATAGCCATGCCCCCTGCAACCAGTCACAGAATCTATGATAAGGCAGAATTTGTGTGTAGAGCCTGAGCTTTTTCATTAAAACTTGGGGATCATGGGTCAATTTTAGCAGACAATTGAAAAGGTGCCGGTACTCAGTACCGCCAAGTACCCCCTCAAAAAAAGCCCCCTGCCACACCCTCTCAGTTCTGTTGGAATGTAATTGTATTTTTACATGCATTGCCTGTCACCTATTATTTCTCTGTGATTACTCTGTGACCTCTGATGTGAATTACTTAGAGAGGTCACACTGCTATGCAACTTCCTGTGGGGGTTAGACACAGCAGATGCAGCACATGGAGCACATGGAGCTCATGATCTCTCCTAACCTGAGAGGATCTATGGTGGTGTGAGCATCCATTACCATCTAAGCACATGGAAGGAGCTGATAATACAAATGTATAGTAATATGTATATATAAGCCTGTCTGATTATAATCTAACTACAAACTGTGAGTAAACAGATGTTTTGTTACTTCAACTTTAAAGTGACTCAGCAGTGAATTATTCAGGGGTGAATGAGAGAGAGATGAAGAAAGAAATTAACATTTCTAAAGCTGAAGCTGTGTGTACTAAAATCTGCTAATTATTTACTACAAATAATCCAACAAAAGGGTTATGGGCCCAGGGTCCAGGAATTGAAAAAGAAGAGAAATATTACCAGGCAGAAAAAAAAGGCCACATTTTTTCTCTTAAGTTTTAAAGGAAAGATTCAGTCTGTCTCTCTCTCCCCCCACACAGCAGACAGAAGGCTGAGGGAAGAAATTCACCATTGTTCTACTCTCTCAAGGTGCCTAAATTAACTGAGTTTAATTATCAGAAGTGGGAACTAAGATTCATATGTCTCCTTCGAGCAAAAGGATTAAATATATGCTTAGACCAAGACAGAACAGCTGAAAATATGGCTGAATGGGACAATGCAAACTATTATGTGAAGTGCATGCTTTTGGAAGCTCTCTCAGAGAAACAAGCCATATTAGTGGAGGGAAAAGATACACCAAAGGACATTTTATATAAACTGAGAACTATGTATGCAACTACATATGCAAAGAAGCAACCAATTTGGTTGGCAGAGTTGAATGAAACCAAATTAAGGGATAAAAGTAAATGTAATGATCACATTATGCATCTTATGTCTTCATTTCAAAAGTTAGAACTTTCTGGAATTCCCATGTGTGATGCATTGAAAAGAGCATTTCTTTTTACCTCACTATCAAAGAAGTTTGATGTTTTTAGGTCTGTAAATGAGGCCATTGAAGGGCAATCTTTTGAACAGGCAACATCAAAACTAAGGCAGGAATGCATAATAAATGATTCTGAGGAGATGTGTTCTCAAAGTCAGTCAGAGAGAAATGAAACAAATTTCTTGGCAAAGAACAGAGGAAGGCGGAGCTATGGGAAAACTCCACCCAAGGGCAAGCTGATTTGCTACTCATGTGGAAAGGAGGGACATGTATCTAAATGGTGTAAGGAAACACAAAACACTCCCTCTAGCTCACCTAAGCCAATGGAACTAAAGAATTTTCAAACCAGGAAATGTATGAAGGACAAAGATAAACACAAGGGCTTTCTAATGGCAGAAAAATCTTTGACTATGGTAAATAATAATTCAAATGAAAGTACTTGGATTTTGGATTCGGGGAGCACATGCCATTTAACCAATTGTAAGGATTTCTTTCAGGAAATGTGTCCAGAGGAAGGTATTCTTAAAACTGCAAACGCAGGGACTGCTAAGATCCAAGCAAAAGGTATTGGATTCTTAAAATGCAAAGTGTCTAATGAAGTTAAAGAAATTCCTGTAAGTGATGTCTTGTATATTCCCCAAGCAGTTTGCAATATGCTTAGTGTATCTACATTAGATAAGAAGGGATTTGTGATTCATTTTGAAAACAGTAAGTGCACAATCTCTAAAAATGATGAAGTGTATGCTGAAGCTTTTATGCATAATGATGTTTATAAGCTGAACATTTCAGGTGAAGCCTCACATATGGCGCAAGTAAGGAAGAATGATGGTAAATGTAGTCTGGAAATCTGGCATCGCCGCCTGGGACATCGTGATTCTAAGGTGATCCAGGATCTTTACAGTAAGCAACTAGCCACCGGCATTCAGATAAGTGCAGATGCTGGTAAAATGGAGAAATGCATAGACTGTGTTACTCAAAAGGGTGTGAGACCCTCATTTCCTGCATACACAGGAAATAGGAGTAATAAAGTACTGGACTTAATACACAGTGACTTATGTGGACCGTTTAATATCCCATCATTGGGAAATAACAGATTTGTGCTAATATTCTTGGATGATTTCTCTAGATATTGTGTGGCCTATTTGCTGAAAGAGAAAAGTCAAGTCACAGACATGCTGAAGAAATACGTAGCCATGGTGAGCAATAAATTTGAAAGAAAACCAAAGGTTCTTCAGACCGACAATGGTGGTGAGTTCACTTCACAAAGCATGCACACATTTCTAGAACAAGAAGGCATTCAGCATATCACAACAGTAGCTTATACACCAGAGCAAAATTCTGTTGCAGAGAGAAAATTTAGGTCACTTGTGGAAATGACCAGATGTATGCTGTCAGATAGCAATCTCCCTAAAAGACTATGGGGGGAAGCCATTCTCATAGCAGTGTACCTACAAAACAGAATGCCAACTAAAGGCGCTGAGCGCACACCACATGAGACATGGCATGGTAGGAAGCCAAACCTGTCACACATAAGAACATTTGGAAGTACAGCATATGCTCATGAACCAAAGCAAAGAAGGCATAAGCTGGATTCCACAACAGAAAGGGGCATTTTAGTTGGCTATGCTCCAGGACACAAAGGATATAGAATTTTGAATCTGAAAACTGGCATTGTTGGCATAAGACATGTTACATATTTTGATGAAAACAAAAGGGTTGATAAAGGCTGGATTATCCCAGATGAGCCTTATCATCCAGAATATGAAACTAGAACCATAATAGACATGCCAGTGTATATAAATGCCATACCAAGGCAGATGTCTGAAAGCAACTCATCTGTATCTAACGAGGAACAGGCAGAGGAAACAGACACAGAAAGGATCATTGAAGAAGACAGTACAGTTGGAGAAGGGGAATCAATTGGAGAAGGACTCTCAGATTTAGAGGATGCGGAAAGGTCAGACCAACCTGTTGTCAGACGCTCATCCAGGGAAAACAAAGGTGTTCCACCCCCAAGACTGTCTTACCTAACAAAGTCAGCAGAAGCTCAAGAGCCCTTAACATGGGATGAGATTGAGAAAATGTCAGCAGAAGAAGCTGCTGAATGGCATAAAGCTGCACAAGAAGAAATTGATGCATTGGATAAAAATAATACTTGGATTCTTACAAAATTACCTCCTGGCAAGAAAGCTATAGGATGCAAATGGGTATTCAAGTTAAAAAGGAATGCACAAGGAAAAGTGGAAAGGTATAAAGCCAGATTAGTGGCAAAGGGATATCTTCAAAAATATGGAGAAGATTTTGATGAAGTGTTTGCACCTGTAGTGAAACACACGACAATAAGAACACTTCTGAGCATTGCAGTCTCAAAAGGCATGCAAGTCAACCACATTGATGTGAAAACAGCGTTTCTTCACGGAGATATAACTGAAGACTTGTACATGGAACAGCCAACAGGTTTCATAAATACAAAACAAAGACAGCTAGTGTGTAAATTAAACAAAGGTCTTTATGGATTAAAGCAAAGTGCAAAATGTTGGAATGAAAAATTGCATGAAATATTGACAAATTTAGGATTTAAGCAAGGTGAAGCAGATAAATGCTTGTACACTAGGTGCAGAAATGGACAATATGCATACATTTTAGCTTTTGTTGATGATCTGCTCATTGCAAGCAAAAGTGAGCAAGAGTACAAGGACATTGTAAAGTGTTTAAACCACAATGTTGAGATAAAAGAACTGGGTAATGTGTCATACTATCTTGGTATAGAAATTGAGAAACAAAATGATGGTTCTTATCTTCTAAGCCAGAAGCAGAAAATAAATGAGCTTATTGAAAGTTTAGGTATGCAAGATGCCCAAGTTGTAAGCACTCCCATGATCACTGATTTTCTGAAGGATGAAACAGTAAGAGAACCTTTACCAGATAACATCCAATATAGATCAGCCATAGGTAAGCTTTATATCTAGCTACCACATACAGGGCTGATATAGCAAATGCAGTAGGAATTTTGAGCAGAAGGGTCAGCTCACCTACCAAATCAGATTGGACTGCAGTTAAAAGGATGGTAAGGTATTTAAAGGGTACCATTGATTGTAAATTAAAGATTTCAGCCAATAGTAATCCAAAACTAATATGTTACTGTGATTCAGATTGGGCAGGGGATCATTCTGATTATAAATCCACAAGTGGATATGTGTTTATGTATGGAAATGTACAAATTTCATGGGCCAGTCATAAACAAAGTATTGTGAGTCTGTCTTCTACAGAAGCTGAATATGTGGCCGCATCGGAAGCGTGCAGAGAACTGATGTGGATTGAAAAACTTTTGCTGGATTTCGGAATAGCTGAACAGAGACCAATCCAGATAATGGAAGATAATCAGAGCTGCATCCGACTGTCACAGAATGACAAGGTTCAGTCACGCACCAAGCACATCGCAACGAAATACCACAACGTGCGAGAGTTGGCAAAAGAAGGGGTCATCAGTCTACACTATTGTCACACCAGTGAGATGACAGCTGACATCATGACCAAACCGTTACCCAGAGAACATTTTGTGAATCTGCGTATAAAGCTTGGACTTTGTATGAATAAATAATTGCATGACAGTTATGCATGAGAAGGGGTTTGTTGGAATGTAATTGTATTTTTACATGCATTGCCTGTCACCTATTATTTCTCTGTGATTACTCTGTGACCTCTGATGTGAATTACTTAGAGAGGTCACACTGCTATGCAACTTCCTGTGGGGGTTAGACACAGCAGATGCAGCACATGGAGCACATGGAGCTCATGATCTCTCCTAACCTGAGAGGATCTATGGTGGTGTGAGCATCCATTACCATCTAAGCACATGGAAGGAGCTGATAATACAAATGTATAGTAATATGTATATATAAGCCTGTCTGATTATAATCTAACTACAAACTGTGAGTAAACAGATGTTTTGTTACTTCAACTTTAAAGTGACTCAGCAGTGAATTATTCAGGGGTGAATGAGAGAGAGATGAAGAAAGAAATTAACATTTCTAAAGCTGAAGCTGTGTGTACTAAAATCTGCTAATTATTTACTACAAATAATCCAACAAGTTCACCACCCCACACCCCCCACCATTGTGAGACACACACACAACATCACAAAAACACAGACAATCGCCCCCAACCTCCCAGTCTATCCCACCCTCTCTCACTTACACACACACACACACGAACTCTCTCTGTGACACACACACACACTCTCTCACACACACAATCTATCTCTGTGACACATGATCTTTCACTCTCACACACACAACCACCGCCCCCCTCCCCCCCAAAGCCCCGCTAAAAAACACTCACACACACATACACTGATGCTGAAAACAGAGAGATGCTCTCTCTCTCTCTGTTTTCAGGGGGTACTTGGCACTGAGGTACTGAGTACCGGCACCTTTTCAATTGTCTGCTAAAATTGAAAATTGTGTGTGTGTGAGAGAGTGTGTGTGTCACAGAGAGAGTTCGTGTGTGTGTGAGAGAGGGTGGGGTAGACTGGGAGGTTGGGGGCGAGTGTTTTTGTGATATTGTGTGTGTGTCTCACAATGGAGTGGGGGTGTGGGGTGGTGAACTGAGAGGGTGTGGCAGGGGGCTTGGAGGGGGTCAGCGTTGTTTTTTTTTGGGGGGGGGGGGTTGGCCATGTTGTTGGTGGCTGGTATTAGTGTGTTGCTGTACTGTGTTTTTTTTGTTTGTTTCAAGGGGGGGTTGGGGAGTGTCCCGTGCTGGCAAAGTGGGAGGAAGTGGCGGGGGGCTTTGAGGGTGGTTATTGTTGCAGGGGTGATATATATATATATAGATAGATAGATAGATAGAGAATCTCTCCATGTTCCGCATCAGTGTGAGTGTTTTTTTTTTTGGGGGGGGGGGGTTGTGTGTGTGAGATTGAAAGGTCATGCGTCTCACAGAGATAGATTGTGTGTGTGTGTGTGTGTGTGTGTGTGTGTGTGTGTGGAAGTGATAGAGGGTGGGGGTGAGAATCTGTGTGTGTGTGTGGAGTTTATTGTGTATGTGTAACAATGTTACAGGGAGGGGGTTGTATGGTGAACTTGGAGGGGTTGGCTGTTGGGTTGTGTTCCAGGGCCGTCCCCCCCTCTCTCCCTCCGAATTTCAAGGCCGTCCCTCCCTCCGAGTTCCAGGGCCATCCCCCCTCCCTCGCTCCGACTTCCAGGGCCGTCCCCCTCCCAGTTCCAGGGTCCTCCATCCCTCGCAGTTCCAGGGTCCTCCCTCCCAGTTCCACAGTCCTCACTCCCTCCCTCCCAGTTCCAGGGTCCCCCTCCCTCCCAGTTCCAGGGTCGTTGTCCCCACCTTCTTCCCTCCCTCCCTTCCAGTTACAGGCCCCCTCCCTCTGAATTTTAAAAGTCATCTTGACTTACCTCGTCGGGGTACGGCGGCCGGCAGCAGCAGCGGTAAAATGCGTGCAGACTCAGCCCTTTTCTCTCTCATGTTCTGTTTCCGCAAGGGCGGGACCAGAGCTGAGAGAGAGAGAAGGGCCAAGCCTGCACGCTTTGTTCCGCTGCTGCCGGCCGCCGTAACCCCGACGATGTAAGTCAAGATGACTTTTCAAATTTGGAGGGAGGGTGCCTGGAACTGGAAGGAAGGGAGGGAGGAAGGGAGGGACCACGACCTTGGAACTCGGGGGGAGAGGGTGGGGTCCTCCAGGTCCATTGGCGAGGGGGGAGAGTATGGGGGGGTTCAGTGGTGACTCTCGAGGGAGTCGGTCGGGGAGGAGGGGGAGAGCGGGGGTCTGAACTCGGAGAGGAGAGGGAGGTCAGCGGGAGTGTCCATCGGGGAGGAGGATGAGTTAGAGTGGGCGGGGGACAGGGTCCAGCGGCAACTTGGGAGGGGCGAGGGAGAGAGCACTGCGTAGCCGGGGGGGGGTGGTGGTTTCCGCGTGTGTCGCTGAGGGGGGTTACCCGGCGGTACCGGCAGTGTTGAGGCCGGTTGTCTTTATGTTTTGGAGAAGTTTGGGCACGTGGGTTCGGCTATTCTTTGAGTTAGTTGGTGTGCCTCGTGCTGCTATCCTGTGGTTGGTCAGTGCTGCTTGTGACGAACCCGGAAGCACGCTGACATCAGGACAGGAGATGCATACAGCGTTACAGGCAGCATGAACCCTTCAAGGCTTCACTGCTACGGAGTCAGCTTCAGAACGTTGGAGGTGCTTTTTATTATATAGGATATGTAAATGTAAAATAAAAATATATTGAAACCAGAAACTATAATTTTTCCTTCTCTTGGCTCCTGTACCAGCTGCTCCATAAAGCAGTCCTTGATTTTGTTAAGGAATTTTACTTCCCTAACATGCCCCGATGTTAAATTTCCCAAGTCAATATCGGGGTAATTGAAATCACTCATTATTATTGTGTTGCCCAGTTTGTTAGCCTCCCTAATTTCCAATAACATTTCTACATCCGTCTGTTCACCCTGGCCAGGCGGACGGTAGTACACTCCTATCACTATCCTTTTCCCCTTTATGCATGGAATTTCAATCCATAAGGATTCGAAGATGTGTTTTCTTTCATGCAGAATTTTCAATCTATTTGATTCAAGGCTCTCCTTAACATACAATGCTACCCCTCCACCAATTCGATCCACCCTATCGCTACAATCAGGCCCATCAGGCCCCTATGATGAAGGGAGGAAACCTACCACAACAGAAAGGCTTTTCACTTCCTCAACATGCAAGTAGTTTGCAATGCCCTGAGTGAAAGAACAAATGGTTTTTTCCCAGATTCTCAGATTTGCCATGATGCATACATCCTCTGGAATGTACGACAAGTTTGAGAGCAGCCAGATCACCAGCAGTTGGTTGCTTGGTAAGCCCCGCATTACCCTACATTGTCACCTCTAGAAGCTTATGTTATGAAGACCCAGTCAGGAGCAAGGAGAAAGTGCAGATGCTCAAAATGGGACAATGAGTAGTCATAGGAGTCACACAATATGAGAAAGTTTATTAAAAATAACCCGACATGACCGTGTTTTGGCAAGCAGTTAATCATCTGTTAATGTACAACAAGGATTCTCATACAATGTCAAGATCCACATTTATGCCAATGACATTTTGTTAGTCTTTCTCCAAAATCCATCCAATGTAGACCTTTCTAATTCATATTTGTTTAAATAATATAGATTCTTGGCTCACTGCTAATCACTTGGTCTTGAACCCCTCGAAATCTGTTGCTCCTTCACTTCAAAACACACCTCTTCAGTTAGTTAGGTACCTTAAATACTTAGGTGTTTTATCCCTAACTGTCCTTCAGTTCCCATATCTTTTCTAGAGTCAGAGCCTGCTTTCATTAAGTCCGCTTTATCAGTTCCCTCTGTAGTTACCTAGATGATGTTTCTGGTGCTACTTTACTACACTCACTGGTTTCCTCCTTTTTGGATTATTGTAAAATTGTCTACTCAAGTCTTCCAAAAGTCCTTCTCAAACGGCTTCAAATGGTTCAAAATACCTCTGTCCGTTTACTTTCTCACACCCACGGTCTTCCACCATCACTGGCTTCCCTTACCTTTTCACATACAGTTTAAGACTCTTACTTTGGCTCACGTGGAGGGGCATAATGGAACGGGGGCGCCCATCTCTAAGGACGTCCGGCAAAGGGGCAGGGAAACCCGTATTATCGAAACAAGATAGGTGTCCATCTTTCGTTTTGATAATATGGTTGGGGACACGACCTTAGAGATGGTCATCCCCGGTTTTCGGCCATAATGGAAACCGAGGATGCCCATCTCAAAAACAACCAAATCCAAGCCCTTTGGTCGTGGGAGCAGCCCCAGCATTCGCAGTGCACTGGTCCCCCACACATGCCAGGACACCTATCGGGTGCCCAAATTGCTCCCAGGTGCATAGCTCCCTTACCTTGGGTGCTGAGCCCCCAAAACCCACTCCCCACAACTGTACACCACTTCCATAGCCCAAAGGGGTGAAGGGGCCACCTATATGTGGGTACAGTGGGTTTCTGGTGGGTTTTGGAGGGCTCACATTTACCACCACAAGTGTAACAGGTAGGGAGAGGGATGGGCCTTGGTCCACCTGCCTGAAGTGCACTGCACCCACTAAAACTGCTCCAGGGACCTGCATACTGCTGTCATGGAGCTGGGTATGACATTTGAGGCTGGCATAGAGGCTGGCAAAAAAAAAAAAAAATTTTTATTTTTTGAGGGTGGGAGGGGGTTGGTGACCACTGATGGAGTAAGGGGAGGTCATCCCCGATTCCCTCCGGTGGTCATCTGGTCAGTTTGGGCACCTTTTTGAGGTTTGGTCGTGAAAAAAAATAGACCAAGTAAAGTCGACAAAATGCTCGTCAGGGATGCCCTTCTTTTTTCCATTATCAGCCAAGGACGCCCATCTCTTAAGCACGCTCCAGTCCTGCCTTCACTATGGCTCTGACATGCCCCCGTGAACTTTGGTTGTCCCCGCGATGGACTGCAGTTGAGGGCGCCCAAAATTGGCTTTCGATTATGCTGATTTGGGCGACCCTGAGAAAAGGACACCCATCTCCCAATTTGTGTCGGAAGATGGGCGCCCTTCTCTTTCAAAAATGCCCCTGATAGTATTATATTCTGGTCATCTTTCCTACCTTTCTGCCCTTTCTTCCCACTACATTCCGTCCAGGATTTTGCATTCAGCCTTGACCTTTTGATTGACTATTCCAATCTTGAATCAGCCTGTCACTCAGCTTTCTTTTGTGTTGCCCCCTCCCTGTGGAACTTATTATTATTATTATTTGTATAGCGCTACCAGACGCACGCAGCGCTGAACACCTGACATAGAGAGACAGTCCCTGCTCATAGAGCTTACAATCTAAAAATAATACAGACAGACAAGACAATTAAGGGCGAGGGAAGTACTAGGTGAGAAGGAACAAGGGGAGGGCAATTGAGTAGTGGCTAGGAGCCAAAAGCAGTGGTGAAAAGGTGGGTTTTCAGCATAGATTTGAAAACAGATAGAGATGGAGCTAGACGTACAGGCTCAGGAAGTCTATTCCAGGCATAAGGTGCCGTGAGGGAAAAGGAACGAAGCCTGGAGTTAGCGGTGGAGGAGAAGGGGGACGTCAAGAGAGATTTGTCCAGTGAGCGGAGTTCACGGGGAGGAATGTAGGGAGAGATGAGAGTGGAGAGGTAATGGGGAGCTGCAGAATGGATGCATTCAAAGGTCAGTAAGAGAAGTTTGAATTGTGTGTGGAAGCGGATAGGGAGCCAGTGAAGTGGCTTGAGGAGTGGGCTAGTGTGGGTATAATGATTTTGGCGGGAAATAAGTCCTGCTGCAGAATTTTGGACAGGCTGGAGAGGAACTCCACTGTGAACAATCTTATTCCTGATTTCAGGTCTTTCATAAGACCCAGGCTTTTCCTTTCCTCGCCCCTTATTGATCTGATTCTGATGCCCGTCCTGGAGCAGATCTATCACCTTTTCCTCCTAGCTGTCTTTTGTTCTCTGGTATTCCTGCACTATTTTTGTATGTAGTTCCTTTCCATTGTTTTGATTTGATTGTACATCGCTCTGATTTAAACTAAACAATGGTATTGTGCTAATGAAAATAAATCCTGCTTCACTTCTTCTAGAATCAATTTTAAAAACAAAGATGCTGAAACATGAATGTGAAATTGCCATTTTGAATAGGTGCCTACTTTTCTTTATAGTATATTCTCCAATCAGGCACCCACTAGGTGTCTATATATGGGCACATTATTATGGAATTCCCTCCACAAGACTAGAAATGTTCTCTCCTATATTCTTGTTTCCATCGGAATGGCCAAAGAAGGCTTTTTTTATTTTATTTTAAAGTGCTGTTGTTTGTAAAAAAAACGAAAAAAAAAAAAAAAACATAATAGGTGAGGAGGTTTTTATGCTGAAAATGAAGAGTTTCTCAGCTCTGAAAGTGATTCAGCCCGGAACTCTTGGAGGCTTTTCCTGTCACCTTATGAGTATTAGAGCTGTTATGCTTGGAATAAACTTCCTGAGCCCTTACGCCAAGCCCCCTTCCCTGCCCATCTTCAAGTCTTTGCTTAAAGTCCACCTCTTCAATGCTGCGTTCGGCACCTAACTCTTACCTTTCAGGAAATCTAGACTGCCCCTATCGGACTGACTGTTCACTTGTCCTTTAGATTGTAAGCTCCTTGAGCTTCTATGTTAAACTGTACAGCGTTGCGTAACCCTAGTAGCGCTTTAGAAATGTTAAATAGTAGTAGTAGTATATTATTTGGGGTTAGTAATTCTTAGACTGTTCTGCAAATTCACCCACAAAAGCATGCATATACTAATGCAGGCAGAAACATGTGTATGTACCTTCCCACCACACAACCTCCTGTTTCATTGCACAGTGCAGCAGATGCAGCCATTCTTTCATTTGTACAAGGAAGGTCATGTTCTGAGTGAACCTCAAGTTCCTGGCAAGGATCATACCATTGAAGGAGGACAGTTTATTTCCAGCTGCCAGGAGGTGTTGACATCTGAAACAGATGTGTTCCCGGTGCGAACTTAACCATTAGGAAGACTAAGGGGGGGAGGGGAGAGGGAGACTGCAAAGAGCAGCTGCAGGTCTTAACGGCCACACAAACTCCAAGAAATATCAAATGCATCCTTTCACTCACAGGGCAGGCAAACGGTTTTCAAATAGTCCTTTTATTCATGTTGATGACTTTTGGAAAATGCCCTTATTATATATTAGCAACCACTTTCAGACCACTGTGTAGGAAAAGGCATGCAAAGATTACGAGAAGGCATAACGATTGATACTGACAAATTGCAAGCGATGGCAAATGTATCAAAAGAAAACAAGGCCAGTCTAGCTCAGCATCCTGTCTCTGGCAGTGACCAGTCCAGGCCAGTAGGAAGTACCTGGCAGATCACAAAGAATAGATCAATTTCTTATAGCTCCCTCCCATGGATAAGCAGCAGCAACATGGTGAGTGGAGTGGAAGGAGACCGTGGCCACTGCATGTGGGCCTGATGGGAAGCACAATGCTTTCACTGCAACAATAATATAGCAAGCGTGCAGGTCCCGTGAGCCCATGCCCACTATAGATCTCGCTGGTCCCAGTCCCCCCTATAACAGGAAGTCTATATGAAGAAGGGAACAGGAATGTGGCAAAACCTTGAGTACACTCATGGGTTCAGAGGCCACACATGCTTTCTGTTTTAATGCTGCAGCTTGCAGACGCTGAAGTACTGGCTAAAGATATCCTAGGGGAGATGCTTGGGAGGGGGGAGTGAATGCCAAGTGGCATAAGGAGATACTGGTGGGGAGATGAGGCATTGCTGAGGGGGTCTAGGATTCAGGGAGATGGAGGGAGATAATGAGATGCTGAACAGAGTGCCTAGCAGATAAGGAGTTGCTGGGAGAGAAATGAGGGGAGATGCTGGAGGGAGAGAGGGGAGAAAGAGAAAAAATGTGGAAAAGGTAACGGAGAAGATGCTAAGGGGAGCAGGTAACACAGGGGAAGAGGGAGATGTGAAATGCTTGGTGGAGAAAGGAGATGGGTGGTGTTATTTGGGAAGAGAGCGAGGCTACTGGATGGGGACAGAAAAAGAGGGAATGGGCTGAAGGCTGGAGAAAGAGTGGAAATGCTGGCTATCATGATAGAGACTTAGGAATAAAAGACTGGGAAAAGGGAGAGAGATGGGAAAGTGAGAAGGCTGGGGATAGCATAAGAAAGTGGGGAGATGGGTTGGAAGTGAAATGAGAGAGAGAGATGGAAAATAAAATGTGGTAAAAAGAGGGAAACTGAGGATTGGATGGTGAAAAGAATAGGCAAAATCCAATTGAATACAGAACCAGAAAAATAAATGGAAGAGAACTGAAAAAAGGAAGATAATGTCAGAGACAGAGAGATGTAGAAATCCATGGCACACCATGGTGGCCAAACAGCTGATCAGAGCTATAAATTGCATGGGCGCAAGCAGGAAGTGTGAATTAGAGAAGCTCTGGGCCTGCTGAGTGGCCCGCTGTGCTCTTCTGCTGGCAGCTGATATTGGGTAGCAGCAGGAGGGATGAGATACACACACAAACATCGGCCACAGGCACCAGACATTCACTATATCCTTGTCCACGTGGTTAATAATTGTTAATGAATTTCTTCTTTAGCAATTTGTCCAACCCCCTTTTTAAACCCAGCTATACTAGATGCCTTAACTACATTCTCTAGCAATAAATTCCATAGCTTGATTTTTGCGAACTGAAAAACTGCTTTGTCCAGTATGTTCTAAATTTGCTACCTGTCAGTTTCATAGAGAGTTCTGGTATAGTTTTAAAAGGCATAAATAACTGCTCCCTATTAACCTATTCCACTCTGCTTAAGATTTTACAAACCTTTTAAAAATATATTTATTTTTATTATAAAATACTGAATTCTGTCTAATAATCACCCACCATCTCAAATGAGTAGCCTAGTGGTTAGTGCAGTAGACTTTGATCCTGGGGAACCGGACTCTCCACTGCCCCAGGTACAAATAAGTGCCTGTATTATACCATGTAAACCGCTTTTGAATGCAGTTGCAAAAACCACAGAAAGGTGGTATATCAAGTCCCATATTACCTTTCCCTTTCCCCCTGCTTCAGGATCCAAAACCCCTGGAAAATTTGGTTTTAAAACCAAATCAAGATTTCCCCAATTATTACCTCTCCCCTCCCTTGGAATTGCTCTCCTCAACCCTCCATCCCCCACCTGAGATGACTGGCTCTCTCTTCTTACCTCATCTCAAGGTTTTGGTGCTGGGCCGGTGCTGAGCCTTGAGGATCTGTACATGCTCAAGGCCCTGCACCAGCCCAACAGCATAACCTCAAGACGAGGTAAGGAGAGAGGTCCGGTCGTTGTGGGGAGGGGGGATGAGGAGGAGAGCAATGGTCTTTCCATTTTTGCACAGTCTCCATGCTCAGGTCAGCAGAAATCCAAATATTCCAGTTTTCAAACTTACAAGTTGTCGGCTGCCTGGCCATTTTTAAAACATAATCCACTTCAGTGAAACAAAGTAATTTTACAATGAAAGCCTGTGGTGGAAGGTTGGGATTAGGCCACAGGTGGAGTTCTCGGGGGGCCCTCTCATATCTCGAATCTTGGAGGTGCTGGTGATTCTAGAAAGCATGTGCTCAGTATTTTATAGATGAAATGCCCGGGCTTAGAACCTTCCATTCCTTCAGTATGCCATGTATTCTAAGGTTTGACTGTCTATTCCAATTTTCCAAGTCCTCAAATTTGGACATCAGCAGCTTCAGTTGTTTGGATTGGCTGCTGTCGGGGACAGGATGCTGGGCTTGATGGGCCTTTGGTCTTTCCCCAGTATGGCATTACTTTGTACTTATGTACAAGTCTTTCTTCTGGCCCATTTTTCGAGTCTTGAAGTTAAGACTCTAATTTGGTCACCATCATGTCAGCAGTCTCCATCTTAGCTGATCTCAATTCTTGAAGAACAAGTGCAAATACATCTTCTGATTTGTTTGTCCAGTTCTGAAGGGGTCTGTGGGTAAGCACTTCTGGCAGATCTCTTTTCAACTAGAGCCCTAGGCTCCGGGGCCTTGCTCACATACATTTTTCTAATAGTAGTAGTGCTCTTCATTTTAAGCACCCCGGCATTCTAGCAGCTCCGAAGATAGCTTCCAGCCTTTTTCCAACTCTGTCGGGTGTCAGTGGTACCAAAAACCCAAGGTGGACAATAGGGGGATACGGAGTGATCTTACATGTATCTGCTCAGCATGGAAGCTCAACCCGAAGTCCCAGTTTTTATGATTGTCATTTATTTTGTAGATTTCATACTCCTAATGCAGGCATCCACCAAAATGCGACCACGTTGGGTCCTTTTTGCAAATTAAGGCATCTTTTCTGTCATACTGGTGCCTTGTGCTTTATTTATTGGGAATTTTTTTTATCTTGGATTCCTGTTTCCCCTTGACCAGGACCTGTCTGTTGACCTCCAGTTCTACATTCTGACAGTTTCTTAACACAGGAGGCAGGATACTGTTCCTCTCCTTTGATGTTGAGGATGAGAAGCCCTCAGTGCAGAGCAAAGCCTTGTTATAGAGAGCTCATGTCTGCCATAGGAAATAACATTATAATGGGGAGAAATCCAACAGAGAGCACAGACATTTCTTGCCACCCTGTATAACTTTATATGACCCAGGTCACTGAAATGCCCTGGTTTAATGGATTTGGCTCTATTGATTATGGTTTGGTGGTTTTTGCTGCAGGAGTACCACTTGCTCTGATACTGTGTAAAGTATAATGAGGGAATGAGTATGTAAATATCTTTCCATTTTGGGAAGTAGCCATAGGGGTGTTATTGAAATGTGATGATTTCAGGCAAAGGCATATAAGCCCTAGTTTGTGAGGGAAAATTACCCTTTGCCTCCTTCTCTGCCAAGTGCTCAAGAAGGAGCAGAGGACTCCTGAGAGGCTGGGTCCCAGGTTCCGGCCTAGTCACTGGACAAAAGAAAAAGTTGAGGGGTTGCAGTTGTTCACCTCTTTCATCACAGGAAAAATCAAGGATGTGTTTAATGTCTTGGGACTGGTGGTGTGGGAGACCACTGGGGAAGAGGATATAGGCTTTATTCCTTGACCCATGACTGGTAGTGCCTGGAGGAAAGAAGTCCCTGGAATTTGAGGAATAAAGAGTTCTACCCCTGAAACCCCATTGTGACAGGATCAACACTTAAGAGTCAGAGAGATTGGCTTATTCAACTAGGGTCTTAGCTGTGGCAAGGATTGCCTGACAAAACTGAAGAAACTAGTAACCCGACAATCAAAGGTAAATGCAGGTGCTAGAGGCCACTAGCACCCACATTTATGATTGTAGCCTCGATCATCACGCAAACAGTGCCCACACCCCTTAATACCGCAGAGCTCATTTAAATTAGATTAAAATGAGCTCTGCTTGTATTCTGTCCCTATGATCAGAGAACATCGCTCTGATTGTAGAGGCAGAATAGCACCTTAACCCTACACAAGCTCAGAGTTGGCGTTAAGGTTTAAGGCTCTGCTTCTGTAACCCCCCCCCCCCCTTCAGAGTCAGGCAGCCTTGGCTGCCACCTTGTCCTGGGGGTCTATTGGATCCCTGGACCTCCACCATTGCTCAGTCCTAGTGGCCTAGTGCCCCCCAAGCCCCCACCCTTCCACCAACAATCCCCCAAAAATCCCTGGAGGCCCAGTGGGCTGCTAACCCAACCCCCCACCCATTCTAGTGGTGTAGCAGCCAAACCTCCCTCCTCTTCTAGCGTTGCCTTCAAAATGGCGGTGTCATATAAGGGAGGTTTTGACAGCCCGGACCTGTCAAACAAGTGCAGGAGGATTCTGCCTGACCATATGCTGAGACACAATCCTCCCGCACTATTCCCCTATGATCTGAGCTAATAGTGTGCGGTCTCACCATGGAGCAATATATGATATTCCGCTCAATATTTAACCAGCCAGGAACGGCTCCTGGCTGGTTAAATGGCACTTCTGGCTATCCATCAATATTCAGCGGGAAAGAGCTGCCTGCCTCCCGCTGAATATTGTTGGTTAGCGTCTTTGGCTGGTTTCAACTTAAGCAGCCAGCACTGAATATTGAATTGGCCAGTTAAGTTGAAACCGGCTAAAAATAAACCGGATAGTCAGTGCCAGTCACCAGAAATGGCCTAGGGAGACAGGCCAGCTACCTCCCGTGGTGTGAACATTGGTCCCATTCTGTTTTATTTTCTGTTCCTTCTCTAATAATTCCCAACATTCTGTTTGCTTTTTTGGCTGCCACCGCATACTGAGCAAAATATCTTAATTCATCGTCCGTGATGACACCTACATCCTTTTCTTCAGCGGTGACTCCTAATGTGGAACTAAGCATCGTGTAGCTATAATTTGGGGTTCTCTTCACAATGTGTATCACTTAGCACTTGCCCACATTAAATTTAATTTGCCATTTAGATGCCCAGATCTTCCAGGCTTCTAAGGTCCTCCCACAATTTCACAACGTTGAATAGTTCATTTCATCTGCAAATTTGATCACCTCACTCAGGAGTCCTTTTACCAAGCTGCGAGAAAAAGAGCCCTGCGGTAGCTGTTTTTCCTGCATGCCAGGGCCATTTTTACTACAGCAGATAGAATGCCGCCCAAAAAATGGCCACGTGGTAAAATAACCCTTATCGCATGTCCATGCGGCAGGGAGCACTTACCGCCACCCATTGAGGTGTGGCGGTAAGGGCTTCTGCAGTAACCCAGCAGTAATCGCCATTTCCGTGGTTTTTATTTTTTCTCTGGAAATGGCGCGCACTTGACCCAGAACTAATGCCAGGGGTAATCCCAGAATAGTTTCTGGTAAGCCTGCGTTGGGCTTACTACTGTTTCGTGAAAGGGCCCCTCATTGTTCCAATTTCTAGATCATTTATAAACATAAATAAAATGTACTGGTCCCAGTACAAATCCTTGCGGTACTCCGCTATTCGCCTTCCTCCACTGAGAGAATTTTCCATTTAACCTTGTTCTCTGTTTTCTATCTTTTAACCAGTTCCCAATCCACAGCAGAACATTGCCTCCTATCACATGTATTTTTAATTTTCTCAGGCGTCTTTAGTGGTCTGGGAAGGTATAATTTGCTGCATTTTTCAGAGCCATGCTTTAAGCAGACTGACATTATAGATTGCATACCTGGATATTTTTCACCATGCAAATAATTATGGGGCATTCCCGGAGACTCTGAATTTTGAAAATTATGTTGGTTATTTGTTTCTTAATATAGCGCCCTTCATATGGGTACAGCAAATACAAATTCTTAAATTAGAAAGCAAAAGCAAGACAGGAATTCCATAATTTAAGTACGACAGAGTTGTACAGTCGTTCAATACTCATAAATAGGCACAGTTAAGGACCAGTCTTTTCATAACAGTTCACATACATAAAATTATCCAGTGCAAACTAGGAGAACAGTGGTCATCCTTGAGGGTCAGACTTCTGTCTCTTCCAACGCTCTTTCTAATAGCAGTTCCAAAACTTGATCAGTCTGTTCTCTTTTCCTCTAACAGGTTCAGGAGAAGGAATGGACTGCTTGGGATCGATTTGAGGTTCAAGGCATCAAGAAAAATGGAGAGGAGATGATGCTGGAGGACTTGTTTAACTCACTGAAGGTGACAATTTTAATCTTTACTATGAGCATGCTCAAGCCTGATCAGGAGTGGCTGCTTGGTCCTAACAAGTAATTGGACTCCCTCAGAAGGACTTTAGTCTGCTTTTTCAAGATTATAATTTTTAATTGTATTGGCCTTCTTTTCATACTTAAGGGCAAAGGGACTGGAAGTTTTCCAGAATGAGATGGGGACCAAGGCCAGAGGTCCTTCAAAGATCATGCCCCTTGTCATCACCATGTCACTGACCCTACCCTCAGGCCTTCGGGTTCCCACTGTCCTTCCCAACCTCCTTGGACCTCCTAGCTAAAGGTGCATAAGAAAAATACTGTAATCTGTTCTGAGCCTGAAGGCTGTGGTGGAAGCAGCAAGTAGGGATCATTGGGACTGATTTGGTTCATGCTCTTTGGGAACTGCCTCCACGTGGAAGCCTGGAGGGGCTAAGCCCTGTCAGCTTGCACTTACTCAGGTCCCACACTCACTACTTGTTGTTCCCACCCCTGATGCCAACAGCTTCCGTGCTCTGTGAAAAGCCAGCATGTCCACAACGTGGGTCAGGTGTAAAGGGGGTGGCACTCTATGGTAGGGATAGGTCAAAGTGAGTGAGCGACATTCTGTAGGGGCAAGGAGAAAGGGAATGGTGGTCTAGAAGTGCCTTAGACTTGTCAATATATATATATTTTCAGAAACGTTCTGCCACTGCAGACTCTAAATCCTGCCCTGAATTTTGTAAACTTCCCCCTCAAACCCCAGCCTTTCTTTCCCCAGAACTCAGGGGCTCCATTCCAGCAACATGTCATCTGAGAGCAGTGAGTGCAAGTCCTAAGGCAGGCCGTGCTCACAGTTACCCTCACCCCCATTCCACACACAGAGAAGCCAGGAGAGGACTGGAACCCTGCAGTCACTATGGGGACAGTTCTATATATGTGCACCCCCATTTAGGCACTCGAGGCCATGCATGAGGGGGAGACTATTCTATAATGAAATCTAGGTGCTTAGGTTTGTTATAGGAGCCAATCCAAGGAGAAAAGGGGGTCTACGCAACTTCCACAAGAAGATCAAAGTCAAAGCGACAAGGGGTGGAAGAGAAAATAGTTCCAAAAGACTCAGGCAGACTATGATGAGAGAGAAGCCCATAACACTTAGTAGGAGCAGACTTTAAGTTCGGAGTTCGTTGTTATACTCCATTTTTACTTAATCCACAAGTTGTGACATTGACTGGTTTTACCTTTAGTGACCCCTGAGGAAGGCTTAGTGCCGAAACATGGCCCATGTAAGGTCATCTGGGTTACCTCCTAATATCTGAGTGGATTACTGTTTATGTATTTTGGCAATAAACTGTTCTCAGACTTTTTAAGACTTTATAGTCTGCCTGAGTCTTTTCCTTCCATGCCTTGTTGCTGTGACTAGGTTCGTTGTAGAACACTAGTTTAACCCAGTATTTCTATCATCTGTGCATCTGTAGCCATAGAGCAGGCATCTAAATGCGGCCGGGATGTAAATAACTTACAGTATGTGCGTTAGTGAGAGCCCCACCCATGCCCCGTCCATGCTGTGCCCCTGTGTAACCCCCTTACATATACACACTATGTACGTTAAGCAGGTGTTTGCAGAATAATGCTTAAGCAGAACATTGGCATTTATGCATTGTTTGTGCACATATAACACACATATGTCATTCTAAACATTTACATGTGTAAGACATGTGTAAGTCTGAGTGCCTGGTTTACAGAGCTGTCCTTTACATTTGGAGACCAAATTAATCCCTGCATTGAATGGAGTCGGGGGAAGAGTAACTATAACAAAATCGCTGAGATCTAAGAGAGGCAGTGGGAGGAAAGGTTTGGGGCGGGAAGGCATTGGCTACATTTTGGGAATGTGATTAAGCTTAATCTAGTCAGTGTTTGTGTCCACCACAGACAGGATAAAGTTATACATGTAAGTATGGTCAGGGGGAAAAGCTATTCTAGAGATATCCAGATTAAACTGTTAAAAACAATCCGGTCAATATTCAGGAACGAGAATGTGTGCCTGGAAAACTGGGTGAAAATAGCCAGATATATCTATAACCATATTTCAAAGTCAGGAATTATTCACATGTTTCTTTTCAATGTTCATGGATAGCTGTCTGTATACACAGTCCCATAAATGTCCCATAACTGTGATATCCAATATTGGCATCAGCACCTTAAGCTCAGTCAGAATTGAAAATGATGCACAAAATGGAGATGTGTTGCCCAGTTGGCATTGAATATTGACTGGGATATCAACCGCCTTATAATTGAAAGTGAAAGACGCCCATATTTCGACCCAAATCGGGAGATGGGCGCCCAAATCGGTATAATCGAAACCCGATTTTTGGCGTCCTCAACTGCAGTCTGTCACAGAGACGAACAAAGATCACGGGGGCGTGTCGGAGGTGTGGTGAAGGCGGGACTGGGGCGTGGTTATTGGCCGAGGAGAGATGGGCGTCTTTAGCTGATAATCGAAACAAGAAGGGCATTTTTGACGAGAATTTGGTCCACTTTATTTGGACCCTTTTTTTTCAGGTCCAAGTCCCAAAAAAGTGCCCCAACTGACCAGATGACCACCGGAGAGATTCGGGGATCACCTCCCCTGACTCCCCCAGTGGTCCCTAACCCCCTCCCACCAAAAAACCCCCACTTTACCAACTTTTTTCCCAGCCTGTATGCCAGCCTCAAATGCCGTACCCACCTCCATGACAGCAGAATGTGTTCTATCCTCTGACAGCCTTTCCCTGGTTCTGATGTACTCTCGGGTTAGTGTGACACCTTTTATGTTAAGGGCACTGCAGAGTCACATCAGCAATGCATTGTGGGGGGTGTAGGGTATTGGGCTCCGTGATTCCACTAGCTTGTGTTACATGCTCACGATGTTGGTAGTTGGTAGGCTCTACTCCCATGGTGCTTTTCCCTCTGCTTACTGGGTCAGAGTGTGCCCTGTTTTGTTTCCGATAGTCCATGAGGTAGTGGCCATTTGTGTAAGACAGTTTTAGATCCCTTTCATGTGTTAGCCACGTTACAGCACTTAGTTCTTACCTTGAATGTTGCTGAAAGAGGGTATTGTGCACCATTCTGCCAGATCGGACCTACTGCGAATCTCAATACCAGCGAGACTCGTTGCCAGTGGGGCACAACCTCTGATCTGCAGTTAACTGTGAGTAAACATGCTTATTCAAATAAAGGACGTTTTCAGCGAGATTAGTCTTCAGGTGTGAACTGCTGTGCTAAGGTTATACAGCAGCAACAAGTCCTGTCCCTGGAGCACTTTTAGTGGGTACTGCAGTGCACTTCAGGCAGTCAGACCCAGGCCCATCCCCCCCCCTCCTGTACCACTTGTGGTGGTAAATGGGAGGCCTCTAAAACCCACAGTACCCACATGTAGTTGCCCCCTTCACCCCTAAGAGCTATGGTACTGTTGTACATTTGTTCCTCCCACGACCAAATGGCTTGGATTAGGACGTTTCTGAGCTGGGCGTTTTTAGTTTCCATTATCGCTAAAAAAAAACAAAAAACGTCCATCTCAGAAAGGACCAAATCCATGGCATTTGGTCTGTCCAAACCGTATTTTCAAAACGAAAGATGGACGCCCATCTTTTTCGAAAATACGGTCTGTCCCACCTCTTCACGTACCTGTTTTCGGACATAGATGCCCATGGAGATGGGCGTTCGCGTTCGATTATGCCCCTCCAATTGTACCATCCTACTACGTGTCACGAAATCTATGAGTAATGCCCATGACTGACAAGCCCCAACCATGGACCACGTGAAAGTGGGTAAGGGTTCCAACACCCACATACCTGGGTACAGAGGGTGCTGTAACTGGGAATGTAGTGCCATATTCATAGATAAAAATGGCCTGGTACCAGGGTATATGATGCTACATATCTGGGTACTTGCTGCCCGTGGAACTCACTTGCCCCCTTACTAAAGCCCTCTGTGGCTGGGAGACAAAGAGTAAAGATGGCAACGATGAAAAGGCTGCTCTACTTCAGGAAGGAGGCCATGAAGCTGTGCAGGCTCACACTGCAGCATGAGGCACAGAACCAGTCTGTGCACCTCACAAAGACCCTGGAGATGCTTTCAGAGCAGGCTGCAAGGGTAAGACTGACTTCTCAGCCTTTCACACTGGTGTCTTTGTAGGTGGTGAGTGAATGCGTTCTGTAGGTGAGGTAATGCACGTTGGATGTGATGTCTGCAATCTAGACACCATCTGCTGTCCCACCACGATGGCTGCTAATATTGTGTAACTGGCCATGCACCTTTGTCTATGACTGTACATAGGTTGATTTGCCGAGTGCCTACTTACCATGCGTCCACATACTTGTGCACAGATATGGAGGACCCTAATCAAGGAAAACCAGTCTGCATGCTGTACTGCTTATCTATAATGGTCATGAAATGGACAGGATGAATGCTGTGTGTAATTGCTGCAACATTGATGTAGTGTGATGGGAAACATGGAAGGGAGGTAGTGAGGACAAGGGCATTGAAGGGTGATGTGTATGAGATCTCTGAGCATTAGGTATATTAAATGGTGCCTTTGTCCTTAGAGATGGTACAACATGACCTGGAGGTGCTGGTTTGAGCGGGAAGGCATCTGACCAATCTGTCTCCAGCACATTTAGTCAGAAAATGTTCAGGCGGATTTTCTCAGCAGGAGCCTACTAGACTCAGGGGAATGGAGCATGGGACAGGAGGCCTTCACAAGGATTGTAACAGCCTGGGGCAAACCGGTGATTGATCTGATGGCTTTGGAGGTCAACACAAAGGCAGCCAGGTTTCTCAGTCACAGAAAGAGAGCAGAAATGCACAGGAGGCGATTGAATCCTTTCGATTGAAAGGAAACTCTGAAACGAGGAGGAATAGGATGAAGGTGAAAGGTGGTAGACTCAGAATTAACCTAAGGAAATATTTCTTCAAAGAAAGGGTGGTGAATTCGTGGAACGGTTTTCCGGTGGAAGTGGTGGAGATGAAAACAGTATCTGAATTGAAGAAAGCTTGGGACAAGTACATAGGATCTCTAAGGGATTGATAGGGAGAGAAGATGGCATGGATGGGCAGACTGGACAGGCCACATGGTTTTTATCTGCCTACATTTTTCTATGTTTCTGTGTTTGGATTGATGTTCTATTTTAATCATGCATGCATTAAATGTTTTCACCTTGGCCGTTGCTGGGCCGCGTGATTCAGAGGATAGAAGCTCACGATTATCTAGCAGTGATAGTGGCTCCGAATTGACCCCAGAGACTTGATACAGCTGGTGTTGGACAGACCTCCTGGCCCTGCACCAACAACTTTTCTGACAGTGGCAGAACCAGTGTTGATATCAGATGAAATTCAGTTTTGTCTTACAGTGAGAAGGGAGCATTTGAGGAAGAGAGGTTATTCAGGCAAGGTGATTTCCAGTCTGCTGAAGGGAAAGAAATATCTTCCTCCCTGGTGTAAATTCGAGTGTGTCAGATTTTGAAAGCCTGGTGTCTCAAGAGGCACCTTTCAGCCTTGGGGGCATCTGTGGTGGAGAATTTGGATTTCTTGCAGGATGGTTTGGATAGAGTTTTGACCCTAGCCTCTCTCAAGGATCACTTAGTGGCACTGGCTTGCTATAAAGGTCCGGTTAAGGGCAAGACTTTGGTTTTTTATCTAGATGTGGTTTGTTTCCTGAGATGCGTTGTTAATTCATCCACCTAGGCATTCATTGGCTCCACCATGGAATTAGAATCTGGTGCTCTTGGCCTTGATGCAGTCTTCATTTGAGAAGAGCAGTACCCTGTAAAGTTGGCCTGTTATTCAGTCAGTGGCAGGCAGCGCTTTTGCTGTCCGCCACAGGCGTTAAACCTCGATATTCAATGCTGGGTCATTTCCAGTGACCAGTATTGAATATCCAGGGGGGTGTTTTACCGCTAAAAGGTTAACTGGTTATGCTGATATTCAGAGCTAACCAGTTAACGTTTTAGCGGTCAAAAATAGGATAGCTATTTATGTGGTCCTGTTTGATCACTAAACTTATCCTGTTAGGCACTGAATATTGGCGCCTAACCAGATACGTTGCACACTAATTGGCAATTTTCAGTGGAAATAACGGGTTGTCTCCTACTGAATATTCATGGTTAGGTGCTGATGTGCTATTTAACCAATCAGCGGCCATGTCTGACTGGTTAAATAGCTTTGAATATCAGGGGGAGTCTTTCTAGTGGCCGTTTGCTTGGCAAGAATAATTTTGGAGTTACAGGCGTTGTCATACCAGTGTCCCTTCCTTGTGTTCTTTAATGAGAAGATTCTTCTGTGGCCCATTCCTTCCTTTCACCCTCAGGTGGTATCCACTTTTCATGTGAATCAGGATCTCTCTTTCCCAGTACTGGGGGAAGCAAGAGAAGATGAAGAGCAGAGGAGGTTGCATCATCTAGACCAGGGGTTCTTAACGCAATACTCAGGACACACCTAGCCAGTCAGGTTTTCAGAATACCCATAATGAATATGCATGAAATAGATTTGCACAGAATGGACGCAGTGCATGCAAATGTATCTCATTCATATACAGATTTATGTTGATTATAGGTAGGTTCTATTGGGGTTTCAAGGGAGATA
Source organism: Microcaecilia unicolor (assembly GCF_901765095.1). NCBI lineage: Eukaryota > Metazoa > Chordata > Amphibia > Gymnophiona > Siphonopidae > Microcaecilia > Microcaecilia unicolor. The sequence continues at coordinate 183,417,300 of NC_044036.1, read as the reverse complement.
TTAAGCACTTATTTTAGGAGCACTCGGTTTTTAAGCTGTTTGATGTTATGGTAATAAAAATAGTTTTTAATGTTATATGATGTATTTTTGATTAGTCATGTTATTGTATTATATTTCATATTCATTGTGGATATTGTAAAAACCTGTCTGGTTAGGTGTGTCCCCAAGATGGGATATAGATTTCCAGAGGATGTTGCATGAATATCTGAAAAGGATGGCCAAATTCCGCCAGATCTCATGTTTGTTCTATATGGGGTACAGAAGCATTGGGAAGCGAGCTTGAAAGCAATGATACCTTGCTGGCTCAAGAGCCTATATCCTCAGAGTCTGTCCACTACCAAAGGGTCTCAAAGCCCATTCTACAAGGGGTTTAAGCCATCTCTTGGGCAGAGAATAGTCTTATTCCCCCACAAGACATCTGCAAGGTGGCCGTCTGGTCATCCTTGCATTCTTTTACAGAGCACTATTAGTGATGTTCAGACTAGGCAAGATGTGGCCTTTAGAGTGAGAGTTTATCTGCAGGGCTAGTGGAGGCTCACCTGTAGCAAGCACTGCATTGGTACTTCCAGAGCGAGTGGATTGGTTTGGAGTGATGCTAGGGAAATAGAAATTAAATCTTAGCTGCTAATTTTATTTCCTTTAGTCCAGGGGTGCTCAATGTTGGTCCTCGAGGTGCGAAACCCAGTCAGGTTTTCAGGATTCCCACAGTGAATATGCATGAGATCTATTTGCAAACAGTGAAGGCAGTGCATGAAAAGAGATCTCATCCAAATTCCTTGTATGTATCAATTTACTTTTCATAAAATATTAAGTGAATGTGCTCAGAAAACCCATGTGACCAATAAGTGAAATAAATTCTCACATCAGGTTCACTGTTATCTATCCTCATTATTTGAGACCAGTTCATAATGAAGATCCACAAGTGTTTACAGATCACAGTTCACAATTATTAGGATACAGTCCACGAAAGATGTGTTCAAAGGGCACTTGTATCATAAAAACAGAAGAACATATCTCAAAAGTTTAGATCCAGGGACAATCCCCATAGTGGGTTTTCCTCAGCAATTAAATAGGTACAGTGCCTTGATCTTCCAACCCCTTTTCATTGGGGAAATCCTGGAAACCTGACTGGGTTGTAGACCTCAAGGACTGACATTGAGCAGCCATGCTTTAGTCCCTCCAGACTGGTCCAGAACCCACTGTATCTACAGAAAGGCGGTATATCAAGTGTAGAATAAACATAAACACCCTTGCTAGTCGTTAGGTTCTTCCAGTGCAGAGGATACCAGAGATGGTGTCCAGTGAGAAGTTCTGGGGCTTCCTGGTTTATAATTTCAGTAGGTTTATTCATGTCTGTCAGTTATGAGTGTTTCCTTCCTATTTTGGAGGGTTTGACAATTGTAAATAAAGTCAGAATATTTTGAGTGAAGTTAGTGGTCATTTCATCTTGCTTTGTTATGGAAATACTGGCTGGCTGAGGACTGCACAAGGCAGATATAGGATTCTCGGAAATCAGTGTTCTCAGTCTCTATCCACTGGTAGGAGTGCATAACCCAAGTAGTCTGAACTGATCTGGAGGGACTAAAGGAAAAAGAATTAGCAGGTAAAATATAATTTCTTCTTCTGCAATCCCTTCTCTTTAACTGCATCAATGGTGGCTTAGGTCCAGATATTCAAAGCTGGTAATAAAGTAACATAGAAAGTGTGCTGGAGATTCAGATTAGAAGAAAGTTACCGGAGAAAAAGCTATCCTAAATATAACTGGACATTTATCATCAGTTTACAGATGTGGTGCTAAATATCTCTGTCATCTGCTAAACTTGGAAACTGGAAAGCCCTGAAATGCCTCTGTGAGTATCTGGGCATCTGCCAGCAGTCACCATGAATTTCTGGATATTCAGCACCAACTGAATATTGCTTTTGGCTGGTTATGCTGCTGTTGCCCACAGAAATGCCGATTTTGTCCGTGTATGCACTGCCTAACCTTCTGAATATTGACCAGAATGACAGTGTTTGCTGCTTGATCCCTGTGCTGTCTGGTGTAGCTAAACCATTCTTTAGGAGAGTGATACATGTACTACCTCACATAAGCTCTTATTTTCTCCCTGGCTTTTGTTTTGCAGACAGAACATCAGATGGAAGTGATTATGTTATGTTATGGCACTGCCATGCTTTATGCACACTTCTTGTCAGAGAGCGACCGGCAGGAGGCTCTGGGCCAAAGGTACTTTATGAAGTTAAGGATTATATGATGTGGAGGGCAGAGCACTATCAGGCAGGAAAGGATATGGTTGCCAAATTTTGAAAGAGAAAGCACCCCTTCACCTGATGTTGCCCTTTCTCTACCTCCTATCCTGTTCCAACAAATAAACACAGCAATGCTAGTGCAGGCTTCATCTCTTGCAGGCCACATTGGGGGGGATCTAGACTAAAGAGGTTGAACTCTTTAGCATAAAGCCCGATCGAAAACAGGCTCATCGGTTTCTGCTGAAACTGAATCTGTAACCAAAATTGGCCGGGTAGTTTCGGCAGAAACCGAAGCCAAAAATGAAACTGCCCCCATCCAGCCAAAAAGAGCCCCCCTCCTGGACCCACCTCCTGGCATCAGCCGCCTCCCATGTCCCCCCCCCCCCCCCATGACATCCACCCTCCTGGGCCCACCTTGTTGATGGTGCACGTGGCTCCAGGTCAAATTGGCTTCTGCCGCAGTCAGCCATGCACAGGAACGAGCGGGGATGCTCCTGCACCCACTACCCACCAACAACAAGGTAGGCCAAGGAGGGGGCTGCCACCAGGTGCATAGGTTCGGAAGGGGGCTCTTCTTGGTCGGGGGGAGGCAGAGTCGAGAGGGAGTGAGGGCTGTGCACACAGTTTTGGTTCCGGCTGATCATGGTTTTCGGGTCAGTTACAGCACCAAAACCGAAATTCGATCAGCCTTTAGTTTAGTCCCTATTGAGCCACAACCCCCTCCTCAGTGTCTCAACACACATATAATCTTCCATACACATGATCTGTTCCCCAGATCTCCCTTATACATATGTTCCCTCAAATGCAATACTATCTCGATATAGCACATACATAAACACACACACACTCACTCTGCAGTGTGCATTGTGTGCACAGACGTATCATTTATAGCCCCCCTCCTGACCCCCTCCCTAGCTTCTAAGGTTGCAGCTCACCTGAAGTCAACTGAACAAGCCAGTACCATAGTAGATGAAGGCAGATAAAGACCTGCATGGTTCATTCAGTCTGCCCAACAAGATAAAACTCAGAGTATATGATATGATAAATACTGAGCTGTCCGTGCCATTTTCAGGGCATTGACTGTAGACGTGTGCCCAGCACTGCCTTAATTTTCAACTACTGGAGTTGTTGTTGAAGCCCACTCCAGCTGAACCGGATCTTTCTAGCCATAATCGGGACACAGACCATAGACCTTTGTCCGCTAGTGTGTGCTAAGAAGGGAAAGAGACAGTGCCTCTTAACCGGTTAATATTCTTAACCAGGCTTGAAGAATATTGCAATTCCACTTTCTCTGTTGCAGTTCCTTTACTCTGGAACATGTTACCGAGTGACTTGCGCAGCATTTTAAATGTGGTCCTTTGTTTAGTTTATTGGTATTTTCTATGCCGCCTTTGCTAACTTAGCAGATCAAAGTGGTGAACACAGTAAAAATGCAAAAGAAAGAGGAACTAAAGTATTCATATAGGAAAGAGATAGGATTCACCATACATACAAAGGATATTGGAGATAGTAACAGGAAATGGGAAGGAAAAAAGGGAGGTGGAGGGTGAGGACAGAAGCATGAGAGGTCAGGTATTCCTAAGTGAAAGCTAAGAATCTCCTGCTTAGGTTTGGTTAAAGACCAGATTAAAAAGCCATGTTTTTAGAGCTATTTTGAATTTTGCCTGGGATGGTTAGTTACGAATCACCTTAGGGAGTGAGTTCCAATAGTAAGGTGCCGCAAAGAAAAAAGCAGAGGAGCGGGTGGATTCCATAATTGCCTTTTTGGGCCGGGGAGAGTTAACTGGTGGTCATCCAATGAACGCAGAGTACGAGCAGGGGAATAAGGAATAGTGAGCGCTGAAAGATAGCCAGGAACACCTAGCCGAAATGCTCTAAATGTAAGCAAGGGAAACTTAAGCTGAACCCTTTGTGTGACCGGTAACCAGTGATGCTTTTCTTGCAATGGTAGGGAGCTGTCATAATGACATGCGTGACAGAAAAGGCATATGGCTGTGTTTTGAAGTGACTGAAGTGTTTTTTAACTGAAAACCAGGACAACCTAGGTAAATGATGTTACAATAGTCGAGCCTTATGATGAGCAGGGACAATAAGTGGGATTGAAAGGAATCAAAATCAAAGTAGCGTTGAACAGAGCAAAGTTGACTTACGATAAAGAATCCAGTTTTGCAAACTGAGGAGATATGCTGATCGAAAGAGAGATGGGAGTCTAGAATAACTCCCAGATAGTGGAATGAATTTACAGGATGAATATCTGTTCCCATAAGGTGGAGGAGTGCAGTGGGAATGGAAGGTCCCCCGGTAAGCCAACAGGCTACAGTCTTTTGTGGGTTGAGGATCAGACAGCTAAGTAGCAATAGAAGTGAGATAGTGCTGAAGTATTGGTTTACGAGTATGGATTAGTAGGAAATAGGAGCAGAATATCTTCTGCATAGAAATAGCTTGAGGTGTCTAACGATTAGATGAGGGCAGCTAATGGGCTAAGAAAAAGGCTAAAGAGTAGTGGGGACAACATAGAGCCCTGAGGAACACCGCAGGGAAAGGTGTGATAGGAAGACACTGAGGAATTAGTAACCACCTTAACTGCACTCTGATAGAAAAGACTGGAACCAAGAAAGGACAATGCCCTGAAAGCTGAGGGAGGAAAGACGAGATAGTAGAAATGAGTGATCAACTAGGTCAAAAGCTGCTGAGAGATCAAGAGAAACAGCGAGGACAATATGCTTAGCTAGGTGTGTATGAATTTTGCTAAGGAGACCAGCAAGAACTGTTCTGCACTGAAATTTGCCCTAAATCCCGCTTGCCTAGGGTGTAGCCCAAGCAAGTTTTCGATAAATATTGAAACGTAAAGAAAACCTATCTTTTCTAAGGCTTTAGATAGAAAAGGTGAGTAAGAAACTACACTGTAGTTGGCCGGCTCTAATGAATCTAGAGAAGGTTTTTTTTAAAGATAGGGCGAACAAAAAGCTGTATTCCAGAATGAGGAGAACTGACCGGAGGAAAGGCTGGAGTTGATGATTGACAAAATGGCTGGGAGTAAATTTAGGTTAGGAAGCAGAAACCAATTAGGAGGAATTGGGTCTAGTTGGCAGTAAGTGATGCGCATAGCTTTGAGAAAGGTTCTCATAGCAACCGAAAGCCTAACTTTTTAGAAAGGCTTTTCAATAATCCTTGTTATGATAGCTGCCCAACCAGTGGTTAATTGACCTTTGTTGGACCTATATGTCTGGTTCATTTTATGTTTAGTGATATATTTTGATTTTAATGTGTATGTTATGATTGTATCCCAGTTAGAATGGTAGATAGTTTAAGCTATAAATATTTAATAAAATAAAAATAAATATAAAATAAGAATGATGTGAATATTAGCAGTAAATTGGAGAGAAAGAGATCATATACTCTGATTTAAGAGTGAAGTTCATTACTGTCATGTTATGTTTAAAACTAACCCATTTGGAGACAGTTCCCCTCCCCTCCCCCCCCCCCCCCCCCCCCCCAGAGCAACAACAACAGCACTGATCACCTGCATCTTCACACGCAGCCATCTGTCATTGCAAAATATTGCAAAGCTGTGTCATTCATTCCTTAAGAGCCTGAAACTAATGGATCTCTTCCTGAGTCTGAGGTGCACTGCTTGGCCCTGAGAAGTGGTGGGGGGAGAAGGGGGTCCTGCTCATAGGCAGCCTCCCTTCACACATCATTAAGTTATTCAAGTTAATGAGCAGTGCAAGAGCAAAATAACGTGATTGAGTTACATCCTGGAATAAAGCAGCTTCCAAAGTGATTTCCAGTCCTTATGTCACTTTTAACACCTGTTGAAAGACTTGTGACCAAACTCAAATGGTACCCTGGAAACTGTGGCCAAATCTGGGAGTCCTGCTTTTCTCTTCCACTTCTCCCCCCCCCCCCCCCCCCCTCTCTTCACACAGGCTGTGAATAAAGATCTTTTAAACTAGTCTGTTTTGCACTTTGATGTTAATCTTTCTCCGAAGCTAATAATTTAGTCCTCCCTTCTGGAGACCTAGGATTCTCAGTGCTTATTATGTGGCTGAGGAAAGAGGCTTCTTGAGGCCAGGGATGAGATGCCCCCCTCCACCATGCCCCCTCCCCCCAAGGCACATCAGGAATGGCGGGAGCTCCACCTCATAACTACAACCCCCCCTCCCTCGGTGCTTCCCCCAAGGCACCAGCAGTGGGGGTGGGGAGTTGTAGTTCTGCGTTCACCGTACAGGCTTTGCACTTTTGCAGTTAAGCTGTGGTAAGTTCAAAAATGTATTGCACTTGCGCAAACCATCTCCTAAGAAAAAAGATAAAAAAGTTGTAATGCCAGAGCCCACATATGGCTCAGCATTGAACATCTGGACTCAGTTCTGCCCACGGCTCCCTAACATATTTCATATGCAAGGAGTGTTGATTTAAAAGAACAGGGAAGTAAACAAGGGACACTGAAATTTAAAGGCAAATAAGAATTCAGCCTGATATTTTTCTTGTGATATGAGCTGTTATATGCATATGTTTTCACTTCGAAGGAAAAAGTGATATTATATTTTAAGTGGATTGTTGAGTGAGTGTGATAGGGTATGAGAGTGTGTGTGTGAGAGAACTGAAGGGCAAGAAGAACCTGGTTTATTATTATTATAAGGTTTAAAAATTTGTTTTGGTACTAATAAAGATTCTATATCAGGAACATATGTAGTTATTTTTTTTATCGGAATTTACAATTAATATTCATGAGAGAGATTTGCATGCACTACCTCCACTGCATGTGAATCTCTGTCATGAATATTCATTGTGGATACCCTGAAAACCTGACTGGCTGGGGTGCCTCCAGGATCAGGTTTGGGAACCACTGGTCTACAGCCTGTGACATATTTTACAAATGCAGGGCTAAATGTATATTCATTTTTAGTGTCACTATCCATTTAAATACCAATACTTGCATCTAATTGCAAGGGGGGAATTCACAGTGGGGGGGGGGGGGGCTGGGTGCATCATAAGCAGGGCCAAATAATCGGTACAGATTTATATGGCTAAGTTGTCTGTATAAAGATATGCATGTATATTCAGTGGTGCACTCACGGCCAGCCTACAGGTATCTGACACCCTTTTGCCATGTGCCCCCCTCCAAAGGGCAACTCAGGGCTCTCCCCCATCTCCCTTTCCTGTCCTTACCCTTCCGTAGTTCAGCATCTTCCCTTCCCCACCCTACCTTCTTTCCTTAAGGTGTCCAGCATGTCTCCTTCCCTACCTCCATTCTCCTAGGTATCTAGTATATCTCTGCTTCCCTACCTTCCTGTCCTCTGAGGTGTCTGGCATCTCCCCTCACCTAACCCCCCCCCCCCCCCCCCAAACTGTTGTTTGGCAACTTCTCTTCCCTATACCTTCCAGGGCGGGAACTAGCAAGTCTTGAGCATGCACAGATGCACAAGGTCCTATGCCAGTTATGACGGGTCTTCTTTACGCAAGCTGATGCTGCCTTGGTGTCACCCCAAACTGTGCCACCCTAGGCAGATGCCTGGTCCACCTAATGATCAGGCTTTCCCTGATGGCACATATACCTTAACTGCGATGAACATATGTATAACTTTATATGGATCAAGTCATATAAAGTTATATGTAACTTGCTTCAATGTTTTTTCAAAAGGCAAAATATCAAGTTATTAAGATCAAATCAAATCAGACCAAGCAGATAAAAACCTCAAACCATAAATGTCAAAGTCTAGCTGTAAAATGATGTGAAAGAAACGCTCATAAATTTACACTCATACTTTGGAAGGTATGAGCAGACATATTTATAAATATATATACAAGTGTTTCTGTCACATCATTGTACAGGTAGAGTTTGACACTGCATTGTGGGATATTTTGTGGTTTCCCTGGTCTCTGAGTAATAGCCCCAATTTTGCTTTGGCTTACCAGCAGATAAAAATCAACATAGCCCATCCAGTCTGCCCAATAAGGTTCTTAGGGTCGCTCCATGCAGGTTACCACCTTTTTTGTTCTGGGTTAAAACCTGCCACTCTATGTTCTGTTTAGGGTTGTAACTGGTGCTCCATGTAGGTGACCCCATTCTCTGCCTTTTTATAGTGTAAAAGTCATTTCAGATCTTCTGTATTGATTCCATGCCTTTGTCCTCACCACCTTGTTCGGAATGGTGTTCCAGGCTTCCACTACCCTTTCTGTGAAGAAATATTCCCTGATGTTGCTTTAAAGATTTCCTCCTTTCTGCTTCATTTCATGTCTTCTGCTTCTATAGATTCTCCATATTTGGAAAGGGTGTGTTTGTTTCTTAATACCTTTCAAGTCTTTAGACATTATATCTGCCCCGTCTCTCCTTTCCTCGAGGATGTACATATTCAAGTCTTCAGGTTTCTTCTCATACATCATCTGACACTATTCTAAAAACTGAAAATCAATATCTTGTACCTTGGTCTGATCATTTTATTTTTCTTTTTGGATTGGTCCTAGTCTCTCCCTGCCAATTTTCTCTGAACTGCTTCAAGTCTTTTTATATCCTTTGTGAGGTAAGGCTTCCAAAAATAAACACAGTACTCCAAGTGAGGCCTTTCCAATGATTTATATAAGGAAATTATCACCTCCTCCCTTTCTGCTCCTTATGCCCCTCTCTATGCTGCCTAGTAGCCTTCTGGCCTTGGCCACCGCCTTGTTACACCACCTTGAGATCCTCAGACACTACCACCCTGAGGTCTCTTTCCAGGGCCATGCACGTCTGCCTCTTACCCCCTATTGTGTATTGATTTCTACACCCCCAAATGCATTATTCTGCATTTCCCTACATTAATGTTTAGCTGCCAAGCATCAGACCATTCTTATAATTTTTGTAGATCATTTCTCATATTGTTTACTCTTTCCACTCAGGGTAACCATTCTGTTGCAAATCTGTGTCATTTGTGACAAGGCAAACTTTTCCAGCAATATCACTTACAAAGACACTGAACAGAATCAGCTCCAGAACTGAGCCTTGAGGCACTCCACTATTTACCTTCTTTTTCCTCCGAATGAAGTCCATTTATTACTACCCTCTGTTTTTCTGATGGTGAACCAGTTTCTAATCCAATTCACACCTTGGGTTTATTTATAAGGCTCTTGTGAGGAACAGTATCCAAGGCTTTATTGAAATTCAAGTGCACCACATGCAGAACTACCTCAGGTAATTCTCCATTGTACTCAGTATTGTTAAGGTCATTACTGGAATCCTATCTCCAGGTATTGGCCTCACATCTTTGCTTTACCCTTCGCTATCACCTATAATGTTCTATTACATATTGTGTTGACATTGTAAATAGTATACCATGCCATACTTTGTATTGTTTTTCAATATTTTTACTGCTGCAATTGTCTATTGCTCATGTTTGATCTATTCTTACTGTACACCGCCTTCAGTGAATTCCTTCAAAAAGGCGGTAAATAAATCCTAATAAATAAATATTTCAATAAGGATGTAGAAAAATTGAAAGTTGAAGAAGTCTGGTGAACCCATATTTATTTATTTAAGCATATTTGATAAACCACCTTTCAAGTAAAATAACATATCAAGGCAGTTTACAATACCAGTCATTACTTGTAGATACAAGGATATATTCTAAAATAAGCATCAAACGAATAAAAAACAAGACATATGGCAGAAAAGGAAGGGAAATTAATGCACAACAATAAATCCAAAGGACTATTAAAAGCAGAGGCACACAAAGAATTTTCAAACTGTGCTCCACCTCATAAGGTAAAGGGCATAAGGACAGATTTATCGGTATACAGTGCCATAAGACTGTCAAGAGAGAAACATCTTAACCCCCAACCCACCCTAAAATTTCAAGTAAGAAGTCTCATATCAGTTTCACAATGTAGAGGCTGTACAGCTGCTAGCCATATACCAGGAGGTATCTAGCCGTAAATTATGAGATCATTAATAAATTGGCTTGGAAAGATTGAAGAGGGCATACAGGCTGATAAGAAGTGCAGAGAATATGGTATGCCAGTATAATAGGCCTTATGTGCTATCATCATAATCCTATACTTGATGTGAGCCAGCACTGGAAGCCACAAGCAGGGGAGTTTATTTATTTATTTGTTACATTTGTATCCCACATTTTCCCACCTATTTGTAGGCTCAATGTGGCTTACATAGAGGCCTTTGCAGGCTCAGGTGTGAACAAATACAGGGTGATGTTGTGGTAAGAGTTCCATGAGAGAGAAAGATTTAACACCATATAATAACCATATAACCGTATTCTGAATCGGCTGCAATTGTTTTAGTTGATATTGAGTGTTCTGTCCCCATATTCATGGAGGCAAGGTGCTTGTTGTTTATGTGTCCTGTGCTCTTGAAGTAGGATAGGACTACAAAATGATGTAATTGTAGTTCTTTTGTGCTAGGCTCTTCCTGAGCACCTGTTCCTGTTCCCTGTGGGACTTTTTCTGTTGGCTGTCCCTTTATCCCTGTGTATGCTGGGCTGTAGCCTGCCCATTCTCTTCCATTTTGGGGTTGAGAATGCGTCTGCAGCATGGTTTTTCTTAGAACTGTAAGCTGACTTTGCTGTACCTGTTGCATACTCCCCTGTCAAACTACTGTAAAATAACTAAGTTTTTACCAGTTTAAAAGTATTCTTTATAGCATCCACTCTTCTCAGTTTGGTGCTGAGATCTCCTGGCTCCCCTGGTATACAGGGTGAACTAATAGAGAACAGACTCCCAGTTCTGCAAGGCAGAGACTCTTGTCCAGCACATCTAACTGTAAGTTGTTTCCCTTTGTTTGAATTTGCATTAAAGCAGATTTTGGTTCAAGAGTTCTGAGTCTTCACCCCTCCTCCCCTCCCAATAGTTTACACTAAGATTTACATGGTATTTACTATCAGGCTATGGCCTTTTGGATGCAAGGTTAGACGAAAAGGCATCCTGTGCCTCCCATTGAGCCAAAAGGTGAAACACGGAGCTTCCAATGACAAGCAGTGTTGCATAATACATTTCCTCACCACTAAGGCCATTTTCCTCAATAACAGTATAGTGTATTTCCCCTGGTCTCGAAAGGTCCCAGGGCCGTCGGAGCGCCACTAATGCTCAGCAAAAAAAAGTGGCGACTTTAATTGGGAATGCTACTGTTTTTTGCTGTGCATTTGTGGTGACTCTGACTGTAAACTCTCCTGTTTTTCACATCCATTATTTGGTTTGCTATCCTCAGACGTTATAGAATGCTTAGAAATTTAATACTTGCATACTACAGGTATTCCTGAAGCAGGACTCTGTGGCTGAAACATGATTCGTGTCGAGTCCATTACATTTTGAGAATTAAACTTCTGATGTGAGCTCCCGAAGTCCGTTGGATTCTTTGTCATCATCTTTTTTGTCACATTCACTCTGTTTGACTGTAGTTCATTCAATGCCACTTGTAGCTCCAAAACTTCTTGTCATTCACAGGCACTTTTCCAGACGTAAAGTTTCTCTGTCTTGTGTTTTACCAAGATGGCTGGTAGAACTAATAATTTCCCCCCTTTATACGACTTTTGCCACTTTCCTGTATACCAGGGGATTATCCTCGCAGTCTTTATTATGTTCCAAAAATTCAAAACCTCTTGAAACTGATGATCATGATACAACATTAGCGGGAACAACCAGCGAGGTCTCCTCTCCCCAACACCCCCCAGGCTCCACTGTGCCCAAGCCAGCGCATGATCAGATATTACATAAGGGGCTATCCGGGCATCTGTAACCCCTGAGAACAATACAGTGGAAACAAGTAAATAATCTATATGTGATTAAGTCGAGTGGACCTGGGAAAGATGCGTTTTGTCTCTCAGTAGGATAGAGTATTTGCCAGGTATCAACCAGATTAAGTTGCTCACAAAAGTTAGGAAGACCTCTGCTATGATTAACAACCTTCCCCCTGGGATTAGCAAACTTATCTAGATCTGGGTCCCATGATGTATTGAAAATCCCCCCACAATTAACGGGTAATCGCTGTAGGCTAGTAATCGGGTAGTCAATTTTTTTTATAAAAACCTTGATCAAAATGGTTGGGCACATATACACAGACTAGAACTAGAACCTGTCTTGCTAAAACATCTTTAGCAATCAGCAAACGGCCCTCTGGATCAGCTTGCAGTAAGTCAACTCTGTCGACCTCTCCTCTTTGAATCAATAGAGCGACAGCCCCCTTTTTTCTTTTAGCTGGGGAAGCCACGCACTCCGCAACCCACCATATCTTTAACTTAGCACTTTCTTCAGCAATGAGATGTGTTTCTTGAATCAGAGCAAAATTGGTCCTTGTACGTTTCATCTGCTGCAAGATTTTAGTACGCTTTATGGGAAAGTTGATGCCCCCCAACATTCCAAATCACTATTTTTTATTGTGCATCCCAGGTACTGAGGGCAAATTGTCTCAATTTGTCAGCATCCCTAGGTAAAGGCAGGTGACCTCAGTTTACAGCCCCACCTTTCGAAAGTACCTCAACAGTTCTCTGTAATATCTCTCTCTGGTCCCCAAGGGCCCACACTAGAATACTTCTCTACCTACCCTTTTGATCAACCTGATAGCCCATCACCACCTCCAAATGCTCAATATAACAGTGACACCCCCTAATTGGTAGCTGAAGCCCACTCTGTGTCCCTAAACCCTGATATTCCAACCCTACCACATACCCTTTTCCCACTCCCCCCATCTCCCCCCCCCCCACCAGTCCCACCCAAAATATACACCAAGTCCCCATCTAGGACTGTAACATGGAGATCACCCCTTCCCCCTTCATGATATGATATATGTACCACACACAACATGGGAGAAAATAAAACAAAAAAAAAGGAAATGGGGATGTTTTGTAGGGACTTAATATGGAGCAGGAAAATGTGATTCCAAAGATTTAAAAACAAACAAACAAAAAACACCCCAATTATTACAGTAATTCTCTCTACAATAGCTAAACGTGAGGCAGAACTCAGGAGCTACAACCTCCTAAGTGGAATAAACAATTGTGGGAACGACTCATGAGCTCTGAACCTCCAGCGTCTTCAGACAATACAACTTTCTATTCTTGGATAAGAGGCAAGGAAAGGGAAAATTAAAAAAAACTATGATGAAAACACAATCCCTGCAGTCTTGTAGTAAGAACCAAATTATTAAGTCATACAAATTAAGTAATATCAAGTGAACATGCTTACTAAGAAAACAGCCATTTTCACATTGAATAACTCCTGCAGGACATAAGTAGGTGTATATTATATATAATAATAATAATAAACAATTAAAAGTTATATGTTTCTTTCTCTTTTCCCCTTTCCCCCCTCCTCCTTCTTAGTACAGAAAGCATGAATACCAGAATTGGGTCTACAATCTTTATAGCAGATGACCCAAAAGCCACCCAGGGCAAGAAAAGATGCCATAGCACAGGAGTCCAATTGGTTGCATCTTTGAAATAATATTCCTCTTTCGCTAAGTGAGACAAGTATGTGGTCCCGGTCCCACTTTTGAATCTCACCAGATTCTGTGTACCAAACTCCAAATTATCCACCATGCTTCATATGGCGTTATCTACGTGAATTACAGGCAATGCCCTCTATGCACCTGACGATTCACAAAAGAATCCACAGAAGCACAAGCAGCATCAGGCTGGTTGATTAAATTAGTCTGTCCTTCATGAGTGATTCTGAGCTTTGCAGGGTAAAGGAGCACAAATCGAATCCATGCTTGAAATAATTGAGCACGGGGTGGGGGGGGGGGGGAGGGAGGGGCAAAGACCTTCCTCCGTATTTGACTATGTGAATAGTCTTGAAAGCAAAGAACTTTATGGTTTCGGTATGTTAATGTCTATCCCCCATGTAGCGATTGCAGTATGAGCTGCTTATGCATATAACTGAGAATTTTTACAATTACCACCGGAGGCTTACTAGCCCAACCTGTGGGCCCATTCCACACTGAAATGCTGTAGTGATTGGTCCAAGTTCAAAGTGGTTGGCAGCCATGTTTCCATAAAGCTGGTCAGATCTATCTCCACTACCATTTCTGGCAGTCCGACGAAATGCAGATTGTTATTTCTCAAGCGATTCTCAAGATTATCCAATTTAGACTGCAAATCTGCCACCGTATTCCATAGCTAGTTCTGCTCTGTAGCCAAAGAACAAGTGTGTTCCTCCAGTGCTGATGTACCCTGCTGGCCCCCATCTAGTTCCAAGATTAGGCTATCTAAGCGCTCGTGGGCCTCCTCTGCCCAGTCCTGCAATTGCTGTGGTAAGGCATTTAGAGCCGCCTCCACAGTCGCCTTTACTTCCATGGCAATTTCTGCTGTCCACGCAGAGCTAATTGAGGGGCTAGGTGGATTATGCTGGTTGGCCATTTTGTTGTCTCTGACTTGCAGCATCTCCCTCTCCTTCCGTGGCAGTTTCAAAGCCATACCGTTCTGCCATATAATGCAAGCTCAATCATAGGCGGTCGGTGGCCCAGTTGTTTGGGGAGACTAAAGGGGGTGGGGCCAGGGGCGGGGCTTACCTCCATAATTGTCTGACAGCACACAGAAAAAAAATAAGTAAAAATAAAATAGTCACAATTAATACCTTTTATTAAATTTAGATATTAGATATGTATCATATGTCAAAGAATAAAGTGGTTGCTCAAAACATATACTAACCACAATCGCTCAACTGCAAAACACTATGCACAACTTTGTGCAAAAACACACTCAGAACCTTACTGTACCATAAATATTACACTGGGCAGACCCTAATACACCAATATACCACCCATATAGAAAATGCAGACTGTCAACAATATGAAACAAGGGATCATAATATCATAATTCTCATGTAGAGCCACAAAACACCCTTTTAGGGTGGATAGTGTTCACAATGAGCTCCTTTTATTAATGACCATATGTAGATCCTTCAAGAGGTAGTGTGTCATGATTTAGGCTCTACACTTTTTCTGATGTTTTGATGCCACCTCAGTAAAGCCAACACACAATCTCTCCACTGCAAAACACTATGCACAAACTTGTGCAAAAACACACTCATAACCTTACTAAACCATAACAGCACTAATTCCAAGGATAGGACGAGCTACAACCTTATGCATGGAAAGGCAGCACTGTAATTACACCAGGCTCTAAAACACCAGTACACAACCTAGTGAAACAAAAAAAAAAGGTCTGCAAATACTACACACTAGCAGAATACTGCATCGTGATCACACATGCCAGAAAGCTCTACCTGCACCTGAACTCTCTCCTTGACACGTCCCTGATTACCTCACCACATGTTGACATGCCGTCAGCGGTTCAGTTGGCAAACTATTTTAGGGAGAAAATCCTATCACTTTGCAACTCGCTGCCCTGTGCACCTCTAGCATTGATGAATTTCTCACCGACCTTGCGCCTCCTCAAGACCAAAGTCCAGCTGACCGCTTTTGGACTACCTTTGCCCAGGTCTCCATTGAGAAGGTCTCTCTTGCCATCCGCAAATTTTCTGAAACGCACTGCAAGCTGGTACCTGCTACAATCGGCGCCGGACTGTTTTATTGCCGACTTCGCCTCCTACCTGAACTTCATGCTCCAACAAAGGTGCTTCCCCATTGATCACGGTGGCATTCTTCTTACGCCAATCCCTAAGGACCCGAAGGCCCAGCCTAGCTTAATATCTAATTACCGCCCTGTTGCAACTATCCCGCTACTAGTTAAGTCCATGGAGAGCTTGGTCAATTCACAGCTCACTGATTATCTGGATAAATTCTCTATTCTCCATGCCTCCCAATCCGGGTTCCAGTCCCACCATAGTACCGAGACAGTACTGGGCACGCTCCTTTCCAACTTTAAGAGGGAAATTTCACTTGGGAAAAACATGTTGCTTCTACAATTTGATCTGTCCAGTGCATTTAACATGGTGGACCACAACCTCCTTCTGTCTTTACTATCTGCATTTGGCGTTGGTGGTTATGTTTTGGAATGGTTTCGAGAATTTTTATCATATCGAACCTATCAAGTCAAAGTCCATTCCTCTATTTCACCACCTTGGAGATCCCACTGGAGTTCCTCAGGGCTCCCCCTTGTCACCTACCCTATTTAATATTATGATGTCTCCACTTGCTACTGCCCTATCCAACCATGGCCTGCACCCGTACATATATGCAGATGATGTAACTATCTACATTCCCTTCCGCTCTTCTTTATCTAAAATCTCTGATGCAATACAGAACAGTTTTGCCATCATGGCCAATTGGGTGAATGCATTCAAGCTAAATAAGGAAAAAACCCAATGCATCATTCTCTCCTCCCAGTTCAACAAATCTATCCCAGGCACAATTACTATGCTGAACTACTCCCTCCCTATCGCAGATACTTTGAAGCTCATTGGTGTCATTCTGGATTTGCACCTGACCCTCGATCTTCAGGTATCAGCTATCCTGAAATGAATGTTCCTCTCCATGCAGTCTCTAAAACGTATCAAGCAGTTCCTTCCATTTGACCTATTCCGGACTCTAATCCACTCTCTCGTTTTGAGCCATTTCGACTACTGCAATGGAATTTACGCCGGCTGCAAAGAACAAACCCTAAAGAAGCTCCAGACGGAGCAAAACACGGCGGCAAGACTACTATTTGGTAAATCTCAGTTTGAAGCAGCAAAACCACTAAGAGAGAAGCTCCACTGGCTCCCAATAAAAGAGTGAATTGAATTCAAAATATGTGCTCTAACCCACAAGATCGTATACGAGGATGCTCCAGTGTATATGTTCAGCCTGATTGACCTCCCTCCAAGAAATTCCAAGAAGCCGTCCCGTACTTATCTGACTCTCCACTATCCTGACTGCAGGAACCTACGGTACAAACTGCTCTTCGCCTCCACTTTTTGCTTTGTGAGTCCTCGTTACTGGAATGCTCTGTCATCAGCATTAAAGGAGACTACCGACCACACCCTGTTCAAGAAACTCCTCAAGACCTATCTATGTGATAGAACTTATTCTGCTATTAATTAACTTACTACCGCCCCTCATTTGTTTCCCCTGTTGTTTTCCCCCCTAGATGTTCCTTCTTCTCTGTTCCCCCTTGCCCGACCTGTAAGCTCTTTGAGCAGGGACTGTCTCTCTTTGTTAAATTGTACAGCGCTGCGTAACCCTAGTAGCGCTCTAGAAATGTTAAGTAGTAGTAGTAGTATAAACATCGTTAGCCACATAGAGCCTGCTATGTTGGGAATATGTGGGATATAAATGTTGTAAATAAATAAATAAATAAATATTTACATTGGTGTAATAAACAGACCTCCCCTGCAGGCAGAAGAAATTAAAATTTAAGTTAAGACATTCACAACATTGCTATGATAGGGGAAATGCTATTGATAGGTGATTTCAATTTAATTGAGACATAAGAACAAAAGAATTGTCACACTAGGTCAGACCAAAGGTCCATTTAGCCCAGCATCCTGTTTCCAACAATCGCCAGTCCAATTCAGAAATACCTGGCAGAATCCCCAAAAGTAGCAAGATTCTATTCCTAGGGATAAATAGTGGCTTTCTCCATGTGTATGTTAATAGCGGATTATGGACGTTTCCTCCAGGAACTTGTCCAAACCTTTTTTTTTAAACCCAGATATTCTCTAACTGTTGTTAACCACGTCCTCTGGCAACAAGTTCCAGAGCTTAACTATTCCTCTAGTGAAAAAATATTTCCTCCTATTCAATTTAAAAGTACTATCATGTAACTACATTGAGTGTCCCCTTGTCTTTGTACATTTTGAGAGAGTAAATAATCGATACACATTTACCCTGCTACTCAGGATTTTACAGACCTCTATCACATCCCCCTTTAGCCTTCTCTTTTCCAAGCTGAAAAACACTAACCTCTTAAGCTGCGCCTCATATGAGAGGAATTCCATATTAATCATTTTAGTTGCCTTTTCTAAATTCTACTTTATCTTTTTTTTGAGATATGGTTCCTATTTCCAGATCATTTATAAATATGTTAAATAGCACCGGTTTCAGTACATATCCCTGGGGCAGTCCACTATTCACCTTCCTCCATTGAGAGAAATGGTCATTTAACACTACTCTTTGTTTTCTGTCTTTTAACCAGTTCCCAATCTACAACAGAACATTGCCTCCTATCCTATGGCTTTTTAATTTTCTGAAGTCTCTCATGAGGGACTTTGTCAAAGCTTTCTAAAAATCTAGGTACACTACATCAGTCAGCTCACCTTTATCCACATGTCTATTCACACCTTCATGGAAATGAAGTAAATTGGGAGGCAAAATTAGTAGCTGAAAAGACAAAGAAAAAGGTGAGCCTTTATAAATTACAATCGTTGCAGAAAGAGGAACACAGTAAGCAATACTTAGAAAAGCAAAAAGAAGCTAGTAAAGTAGTCAGGAAAGCAAAAATGCAACTGGAAGAAAAAAATAGCCAATATGGTAAAATGGGGATACAAGACATTAATGATGTGAGTAATTCTAGACCAGTGGCATCTAGTCCATTGTTGACTAAAGTGATGGAAGGATTAATTACCAAACAACTAAGCGATTATCTAGATCACTTTGTTATTTTGCAGGAGTCTTAATCTGTATTTAGACGAGGTTACAGCACAGAAGCAGTTTGTTACTTTATTATCGGCAATCAGGGGTATATAATCAGTCTGGGTAATTGAGTAATCGATGCAATTCAGCATGTCAAGTGGCTTTGATCTGGTGGATCATGAGATGTTGTTGAGCCAGTTAAATTACTATGGGATAGATGGTATAGTTAAAAAAAATAGTTTCAGGGCTTCGTAAAAGGAAACAAAAAGCGCCTTTAGGTAAAAATGAATCATGTTGTATCTCTTTCATGATCACCAGGTTGTGGGGTCCCTCATGGTTCCCTGATCTCACCAATAAATATTATTTTATATTCTAATAGCCCTTTTGTCCAGGATATGTTTCCACCCTTTTATATATGCAGATGACATTATGCTGTACATTCCTTTCTCTGGAGATCTATGAAGGTCATACCAGACATTAAATGAAGTTTAGACATACTGGAAGATTGGGCCTCAAGGTTTAGGTTGAAGCTCAGTAAAGATAAAACTACATTTTGAGTTCTTGATAGCATGTTTAATCCTCTCCCAGATAAGGATTTTGTAGTCAATGATACTAAATATGTGTTGGAGACAAAATTTAAAATATTAGGTGTTATACTTGACAGTTTTCTTACTTTTGAACAACAGGTACAAATGGTCACCTCTAAGGTATTTAAATTGTTATGGAAACTTAGACAAATTAGATCTAATTTTGAACCAGAATCATTTCAGTGTATTGTTCCAGCAACGATTTTAGCAGACTTTTACGGTCTGTGCCAGAGCCCGTGGTTGGGAGGCGGGGATAGTGCTTGGCAGACTTATACAGTCTGTGCCAGAGCCGGTGGTGGGAGGCGGGGCTGGTGGTTGGGAGGTGGGGATAGTGCTGGGCAGACTTATACGGTCTGTGCCACAGCCGGTGGTTGGGAGGAGGGGTTGGTGGTTGGGAGGCGGGGATAGTGCTGGGCAGACATATACGGTCTGTGCCCTGAAGAGGATAGGTACAAATCAAAGTAGGGTGTACACAAAAAGTAGCACATATGAGTTTATCTTGTTGGGCAGACTGGATGGACCGTGCAGGTCTTTTTCTGCCATCATCTACTATGTTACTATATTGATTATTGTAACAGTATATATGTGGGCAGTAAACAGTCGGTTTTATGGAGATTGCAAAATATGGCAGCCCGCTTGATATGCCAGGTGTCAAAGTGTGACAAAATACTATAACCAGGATATAATAAACCTAACAATTTCAACATCACTTCTTATCATTTTTTAGGAGCACCCTCAGATATTCCCACTATAAGAAGCACAACAAATTTTTGTTGCTTAGTGGTGTAGCACTTCTTTCATCGGGTCACCGGATTGGTATAATTCTTCAAATGATATAATAACAATGTCCTACCAGCCTTATGTGCAGTGCAAAAAATATAACCTGCCTCAATGTTCATCAAAATCAGTGATATGTAAAAATAATTAATGTTAAAATATTTAATGAACACTTATCTGAGTTGTGCTGTATCTGTGTTACTTTTATGCTGTGTCCATGGGGAAGGCGAATAATTAGAGATTAAGAATTAAGAAGATCATGGACATGGGGTCTGTGCTAGGACCGCTGCTTTTTAATATATTTATATATGATTTAGAGATGGGAGTAACTAGTGA
Organism: Microcaecilia unicolor; assembly: GCF_901765095.1. Lineage (NCBI taxonomy): Eukaryota > Metazoa > Chordata > Amphibia > Gymnophiona > Siphonopidae > Microcaecilia > Microcaecilia unicolor. Next base: position 183,396,855 of record NC_044036.1, on the reverse strand, counting down.
GGTAATTAAATTTGCTGGTGACACAAAGTTATTCAAAGTCGTTAACTCGCGACAGGATTGTGAAAAATTACAGAAGGACCTTATGAAACTGGGAGACTGGGCGGCTAAATGGCAGATGACGTTTAATGTGAGCAAGTGCAAGGTGATGCATGTGGGAAAAAAATAACCCGAATTATAGCTACGTCATTCAAGGTTCCACGTTAGGAGTTACGGACCAAGAAAGGGATCTGGGTGTCGTCGTCAATAATACACTGAAACCTTCTGTTCAGTATGCTGCTGCAGCTAGGAAAGTGGATAGAATGTTGGGTATTATTAGGAAAGGTATGGAAAACAGGTGTGAGGATGTTATAATGCCATTGTATTGCTCCATGGTGCGACCGCACCTTGAGTATTGTGTTCAATTCTGGTCGCCGCATCTCAAGAAAGATATAGTAGAATTGGAAAAGGTGCAGCGAAGGGCGACTAAAATGATAGCGGGGATGGGACGACTTCCCTATGAAGAAAGACTAAGGAGGCTAGTGCTTTTCAGCTTGGAGAAGAGATGGCTGAGGGGAGACATGATAGAGGTATATAAAATAATGAGTGGAGTGGACCAGGTGGATGTGAAGCGTCTGTTCACGCTTTCCAAAAATACTAGGACTAGGGGACATGCGATGAAACTACAGTGTAGTAAATTTAAAACAAATCGGAGAAAAGTTTAATTCACCCAACGCATAATTAAACTCTGGAATTCTTTGCCGGAGAACATGGTGAAGGCGGTTAGCTTGGCAGAGTTTAAAAAGGGGTTAGACGGTTTCCTAAAGGACAAGTGCATAAACCACTACTAAATGGACTTGGGAAAAATCCACAATTCCAGGAATAACATGTATAGAATGTTTGTACATTTGGGAAGCTTGCTAGGTGCCCTTGGCCTGGATTGGCTGCTGTCGTGGGCAGGATGCTGGGCTTGATGGACCCTTGGTCTTTTCCCAGTGTGGCATTACTTATGTACTTACTTATGTGTACCCAAGCATCCTTCTAGCTTTTGCCATCACCCTTCCTACCTGTTTAGCCACGTAAAGATTATCAGATGTGGTCACACACAAGTTCCGCTCCTCTTTCATGCACAAAGGTTCTTCACCCCCTAAACTGTACTTCCCCTCAGTATATTTTAGCATTAAATCTTAGCTGCCAAATTCTGGACCATTCTTCAAGCCTCCATTGCCTCAGGTACAAGCTTAGATTGTGAGCCCTCCTGGGACAGAGAAATATCCAGAGTACCTGAATGTAACTCACCTTGAGCTACTACTGAAAAAGGTGTGAGCTAAATCTAAATAAATAATTTTTACTAATGTGGCTGTTGCTGACTAATGTAATCATGCACTTTAAGTAGAATAATACAGATAACTGGCTTCTGTCTCCTGTGTTATAAAGCAGCACCAGGCTGTGTGCACTGAGCCTCACATGCAGCTCTTACAGTGTACACTGACTGAGAGTACATCCAGGCTTTGAGACATCTCTCACAACAGCTGAAAGGATTCATCCCTCCAGCTTGCTGCTGACTGAGCTGGAAGAATAAACATCCTGTTCTCTGTTTTCTTTCTCCTTCCTGTGCCAGCATGCCCCTTCTCTAACCCCTTCTTAACAGTGCTGTTCAAAGTACTAGGTTTAAGTACTTAAGTAAAAAATAAATGCATGTTTTAATACGTAAGTAAAAGTGAAAGTGCTCTGGTTGATATTCAGTCCACAGCAGTCAGCATTTTTCTAAATACTGACCACCATAGGTAGAATTAGTCCTGGATATGCATTGCCGAGCAACTTCTGGGCACCATCATTGAATGTTCAGGGCTAATTGCAACTGCACTGGCTGCCAGAATTTATGAATTTATTCAAGTCAGGACCCACATAAGACAGGGTCCCTGCTCGATATCAGCCAGGAACCGCATAACTAGAAAGAGGTGCCTCAGGCCCTCTGATCCCCTGTCTCCTCTTTCCTGGTCCTTCATTTCACCCCCCCCCCCCCCCCCCCACCAAGACAAATGCACAGCTAAGACCCTGCTGCCCCACCCGTCCTCATACTTATAGCCCCCACACACACACATACACACACACTTCAGTCTGGTAAAAAGTTCCTTCAAATCCACCAGCCTTCAGTATTACTGACTATCTTCTGACTAGGTCTGTGATCAGAATCTCTGACTGAAACACTTGACTTCCTTATAGGAAAAAATGCTTTATCATCATCATTATTATTATCATCTGCATTAAGAACATAGGAACATAAAACAGCCATACTGGGTTAGACCAGTGGTCCATCTAGCCCAGTATCCTGCTTCCATCAGTGGCCAATTCAGGTGGCCACAGGTAAGTGGCAGAATCCCGAAAAGTAGCAATATTCCATGCTACCTGTTTCAGGGACAATCAGTGGCTTTTTCCATGTCTAGCTCAATAGCAGACTATGGATCTTTCCTCCAGAAACTTATCCAAACCCTTTTTTAACCCACATACGCAAATTGTTTTACCGCATCATCTGGCAATGAGGTTCAGAGCTTAACTAGATGCCCAGTCTCCCAGTCTCGTAAGGTCCTCTTGTAATTTTTCACAATCCTCCCGTGATTTAACCACTTTGAATAACTTTGTGTCATCAGTAAATTTAATTACCTCACTAGTTACTCCTGTCTCTAGGTCATTTATAAATATGTTAAAAAGCAGCGGTCCCAGCACAGACCCCTGGGGAACCCCACTAACTACCCTTCTCCATTGAGAATACTGACCATTTAACCCTACTCTCTGTTTTCTATCTGTTATCCAATTTTTAATCCACAATAGAAACCTACCTCCTATCCCATGACTTTCCAATTTCCTCTGGAGTCTTTCATGAGGTACTTTGTCAAACGCCTTCTTAAAATCCAGATACACAATATCAACCGGCTCACCCTTATCCACATGTTTGTTCACCCCTTCAAAGAAATGTAGATTGGTGAGGCAAGACTTCCCTTCACTAAATCCATGCTGACTTTGGCCCATTAGTCCATGCTTTTGAATGTGCTCTGTAATTTTGTTCTTTATAATAGTCTCTACCATTTTACCCGGCACCGACATCAGACTCACCAGTCTATAATTTCCTGGATCTCCTCTGGAACCTTTTTAAAATATCGGCGTTATATTGGCCACCTTCCAATCTTCCGGTACCACGCTTGATTTTAAAGATAAATTACATATCTCTAACAGTAGCTCCGCCAGCTAATTTTTTAGTTCTATCAGTAACCTTGGATGAATACCATCCGGTCCAGGAGATCTGCTACTCTTCAGTTTGCCAAACTGCTCCATTACGTCTTCCAGGTTTACAGATATTTTTTATTTATTTATTTGTTACATTTTTATCCCACATTTTCCCACCTATTTGCAGGCTCAATGTGGCTTACATTGTACCGTAGAGGCGATTGCCAATACCGATATGAACAAATACAAAGTGAGGTTATGGCAGAGTAATGATCAAGTGTGATAGGCATATTCATTTCATTAAGTTTCTCCGACTCGTCAGCCTCAAATACCTTGTCCGGCACCGGTATCCCACCCAAATCTTCTTCGGTGAAGACCGAAGCAAAGAACTCATTTAATTTTTCTGCTATTTCTTTGTCTTCCCTGATCGCCCCTTTTACACCCTGGTCATCCAGCGGGCCAACCGATAGTAGGACTAGGGGGCATGCGATGAAACTACAGTGTAGTACATTTAAAACAAATAGGAGAAAAAATTTTTTTCACCCAACTCGTAATTTTTGTTTTGTCATTTTTTTATTTTCTGCATTCCTGTTTAAAATGAATTCTCTAGGACTTCAGCAGGCTTTCCTTGTCAGAGCCGCTCACCTCACAGCTATTTGCCTAACATGGGGGTATGTTTACTAAGGTGCACTAGCGTTTCTAATGCGCCTGTAAATTTAAGGCACACTAAACGCCGATGCGCCCACACATTTCTATGGGCGCGCCAGCATTCAACGCGCATACACCATCTACGTGCGTCAAAAACGCCAACGCGCCCACAGCACCGCTTAGTAAACCTAGCCCATGGTTTTCTTTTTTTTTTTTATATTTTTATTAAGGTTTTTACATATTTATAACAAATGCTGATAACCACAACTTAACCATGCTTCAATTGGATTGCCCCCCTCCCCCCCCACCCTTCCTCTAATATAGCTAATAACCGGTATAGGTACATAATACATCTTTACTCTATAGCTAAGTCATGGAGCTGTCATTAACCTGGGCACATCCAAGTCCACTCCATCTAACAACCTCCAGGCTGCATATTTGTCCCATTGTTTGTAGAATTGCGTAATCCATCCTGTCTTTATTGCTGTCAACTTGGTCATTTGATAAATGTAGTCCATTTTATGTACCACCCTTATCACTGGCGGCAAGAAAGGTTGTTTCCATGCTGAGGCTAGCGCGATCTTTCCTGCTACTAGCCACATCGACGCCAAACGATGTGTTGCTGATGTTATGCCTGCCGGCTGAAATTGCAATAGACATGTCTCCATCCTCAGGGGATAACGGCTCCCTAAGAATTTTTCTAATGTCTTAATTATTTCTAGCCAGAATGTCTGCGCCTTAGGGCACATCCACCAAATATGAGCCATATCTCCAGTCTCTTTGCATCCTCTCCAGCACCATCTACTTTCCTTCTTATACATTCTTGCTACCTTATTGGGTGTCAGGTACCACTGGTACAACATCTTATAACCATTTTCAATTAAAGAGCTAGAAATAGATACTTTAAGCAAGTAACTCAATGCTTTTTCCCAGCTGTTGCTGTCGTACTTCTGTTGCATAACTTTTTCCCACCTCTGGGTGTAGCACTCTAGTGGATTTAAATAGGATCCCAACGCTCTGTATAGACGGGAAATACACCCCCTCTGACTTCCCCCTCCCATAGCCTTTTCTATCGCCGTATCCTCAAGGGCGAGCTCTCTTTTAGCTCTTCGATGTATGTAATCCCGAATCCTATGGTAATGATATAGGTGGGACATAGGGAGTTCGAATTCCTCTTGGAGATCTGCAAATGGTATCATGCTCCCCTCCTCCCAAATTTGATGTAGTGCTACCAGCCCTTTCTGCTTCCAGATTCGGAACACATTGTCTGCTGCTCCTATGGGACATCCCATAGCTGTCTGTATTTTCATTCGCCTAAAATGTTTCCTGCCTGGTAGCAGCTTCTGTCGCAATGTATTCCGAAGGGGAAAACGTATTGTGGGGGGTGCCTGTCGTGTACATGTTATCAGTTGATTCTGTGGGGCCCATAATATAGCATCTAGTCTCTCCATCTTCAACCAGTATTTCTCAATTTGTATCCAAGGAGTTGAGAGATTGGAACCCCACACCGCTAATACCCGCAGCTGAGCTGCTTGATAATATTGTTTAAAATTAGGTACCCCCATACCCCCCTTATCCTTTGGCTGAAACATAATGTCTGCCCTTACCCTAGGCGGTTTGTGTTGCCAAATGTATGCGAATACTTTGCGTTGCAGGTGACGAAAGAAGTGTTTTGGAATCGGCAGGGGTAGTGCCATAAATAGATACAAAATCTTTGGTAAGAGCATCATTTTTACTGCCGAGATCCTTCCTATCCATGATAATTCTAGCCCTTCCCATCTCTCCAATTCCCTTAACAATTCCCGGACTTCATGTGGGAAGTTAGCCTCATATAAATCTGTTAGTTTAGCTGTAAGATTAACCCCCAGATATCGCAAATATCGATTGACCCATCGAAAGGGATACTTTTGGCTTAACGCTAGTGTCATCTCATTAGAGAGGCCCACCCCCATGATCTCCGACTTATCCATGTTCACCCGGAACCCTGCCATCTTCCCATACTGTTGTAAACACTGCATCACCCCTGGTAGTGATTCCTGAGGATGTGTCAGTATGAGCAAAATGTCATCTGCAAACAACATAATCTTATATATCTCCTCACCTATGGTCAAGCCATGTATGTCTACGTGCTGTCTAATATGTTGAGCCAGCGGTTCCATTGTAAGTGCGAATAACAATGGAGACAATGCACATCCCTGACGAGTTCCCCTCTCAAGGTGTATTAAATCAGATCTGGAACCATTAATTCGTAAAAAGGCTATAGGGTTCAAGTATAGTAATGTAAGCCATGAGATGAATCTTCCCGAAATACCCATCCGCTCCCAATACTGAAAACATAAATTGCCACTGGACCCGGTCAAACGCCTTTTCGGTGTCGAGAGATAATACCAACATTGGTTGTTCTGTATCTCCCGCCTCATGGATCAAATGTATGGCTCTACGAATATTATCGAAAGTCTGTCTCCCCCTTATGAAACCCGTTTGATCACCATGCACCAATTTCGGCATAACCCATTGTAATCGATGGGCTAAAATTTTGGTGAAAATTTTATAGTCCGTCCCCAGAAGAGAAATTGGACGATAGGACCCACAGCTGTGGGGATCCTTGCCTGGCTTCAAAATGAGTATTATGCTTGCTAGCTGCCATGAGTATGGTAACTCCAAATGGGGATTCATTTCATTAAATACTCGGACTAGTATCGGGGCCAGAGCTTTACTATATTTTTTATAAAACTTATTTGTGTAGCCATCGGGCCCCGGGGCTTTCCCATTTGGCAAGTCCCGGATGGCCCATTGTACCTCTTCTAAGGTGATTGCACCGGACAAAGCCTCTGCCTCCCCAGTTGTCAGCCTTGGGAGTATCACCTGTGCTAAATATTCCTGGGTTGCTTGTGGGGTTGCTATTTCTTCAGCCTGGTATAGCCGCTGATAATATTTATAAATGGCGACCTTTATGTCCTCCAGTTTAGTGCACATTGTCCCCTCCTCTGTTCGAATAGTATGTATATAAGAACTTAGAGTGCGTTTTTTAAGCTTACGTGCTAGCAGTCTCGAGGGCCTATTACCAAATTCAAAATAGGCTTGCCTAGCTTGCAGTAAGTGTTCTGCCACTTCTTCCAACTGTAGTTCCCTAAGAGCTGGTCGAATAGCATGTATCCTATCTTGAGATTGTTGTGATAAAGGGTGTTGTTGAGCTTGCAGGGTTAACCCCAACAGTTCCGCATGTAGTGTTTGTGCATGAGCATTTGCTTGCTTCTTCATATGCGTCTGTATCGCTATTATTTTCCCTCTAACCACTGCTTTTAGACCCTCCCAAAGTATCTGTGAAGTTACCTCCCCATTATCATTGCAGTCTAAGTACTCCTTTATCTCCCCTTCCAAACGCAAAAGCATCTTGGGGTTAGCCAACAGCTCATCCGGGAACCGCCAGGATGGAATCTCTGGAGGTCTGACTGCCCATTCTAATTCTAACAAAACCGGTGCATGGTCCGACCACGTCCTTGGAAGTATCTGTATATCCACTACTTTAGGGAATATATTTGGTGGTCCCAACCACATATCTGTACGGGAGTGGGAATCATGAACCGCCGAATAATATGTATAACCCCTGGATTTTGGATGTACCTGTCTCCAGATGTCTATTAATTGCCAAGTATCTAAAAATGTATGCAGTTGGGCATATCAGACTGGGCATATCGTATCCCTCCTGTCGTGTTATCTAACACTGGGTGTAACATCAGGTTGAAGTCTCCTCCTATTAATAGAGTACCTTTAATATATTTGCTCAAGGTCTTAGAGACTTCCTTATAGAAGGTACCTTGATGGGCATTAGGAGCATATACGTTTAATAGAGACAGTATTTCAGTTCCCAGCTGGAACTACTAACAGTAGATAAAGTCCCTCTCTGTCCTTTATTATTTCCTGTACCTGCCATGGGTGCTTGTTAGTCAGTATTATAAGGACTCCCTTTTTCTTTTTCTCTTTATAGTTTGATGCAAAGTATATAGAATTGCTTTTACCCTTCTGACATAGGTGTTCTTTGGCTGGGAGCAAATGTGTTTCTTGTACAAAAGATACATCCGCTTTTAGGCGTCACATCTCTTTAAATAACAGCTGTCTCTTCATAGGAGAGTTTAATCCCTTAACATTAAGGGTCATACAGGTTATGTTACTCATTGTTTTTTAAATGAAAAGCTATGTCCAATATTTATTTGTGGATAGCTCCTGATTAATCCAATCTTTCTTCCTCCTATTCCGGTCATCAATATTTTCTGCTTATCCCTTCTATTACCCACCCCTTCCCCCATCCCCTCTCCTTCCTCCCTGCTGTTGGACACATCTGTAGTTATTGCACAGGTGTGTTTTCGGGGAAGGGACCTCACCCCCCTGTTTATACTTGCAAACAGTTATTATATTCCCACCGCTAACTGTTATCATATAAATACATTCATAAATCAAACCATACTTTACTCTTTTCACAGAATAACAGTATATAACTTTCTATATCTTATAACATATTAACTCTTCTAAGAATATCCTAATCAGAAAGTCTCACTCTGCAGGTGACCCTCTCATTTCAACTTCGGGTCTTCTTTTAAATCTGGTGTTGCCTTTTCAATTCCTTGTTCAAGATCCACTGGCACCCAATTCGGGTCTGAGTCGGGAGTCTGACTGCTGTCGAAGGAGACGTCCCTTGCCCTTGGTTACTCTTTGCCAACGTGGCTTTGGTGGATTGGTCTTAGCAGGTTGATGCGCTGTATTACCTTCTGTGTTGCCAAAAGCTTCTGGCAGTTGATCTTTTGCGTCCTCAAGATGTCATATTTGATGGAGTTTCCCATCCTTATAAAAACGCAGAGCAAAGGGATAACTCCACCGGTAACGAATACCCTCTGCGTGTAAAAATTGGGTGAAAGGCTTTAGCTCCGCCCTTCTTTTCAAGGTGCAGGCTGCTAGATCTTGATAGCAAGCAATATTATAGGACTCCCATTGAAAGTCCGGTGACGCCCTGGCTGCCTGCATAATCTGTTCCTTTAATTTAAAGTCACCAAAACAAGCAATGAGGTCTCGTGGTTTATTAGCTCTTGGCGCTCCCAACGTCCGGTGGGCCCGCACTATTTGGATGTCTGAGGGGTCTTTATTGACTTTTATTGTTGCCAACCATGTACTTGCTATTTTTTGCACTACTGTCTCACAGTCTGAGTACAATGGCACTTCTGGTAATCCTCTGAATCTCAAGTTATTTCTTCTATTACGATTCTCAAGATCCTCCAACTTGTCCCACACTTGTTGGAACTCTTGTTTGGATTTAATCACCTGTTCGTTTAGGCCCTGTATGGCCTCCGCTTGTTCTTCTATCTTGCTTCATTTTCTGCCACGCGGACTCCCAGTGCCCCGATCTCACCTCTCAGGTCCGCCCCCAGCGTCGCAAGGTCAGATCGCATGGCTTTAAGATCTGCCTGAATTTCCTTTACCCAGGATCCGATGTCTCGTAGAGTTGTCTCCTCAAGATCCGGGATGTTTCCCGTTTCAAATAAAGGTGGAGAGTTGTGCAGTTGTTGTTCTGTTGAGAGGTTGGGCCGTTGATCCGCCGGGGTGTCGCCATGTTTTTTTGCCGATGCATTCTCGAATGCGAACGCTGATAAATCCACCATGGAGGTTTGAGATGACATTGTTATTCTCACGGATGTTACTTTAACTCACTAATCCGCGCTCTCTGCCTCAAATATAGCCACTTTAGCGGGGTTAATATGCTAAATTTGCTCGGGGTGCGACGGAGCTCTTAGCTTACACTGCCATCTCCGTTGATGACGTCACTTCCTCCCCACCCAACTCGTAATTAAACTCTGGAATTCGTTGCCGGAGAATGTGGTGAAAGCGGTTAGCTTGGCAGAGTTTAAAAAGGGTTTGGACGGTTTCCTAAAGGACAAGTCCATAGACCACTACTAAATGGACTTGGAAAAATCCACAATTTCGGGAATAACATGTATAGAATGTTTGTACGTTTGGGAAGCTGCCAGGTGCCCTTGACAGCATGCTGGGCTTGATGGGCCTTTGGTCTTTTCCCAGTATGGCAGTACTTATGATTCATTTGCCGGCTTCCTGCTTTTAATGTATCTAAAAAAATTTTTACTATCAGTTTTTGCCTCTAGCACTTTCTTTCAAAATCCCTCTTTGTCTTTCTTATCAGCGCTTTGCATCTGACTTGACATTCCTTATGCCGCTTCTTATTTTCTTCAGTCGGTTCCTTCTTCCATTTTCTGAAGGATTCATTTTTAGCTCCAATAGCCTCCTTTACCTCACTTTTTAACCATGCCGGCTGTCGTTTTGTCTTCGGTCCTCCTTTTCTGATACTTCTGTGAGTTAGTGGTGTTATAGTGAAATAGATTAGCTCTATAGATCCTGAGGGATTTTTAAAGGTTTTGTAGTACAGGTACTTCACAAAATGCTTGGGGTTTATATTTTTACTGAGATTACGCCAAAATCAGTACTCTTTTTGTATGGTGAGTTCCTGGGGAATAAGGCATTTATATTTGTTATAAAGCAAAGTTGAAGGATATGTGCTATTGTGGTAATTGTGATATGTGTTGAGATGTTGACCAAACTCAAGTCTACTATAATGGCAATGTTGGGATAATGCGACTTAATTTAAAAGTGACAGTGAACTTCCAAGTTTCCATAAGTGTGTATGTGGTTTATGTTGATCAGGACAGACTGTTTACTTCGAAATCCACCATTAAGTACACTCTAAGGGCCCTGTGTACTAAGCCACGCTAGAGGTGTGTTAGCGTTAGCGCATGATAATTTCTAGCACATGCTAAAAAAACACTAGCGCATCTTAGTAAGCAGGGCCCGAAGGCATTATCTAGGAGTATATCAAGAACTTCTCACACCTATATGCCCCCTCCAAAAAAAAATATTTTGGAACGCTGTAGAGGAAGTTGTAGAGAGATCTACTCTCCTTGTTACTTTTGTTTTTCTACAGGATAGGGAGGCTCTGTTAAGAGTGTTCTCTTGTTCCTCTAATTCTACCTTTTTTGAAGAAAATAAAGCTCACAGTTCCTGAACATTTATGTTTGATCATTTTTATTAGAGAAAGAACACGTCATTATAATAACACAATTACCACAAACTTATTTCTGTCAACAGCCTTCCCAACCCCAACCCCCACCCTCCCCCCTGCCCCTTCTGCTCAACTCTGTACCCCCTCCCACTCCGCGCTCAACCTTTAGGGTACCATTAATAGTTCAAGAGTTTACTCCTAGCAGTCGGGGTCAACGTGTTTTAGGAACGGGCACCAGGTATTCTGGAATTGCAATCCAGCTTTGGATTTAAAGTCTACTATTTTTTTTTTTTTTTACATTTGTACCCCGCGCTTTTCCCACTCATGGCAGGCTCTATGCGGTGGGCAATGGAGGGTTAAGTGACTTGCCCAGAGTCACAAGGAGCTGCCTGTGCTGGGAATCGAACTCAGTTCCTCAGGACCAAAGTCCACCACCCTAACCACTAGGCCACTCCTCCACTCCCATTCTCTCAAACCGCAATAGTATTATCATACGTGTCCGCCACTGGGAGTATGTGGGATATCCACTCTGTCAGTATCACTTGTTTGGCAACTATAATAGTCTTATGGACAAAAGCTGTGAATCACACTGGGACAGGATGGATGAGTATCGGGTGTCCCAGCAGCAGTCCTGCATCATATTTCCATTTTGCCTTCCAGATTTCTGAGGTGTATTGGATCAAGTTCATCCAGTATCGAGCCACACCTCTGCATACCCAGAACATATGTCCCAGTGTAGCTCCAACCTCCCCACACTTGGGGCACTCCTGCCATGGAGAGAGCCCCATGTGGAAGGCTCTTCTTGGGGAAATGTATAGACGGAGCGCCACTTTATATTGCATCTCCCAATGTGAGATTATGGTTGACTGTTTACGCATCGTTAGCATATGCGTTTTAAACTGGGACACTGTCAGCTCTATTGGTATATCCTGCTGCCACATCTTCAGCAATTTAGCGTAATCTAGTTCCTCAGCAGTATCTCTGATATGCCTGTGATGAAATTTGAGTGGGACCCTTTGCTGTGCTGCCAGAGAGAAGGCCGAAGCCAGTTCCTCCTGAACATCCTCGGCTAGATCTTCCCAGGGCAAGGACTGTACATAGTGTCTCAGCTGGAGATAGTGGAATTTATCCGAGGGAAGCAGTGCAAACTCCTTCTGCAGGTCTTGGAAAGATTTGAGCTTCCCCTTGGGGGTAAGGGCATGTGATAAATACACCATCCCATTCCTTCTCCATCGCTGAAACGCTGGGTAAAGTAAGCTGGGCCTGAAATCTGGGTTTCCACCTATTGGTAGGTATGGGGTGGTTTTTGCCGAAAAGTTATGAAGTTTGCAAATCCATTTCCACACCGTTCTTGCGGACCCCATTATTCCTGTTCTTCTCAAAATGTAAGGTATCGGGGGGGGGCCCGTTGTGTGTAGGTAACTACTAAAGTGAGTTCCAGGATATAACTGCAGCTCAATTGGCGTGTTCGTGTAGTCTTGGGTTCCCCTAAACCAGTCATTTACATGGCGCATGCCACTGGCCACCGTCATATATTTAATGTTTAGAAGTCCCAAACCGCCATACTCTGTCGGGATACACAATGTTGAATAAGGGAGGCGAGGCTTTTTCCCTCTCCATAGGAAGGTCTGCACTATCTTTATCAACTTCCGCTCGTCGGCCTTCTTTAAGGATAGCGGGAGGGTTTGAAATGTGTATAACCACCTGGGAACTATGACCATACTGATCAGTGCAATACGCCCCATTAGGGAGAGCGGTAACGGCCCCCAAGTTAGCAATTGCTTGTTAGTATCCCGCAATAGCCGCAACACGTTCTGCTCATAGAGCTTGGACAAGTCCATGGGGATAAACACTCCCAAGTATTTCAAAGTCTGTGTCCATTGTAGAGGAAAGGTCCCAGGCCATGTTGTACGTATCTCCGAAAACACCGGGAGGGCTGTAGATTTGTGCAGGTTTAGTCGAAAGCCGGAGTAACCCCCATATTGCTCGATAATCTCTAACAACTTTCCTAAAGTTTTGGAGGGCTCCCTTATTATCACTAACAGGTCGTCCGTGTAGGCTACAATTTTTATAACATGACCCGCCAAAGTGACCCCCTGGAGATCTGGAGCTGCGAGGACCGTCCGCATCAGAGGTTCTAGGGACAGTAGAAATAGTAACGGGGACAGAGGGCAGCCCTGCCTAGTGCCCCGATAGATCTGAAACTCTGGCTCTCTAATACCATTCACTATCACACTTGCTCGAGGCTGACAGTAAAGTGCTCTTACGCTTGCATAAACCATCCCTCCAGGCCCATCATTGTTAATGTTTGAAACATGAAGTCCCACCCGACCTGATCGAAGGCCTTTTCAGCATCAAAATCAAGGTGGGCGCTTCAATCTGCTGGCTAGCTGCGATAGCCAGTAGGGTCTTCCGAACATTGTGTACTGACTGGCGGCCTCTCACAAACCCCACTTGTTCCGGGCCTATCAACGATGGCAAGCACTGTGCCAATCGCTCTGCCATCATTTTTGCCAATAGCTTTGTGTCAACATTTAACAAAGATATTGGTCGATAGGATTCCTCTTTATCCAAGGGGCTTCCCTGGTTTGGGGATTAATGTTATCAATGCTGTGTTAGCGTACCTCGGAAAACCTCTCTCTTCAATAACCTCCTGGTGGTATTCTAAGAGCACCTCCTGAACATTTATAAATGGACCCAAGGTGCTCTGATTGAGCAGCTGATCACTGGAAGGATTAAGGCATGACACCTCCTTAATTCTCCAGTGGTTGCTGTCCCCCTCCCTCTTCTCTAAAAGTGAAACTGAAAGGGGATACCAGACTGTTTGACAGCTTCACATATTGTGGGCATTCTTAGCAACATAGAAAGCAAGTCTGAGGAGTAGCCCAGTGGTTAGTGTAGTGGACTTTAAATCTAGGGACCCAGGTTCGAATCCCACTAACTATTTTTTTTGTGAACCCTCCAAAAACAAAAAAATACCTAGTGTGCCTAAATATATAAGCCACCTGCAAGCTTGAAGGCTATTGAAGTGATGTACATTCAGGTACACTAAGTATTTTTCTGTTCATGGAGGGCTCACAATTATAAAATAAGTGGGATTCAAACCTGGATGCTTTGGTTTAAAATCCACTGCACTAACTACTAGGCTAACCCTCAGCTCTGCAGGGACATCTGTATGGCCATTCTTTTAAGAATGCTGCCAGACAGATGTCCTTGTTCCTGCTTTTTTTGCTGTTCATATGTTGGATATTCCAGTTTGTAAAATGGCTGTTCATGTTGGACGACCTAGCACACAGACGTCCATCTCAAGTATTATCAAACAGGAAATTCTGACGTATATCCTGTTGGAAAATACATTTGAGATGGCCTTCTGTATTGGACATTATAAGCTGACGAAAATGTTTATAATATAGTAGCACAAATCCTACTGAAATAGTGGCTAGATTGAAACCATGGAAATTTATGCTGGCTTGAAAGCAGATACAAATATTAATGAAAATAGTATCATGCCTACTATGAAGCTGCTGAAACAAGCAGCAGAAAGAAACCTCCACATATCTGTACACCACTAGAAGAGTAGAGGTGGCCAAGAGAAATGAAGATATCACCAAGGTTCTTTCCTAGAGATTGCGCTACATGGCCAAGTTTCGGCATAAATGCCTGCATCAAAGGTCACATAAAAAGATGGATAAAACACAGATAGCTTAGGACTGTGTCAATTATAGACCTATAGCCAGTATTCCCTGAATTACTAAACTTCTGGAGTTTATAGTTGCTGATCAGCTTTCTGAATATCTTAATGTCTTTGATTGCTTACAATCAACAGTTCAGATTGAGACCCTTACATAGGGCAGAATTATTACTATTTATATTAATATCATAAATTAGAAAACATTTAAGTTCAGGGCAACAGGTGATTCTTCTCCAGTTTGATATTTTGGCAGCTTTTGATACAGTAAATCATTATTTATTGCTAAAGAGACTGAGTGAACTGGGCATTACTGGCTGTGCACTGGATTGGTTTACTGAAATTTTGAACAAACAAATTTATTGTGCGTGTAGGTTAGACTGTATCCCCCAGATTCCATATGGCATGCCTAGAGATCCGCGCCAAAAAAAAACAAGTGGATTCTATAACAATGCACGTAACTTAACAAACAATAATGAGCACTAGTAGGGAGTGAGTGACAGGTTGTTGCTGTGCTGCCCCTGAAGTCCATTGCCCTAGGCAAATGCCTAGACTGCCCTGTGGAAAGGCTGACCCTGGTGTGTTTGTGTGTGTCTGTGGTTTGCTTCTTCTGTAGATATCTTCCAATCCCTTCCCCTCTTCTTGCACTTCATTCTGCTCTGATTGCATGCATGAGCAGCCTGAAATGTCTCTCTGAGTCTGACCACCTACTCGTGTGTTTTCTCCTTAGGGTAACGGATCGTGTGAGATCTATCACAGGGGAAGAAATCCCAGCACACCTGAAGACTCTGGTCTTTGAAATTGTATGTAGTGGTGAAGAAGATGAAGAAGAAGATTTAAAATTGCCGTCTGTCCACTACCACATATTCTAAGGGAGAAAGAAAGTCCCCCTTGCTCTTGTGGGGAGTAGGGGGTTAGGGGGCAGCACGCTGCTCATGTTTTTTATGTTTTCTTTGTTCTTGAAAAAATGGAAAGTTGATGGATGTTCAAAGTCTATGAAACTGAATCATCTCTCAAAATTATTCTCTCTTTTTATCTTGTATTGTTCTTACTTTGTCTTATTGTTAACCGCTCTGAGTGATTTTGATTAGTTCTATGTAAATGTTTATAAATATTTTTTTCTGTTTGTCATTCTTACACACCACTTTCTTCCCTTAGAAAGGTTCCTAAATAATTATAGAATTTAATCAAAATGATTACAATAAATTATATATAATAAGAGTGAAACGTGAATGGAGATCATTTAGGATGTGTGACAATGACTGATAGATAAAGTGTTTCCTAGCATTAATACCTTTTAGAAGGAGTTAAGGGCCAAGAGTCAGAGCTGATTTGAAGGAGAGTCAAGCAGGGAAATTGTTTGGGCTCCAGTGATGTCATTGAGACAGAGCTTCAGGGTGCCTATCCCTTAGGTTGTGCCCTGGGCTCCAGTGTGTCTAATGCCTGCTCTGCCTAGAGGTATAAAATGTTAACCAAACAGCAATTACAAGGAAGATCCAATGTGAAGGTTAAGTCAAAGTCAAGGTGTCATACTGAGGAGCACAGTGAGTCACACAAAGGGTCAGTGACAGAAATCCTTGGGGATAAAAGAACTTGCTCCGGAATGACACTGAATCATTGGGAGAGAGGAGGCTTGAACTCTTCCTCTCACCCGCCCTCCTATGCATCCTCCCTCACTTTCCCAACCAAAATCACACATATAGTTTTATTTTCCCTGAAATAAAAAATATTAATTTGTTACGTAACTTTTAATCTCTCCCACTGCCTCACCCAGCCCTCCGTGTGCCCACACAGCTTTCATTTTAACAAGGTGATGAAGCCAGTGAAGATTTGCATGGCCACAGCAAACATGCAGTTACTCGTATGCATTACCCTGGCCATGACTATGTGCAGCTCAGAACAATCCAAACAACTTCGACATCCCACTTCACCCGCACACACCTGTTGGCATCCTATAATTGGTCACAAGGCCAACTGGTGTCCGCTACACTCATTCCTGTGCTCCATTTCAGGAGTGAGTCAGGTGTACTTTAATCCTGCATATGTGCAGCATCAACAGGAGCTTGACATATAGGCATTCACCATGAGCAGACAGAAAGAGACACTTGGCAAAATGAAGGGTGGACCAGAGTTGTAGCACCACTTTATTCACCAACCCAAACCTCACCACCAACCTATGTGAGGGACCAATTTCATGGCACAATGCATCACACCTGCAAACATCCTATCAGAGGCCTGGCAGCATAAAAACGGTCAATGCATTTATTAAACCAGTGTATTCAAATATAGCAATACAACTAGTGCCAAATGCAGCACTGAAGAACTACACTCCACAAACGAACACCTTCCTCTCACGCAGTTTGAGGCTGGCATTGGTAGAAGCAATTGGGTATCACTCCTACCCAGAAAACTACATTTCCACTATGAAGTATAAAAGTAGGCCTGGGTGGGGGCTTTTCATGGTGGTGGGGGTGCTTCTAGAGGGGCAGCTGTGCTTGGAAGAGTCTGGGAGCGGATACTGTTCTGGGGAGAGGATCAGAATTGGAGGATGGGGTAAAAATTGCTGATACCCTTATATGGGTCCTGGCTGATAGAACCCACATAAATATTGTATACTGGTCCCGACTGAACATTGGCCGGAATCCACCTAAGTCCTAGTGGCCACAAACAGTCTGGTCAAACCTTGATATTCAATTCTGGTGCCTGGACATGGACCACCATTAAATATTCAAGTCTATTATAGATGACAACAGTCATCACTTTAAAAGAAAACACTTACCACTGCCAGCTAAATATTTATAGGCAAATAGATACAGAGGGAAAATTACTAAGCTGTAGTAAAATATCACATTTTTGTGAGAGTCACTAGCTGCAGTACTTCAGTACCACAGACCTTACAAGCTGCATTATTTTTTCTCTCTGACAGCATCGGGCCACTAAGACACAGTCTAGGAACCTTCTTAAAGGGGTGGCAGTCATAAGTACATAAGTATTGCCATACTGGGAAAGACCAAAGGTCCGTCAAGCCCAGCATCCTGTTTCCAACAGTGGCCAATCCAGGTCACAAATACCTTGCAAGATTCCAAAAAAGTACAAAACATTTTATACTGCTTATCCCAGAAATAGTGGATTTTTCCCAAGTCCAGTTAATTATTTATTTATTTATTTATTTATTGCATTTGTACTCAGTGGTGTGCTGGAGCCGGCTCGCACCGGCTCGCAAGAGCCGCTTGTTAAATTTTGACAGCTCTTGCGAGCTGGTTGTTGTTCAGGGCGAGCCGTCTCCATTGCACGAGGTAAGCATGGCAGGTGGGCGCCATGCTTACCTCCCCTCCCGCTCCCATCCATGTCTAGCGATGTCTTTTGCCCCCACCCTCCCATGCCGCTCCCATCCGTCAGTTTCAATTACCTCCCTTGAAGCGCCGCCTTATTTAAAGCCCTGCTGCCCGTCTCCAGCTGCCTTCCCTGCTTGCTTCCGAGGAGTTCGCGCCCTTAGTCCCGCCTTCTGACATCATTTCCTTTTTCTGCGACGGCGGGACAAAGGGCGCGAACTCAGAAGCAAGCAGGGAAGGCAGCTGGAGACGGGCAGCAGGGCCTTAAATAATGCGGCGCTTCGAGGGAGGTAATTGAAACTGACGGATGGGAGCGGGAGGGGAGAGTGGGGGCGAAGGACATCGCTAGACATGGATGGGAGCGGGAGGGCAGGGGAGGGAGGAGAATTGCTGGGCATGGATGGGCAGAGGGGGGCAGGGGAGAGAATTGCTGGGCATGGATGGGCAGAGGGGGCAGAGGAGAAAATTGCTGGGCAAGGATGGGCAGAGGGAGGCAGGGGAGAGAATTGCTGGGCATGGATGGGTAGAGGGGGGCAGGGGAGAGAAGAAAATTGCTGGGTATGGATGGGTAGAGGAGGACAGGGGAGAGAAGAGAGTTTCAGGATATGGATGGAGGGGAGGGCAAGAGAAATTCTGGACATGGATGGAGGGAAGGGAAGGGAGAGAGAAGAAATGCTAGACATGGAGGGAAGATAGAGGAAGGAGATTAGATGAGGGAAAAGGAAGTGAGGAGAGAAACTGCACGTGGATGGAGAAAATAGGCAGAAGCTGGATCCACTGTACAGTCAAGTCTGCGGAGGACCAGAAATGAAGAAGAAAGAAGGAAAGAAAAGAAATAAATGGAAAGGAAGCCCTGGAAACGGAGTCAAGGGAACAGATAGAGAGCAGCAGAATCAGATACTGGGCCAGCATGATCAGAGAAACAAAGTCACCAGACAACAAAGGTAGAAAAAAATAATTTTATTTTCATTATAGTGTTTGGAATATGTCCACTTTGAGAATCAGGTGCTGAACATTAAAAGTTTATATTTATTTACTTATTTATAGCATTTTATCCCATATTAAACATGAATTAGATTGGAACCTGGGATCATTTAATTTTTTTTTTCCTGGAGAGAGTAATGCATTGCCCCCCCCCCGGCTATTGCCAGCTCTGCAATTTTGGGGGGGCGCAGTGGTGGACCGGGGAGAGAGCCTGTTGTTAAAAATTTACCAGCACACCACTGTTTGTACCCCACATTTTCCCACCCATTTGCAGGCTCAATGTGGCTTACATAGTACCGTCAAGGCGTTTGCCCAGTCGGTTGATAACAGATTCAAGGTTGTATAGTGATCAAATGAGTTATAAATGAAGGGTAGCAAGGGGTGAAGATTGCGTGTTGTCCAGTATGATTATAGTCATGCTGTTTTGCTGGGTGAAGAGGTTTACGTGGGGTCGTTGGGGTAGGCCGTTTTGAAGAGGTTGGTTTTTAGTGATTTCCTGAAGTTCAGGTGGTCGTGCTTTATTTTCACAGCTTTTGGGAGGCCATTCCATAGTTTTGTGCTTATGTAGGAAAAGCTGGATGTGTAAGTTCTTTTGTATTTCAGTCCTTTGCAATTTGGGTACTGTAGGTTTAGGTAGGATCTTGATGATTTGACTTTGTTTCTTATTAGCAGATCTATAAGGTCTGTCATGCATCCTGGGACTACGCCGTATATGATTTTGTGGACTAAGGTGCAGATTTTGAAGGTGATCCGTTCTTTGATTGGGAGCCAGTGCAGCTTTTCTCGAAGAGGTTTGGCACTTTCGAAGCGTGCTTTGTTGAATATCAGCCTGGCTGCTGTGTTTTGGGCGGTCTGGAGTTTTTTTATGAGTTGGTCTTTGCAGCCCACATAGATACTTTGCATCTCATTATTATCTACTGTGCCAGGTATTTGTGACCTGGATTGGTCACTGTTGGAAACAGGATACTGGGCTTGATGGACTTTTGGTCTGTCCCAGTATGGTGATACTTACATATTTATATGGTAAAATAACATATTTTATGGACAAATAAAGCAAGATTTTACCTTTTGACACGTTAAGTGGCAAAAATTCTGTACGTACCCTTATAGTCAGGTAAGATCAATGACTGGCTCAGTATCTTAAATGCCGAAGTTGGAAGGCCATTGTCTAACTCCTATTCCTTGAATGATAATGAAGCCGCAGCATAATCCCTTCCAATGACGTGAAAGAGCAGCTGGTCTAGAGCACACCAGGAGACCCTACTGAAAACAGTGTTTCCAGCATGAGTGACTGAGAGCAACTGCTGGAAGCAGAGCCTGGGCTGGATGAAATTGTGCAATAAGCCAGATACGGCCTAAAGACCAGGAGTTCCCTACCCCTGACCTACTGAGTTATCATTCTGTGTTCATTTATGTCATACATGAATGTCTTTATGTTTAGAAATATCTCATTAATTCCTCATTAGGCTGTTTCATATCTTTTTATCAGAGTGCCTTTTTGATGCTCAAGTGTCTTGTGTTTTCAGCTGACTGTGACAGAAGTGCACAAGTTGTTGTCAAGGGACACAAATATATCTATAGCTGATTGTAGGAGCCCTAATATGGCTGTATTGTTGTGCTCTGTATGTGTGTTTTTGTTTTTTGTTGTTTTTTCCATATTATTATGAGTATTTCTATGATACCCATTTTTTTCTATGAATTGGACTGGTTTTCCTATTCCAGCTGCTTGTGATAATAGGCCATTTGTGGACAGTCATTTTTTATGGAAAGGGAAAGAAGAGATCACCACTTTGTTCTTTTCAGGACAATCTGCATTGAAGCAACCCTAATTAATTGTAGGTCTCTTTTTTGTAAATTGACACAAAAATTGGATTTTATTATTGATAATAATAATAATCAGTTATGTTTGATGGAGACCTAGCTGTGGGAAGGGGAGGAAGCTTAGTTATTGTGCTATTTGTATCTCATTCTTCTGGAAAGGATGGAGGAGTGTCTTTAAGTTACTCATTGGACATTCTTCTGTTGGAGATATATCATCACTGACCTTAGCTTATAGCGAGGTGTTGATAGCACAATTGGCTTACCATAATCTAATGCACATAATTTTCAATTGTCCCCCATCTCTTACACAAGCTACATGTGATAATATTCATTAATCCTTTAAGTGATGTGGTTGTTCAGTTCTTTGCGTTTATTCTTTGAGAGACTTCAATGTGCATATGGATTATCCTTTAACACCTAGAACGTGTACTTTTCAAAATTTGTTGGCTGATTTAGGGTTAACTCAGGCTCTGATGCTCAAAAGTAAATGCAGGCACCAGAGGCCATTTATATGTGCAGAATGTTCAGAGGGGTCTAGTGTGGGAAGCAATGAGCGTACCAGGTATTAGCGCAGACAGCATGCAAATGTAGTCAAGCTCATGTAAATGAGGTCATGTTGTATTCTTCCCCAATACTCAGAAAAGAGCACCCGAAACAAAACTGCCTTACCGCTGCAAAAAAATAACGCCAGTTCAGAGTAGGCGTTAGAGGATTCCTCACGATTCCTATGCTTCTCTCATGATTCTTTCTGCAAAAATATGCCGGTTTTGCTTGCTTTTGGAAGCAGAAGGAAGTCCATGCAAGCTCCTTAAGTGCTGGTCGTGAGAAACAGCAGACTCAAGCAAAAGCACATATTGGCGTCTTTCCTGCATCTAAACATAAGCGTCCAAGCTAAAAAATAAAATTTTAAACTCTTATATTTAGGCTGCAGAAAACAGACGCCAATGTGTGCTTCATGTTCGGGTTTTGCCAGGAGCATGTGCACAGGAGCCGAGCTTACTGAGGAACTCTTCTGTGCATGCACCAAGCACAATCCTCCCGCCAAACTCCCTAATGCTCAACACTATGAGTGCGCCTATGTTTGCATCTCATTAGCGTTGAGCATTAGGGCATTGTTCTGTACTGTTCCGGCGTTATTTTTACGGCACTATTAGCGCCAGAGTTTTGAGCATCAGGGCCTCAATTTGTTAAGGGTTCAACTGATTGGTTGTCTTTTCTTTGGATAATTTTTCTAATATCCCTTTCTACTGATCTGAACATTATGCTGTGGTTTTTACATATAACTGGGTTTGGTTCTTGGTCCTCATCAGAAATTTGAAACAGATTGACCCCTCTACATCTACATCTTATTTTTATGAGATCCTTCAGATTTTATTCTTCCAATCATAGATAATATGATGGACTAGGAGAAAGCATTAAATAGAGTAGCTTCTCTTCACAAGAAGACTTGTTTTTTTACTTATCATAGTCCATGGTATCATAATGGTCTTAAGCTATTGAAAAGACAGGCTAGGTGCACAGAGCTCATATGGAGGAAATCTAGAACTCTAGCTGCATTAACATTTTGTACACAATGAAAGCTCTACTATAATAATGCTCGGAGAAGCTTAGTGGTTAGTACAGTGGACTCTGATCCTAGGGAACCAAGTTCGATTCCCACTGCAGCTCCTTGTGACTCTGGGCAAGTCACTTAACCCTCCATTGCCCCTGGTACAAAATAAGTACCTGAATATATGTAAACCAGTTTGAATGTAGTTGCAAAAACCTCAGAAAGGAGGTATATCAAGTCCCATTTCCCTTTCCCTCTTAAAGCAGCTAAGAAGACATTACTCTAATCTCATTCAGACAGGTGAAAATCCAGCATGGAAGCTGTATTCTGTAGTTTTGAGCTTTTCCAATTGTAGTGCCATGAGATCTTTATCTTCCTTTACTCCGCAGAGAAATTTGCTGACTTCTCTGCTTTTTAAAATAGATACTTCAAGGGAGGAGAGGATTTTAATGTGGGTTCTTTGACTGGAGGAGACCGAGAGTACTGCCATCTATTCTCCCCTGTGTGGGTGTACCCTGCATCACGGCATCTGATGTCATCACAAGGCACCACTCTCCTACAGTTTGGCCATAGGGTGTGACCAAAGGGGCGTCCCTAAGAAGCACACCAGACCCCTTGGAGAACCGAGGAGCAGTGAGGAGAGTTAAGGATATCATGTTTTCTGATGGTCGTATATATATAGTGATGAGGGAGGGGAGCTGTCTTGGGCACTTCCCTGTCCCCCCTCATCACCCTGGTAGCCAGAATAAGCAGTGGTTTTAATATGGAATGATGTATAGGGTGAAAAATCTTATAGGTGGAACCAGCTAAATGCAGACCTAATTTTTTTTTTATTACATTTGTACCCCGCACTTTCCCACTCATGGCAGGCTCAATGCGGCGGGCAATGGAGGGTTAAGTGACTTGCCCAGAGTCACAAGGAGCTGCCTGTGCGGGGAATCGAGCTCAGTTCCTCAGGACCAAAGTCCACCACCCTAACCACTAGGCCACTCCTCCACTTGATGTATAAGACGTATAAGCTTGTTTTCAAGCCCTGGGAAGAGAGGAAATCCTGGGCTGGAATCCCATATGGAGAGAGAAGACAAAGGAGTCCCAACAGCCTTCAGTGCATGGGAAAGCCTAAAGCAGTAAAACCTGGGTAAGCAGAGGGTATGTCACAGGACAGGCACATTCTAGAAACTTCCTATCCAGCATATAAAAGTCAGTCTGCTAAAGAAGAGTAGAGGGAAGTACTTATGGCATGGAGATAACAGAAGAAAAGAAGCCTGCTTGGAAATGCTGCCGGAAGAACCTTTGGGAAGGAATGCCTTGCAAGTGGTGTGTGCTTTGGCAAGGCTTGACATTTAAAGACAGCTACTGAATACCTGTTTTCAGAAGTGAACAATCATGCTAGATGCTGAGAGAGAGAGAAAATCAGCTCAATGCTTTTCTTTTGGTATTTTCTTTTAATTACCAGCTGGGGATGGAAAATGGTACCATGCAGGGTGTGGAGACCGTTAAGCTAAAGGCTCCCAGTCCTTTTTCAAAGGAGACAGCCTGATTTTGCTTTTGAAAGAAAACACCCCTGTTTCTTGTTGGTGCCATGATTGCTGAAGCCTGAGAAAAGTCAGGATGTAATTTGCATATGCTAATGACTGTAACAAGACTTCTCTTTTTATTCTGTTCTCCTTGTGTGTGAGAGTGAAGAAGTCTATAAAGTTGAGGATATCAATAAAAAGCCTCCATGAAGTCGTGATCTACTTCCAAAAGAACAGTGTTGATGTTTTAGCAAAAGAGGCTTTTTCAAGAAATAGAAAAGAACACAACGAGAGGATCACGGAAAAGATTATCGGATTAAACTCAAAGAATCAAAGAGGGAAATACGGCTAGCGAAAGCGTGAGTGGAAGAAAAATGGCTAAAGATGTAAAGAGAGGTGACAAGACTTTTTTCAGATATATTGGAGAAAGGAGAAGAGATAGGAATGGAATTGCAAGACTGAAAGATAATGAGAGTGGCTATGTGGAGAGTGATGAAGATAAAGCGAATGTGCTAAACAATTATTTCTCTTCGGTGTTCACGGAGGAAAAACCCGGAGAAGGACCGCGGTCGGCTGCAGAGGGAACGTCTGAGAATGGAGTGGATACTACGCCATTTACGGAAGAAAGAGTTTATAAACAGCTGGAGAATCTGAAGGTGAACAAAGCTATGGGGCCGGATGGGATACATCCCAGGATAATGAAGGAGCTCAGAGAGGTCCTGGCGGGACCTCTTAAAGATTTATTTAATAGATCTTTAGAGACAGGAGAGGTTCTGCGAGATTAGAGATGAGTGGATGTGGTCCCTCTTCACAAAAGTGGAGACAGGGCAAAAGTGGGAAACTACAGACCGGTAAGTCTCACATCGGTGGTAGGAAAAATAATGGAGTCGCTGCTGAAAGAAAGGATAGTTAACTTTCTAGAAACCGACGGGTTACAGGACCCGAGGCAACATGGCTTTACCAAAGGAAAATCCTGCCAAACGAATCTTACTGACTTTTTTGACTGGGTGACCAAAGAACTGGATGAGGGATGTGCGCTAGATGTAATCTA
This sequence comes from Microcaecilia unicolor, assembly GCF_901765095.1. Classification (NCBI taxonomy): domain Eukaryota; kingdom Metazoa; phylum Chordata; class Amphibia; order Gymnophiona; family Siphonopidae; genus Microcaecilia; species Microcaecilia unicolor. Next base: position 183,372,004 of record NC_044036.1, on the reverse strand, counting down.
CTTGGACTTCAGGAAAGCCTTTGATACGGTCCCCCACAGAAGACTTGTGAATAAGCTGAAAGGGTTGAACTTAGGACCGAAAGTGGGGAACTGGATAAGAAACTGGTTGACCGACAGGTGGCAGAGGGTGGTGGTAAATGGAATCCGCTCGGAGGAAAGGAAGGTGAGCAGTGGAGTTCCTCAGGGGTTGGTGCTGGGGCCTATTCTGTTTAATATATTTGTGGGAGATATTGCTGAAGGGTTGGAAGGAAAGGTGTGCCTTTTTGCGGATGACACGAAAATAGCCAATAGAGTGGATACCCTGGAGGGAGTAGAAACGATGAGAAGGGATCTCCGAACATTAGAAGAAAGGTCGAGGATCTGGCAGTTAAAATTTAATGTGTATACTCCTCTGGGGTATAAATGATGTCCTGGTTTTTCTATTATTTTGGGAGTAGCACTGAGTTAAAATTTAATGCCAAGAAGTGTAGAGTGATGCACTTGGGATGCGGAAACCCAAAAGAGAGATACCGGATAGGAGGGGAGAGATTAGTAAACTCGACTCAAGAGAGAGACCTTGAGGTGTTGGTGTCGGAGGATCTGAAGGTGAAGAATCAATGCGACAAGGCGACAGCCATAACCAGAAGGATGCTAGGCTGCATAGAGAGGGGCATAACCAGCAGAAGAAAGGAGGTGTTGATGCCCCTCTACAAGTCGTTGGTGAGGCCCCACTTGGAGTATTATGTTCAGTTTTGGAGGCCGTATCTTGCTAAAGATGGAAAAAGACTGGAAGCGGTGCAAAGAAAAGCTACGAAAATGGTATGGAATTTGCATTGCAAACCGTACGAGGAGAGACTTGCTGATCTGAACATGTATACCTTGGAGGAAAGGAGAAACAGGGGTGATATGATACAGATGTTCACATATTTGAAAAGTATTAATCTGCAAACGAACCTTTTCCGGAGACGGGAAGGCGGTAGAACTAGAGGACATGAATTGAGGTTGAAGGGGGGCAGTCTCAAGACTAATGTCAGGAAGTATTTTTTCACGGAGAGGGTGGTGGATATGTGGAATGCCCTCCCGAGGGAGGTGGTGGAGATGAAAACGGTAATGGAATTCAAACATGCGTGCGATAAACACAAAGGAATCCTGTTTAGAAGGAATGGATCTATGGAATCTTAGCGGACATTGGGTGGCAATGCCGGTAATTGGGAAGCAAAACCAACACTGGGCAGACTTCTCTGCTTTACACTCTGATCGTATCTGAATAGATATGGATGGGCTGGAGTGTAAATTTAAGGGGCTTCGATGTTAGCTTCAGAACGTAGTACAAGAACAGTACTGGGCAGACTTCTATGGTCTGTGCCCTGAGAAAGGCAAGGACAAATCAAACTCGGGTATACATATAAAGTATCACATACCATGTAACATTAGTTTATCTTGTTGGGCAGACTGGATGAACTGTACCGGTCTTTATCTGCCGTCATTTACTATGTATGTTACCCTAACTGTAACAGTATCTATATTTATGGACTACTGCACTTAGATGAGAATATTATTATTATTTAGGGGATTAATATTTGAGTGCTAATGATGTATATTAACACTGACAATATTGATCTTCTACCTGTTGTCACATTGTCTTTTTGTTGTAGGAGACTGTCTTAAAGATCATCATCTGGTACTAAATGTAGAAAAAACTACAGCATGTTGGCTTATGGGTCATCTATCTCGTCTGTTTTTGTAGTTTTGTTTGGTTGACCTGTTCAAGTGGTTGAGATTGATTATGGGTTTACTTTTAAATTTTAAAATGTGGTTAAAGAGTTTTTGGTATTGCATCAATAACGTGCTAGATACAATTTTTTAAAATGAAGCTACTATTCATTCTCTCCTTCATGCTTTATTAATTTTCAGATTAGATTATTGTAATGTTATATATGTGGATATAATTACAGATAATCTAAAACCATTGCAAACACTCCAGATTATAGAAATACATTTATTAGGGAAGGCGTGTATCACCATTGTGGATTAAACATCATTGGCTTCTTGTTGGCTTTCAGACAGAAATTAAGATTTTGATATTAGTGCATAAATGATCACAGATTTGATATACCACCTTTCTGTGGTACAATCAAAACAGTTTACATTTATTATATACTGGTACTTTCTCTGTCCCTAGAGGCTCATAATCAAAATTTTGTACTCCTCCACTCCATAAGGCTCTTTATTAACATACCACATCATGTTTCACTGTAGTAACTATTCCTTATGCTCCAGTCAGATTTCATAGATTATTTTCTGAACATAGCTTTATTATTCTTCCATCTGTTAAGGCTACCTAGGATTCAATTCAAGAAAGTGCATTTTTATTTGGGCTGACTCTGTATTATAGAATGTTGTTTTTATGAAATGATGTTTTTGTGAGATTGTTCCAGTTGAATGTTATTAATTTTGGCTTGGGTGTATGAATATTTATCTTTTCTTTCATCAAGATGGTATTCCTTTCTGACTTTTATTATTTTGTTGTAAATCGCCTAGACCTTTCTTAAATATTAGGCAGGCTGGCAAATTTAACTTAAACCATAAAAACTGACCTGTTTGCAACCCTTAAAGATTTAACTTGTACACTCCTGCTCTAAGGCATCAGTTGCATTAGACTGGCCAGAGATCATTTGTTGCTTCACTCTTGTCCAGTGCCACACAAAAATTAAAGTTCTAACAACAAAGAAATGTATGCAAGGCATGTCCCCAGATACCTTGAACAGCTTGGCCCTGATGTAATGAAGCATGCCAACAACGTCTGTACATTTTTTAAACTCACATTTTAGTGTGCATTTCTATATACCAAATTTACTCATGTATTTAAAATGGGTTTTAGTGCAGAAAACATGCATGCTTTAAGGTTAGCGCATGTTCCATGTAAATGTATGGAAAAGACCTGTATACTGAATTACTTCCCGTGCAGGCAAGTGTGCCAAAACTTAAACCATCTGATATTCACTTGTGGCGGTGCGTGGCATCTGAGCTGCTCATCACCACGGGCTGAAGTTGACCTCGGATGTTCAATGCTGGGATACGCACGGATCCTGGTACTGAATAGCCGTGTCTCAGGGGTCACCTGAAAGTTAACCGGGCACTAGCCGTTATTCAGACCAGCACCCGGTTCATTTCACCGCATAAATTAGGACAGCCTTTTTTCTGTCCTAACTTTATGCAGTTACTTAGCTGGTTAGCAGGCTGAAAATTGCTGTTAACTGGATAAGTTCATGTTCCAACAAAAAACAGAGAGGGATCAAGAGCACACGAACCAAAGCAAAAAAAAAAAGCACACAAAGGCCTTCAAGACTGGAACAATCAGAAATTCTTTATTAAATAATGACCCATTTGCCCCCGTCTTGAAGGCTCTTGTGTGCTTTTTAAGTTCATGTTCCAATCATGCCCCACACCTACCTAACTGGTTAGATGGCTGGTTAGTGGCGATTTGGAGCAGTATTAATCAGTTTAGTGCCGCTGAATATCGTGAGCCCGGTCATTCAGCGAGGTTTAACTAGGTGGGAGCCTCTCCTTCCCAGTTAAAACCCTTTTGAGTATCAGGGAGAAAATATTTTACTTCACCTTTTAGGGCTGCTTCTCCATAGAAGTGGTGCTTTTATGTTAGTGTGGATTATTTAATGCCTGATGCATTTGCTTATCATTATTTTACTGTGCTGGACATTAAAAGTTTGATATTTAAAAGGGTTTAATCAGGCAGGAGATGCTTCTGCCTGGTTAAACCCCATTAGGCCAGTCGGCTTAGTGATACTTAACCGGGTAGTGCCGCTGAACATAACTGCTAATCAGCTAACCCCAAACTGGCTAGGTTAGAGGTGGAGTTATGGTGAAGCATCTACTTAGCCAGTTAGCAGCAATATTCAGTCTGGTAACCACTTAAGTAAACTCATAAAGTTAGGACAACATAACAGCTGTCCCAAGCTAACTGGACACTAGTCTGAATATCAGCCGGTGCCCAGTTAAAGGGTCAGCATCAACGGATATACCTGGATATACATAGGAGCCATTGATACTTCTGGCAGAGAGATTTTTTTTTTAATCTGTGTTTGAGATACTTCAGCTCTATTAAAGAATAACTATTGTTGAAAATTTATTTAATAGATTACCAAACAAAGGGATTTCTGTGGTGACTGAGTTCACATATTCAATATCACGGACATATAACTGTGATAGTTCAGGTGTGTGACCTGGAACCTGAATATTCCTATCACCTGGGTACTACATGCTGCCTGAAAATGATATACCAGCCTCTGCCCTTCACAAAGCCTGAACTATGACATGATATCAGCAGACTTTCTGCCTTTCCAGGAAAGGGTCATAAACCAAATTATACAAAGTCCCCTTCCTGTTTATCAGAGGATATCTCAGACACCATCAAAGGGCAGCATCCTTAGTGACAGCAGAACATAAAACCTTTTCAACATGCCATATTAAAAACATATCATATTTATTTTACAAAATAACAAAAATAGATACACATATACATATATATAAAACTACAAACTAGAAATATAAAAGTACTTGGCTTGTGTAATGCTGTGGCAGTGCATATGTATGTATAATGTGGTTCACAGTTTAGAGTTCACGGTTTAAATATAGCCAATGATGTCATTGCAGATGATAGGTTGTCGACTTCTGCTATTCATCAGGAATGCAAATCTGTTGAAGTCTGAGGTGAGCTCTGTGATGTTGGAGTGGGACCGATGAAAGTAGGGCTCCTTGGACCGCTGGTTGAAGATAATGGGGCAGGAAAACCTTTTTGATGTTGCCTGCTCTTGTGCGCAGTCCCTGATTCTCCATTTTACCTCAGCACCTTTGGGGCGTTCCAAGCGTGTGATGTTGGCCAGCTTTTGGCGTACATTCCCCGAGATGTTGAGGAAGAAGTCATGGGGTTTGCTCAGCCAATGTTGTTGATCTTGTGGCTTCAGCATCCCACTGTCCTCAGACATCTCAGGCAAGTCCATCCAGTTCTTCACTAGATCAGCAAAACAGTTGTCACCAAGGACCAATGGCTGACGATTTCGACTCTGGGACAGCAGTGCTACTGTCCAGTCCTCCGTGTCTCGGCTTTCAAATGCCTTCCACTGTTCCAAGCAGGCATCTGAGGTGGACTTGGGACGGACCTTCTTGTCAGATGTCTGACGGTGCCGGCTGCGTAAAAAACCCCCAGAAGATAATTTTTGTGGCCGCTTGCAGGGCTGGGGACACCTGATGAGAACTGGCATGTCATCCTCTCTTAGGCTGCTGCCTGAAACCTCTGAATAGCCCGAGTCAAACTCCAGGCTGCGTTCACTGCAGGGAGGGGTGAGGGCTGTGGAACAGATCTCCTCTTCATCTACAGCCATTTCTAGACAGCAGGCTGAGTCTGCTTCAGAGACATTGGAGACCCGACTGTTGGTGCATTTCTCTTGAGATAGCATCTGGCCATCTGTTAACTCCTGGGACTCTAGATGGTTGTGGCATCCCTGTACCTTCTTCAGGTCATGGAGAGTCCGCATCATACACTGCATCTGATCTCGCAAGGAGTCCCCCGATTCCTTCATACACAACTGTGAAAACAGAGATAAGACCACATGAGTACACAGGACATATTTAAAGGCATATCTCCTCCTAAAAGGAGAGGGCCACATGAGTATACAGGACACATTCACAGACATATTTTCTCCTAAAAAGAGGGCCACATGAGAACACAGACACATTACATCTTCAGGGGTTCCAGAGTCACACACTTCCCACATACTTAAAAAAGTTTTTTGGTTTTTTTTTTAGCACTGGGAGTAAGGTCTGGGAGTGGACAGTAGGCGTTAGCTCAACTACATTGCCAGGCACTAACCAATTAGCATGTGAGCCCTTGCTGCCTAGAAAATAGGTGTCAGTAAGTGCTCAAACACTAATGGGGAAATGAGTCCGTGGTCATTAATAGGGAAAATAGAAAATGGGGTCATTTTACTGCTGTAGTAAAAGTGGCCTCAGCACATGGGAAAGACCTGTGCTGGGAATAGTGCTGGCCACTTTTAGTGAAGCTTAGCAAAAGGGCCCCTTAGTTTGTAAATGTTACCAGTACGAGGAAGAACAAAGGAGCTGAAAGTCAGAGAGTGATTACACACTGAACATGAGCTGCATTGGTGTAAATTAAATTTTGAGCTTCCCTATTTCTGAGGTCTTGTAAAGAAGAAGGAACTAACTTCTTTCTCGTATTCTTATCTCTCAAGTATACAATAATGGGTTTCTTGTTTTTAAAGCAATCATGTAGTTCCAGAATGTGCCAGTGCTTCTTAATGATTTGCTGGACATTCTTTGACGAATGAGAATTTTAACATGCGCACCAAATCAGGTACCACCCTGTTTCTTACAGACTCTAGGAGGCTATCTCTGTGTTGCAAACTGGCTTTCCAATATCCTTCCTTGATGCATTCTTGTGGATAGCCTCTATCCCTGAATCTAGTATCCATGAGGGTGACCTGTCGTTGATAGTCCTGAGGTTCTGAACACAATCTTCACAACCTTAGAAACTAGCAATAAGGCAAGTTACTTTTTAAACCTCAATTTTGAAAGCTGATGAAATGCAAATAAGTATTTTTGTCTGTGAGTTACTTATAAACTGATGTGATGAAGCAGTAGCGATTTTTCTAAGTAATATATTCAATAAGATGAAATACTTCTTAAAGTTAAAGATCATGGCAGTACCCCTAATTTATGAGAAAATATTTTTTATTGTAAACATACAAACAACATTTTAAAAACTTCACAAAATCATACACCAGAAAAATCCATATCAGCATTACTACCCAGTCATTCATTCTGATGTCCCACATTTAACACAATGTCCATCTGTGGGAAAGCCCATCTTTTTAGCTCTGGTAGGATGTATATATATGCAAAGTAAGAATTTGTAGTGAAGTTCCTATAAAACAGCACTTCCTGCTATGGAGGATCCCAATCATAATATCTGGCATAAATCCTCCAGATCTAAAATCTCTAGTCCATTTATCCACAACTCCCTGAACAGGGTCCATACCCATAATTTTTTTAAATCCCTCATAGTAGTGGCCAGTAAAGCCTTTAGTAATCGCCAGACATGACCACTATTCATCAAATATAGAGTCTTGAAAATCCACAGTAAAAGTTCACAAAACACTAGTCATTTAAAAACCAAGTTGTAAATAAGAAAACCAATCATGAGACTGAAAAGTGTAGGTAGATTGCACAGTGTTATAGCCCAGCAGAGTGGCTTCATCCACCTCTACATGATCCTATAGGTTCTAGTGCCTGTAGGTGTTATTCCTGGCAAAAAAGCCAGCATTCCCAACAATAGAAAGGTACTTAGAGCACTGGGAATGTAGACCAAAATGTTTCCTTGTGATGGCCCAAGCCTTTAAGGAGAAGATGATTTTTTTTTTTTTTTTTTTTTACTGTGGGCAGAAGATGAGTAGACTTTGAATGGATCAGTTAAGATGGCCATGGTGCTTCCAACTGATTTCTCTAAAGTCACATCACAAAATGCTGAGGTGCCAAAAAACAAGCCTCAAACATATCTAAGATGACAGGCAATATTATACACCTTCAGATCTGGGAGACCCATCCCCCCTCTCATCTCAGAAGTTTCAGCTTACATAAAGTCAGGCATGGGTTTTTTTTCCCCCACAAGAAACTATTCAATTCTTGGGAGATGAGACCCAAGTTCTGGGTCTCTTGTAATAGTCATGAAACATTGAAAACATATACAGAAGATAACTGGTGAGGTATGAGCAAGTCTAAGTACTCCAAAGTGTCCCCCGCCCAATGTAGGGGAAATACTCTACCCTAATGTTTATCTAATCCCTCAGTCAAGCCCTGAATACCCCAAATCATTTAGTATCTGAAGAGATGCCTGGAGACTAGAAAGGGCTGCTAAAGATAATCAGCAAACAGGGCCAATTTAAAATAGGAGGCCCCCAAAGAAATGCCAAAGATCTCCAAATCTGCCTGCAAAAGCAGTGCGAAGGGGACAGGGAACAACCCTGTCTTGTCCCCGGAAAGGCCTTTGGGTCCCACTGACTAAAACCTGTGCTGAAGGATAATGCCTGGATTGAAAGGGAAAGAGAAGGGCCCTTGATATTGCCTTTCCGTGGTTACAATTAAAGTGGTTTACATATTATATACAGGTACTTATTTTGTACCTGGGGCAATGGAGAGTTAAGTGACTTGCCCACAAGTCACAAGGAGCTGCAGTGTGCGATATATAGAATCCTGGGGAAAATGAATGGTTTACAGACAGCGATGCTCCTATTTTACACAGATCTGCTAAGATCCATTTTAAAAGAAACAAGATGGTGATATTAAACGTGGATGCTCAACAGAAAGATGAGTTTAGTTGATATGTCTGTGAACGGCTACAAATACACGTGTGATCAGTTTATGGACAAAGACCAGCAATGAAGTGACCAAAGCCTTTGAAAAACTATTTAATCTAGGCTATACACCCTCCCCCAAATATAAACAAGGGTAAAAAACTTAAAATAACTCTCTCCAAAGAATTTGAGGGGTTCATCATTTTGTGTCCAAGAACAACATTAGAGCAGCAATGTAGGAAAGGTTTCGCAAGACAAATTCAAAATGTGGCGTTACTTTATGGCATACAAAACTTTTAGGTATCGAGACATGTCACAGGTTTTTAAATACAGCTCTAATCATAATGGTCAATATTTAAAGTAATTTAAGTCGCTTGTCTGGGCCTTAGCCAGTTAATACAGCAGAATAGCACCTAAGCCAAAACTGATTAATTTGTGGGTGGTTCAGAGCTGGAGTCAGTACTTAATGTGGTTTAAGTGCTGATATTCAGTGCTTAACTGCATAAAACACAGTCCTATCTTTATGTGGTTATGTACTGAATAGAAATGTTAGCCAGCTGCATATGCCCAGACACAGGGATAATGCCGATGACTGCCAAAAACAATGCTGACCACTGACTGAATATTGATGTGACAGCCGCAAACTTTGCAGATCTGGAAAGCAGTCTACACTGATAACTGATGTGAACATGCCCAGTATCCTGTTTCCAGCAGGGAAAGGGAAATGGGACTTGATATACTGCCTTTTTGAGGTTTTTGCAACTACATTCAAAGCGGTTTACATATATTCAGGTACTTATTTTTGTACCAGGGGCAATGGAGGGTTAAGTGACTTGCCCAGAGTCACAAGGAGCTGCAGTGGGAATTGAACTCAGTTCTCCAGTATCAAAGTCCACTGCACTAACCACTAGGCTACTCCTCCACAAGTACCTGGAAGGATCCCAAATGAGTAAAACAGAATTTATGCTGCTTATCACAGCAATAAGCAGTGGATTTTCCCCAGGTCCATAAACTACAACTACTACTACTACTACTACTATTTAGCATTTCTATAGCGCTACAAGGCGTAAGCAGCGCTGCACAAACATAGAAGAAAGACAGTCCCTGCTCAAAGAGCTTACAATCTAATAGACAAAAAATAAATAAAGTAAGCAAATCAAATCAATTAATGTGAACGGGAAGGAAGAGAGGAGGGTAGGTGGAGGCGAGTGGTTACAAGTGGTTACGAGTCAAAAGCAATGTTAAAGAGGTGGGCTTTCAGTCTAGATTTAAAGGTGGCCAAGGATGGGGCAAGACGTGGGGGCTCAGGAAGTTTATTCCAGGCGTAGGGTGCAGCGAGACAGAAGGCGCGGTCTGGAGTTGGCAGTAATGGAGAAGGGAACAGATAAGAAGGATTTATCCATGGAGCGGAGTGCACGGGAAGGAGTGTAGGGAAGGACGAGTGTGGAGAGATACTGGGGAGCAGCAGAGTGAGTACATTTATAGGTTAGTAGAAGAAGTTTGAACAGGATGCGAAAACGGATAGGGAGCCAGTGAAGGGTCTTGAGGAGAGGGGTAATATGAGTAAAGCGACCCTGGCGGAAGACGAGACGGGCAGCAGAGTTTTGAACCGACTGGAGGGGGGAGAGGTGACTAAGTGGGAGGCCAGCAAGAAGCAGATTGCAGTGGTCTAAGCGAGAGGTGACAAGGGTGTGGATGAGGGTTTTGGTAGAGTGCTTGGAAAGAAAGGGGCAGATTTTATGGATGTTGTAAAGAAAGAAACGACAGGTCTTGGCAATCTGCTGGATATGAGCAGAGAAGGAGAGAGAAGAGTCAAAGATGACCCCAAGGTTTCGAGCTGAGGAGACAGGGAGAATGAGAGAGCCATCAACAGAAATAGAAAACGGGGGGAGCGGGGAGGTGGGTTTGGGGGGGAAAATGAGAAGCTCGGTTTTGGTCATATTTAATTTCAGGTGGCGTTGAGACATCCAGACAGCAGTGTCAGACAAGCACGCTGAAACTTTGGTTTGGATGCAATTGTTAATAAGATGGACTTAGGAAAATCCACTGCTTATTCCTTGGATAAGCAGCATAAAATCTGTTCTACTCTTTTGGGATCTTGTCAGGTACTTGTGACCTGGATTGGCCACTGTTAGAAACAGGACACTGGGCTTGATGGACATTTGGTCTGTCCCAGTATGGACACCCTGGAGGGAATCAGCAACGTGAAAAGTGATTTGCAAAAATTAGAAGAATTATCTAATATTTGGCAGTTAGAATTTAATGCAAAGAACTGCAGAGTGATGCACTTGGGGAGTAGAAATTCAGGGGAGCTGTATGTGCTAGGAGATGAGGTTGATATGCACATACAGGGAGAGAGACCTCAGGGTGATGGTGTTCGAGGATCTCAAGGTGATGAAATCATGTTGACCATATCTTGCTAAGGAGTTCAGAAGAAGGCAATGAAAAAGGTATGGAGTTTGCCAAAACACTTATTAGAAGAGATGTGATGACCTGAATATGCATACCTTAGAGGAAAGGAGAGATAGGCGTAGATATGGTACAGATGTTTAAACATTAACGATATCAATATGCAAACTAATCTTTTCCAGAGATTGGGAAGCAGTAACACTAGAGGCCATGAAAGTTGTAGGGTGGTAGGCTTGGGAGTAATGTCAGGAAATACTTTTGCATGGAGAGGGTGGTAGATGCCTGGAATGCCTTCTCGGTGGAGGTGGTGGAGACAAAAACAGTGACAGAATTAAAAAAGGTGTAGAATAAACTCAGAGGATCTGTAAATAGAAAGAGGATGGAATCATAACAAAAACAAAATGACCTCTTGGACATTGATTATTATGATGCTGTGCATCCCAAAATGACCAAAGGAAAAAAAAAAACCCCGCTCAGGATCAAGTATACATATTTTATACCACATTGTTTGTTGGTTTAATCATGAACTGATAATGATTGTGACTGTTGGGCAGACTGGATGGACCATTCAGGTTATTTGCTGTCATCTACTATGTTACTACAGTATTGTGTATCCATGTTTATCACAGCTGCCTTCTCTCTTTGAAAGTGGATCCTCTCATCTTAGTCTGTAACCCATTTGATTACGCCTTTTCTATTTACTATTTTGCTTTTTGGCAGCCTAAAAGCAGAGGATTTATTCCCCCAACCTTCCTACTGTTTTTGGAATGCTCTTTAACAAGGTCTCATGCATGGTTATGTTTTGCAAAATATAACAAACCAGGGTATTAAGAAGCTAAAAGGGCATGGGTAGCAAGCCCCTATACCAATGTAAATAAAAATATAAAAAATATTTATATGAAAAGGAGAAATTCTCAGAGTAGTAACTCACCCAAGCAGAATGCCACCCAAGGGTTTCACACAACCTCTAAGTTTATTTTGAAACTGAAAAGATAAGTTTTAAAGTTTATATTGTTTTGTATTATTAAAGATTGATAAACCTAGAGGTTGTGTTGTAAGAGAAGATGCAGGCAAGTCACAGGGTTTATTCCTGTGTGAAACGAGTTGCTGCTGAGGCTCCTACATAACTCTTATTACCCACAGTGTTAAAGACAATTGGAAGATTTACTAAGTGTTGGGTTGTGGTTTGGAATGATTTGAACGATGGCACACTTGTAAATGGCAGGAACCTGCATAAGTGGTATTGTGTAAAATGCACATGTATCTTACATAGCACTTATTTGACAGATGGGCAAACACATAGGCCGAATGTGGGCACAGCACAGGCAGGACTCGCACACGCTTACCTCTGGCAATTAGGTGCACACACAGCAGCAACAGCTCCATGACTGGCAGTAGTGCTCACACCTAAGCATCTAAGGGGTCATTTTATTAAGCTACAGCAAAAAGTGGCCAGCGGTAGTGTGGGCATGTTTTTTTGGTGCACGGCGGGCCAGTTTTCACAGCATCTAGGAAAAAGGGCTTTTTCAATGGGCCAGGAAAGGGACCTGCGGTAAAATTGTAACCGGCGCACGCCTATGTACAGCCTGAGCCCTTAACACCACCCATTTATCTAGAGGTAAAGGCTCATGCGCTACACGTGCAGTGACCGTTCGGCACGTGCCAACTGCCGACTAACGCTGGAAACGTTGCACGTGGTAGGAAATTTAAAAAAATAATTTGTCCCGGTGGTACGGGCATGCAACAAATCCAAAATTTCCGCCATTGGGCGCACTACCTGGCAGCAGTCTCATTTTGATGCATGATGCATGTGCATAGAGCATACTGCACCTTTGTAAACGGGCTCCTAAATGTGCATATACCAGATTATAATGCACCTCTTACAGGCAAACAGTTGTAGAAACCCCCCCCACCCCCCCCCCCCCCCCAGCGCATACTTTTATTTACTAAACCTGACTCAGAAACTTTCAAGCTTGTCTCCTTGATACAGTGACAAAGATAACACAGTCACCATAACAAGAGAAGTATCAGACATGCATTTAATTATTTTGTAACTCTAGCTAAAAGGGTGCATATGCTATAAAAATAAGTACTGAAAATCATTTTGCTAGGAAGAGAGGGGAGGGATAGTTCTTCCTACCACTGCCTTGTGACAACTGCCGATTTTAAGGAGAGAAATAATTCCTCTGCAACATGTCTGTTCACTGTTTTCTTTTGGCTTTTTAGCAGCCTGAAGAAAATAATTTATTTCTCAAAATGTTCTTTTCACAATCTATGCTATGTATTTTCTAAGTATTCTACCACCAGTGTATAAACATGTAGGAAGTAATTCTATAAGGAGGTAATTCTGCTGCTGCTTAACCCTTTAGTGTCCAATGTTCCCGTAATAAGCCATAAGGAAACAGATTGATGGGAACATTGGACACTAAAGGGTTTAATCAACAAATTAATCAAGTTTTCCTATAGTGTAATACCTTCCTCCACCACTATTTCTCCTTTACTATTATTTATTTAAAACATTTCTATACCAGCTATAACCAAGTGGTGTAAAAGAAAACATTCATATTATGCATATCACAAAACATAAATCAAAGCAAACCATAAGAACAAATCAATCTTCAAATTAAAAAAAATACTGATACAAAAAATTTTGATTGGCGTTCTTTTTTCATTCCTGGATCATTTTAATTTTGTAAACCGCTTTGACTGTGCTGCTTTTTAGTAAATTCCAATAAACAACTGTATAAGGCGCTGCCTGCATGGAAACAACCAGTCTCCAGTTTGGATGCCCACCCCTAGGAGACAGACTGTGGGTGCCAGGGGTGGGCATCCACAGTCCTCAAGGGCCACAACCCATTTGGGTTGTCAATATTTCCACAATGACTATGCATGAGATTGAGATTTGCACATGCTGCTTCCATTGTATGCAAATAGATCTCATGTATATTTATTGTGGAAGTCTTGAAAACCCGACTGGATTGTGGGGCAATGGAGGGTTAAGTGACTTGCCCAGAGTCACAAGGAGCTGCCTGTGCCTGAAGTGGGAATCGAACTCAGTTCCTCAGGACCAAAGTCCACCACCCTAACCACTAGGCCACTCCTCCACTCAAGATATGATGGCCCATACTGTGTTGGTGGGCATTCAGATGGGTAGAACACAGGCAGGACATATAATTAGGGAAGTAGAAATCGAGGAAAATTATCAAAAAAGGTTCAATCCAAAATCTTTAATAAATATTATGCAGATCTACAATAGTCCCTTCATCTCTGAGCACTCTACCAAAACCCTTAGCCACACTCTTATCACCTCTCGTCTTGATTATTGTAACCTACTACTTCACCGGCCTCCCTCTTAGCCATCTCTCTCCTCTTCAATCAATCCAAAACTCTGCTGTGCGACTCATTTTCTGCCAAAGTTGTTATGCCCACGTTAGCCCTCTCCTTAAGTCACTTCACTGGCTCCCTATCCATTTCCATATTCTATTCAAACTTCTCCTATTGACCTATAAGTGTATTCACTCTGCCGCTCCCCAGTACCTCTCCACTCTTGTCTCCCCCTACGTTCCTCCTTGAGTATTCCGTTCTGTCGATAAATCTCTCTTATCCGTCCCTTTCTCCTCTACTGCTAATTCAAGACTCCGTCCCTTTTATCTCGCTGCACCTCACGCCTGGAATAGACTTCCCGAACCTGTACGTCTAGCCCTTTCTTTAGTCGTTTTCAAGTCCAAACTCAAAACCCACCTCTTCACCACTGCTTTTGACTCCTAACTCACTTACCCTGTCCTTTATCCTCACCTCTTTATTCCCTTACCCTTAATTGTTCTGTCTGTTTACCTGTCTTACCTAGATTGTAAGCTCTTTGAGCAGGGATTGTCTTCTGTGTATGGTGTACAGAGCTGCGTATGCCTTGTAGCGCTATAGAAATGATAAGTAGATAGATAGATAGTCCATGGGACAGAAATGAAAGGACTTCAACAACAATGCCTGCATCAGGAATCACGAAATCTATGGATAAAAATATATAAATAGTAATATCCTTAAAAATGGATAACAAATACGTTAAAAAATATATCAAAAAACACTTAGGGCCCTGTTTACTAAAGTGCGCTAGAGTTTTTAAGCACGTGCTAAAAATTAGTGTGTGCTAATCGTGTAGACACCCATGTGAAAATTATGTGCATCTACACAGCTAGCGTGTGCTAAAAACGCTAACGAATTTAGCACGGCTTAGGGCTCTTAATTGCAAAAAAAACCATCAAAGCATCAAATCAAACGTACACAAATATATGAAAAATACAAAAAATAAAACACTAACATGATAATAAATTTGAATCAAATAATTAAATTAATGGTAACCCAGAAAATATAAATCCACCTAAGATGACAATTAGATACATATAAATTGAAAAAGCAAATCCTAAAGAAAAGTGACAGTTTCGCTAATACATTTTATAGCAATAAAAATGATTGAAATTAAATGAAATCCATTATGAAAATGCTCTGCCTATAACCCTTCATACCCTTACACAAATCATTCAAAGAACCATATTTGCAGACAGCTAGAAGGATCTTATGAGCTCCTAATCTGATGAATGTGTTGAACAAATGATATGATCTAATTATGACTACACACAAGAGTCACTGATTATAACAACTCATGAAAAGTCATGAGTATTACATAGCTGTATGGCTGGTGTAATTTTGTGTACATTAAATACAGGCATATTTTCAACCACTAATGCTCGTGTTCTATAGAATGGGTTTCATACAGGTACTAAAATCGAGGTGGCCTCATGGAGGCAATTCAAACTAGGTGCTAAGATTTGCACCTTTTATATTTGGCCACTCCACCCCATTTGAGCTTTCAGGACACCTCCAATGAATACGCATGAGATAGAGCTGCCCGCGCTATTTCTGTTGTATGCAGATCTCTCTCATGCATATTCATTGTGGATATCCTGAAAACCTGACTGGTTTGGGGTGTCCTGAGGACTGGGCTGAGAACCCCTGGTCTACAAGTATATGTCAACTTGCCCCATGAACACTTTTACACATGACCACATTTTACGAGGTGTTGTATATGTGAAAAAGATAACTGTACAATGTTTGCAGGGACTGTCTCTTCATGTTCAAGTGTACAGTGCTGCGTACGTCTAGTAGCGCTTTAGAAATGATAAGTAGTAGTAGTATGTGGTGGGGATCTCAAACACTTCATTCATGTGTGGAAATGCCTTTGAAAATTACCCCACCATTTGCAAAAAGCAAACTTTTCCTTTTAACCCCTCTGCAATAGCATTTACAGAGAGAAATATGGAACACAACTTGTCGCAGGATCGATCTTTGGGGCGCTCTATTGAAGGTAGCAGAGGCTGGTGAGAAAGGGCTTAAAGATGAAACAGAAAGCAGATGAGTCACAGTTCCTGGCCTTTGTCTATTCTTGCAGCAGCTGAAGGACTGCAAGTAATGAAATGTTCCTGTAGGTGAGGATAGGA
Organism: Microcaecilia unicolor; assembly: GCF_901765095.1. Taxonomy (NCBI): domain Eukaryota; kingdom Metazoa; phylum Chordata; class Amphibia; order Gymnophiona; family Siphonopidae; genus Microcaecilia; species Microcaecilia unicolor. Next base: position 183,355,740 of record NC_044036.1, on the reverse strand, counting down.
TAAAGGAAGCTGTGGTGGGATGAGCTGACAGCACCTGGAGAAGATGGGTGTAACAGTGAGGACTACACAGGCAGGTGATCACACAACCCAGGCATGAGGCTCACCTTCAAGCAGGAAGCAGGGAGGGAGGGATGGGGAAGAAGCCCTAAGGCTGCAATTACTACTGTGCACAGCAGTCTTCCAGCTCCACTCCTGTAATGGACAAGTGATGGCAAGCGCTGTACAGGGAGGCACAGTCCAAAAGCCTCCAGTGCTGCACAGTATAGAAGCACCTTACTGTGACAGCGATCTCATGTTGCTGCCTTACAGTTCTTATAGTGAAGCTACATTGTGCTTCCAAATTACCTTCCTTTAACCAAAATTCTATCCAAGCCAGCTTACAAAGTAATCAAATACAGAAAGAAATGAAATTACAATAATATCAACCATCTAAAACCAACGCTTCGTAAAAGGACTGCATTTTACAGGATTTTAATCTGACCACCAAACTAAAATGTGTACTTTCAAAAGATCTCACATTCCACGTCATGGTGGCATGGCGATTCACAGTTTTAAAAAGCCATAACTTCTGCACACTACGATCAAACAGTATCAACTAACATTTGTAGGCAGTCATTTTTTTAATTTTTGAAATTTCATTATTAAAATGTCTCTGAAAACAATAATAAATTACCTTGCATTAAAATATAGAAAAATGAAGGCAGATAAGGGCCATATGGCCTATTCAGTCTGCTTTATCCCTTTCTCTACCTTAGAGATCCTTTGTACTTGTCCCAAGCTTTCTTGAATTCACATACAGTTTTGGTCTCCATCTCCTCCACCCATTTTTAATTTCAATTTTTGAAATATCATCATTAAAATTCTTCTGAATACAATAACAAATGACTTTGCATGAACTAGAATCTCATTGATTTGTGCAGTACGTGTGATGTCGTCATAGCCCACATAAACAAATCAGATCCAGAGAGATTTGTGGCTCCTATACATGCTTTCCCCTTGTCAGGGATTAAGAGGAATTACAGCGGGATTAAAAGAAAAAATAAAAAATGACTTGGTTAAGCTCACTTTGGGGTTGTTAGTGGTTTGGCTACTATTGGAAGCAGGATATTGGGCTTGATGGACCTTCGGTCTGTCCCAGTATGGCAACCACTTATGTAGGTTGCTAAGGAGAGGGGATGGAGAACGTGTTCAGGAAGTAGGATTGGTCAGGCGCAATACGTATAGTGTGAGTTTTTGGCGGGTTCTAGCATTTGGGTAGATGGCGCTGTGGGGAAGGGTGAGATGTGAGTGTTCAGTTGGCATTACATTCTGTGTGGATTGCTGGGTAGCAGTTGCAGCTGAGGGAAAAAAAAGGAGGTGGTTAATCTCTGATGCAGTCTGTAGCTGGGGTGTAAGGAATGAGGAAAAGAGGAGTAATGGGGTTCTTTCAGCTCAGATGATGAATGGGGAGTGTTTTTCTGATGTTATAGTGGGTGATTATCTGGCATCCACCAGTTGGGTATGGTTTAATATTAAGATAAGTGTGGAGAGGATTCTAAAGTGAAGGTTCTAGACTTAAAAAAAAACTAACTTTGTTGAGATGGGGTTTTACCTCAGTGAGTTACCTGGATGAGAACATCTGAAAGAAGTAGGAAAGCAGTAGGCAAAATTGAAAGGAGCTATTTTAAGGGCAACAAGCCTTTTTGTAAGGAAAGAAGAAAAAAATAAGACTAAAAGGTCACTTTGGTTCTCAAAAGTAGTAGATGAAAAGAAGTTAGTCTTTATAAACTGCAAGAGAAATTGCTGAAAGCAAGTAATCATATCTGGAAAAACTAAGAGAAGGTGGTAAAGTAGTCAGGAAAGCAAAGCTGCAAATGGTAGAAAAAACAGCCACTACGGTACAACATGGCTTGGTAAAAGGGCCCCTAAATCAAATATCATTTAAAATTTGATATACTGCAATTTTGTGACAGGAAAGTCAGAACTGTTTAAATATTAAAATAAATCAAATCATATATATTTTTTAAATCCATGTAAAATGGGAAATAGAATCAATCACAAAAGAAATGTCACCAACTCCTGTTATGACCAAAAGAGTTGCTATAAGACCTGCTTCAGATGGTCAAACGTGGCTGTGGCTATGGGTGGCTATGGGTTCCAGAGATTCACTTTCTTCTGAGAGAGAGCTGTCAGAGGTGCTGGTAATAGTTGGCAAAGCCCATAAATCTCTGGAGAGCTTGGCGGTCCAAAGGTTGAGGCCAGTCAAGAATAGCAGACAGCTTGGCCGGGTCCATTTGCAACCGCTGATCAGATATGATCTACCCCAAAAAGGGTAATTCAGTGCATTCAAAGACACATTTTTCCAATTAGGCAAATAGTTGATTCAGGTGCAGACAGTGGAGCACCATCTTGATTTGCTGCCTACGTTGTTCCAACAAACGGGAGAAGATAAGGATGTCATAGAGATAGACAAGAACACATTTGTATAACATATTTCGGAATATATCGTCATTGAAGTTCTGGAACATATCATCAGTGAAGTCCTGAAAAACAGCGGGAGCATTGGCAAGGCCAAAGGGCATAACAAGATATTCATAGTGTCCAGCTCTGGTGTTGAAGGCTGTTTTCCACTCATTTATCTCCCAGATCCGGATGAGGTTATAGGCTCCTCATAGATCTAGTTTTGTGAAGATACAGGCACCTTGAAGCTGGTCAAAGATTTCCGAGATGAGTGGTAGGGGATATTTGTTCTTCACATTAATTGCGTTCAGACCCCTGTAGGTGATACATAGCTGCTGCCCCCCCCCCCCCCCCCATCTTTCTTGCCTTAAAAAAAATGATTGGAAGCAGTGTGTGCACGCACCATACGTGGGCATGTGTGATAACGGGCGTAGAAGGATGTCTTCCACAAGCTGCTCCATGGGTAAGTGCTGGAGTCACGACAGTGCCATGACACTCCAAATGGGGAACCTTGCATCATGTAGTTATAGTTCAAGTGCATACTGCTTCTCTTCCATCAATCCCTGAACCCTGAGTCACCAATGTTATCCTATCTTCACATCACCATTCAATACCCCTGTCCCTGATCTACCTGTGCGTTTCTCAACTTCATGTGAAATACTCTCCATGCCAAACAAATTTCAACCAAAAACCTTTAAGCTCTGACCAGCAAAGATTTTGAAATGGACATTCCAAAAACTGGCACATTCTAATCATGAAACAGAAAATAAAACTACAATTTCTCCTTTTGTTGTCTTGTTATTTTATTTTTCTAATTATGTTAGTCCAAGCTCTGGTTTCTGCTTTCCTCTATCTTTTCTTAACTTTCTTGTCATTTTTTTCTCTCTGCTTTCTTCAATTTATTTTTCTACATTTCTCTGTCCAGATTTAATTATTTTTTCTAACCAAGTTCCCTCTTTTTACTGCATCTACCTACAGCTTTCCATCTCTTTTCCTCACCCTGGCTCTCCTACTCCACTTCCTTTTTATTCCCCAGTCTTTCACTAACTCTTCCCTTCTTCCATCCAACATCTCTCCTCTTTCTTTCCTCATCCTTCATCTCCAATCTTCCTCTTCTCCTTTTCGTCCTATCTTCCCCCCAGGCACTAGCATTGATTATCTGAGGCTACTTACACATATGCTGGCCACCAGAGCTTATGTGGGTCCCAGCCCATATTCAGCTGGGATCCGTATAAAACACTTATGTGGACTCCAGCTGAATATCTGCTGGGACCCACAGAAGAGATGTGGTGACCTCATGACCTCCAATTCCTCCACCATGATTCCAATCCCCTCTCCCTCCCACCCCCTATAACAGAAAGCTCGACCAAGATTGTCCCCTGTCCACCCCAAGGTCTACCTTGTAGCTTCCTGTCAGTCCTACGGGGAGGATCATTGCTCACTCACTCCTGCTTGTCAATGCTCCTTTTAACAAAATAGCTGCTGCGACCTTTAGCAGAAGACTCACAATACTAGCATGGATGGAAGGTGCAGGTCTTTATCTGACGTCATTTACTATGTTACAATGTCTCATTTCCACCAATAAAATCTGAATGCCAGAAAAACAGATATACTTACACAAGAACTAGAAAAGAACAGCATTGCTAATAGATACGTCAGTACAAGGTGGCTATGCTATACTACCTACAGAGAGACAAAAGATTATCAAAGATCAAGAGAGACTAAGAAAATGTGGCAGAAAGATACAGAAATAGTTCCACTTGCAAATAAACCATGATACGTATTATACCCTATGAACTGCAGCAGGAATTAGTCTTTGGCAGCATGCAAGCAGTAAAAGTACTAGCAGTACATTTGAAAGAATGTGACCATACCCACCATGTCCTGGTTTACAAGCGAGGTTCATGCTAACCTATTTGGAGATACTGCCCCAGAGAACTGCAGTGGAAATACAGCCACAGTGAGAGTGTGTATAGTTGGACATTACACATAAATGGGGGGGGGGGGGGGGGGTGTAAATGGTTATGTCTGGAGTATAATTGCATGCAGATTATGAAACTTCTTACTGGGCAAACATAAGAATTATCTAAAGATGTTTGAGGTCACATGGGATCCCTTTCTGTTTGTAGATATTATTCACCTAGTTCATCTCTCTCACTGCCATGTGTAGAAATGTAGATACTAGAATCTGTGGCTGTAATATGATCCTATTCTTTGTCACCCTTTCTCCTGCTCTCTTACTTCTATATTTCCTTTGCTCTAATGTTTTCTTTTTCTCTCTCTATCTCAAACTTTCTCTGTATTTTCAAACACAGTGGAGGTCTCAGAAATTGGCTTTTGGAGGATAACAAGTGATCACATTGCTTCTTCTCCCTGCCCTGCCAGCTTCCCATATCCCATAATTACAAGCCTGGTAATACTACCTCTTCTTAGTCTGTCCGAATGGAGCGAATGAGAAGTTGCTAACCACACAGCCTCCTGCAAGGAGAAAAAAGAAAAATCTCTCTGTAATTTGGTGGTGGTTTCAGGCCAGATGGGAGGGGAGGTGGTTCTCAACTGCATTTGTTTCCTTGTGTTTCCTGTGCATGTAGGTGAGGAATCCCCAGTTGGTTCAATCCCAAGGAGGGCTTTGCAGAACTTGGGTCCCGGAAGCAGGGGACAGGAAACAGTGCTGGCCTTAAGATTTGCATGGAATTCATTCAAGAAGTTGGACATTTTTTATTTCAAATTTCATTTTGCCTGTCCAGAGCTGCCAAGTTACCCGTTCCAGGAGGGAGACTTTTTGGACAGTCCTGGATTTCTGCCAACCTCATCCTGGTGCATTATGGGACCTGCAGCACTGATTTCAATGGATTGAATCATGGACTACAAATACTACATTGCTTTGGGATGTATGTTTAAAACCAGGACTGGCCAAATGTCTCCCTCCTGGAAATGGTAACTTGGCAGCTTCAGTGTGATAAGATTTTATTAGAACTGGAGAATATTGTGTAATACATATCAACAAAACACTCTGAACACAAGTCATAAAAATCCATTTTACTGAATGACACATATAGAGTAATTTTCAAGAATATTTCTGCAGGTAAAGCAGTGCTTTTCATGAAGAAATAGGTTTTCATAACATTGCCCCACCCTCAGTATGTGAGTAAACGTATGTGAACACACAACTTATATATGCATAACGTTTACCTACACTGAGTTAAACAATCCTGGGAGAGAGGTTAGCATTTATTTAGTCCATTCAATCCTTCCATTCTAGGCAGGATACAAAAGTTAAAACATAACATAATTAACAAAAATAAAAACATCAAAAAGTGACAAAACATGAAAATTAAAATAAAAATGCCTGAGCAAATTAATGAGTCTTAAGTAGTTTCCTGAACTACATTATTCAGCTGATACATTATAGTTCAAAAGGTAGAGTGTTCTAAAATTGAGCACCTCCTTCATAAAAACTGCACAATGAAAAGCATCAAGTCCAATTTCTTTGAATGAAGGAACATCAAGTATCTTGTCGACAGAGCATTAGCAGCAAGCTGGACGATAAATTTTAAGAGATGTGGCAAGCATTACAGGAGCTCTAGAATTCAGTGGCTCATTACTTGAAATTGTCCACAATATTGTATGGGTAGTCAGTGAAGATCTTTGAGTACAAGAGTAATATGACAATTTTGAGACAGACCTGCAATGAAGCGAGCGGCTGTGCAACCTGCAAGGCATGAAGCATGTAATTTTTTTTTTTTTTTTGTTACATTTGTACCCCGCGCTTTTCCCACTCATGGCAGGCTCAATGCGGCAGGCAATGGAGGGTTAAGTGACTTGCCCAGAGTCACAAGGAGCTGCCTGGGCTGGGAATCGAACTCAGTTCCTCAGTTCCCCAGGACCAAAGTCCACCACCCTAACCACTAGGCCACTCCAAGACCCAATTACAAGCTTGCATGGAGCTTTAGAAAACAGGCAGATATACTTCAGCTTCAGAAGTTGGAGAACAAGACCAGCGCTGGGCAGACTTCTAAGGTCTGTGCCCTGATCGTGGCTGAATAGATTTGGATGGGACAGAGTGGAGCTGTTGTGCAGCGCTGTGTACGCCTTGTAGCGCTATAGAAATGCTAAATAGTAGTAGTAGTTCAGTGGCTTCGATGTTAACTTCAGAAATTTTAGAACAAGGACAGTGCTGGGCAGACTTCTACGGTCTATGTCCTGAAAATGGCAAGGATAAATCAAGAAACAAAACAAAAAGGGTAGCAAAACATCAAAACAATAAATAAATAAATAAATTGCTATAGAGAGCTGAAACATGACTGCATAAAGAAATTGCCGGTGGTTATGTGGGTGTGTTCAATTGGTCCTATAGCTGTGAAGATAAATGTATGGAACACATGGAATTTTTTGAATTGTTTTTGGTATGGTATTTTGTATGTAGGTAGTTACTTTTGGTATGTTGTCTCACCTGTATTAATATATGGTTGGCCATTTGATTTTTTGGGAACACGGGCTACTATCACAAGTTTTTGTTGGCGTTATTTAAAAAAAGAACACAGAAAACAACTCTCTACCTACAGAGAGAAAAAACTGTGTTTCAGGATGATTTCTGGAAAGAACTAAAAACAAACCTGTTTAGAAAGGCATATCCCACTGACCCAACATAAAAGCCTGACTACCTGCAACACAACAAAACCAAAGATCGGAATGGACATACCCAACTTCCCTCGTACTCCCTAAGTTCCCCATTATACCTACCTTACATGAACCTTATTCTACCACAATAACACCTTGTATTTGTTCATGCCGGAAATGGCGAACACCACTACGGTACTATGTAAGCCACATTGAGCGTGCAAATAGGTGGGAAAATGTGGGATACAACTGTAACAAATAAATAAATGATTATTTTATAGTGTCTCCTGGGGCAATTGAGGTTTTATTTATTTAATTCTGTTAGTTTTTTTTCCAGGGTGCTAACATCCATAGGCACTTTATAGCTATTATTTTTTGATATTTAAGAATAAATCAAGACCAGGTATACATATGAAGTATCACATACCATATGTATTGATATATTGTTAGACAATCAAACACTTTAGGAGGGAATTTTTAAACCATCCATATTGGAATCAAGTCCACGGACTTAAACCTTGTTTAAGAGAAAGACTTGTAGAAGGGAAGCCTCTCTAATGTTCTGACTAGGGACACAATGCACAAAGATTACCATGGTAGCAACATCCGATTTAGACTGGTTCTAGCCAGTTTCGCGTTCCTGTTATTCAGCGAGTAACGCGTAAAGGGGTTCTGTGTCGATCTTACTATTCGTGGTAGCAGCCAAGGATAATCCTATGCAAATGTTTAGAACACTGTAGTATCAGATGTATGCTCTGTGTGATTGGTCTTTTCTATTTTAATAATGGTGTTCCTTTCTATTTCTTGGGTTTTGTATATGTAAACCACCTCTATTTGCTTGCAAGGCAGGTGGCATATGAAATTAATAAACGATAACAATAAATGATGTATTACAATGATTAGTATTAAAATGAGCATTCTGAGCAATGCATAGAAGGGCGCCTATCTTTAACGTACAAAATTTTCCGAAGTCTGAATCTGTTTTAGCATGACATCAACTTCTCGGTGGAGCAGTCTGCTGTCATATTTTAATAGTATTTGCACGTGTGGGTTAATTATGCCACGTGCATGTGTCCCACACATAACAGCACTGTGAAAAAGTTGTCAAGGAACAAAAAAAAAAAAAAAAGGCTGAAGCACGTTCTGAAGGCGCGTCCACAGCACCCGCAGCTGGGGAAAAAGAAAGCTATTCAATCAGTTATGTAACCAAACACACTGTGAATCAAATATACACATTAACAGACCACTTCTTATGTAATTGCTGAAATGAGAGGAAAAACCTCATACTACTGTGGCTCAACTCAGTTGCTTAAACCAGAAATATTAACAAAGACTGTGAAAATCTGTAAAAAAATATCTGAGCCCACAGTGAAAAAGCAATCATAGGCACAAAACCCTCTCATGGAATCTCTTCAATAATATCAAACCCAAATTTCTTCAGCAATGTCATAAATCAAAACCACTTATCTGTGCTGTGCTAGCTGTTCCGTTACTGCTCTCTTGTGGAGTGAGGTCCCGATGGACCCGTTTCGCTCGTGCTTCCTCAAGAGTCCTCACCATCTACCAGGGGTCAATGTTATTACTTGGAACACTCATCGGTTGAATAGTGAATACCATCAAAAAAGCGCCAGAGACTGTTGGGGTCGGAAGGAAATGGAGAGCTGTGAGCAAATAAGTAATAACGTTGACCCCTGGTAGACAGTGAGGACTCTTGAGGTGCTGGTTGGAGTTCCCAGGAAGGACAGAAGGGGGGGGGGTGTATAAAGGGGGGAACAGAATAGAACTGGTATGTGAGGAGAACAAATGTAGGATGTGGGGTGCAAGTGGGCTGTGGGTTTTGGGGAAGGCCAAGAGGGTATAAGAACAGTTTGATCTGGAACTCTTTAGGACATCTCAAAGGGATGAGGGACGGATTTCATGAATCACCTTAAGCATAGGGGGTATTAATTGCCTGGTAAAAAGGAATTGGATTTTAGCACTCTTAAGTCAGTCTAGGTGTTGCCTTACTTCGGGGACATATGACTGACAGCAATAGAACACAAAAAGATTAAAATGGGATGGTGGTCACAAATTTAGCTTATAACTCCAAAAAGAAGGGGATGGCTGTTCTTCTAAAGAAATATCTCCCTTTTGTATTGTACCCCTCTGCATGGGATTCTCAGGGTAGAGATGTCTGGGTGGTGAGAGGGCGGATCAATCAAAATTCTTATGCCTTGATATTTAGCTGCAGCAGTTAGCATTTTTTTTAAATGCTTACCATCGTTGGCTACATTAGCCCCCAATATTAAGTGCTGGGCCATGTCCGGGCACTGAATAATGGTGGCTAAATTAGATGGGGATGGCCACCAGAGCCTATGTGGGTCCTGAACTATTTTTCTTCTTAAAAGCCCTTCCAGCCTCTGAAATTGCCCTCTTCCCTTGCTTTGTTCCTGCCCCTAATGACCCCACTAGGACCACCAGAGTGACAGGTAGGCCCATGGGGGGGATTGAGGAGTAGGGGTGGGGGCTTATCTGGGAGAGAGGGGAGGTGCTCTGATGCTCACGGGCTGGGGGGAAGTGGTCAGGAGGGCTTTTAAGGACAAATATAGTTATGCAGGTACCAGCATCCATATACTACTACTACTACTATTTAGCATTTCTATAGCGCTACAAGGCATACGCAGCGCTGCACAAACATAGAAGAAAGACAGTCCCTGCTCAAAGAGCTTACAATCTAATAGACAAAAAATAAAGTAAGCAAATCAAATCAATTAATGTGAACGGGAAGGAAGAGAGGAGGGTAGGTGGAGGCGAGTGATTACAAGTGGTTACGAGTCAAAAGCAATGTTAAAGAGGTGGGCTTTCAGTCTAGATTTAAAGGTGGCCAAGGATGGGGCAAGACGTAGGGGCTCAGGAAGTTTATTCCAGGTGTAGGGTGCAGCGAGACAGAAGGCGCGAAGTCTGGAGTTGGCAGTAGTGGAGAAGGGAACAGATAAGAAGGATTTATCCATGGAGCGGAGTGCACGGGAAGGGGTGTAGGGATGGACGAGTGTGGAGAGATACTGGGGAGCAGCAGAGTGAGTACATTTATAGGTTAGTAGAAGAAGTTTGAACAGGATGCGAAAATGGATAGGGAGCCAGTGAAGGGTCTTGAGGAGAGGGGTAGTATGAGTAAAGCGACCCTGGCGGAAGATGAGACGGGCAGCAGAGTTTTGAACCGACTGGAGAGGGGAGAGATGACTAAGTGGGAGGCCAGCAAGAAGCAGATTGCAGTAGTCTAAACGAGAGGTGACAAGGGTGTGGATGATAATATAATCCCCCAGTTCCTCCCCAATACTGCCCCGTCAACTTTTTTTGCTGGGCATTCTGTGGGGATATTCAACAGCACTGTCCGGTTAAGTGCAGTTGAATATCTCCATTTAGGCCCCTGCCTGCTTAAATCGCTTTGAATATCGGCCAGTCAGTTTTTAATATATATGTTGCTCCAAATGGCCCTAAGGATTCTTTTTCATGTCCCTTTGGACAAATTTATGGGAGGAGCACCTGTTATGCAGATAAAGGGGGGGAGGCAGAATATGAACTGCACACTGGGACCTTAGATAGGTTTGGAGTCTAGGAACATTTGATAAGAGGGAGGTAAAAGAGTTGAGGAACTGTTTAAAGCAGGTTAACCTTCTAGATATCTGAAAATATCTGTAGGTTCCTTTTTATTAAGGGATTATTCATTCCTCTCAAAAACAGAATGGATCATACTCTAGACTAACTTATTCCTCAGTAAGATGATGAATGGACCACTAGGCAAACAACAGGATGCAGTCCCTATACTGGTTTCTGATCATACTCTGATCTCCCTAATGGTGGATTTGGAGGGCAGAGTGGAAGAGGACAGCCCTAGAAGGTGGAAGATTAATGTAAGCATGTTACAGAGGAAACCAGTGGTGGACAAGTTCCAGAAGGTGTTGGGAGAATAGGTAGAGACAAATGAGGTTGGAGAATGCTTGGCTGTGGGAAGCTGGTAAGGCCTATATGTAGAATATACGTATTCAGATCTGTGTGAGGCTGAAGAAGCATTTGGAAGAGGGATCTAGATGCCCTATATGAGGAACTAAGACACTTGTAGTCAAGGCATAAGAAGGAAGGGGAGTAAAGTGTACAGGAGTATGATAAAGGTTGAGTCTGAAAGATTTACTGAAATCGACAAAGTTGAATATCTCATGAGACTGACTAAAGAAATACATGGAACAGGGTAACAAGGTGAGCAAATTATGAGCCCGGCAGCTCAAAAAAAAAGGAGTCTACGTTAGTCAGGGAAGTACAGGGGGAAGGTTTACAATCTGTGAGGCATTTAAGGAATTTTATCAAACTCTCTATTCATTGGAAATGAAGATGAGGAGGAGGAGCTTCATAGATATCAGTCAACTCATGGGGTTGCTTATAAGAAAGAGTTAGAGCTGACCCTGCCATACCAGAATTCTAAGTGGTAGAATGATTTACCTCTATACATACATGGTCAAACTATATATTGTTTTCAAAAATTATTGAACACATGGTTATTTTGTACATTTGCTTAAGTTTATTACTTTTTTAGGAATCATCTATGTTTACACTGTTTTCCTGCTTGAGTTGTATTGAACTTTTCAAGGAGACTGTCCTACTTCTTTGTTCACTGTAAGTCGCTTTAATCCAGACCTAGCTTGTGCGACATATAAGTAATAAAATGTAATGTAACGTAATAGGGATAACAATGGTTCCAGAGGAGGATAGATAATTCCTTAATAGACCAATTAGCACTTGGAAATGCAGGAATTAATTAAAGAGCTAGCTGGAAGGGTGTGGGAGTGGGGAAGGAAACAGAGAAGGCCAGATTCTTCGTGGAGTACGTACTATACTCTTAGGAACATAGTATTTAATGAAGCATTTAGTCAAAAAGACCTACCTGCCTCAAAGTATACTACTAACAGGGCTGCCGGCATGGGGCAGGACTGCTGCCTGGCCGCCGCCCCCCCCCCCCCCCCCACCTGGGCCACCGCACCTCACCTACCCCCTCACACACTTGGGCCGCCGCCCCTGCCCCCACCCACTACCTTACCTTCCTGTGTCTGACTGCTCCTCCCTTGGTGTGTCGTCTCTTGCTCCTGTGTTCTGGAACTCGGAAGATTGCATTAACACAATAACCTGGGTCACCCAGGTTACCGTGTTAATACAATCATTCGGGCCCTGGCACACATGGAGGCATATTTTCAAAGCACTTTGGGAGGCTAAGTTCCATAGGTTTCTATGGAACTTTGGGAGGCTAAGTGCTTTGAAAATGAGCTTGATAGTAACATAGTAAATGACGGCAGATAAAGACCTGTACGGTCCATCCAGTCTGCCCAACAAGATAAACTAATTTTACATGGTATGTGATACTTTATATGTATTCCCGAGTTTGATTTGTCCTTGCCTTTCTCAGGGCACAGACCGTAGAAGTCTGCCCAGTACTGTTCTTGTACTAAGTTCTGAAGCTAACATCGAAGCCCCTTAAAATTTACACTCCAGCCCATCCCTATCTATTCAGTCACGATCACAGGAGCAGGAGAGAGACAGACCCAGAAATAGGCAAGCAAGAAGCAGCTTGCTGGCGCCGGGCCCAGGAAATTTTACCCCCTCCCCCTACACACACCTCTTGGTGGCCTTGACTACTAATATAGAAGTTCTGCCTAAAGAAGGCTAGACCCCAGATAAATGTGGTAATTATAGGATCAATATTCCTCTTTAATTGTGACATGAAGATTTTTGCTAAGGTGCTAGTGAACATATTAGATAAGATGGTGACAAAGTTGGTACATCCTGATCAGATGGGATTTGTAAAAGACATGCAGATAGTAGACTATAGAGCTCATTTTCAAAACAGAAAAACATCTAAAGAGTATAATCAAACCAATGATAAATAAATAAATAACTGCCCAAATCTGCTAGTCACCAAAAAGATGATGTTCCCAGAGGGGGCGTTTCGTGGACGTGACATGGGCAGCGTTATGTGATTAATATTTACTGCCAATAACAGATAGCAAAATGACTTCCTGGGAGTGGAAAGAAAAATGCCTAGAATTACACCTGCTTTAAAAGCATCTCGGGTAAAGTTAAACCTGTCATGTGATTTTGCTGAGTTGGAGTGTGCAGAGGTGGAAATGGTCATTTGTGAGAATTAGAGGAGGGTTGCTCAGTCTTTGTTACCTTTATGCGTTTGTCCCAGTCTGAACCTTCTGATCCTCACATTTTCTGCCTTGCCTCCTCTTTGTCTCACCTCCTCAAGTCCTTGCCCACACCTGCTAGCCCCCCCTCCCCAGCTACACCCATATCTTCCTCTGTATCTGGCCCCCTTCCCCCACCAAACCCTCACAACTCCCATTATACTTACCTACCTGCTTGTCCTGTGTCTCTCATTACATAAGTACAAAAGCACCACCATACTGGGAAAGACCAAGGGTCCATCAAGCCCAGGATCCTGTCTCCGACAGCGGCCAATCCAGGCTTCAAAAACCCGGCAACCCCCCCCCCCCCCAAAAAAAAGATAATGTTCAATGGACTTTTCCCTCAGGAATCTGTCCAAACCCCCTTTAAATTCCGTAAAGCCAGCTGCTGTTCCTCTGTTTGTCGCTGTGCTCTGTGCTGCTGCTATTTGTGTGAGGGCTGTGTGCTGTTCCTGGGAGAGTGATTGATTTGTGTGGTAGTAGTGTGTGTCTGGATTGTTTGTTGGTGGTGGAATAGTGAGTGTTTTGGGCAGCTGGGGTTTGTCTTACAACTGTGTGTGGGTGCTGATGTTGGGTCTCACGAAGTGCAGTAGGTGTTGTGCACAGTGGTGTTTCTGGGGTCAGTGGGTTGCATCTGTGGTAGTGGGACACCAGCATGGTAATCATGGATGCACTGAATGCTTTGGTGGCTCACGCCTTGCTGGAGGTGGATGAGATTTTGGAGGAGAGGCCCTGAAGGAGATATCCCCTAACAGAGAGTCTTCAGCCCCCCACACCTACCTGCTTCCTGGACCTCACTGATCAGGAATGCCTTACTAGGTTCTGCTTTGGCAGGGCAGCTATACCTCTGTGACCAGTTACAACCCCTCCTCCACACATGCAGGAATAATCCTGTGCCAGTCCACCTGAAGGTCACAGCCTCCCTCACCTTTCTGGCCACCGCCACCTTCCAGTTAGTGCTAGCAGTCAATGCAGGCCTCATTGAGCTCGCCATCTCCAACTGTCTTGCCCAATTCCTCGATGCCTTTCTTATCACACCTCACACTGCCTTCCCCACCACCACCCAGGCATTCCAGAAGAACATGGCTCAGTTCTACACCACAGACCGCTTCCCCTTGGCTCACTGGTGTCATCGACTGCACACGTCACACTCGAACCCCCCCCCCCCCTCCCCTGGGTACACAAGGAGATGTACAGAAATAGAAAACCATTTTACACCATGAACACGCAGGTCATGAGGGAGAGATTGTAGATGTGTGTGCCTGATACCCAGGCTCCACCCACAATGCTTACATCCTCCAGCATTCAGGAATCTACTGCAGGTTTGACTGAGGGGAGGTCACCGGCAGTTGGCTCCTAGGTAAACAGTACAGGGATTCTCAAACCTCACAATCCCTCCCCTCCTAACCTTCAACACACTCCCTCCCTCTAGATGCACCCAGAAGCCACAACGATTACCTCAACTCCACAAGGTCAACATGCCAGCCAATACACACCCATGTCTCTGATTCTGCTTTCTCCTACAGGTGACAGAGGCTATTCCCGGTGAACCAGGCTCATGACTCCAATAGTCTACCTCCAAAATGAGGCAGAGGAAGAGTACAACAAGAAAGCACCCGCACCCTCACAGAAACAGACCTCTGGACCGTTCCGGAGGGGAGCTCCTCTGCAACCCTGAAAAAGGTTTCCAAAATTTTCATGGCCTGCTGCATGCTGCACAGCCTGGCTCCCTGAAGATAGACCCTACCAGAGGAGGAACAGCAACCTCAGCAGCAGCTGCCAGACCCAGAGGATGAGAAGCACCCCCCCCCCCTTGCACACACAGCTGACCACTCCCTTAAAGATCCTATGTACTTATCCCAAGCTCTCTTGAACTCAGATATTATTTTTGTCTCCACTACTTCCAGTGAAGGCCATTCCACAAATGTATTGCTTTTTCTGTGAAGTATTTCCTCAGGTTACTTCTCAGTCTGTCTCCTTTCACCTTTATCCTATGCCCCCTTGTTCCTGAGCTTCCTTTCAACTGAAAGAGATTCACCTCCTGTGCGTTTATGCCATGTCGGTATTTAAATGCCTGTATTATACCTCCCCTCTCCCACCTTTCTTCCAAAGAATACACATTGAGATTTTTAAATCTGTCTCGTTATGTTTTATGATGAGGACCACTGACCATTTTAATAGCCATCCTCTGGACGCCCTCCTGTTTATATCTTTTTGAAGGTGCAATCTCCAGAATTGTACACAATATTCTAAATAGGGGCATCATCACCTCCTTTTTTCTACTGATCATTCCTCTCCCTATGCACCCAATCATCCTTCTAGCTTTTGCCGTCTTTTCTACCTGTTTGGCCACCTTAGGATCATCATAGCCACTCACACCCAAGTCCCACTCCTCTGTCATGCACAAAAGTTCTTCACTCCCTGAACTGTTCCATTCCCTCAGGTTTTTGCAGCCCAGTGGCATACCAAGGGGGGGGGGGGGGCGGTGGGGGCGGTCCGCCCCGGGTGCACGCCGCTGGGGGGGTGCCGCGCGCTGGTCAGCTTCGTTCGTTTCCATACTCCCTCTGCCCCGGAACAGGAAGTAACCTGTTCCAGGGCAGAGGGAGCATGGAAACGAATGAAGCTGACCGGCGCGTGGGACCCCCCCAGCAGCGTGCACCGGGGGGGGGGGGGTCTTTCGCCGGGGTGGGGGGGGTGCTGTACCCGGGGGGGGGGCACGGCGGTGTCAGCCCCCCTAGTAACGCCACTGTTGCAGCCCAAATGATGGCCCCTGCATTTTTTGCATTATATCGAAGCTGCTAAATTTCTGGCCATTCCTCTAACTTTGCTAAGTCCTTCCTCAAAGACCTTTAGTTGGAGATTAAGTTCTTAACATGCATGGCATGATGGGCTGGGAAAAACTGATATTGCCTTTGAAAGGAAAAGATTAAGTTTGGAATATCTGGTTTCCCATTTGGCAAGAATCTGAACCTCAGTAAAAATGCTGATAAGGAGTGCATGCACATTGTGAAGGAAATACTTTATCATTGAATGGTTTACCAGTAATTGATATTAAGGTTTAGAATTGACATTTAGGGCCTCTTTTACTAAACCGAGCTAGCGATTCCCGCACAGCAAATGCAATGCAACCCGTTTGTCGCGGTAAGAGTCGCTAGCGTGGTTTAGTAAAAAAAAGCCCTTACTTTGTATTAAGGTGTAAGGACATATCTTGAAAAAATATATTGGGGGAGGGGCATAAGTTTAATTTATATGGACATGAAGCTAGAATGTGGTTTGGGGAGTGCAGAGTTTGACAGAGTGTAGGGAAATTATAGAACAAAGTCCAGTGTTACCTTGGAAGTATTTGCATGGATGCACTATATTGTTAATAAAAATTAAAGTAAAAAAGAAAAGAAAAAGAAAGCTATCTTGCCTATTAATATTGTAATTCTCATATCCCCTCGGTACCAAGTACCACAACTTCCCTCCACAGACACAATATGAAGTAATACAGAATCTAGTGCACTCTCATAACCAATAGCAAACCTGCCACAACATAACAGCATTGACAAACAAGCACTACCACCCTACCTCTGAAAAGCAGCACTGGAAATATCACACTAGATCACACTAGAACACCAATACACCACCTACCTATCTTCACTAGGTATCACTGGGACTGTATTTTCTTGGTTTTCTTCTTTTCTGTCTCGCCATTCTTTCAAGGTTTCTATGTTGAACTCTGATTCGGAAAGAAAGGAATTACAGTGTGGGGTTCCTCAGGGTTCCATTCTTCCCCCACTCCTTTTTAATGTATTTTTCAGTCTCCTTGCTTTTCTAATTCAAACTTCTGGTATCTCTGCATATTTTTATGCCGAGGACATCCTTCTCTTATACCCGACTAATCCTTTTTCCCCTTCTCTTGCCCCACTCCAATCATGTTTGGGTTCTTATTTCCAAATGGCTGCTAGATAATAAATTAATTATTAATAATGACAAGACGGTTGCCTGTTGGCTTTCTGGCCCTATGACTCCTCCTTCTACTCAGCTCTAAATATTTAGCAACCAAATAAATCCTAGTTGAATCATACTTGACTCTTCTCTTTCTTTTCTTCCACAGATCTCCCATTTATCAAGTTCAGGGTTTTTTTTTAATGTTCAGTCAAATGTGTAGTATCTGTTATTTATTTGACCCAGCTAAATTTCACGCACTCCTCTTGTCATTTTTTATGTCCCGCTTGGATTACTGCAACATAATCTATGCAGGATTACCATATTCCTCTCTAAATAAATTACAGACTCTATTCAAAATATGGCTATTATGCTACTTTGTCATAGGCATCAAACAGATCATCAAAGAGTTCTATTGAAACAACACCATTGGTTACCTGTAGAACAAAGGATTAAATATAAAATAGCAATATTGACCTTCAAAGCTCACCGCTTTGGCTACCCAGAGTACTTCGCCAATCTTACAATCTGCTATACTCCCACTCGAATCTTATGATCCTTGAATGACCACCGTCTCGTCTTTCCAGGACCAAGACTCGCGCACGAGTTGACTAGATGTTGTGCTTTTATCTTTCTGGCACCTTACATCTGGAATGGTTGCAGTATTCCTGAATTTAAGAACTTTAAATAAGAGTTGAAAATTTGGCTGTTCCAACAAGCCTATGACAGTTCTGAATGACTGAGTAGCAAGCAGCTTGCTTTGTTCTTTTTACGTTCCTTCTCTTTGTTATCTTTTAGCACTCTTTTTGTTTTAATGTATCTGTCCCTTTTCTTTTGAGAAATGAAGTTCTTTTCCTGTCTTTTTATAGTATGTACACTACTTAGTTCTCTTCGTCAGAGCGGTTCAGCAAATTTTTAATATAAACTACATACTATAAACTATACTGGAAAAATAGAAAAACTAAACTGTTGTAGTTCTGTATTCTGTTGTAGTTCTACTGCATCTCGGTCGTACACACCCACATACATGAATCAACGTTCACCAAATACAGAATAAGGGATTACAAATTAGAAACAGAATTATGCAGACAACCCCTGACCTGGAAACCACAAGAAGGCAGTTGCTACATGCAGTGCTACACTAGAAAAATAGAAAATGAAGCACATTCCTTTTGAAATAAAGAAAATACAAAGGGTATCAGAGTTGGACATTATCAAAGTTGGCATATTCCAATCATTTAAGTGAAATAAAATGATTCTCTCTCTTTGTTGTCTTTGTATTTTATTTTTCTAGTCATGCTAGCTATTCTCTCTTTTCCATTTTCCTTTGATTCTCTTCTCTTTTTCCAGTGTCTCCTGTTTATTTATCATTTTTTCTTTCTTCTGTCTTCTACTAAGCTGCGGTAAAAGGGGGCCTGTGCTGGCATCAGTGCATGTTTTTGATCTGCCCTGAACAGGCGATATAACCGGTCAGGAGCTGTTTCTCTCTGGTTAAGTCATTTTGAATATCAACCCAGCGCAATTATACAGTGCCATAAGCACAATGTGTGCCTAATATGGGTCAAAGCCTAAAAATTGCTCCTCCACCTCAATTTTCAGTTGGCGGTGGGCAGCACGAATAAAGCCCGCTGCTGACCCTGAACCTGGATATTCAATGCTGGGCCATGTCCAGTGACCAGCTTTGAATACCCAGTTTCATTTTGTCTAAGTTGAACGAACGTGGGTACTCTAATAGAATACTAAGAAGAGCTAAATATAACAATAGAGAGCTCTTATTGTCAAGCACAAATATCAGAGAAACAGATAAAGACCATTTAACAATGGTAATGCAGTACACCAAGGCAGGCCATTATATTGCAAATATCATTTAAAAACAGTAGGACATTCTGCAATCTGTCCCCAGATTTCAAAACAAAATGCTTCGTATTGCTTTCTCGAGAGGGAGCAATCTAAAAGAAAAACTCAGTCCTGCAGATATAGGCAGTAAGAAACTAGAAAGACCAACTGTTGGGCACTATAAGTGTGGAACATGTCAGGTCGGTCGAATTATGAATCAAACAAAAACTTCCTACAATGCCAGTACTGGAGTAGTGTAGTGGTCAGTGCAGTGCACCATGGAGTGGGGGACTCTGGTCCCTATCTTCCTCTACCTGTCACATTTGTGGGGAAACTGTGAGCCATCCAAAACTCACCAGAAGCCCACTGTACCCACATATAGGTACTCACCCCCTTACCAAAAGATACCAAGAAAAAAACAAACAATCTCACCAATTACCGCCCAGTAGCATCTATTCCACTAGCAGTCAAGCTGATGGAAAGTATGGTAATCAAACAACTGATCGATTACACTACTCACTACTGCATGAAACACAATCAGGATTCCGCCCCCATCACAGCACCAAAACAGTGCTAACCACCCTCCTGGCCAAATTCAAACAGGAAATAGCAACAGGCAAAAGCATACTTCTCCTCCAATTAAACATGTCTAGTGCATTCGACATGGTAAACCATAGTATACTACTAAGACTCCTAGACTACTTCTGAATTGGCGGAACCATACTCAGTTGGATCAAGGGTTTCCTAACCACCAGAACATACCAAGTGAAAGTAAACTCTAATATATCATCACCCTGGAAGGCAGATTACGGAGTACCTCAAGGATCACCACTATCACCGATCCTTTTCAACCTAATGATGACCCCATTAGCCAAGTCCTTATCCACTCAGGGCCTTAACCCATTCATCTATGCAGACGATGTCACAATATACATCCCTTTCAAACATGATCTGACAGAAATCACCAACGAAATCAACCTCGGCTTCCATATAATGAATTCATGGGCAAACGCATTCCAACTAAAACTCAATACAGAAAAAACACACTGCCTTATCCTCTCATCTCAATACAACACAAATATACCCACAAACTTAGTCACCCCGGATTATGCCCTCCCTACTTCAGATAGCCTGAAAATCCTTGGTGTCACAATCGACCGAAACCTTACACTCGAGACCCAAGTTAACTCTACAATCAAGAAAATGTTCCACTCAATGTGGAAACGTAAACGCGTGAAACCATTCGTCCTGAGGGTAACTTTCCGCAACCTGATACAATCAATGGTACTAAGCCATGCTGACTATTGCAATGGACTTTATGCGGGATGCAAAGAACAACTCATAAAGAAACTACAGACTGCTCAAAACACAGCAGCCAGGCTTATATTTTGAAAATTGCGATTCAACAGCGCCAAACCCCTATGAGAAAAACTGCACTGGCTCCCAATCAAAGAACGTATTACTTTCAAAATATGCACCCTGGTCCACAAGATTATCTATGGCGAAGCCCCGGATTATATGATTGACCTCAGACCTACCAACCAGAAACACAATCGGAACATCATGAACATACCTAAATCTTCACCACCCTAGCTGCAAGGGACTGAAGTACAAATCAATTTACGGATCCAGCTTCTCCTATATAAGCACGCAACTATGGAACGCATTACCGAAAGCCATAAAGACAACGCAGGACCACCTCAACTTCCAGAAATCACTAAAGACCGATCTGTTCGAGAAGGCATACCCTACTGATCCAACTTAAGTGCCTGAACTCAGCAACACAACGAAACTAAAACTTGCAATGAACATTATATAACTCTTCTTCTCTTGATTCTATAATGTGTCTGTAACACATATATCTCATTCTCTATAACATCACTTTGTATTTGTTTCATCACCGGAGGTGGCTAACGCCTCACGGTACTATGTAAGCCACATTGAGCCTGCAAATAGGTGGGAAAATGTGGGGTACAAATGCAACAAATAAATAAATACGGGCTATTGTAGTGGTGTACAGTTGTGGGCAGTGGGTTTTGGGGGGCTCAGCAGACAAGATAAGGGAGCAACAGTGAGACGTGTACCTGGGAGCATGTTTTTGAAGTCCACTGCGGAGCCCCCTAGGGTGCCCCATGTATCTCCTGGGATGTCTGAGAGACCAGTCTACTACTAAAAATGCTGGCCCCTCCTACATTACAATGGCTTGATTTTCTACGTTTTTCACTTGAGACTTTTTTTTTTTAAATAGACCAAAAAACAAAACATCCAAAGTACAAAACCTTTTTAGAAACAGTATTTTTTAAAACAAAGGATAGACCTTTTTCTGTTTTGAAAATGAACTTGATTTTGGCTATTTTTTGCAAAATATCTAAAGTAGGACTTAGACGTCATATTGAAAAAGCCCCTCATTGTGGAATGTAGCATGCCATAATTACTCTTTTGCCAGAGAAGATATTTTAGTGTTGGGTTTTAAGTTAATTGCCCTTGCTCTTGTTTAATTTCATTCATTGGTTGCCTACTGTACAGTCAGCATTGATGGGCCGTCTTCTGCCATATCAATGGTGACATGGGTAGTTCATAGCATTTTACAAACTACAAGCCTACCTGGGAGACATGGCCATGGATCACCTATGCTCCCCGCCCATGTGTATGCCCCTTTTGCTGTTGGGCGCTACGGCACTTAGACATCTGTCAATTCAATGTCACCTTTGACGTGTGTAGGTGGCACCTACCCCTAGACACCACTTTAAAGAACTGCCCTCTTAACCTTTGCAACTTCCCCTTTTAGCTTTAATAAAAACAAAAACTTTTTCTTGTTTTATCAAAGTTGCCCTTTCGAAAGTTGAATGCTGAAAACCTAAACTAAGCAAAACTATGGAGTAAAAGCACTGCATGACAGGACTTACAAAAACTATTGAAAGTGAAGGGAAAAAAACGCTAGTTTTTGATACGAGGAGAAGCTAATCAGATAAGTGTGCACGTGGCTCCATGTCCCCCATCCCCCACAAGCTGCATCAAACAATCAAAACAACCATTTCTTTGAAGCTTCTCAATTGTGTACTTTTTTGGACACTACAGAAACTGTGTGATGCTCTTACTTCACTATATTGAGATATAAGCTGGAGGGAGTCCTATTTTTATTTTCCTTATCATCATCATCAGCTCATGATTTGTGGTTACATATACCCCCCCCCCCCCCCCCCCCGGGTATCGTGGACTGCTGAACTTGATTGCTTTCCTTATTTGTTTCTCTTTGAAAAACTATGGTGAAAATGTTAGAAATCTGAATGTGGGTATTTAGACCGAAGCCTAAAACTCCTTAAAATCCTAACAGAGAGCCTGAAACTGGTGCATGGGTGTTGCATATTAACAGGACATCCACAATGAATATACGTAAGAGAAATCTGCATGCGCTACCTTCCCTTTTTTACAAATTTATCTCATGCATTTTCAGTGTTAGTATCCTGAAAACCTGACTGGCTAAGGGTGTCCTAGGTTGAGAATCACTGTGTTAGAGCTAATGCACTAATGCTAACACTAGAGTAGAGCAAACATGTGGCTCCCCAAAGTCATAACCAAACAATATGTAAATCAGCCCTGATAAAAAAGAGCCCTTACATGAAAAACCCTATATCTTCTGCACAACTTGGCACCTAGAGTTGAATGTACACACATCTATGTGCACAACTGCTGGAATGCTACGTTGTGGATAAAAGTTTTGTG
The DNA here is from genome assembly GCF_901765095.1 of Microcaecilia unicolor. Taxonomy (NCBI): domain Eukaryota; kingdom Metazoa; phylum Chordata; class Amphibia; order Gymnophiona; family Siphonopidae; genus Microcaecilia; species Microcaecilia unicolor. The sequence goes on along the minus strand of NC_044036.1, from coordinate 183,332,980 downwards.
ATACCAATAACATTTGTGTGCATATTAACAATCCAGCCCATGCACAGATGTATGCACATGCATCTCCAAGGGCTGATGTCATTTTTTGTGCACATAGCTTGGTCTCTCCACAGTCCGGCTCTCTTATGCTCTTTGTACCAGCACACTTGCCACTAGAGGGCGACTGAAACATCAGGATTTTCTGTTGAAACTGAAACATGGCTTTAAGTAACCATCAAATTATCCTGACTCTACTACTACTTCTTATCATTTCTATAGTGCTACAAGGCATATGCAGCACTGTACATCATACACTGTGCAATGCATCCTGTTCCTATCATATATCTGCTCATGGTCCCTCAGGTATATTGTAAGCCATATTGTACAAAATCTTTAGCATCATATCCATGTGTTAGTTGAATGCTCTAACACATGCTTATTAGGTGTATCATTAGTATTATGCTAACATTGTATTATATCTCTGGTATTTGAATTCCAGTGCTGTTAAATGTGTACATTTTTTATACTGTTTCATGGTAGTTCTGTTTATTAGGTTTCAATTTACTGTTTTCAAGTTTACCTCATTTATTGTAGTTTATTCTTGGTTATTTTACTCTTGTTATGCTAACAAAATTATGTTTTATGTTATACTGTACCTACTGTATTCGCCTTGGGTGAACCTCTTCATAAAGGTAGTTAATAAATCCCAATAAATAAATAAAATGGCTGAATACCGATTTCAGGCCAGTTTCCCCACCAATACTGAACCAAAATTCGGTCAATCTCTACTTCCTATATGCTCTAAGAAAAATCATGGATTCTTATGCTCACAGTAAAGGAAGAAACAGACATGAAACCCTCACTAACACTACTGCAGGGGTTTGGAGCATGGCCAGCCTGCCCTGCCTAGGTGTCTGCCTAAGGTGACAGTGAGGTTCTAGTGTGCATTAGGGCTCAAGGCATCCGATAGCCTTGGACCAACCCTGGTTCCAAGCTAACCCTTTTATACCTTCTCCGGGCTAGTGTTATATCCCCCAGTGTTGTGTACAGAAGAAAAGTTTGAGCAGTCTCTCTGCATCTGAGCTGAGTAACCAATAGACCCATTACTATGAATTAAACGTGCCCTGCTAGGCTTTGGGCATGGGATACCTCATGCTTTTTATATAGGCACCCACAAAACTGTGCATGAAAACTATGCAACATTGGTCTCTTAGGCCTGAGAACCTACAGGTCTAGAGTTAGAGTAAGAGAAAGCTGGCTCTTAGAAGAATGTAGAGAAGTTGCTCCTCTATGTACCTATAACCATAATCTCTGCACCAATATTCGTCATTAATTCCCCACCTATTCACTAAACAAAATTCACTCCCGAAAATGAAACATTAATAGTTCTCAGAATCCCCCGAGAAAGGAGCCTCAGTCGGCTCCAAAGCCTGTCTCGTACAGCACTTATCAGCTAATAAGGAGAGCATCTCACTTGCTTTTTCTGTTATTAATGTGCCTACTTGCCTTAGATCGGGCAGAAGCAGTCTCGTCCTAGATCCAGACCCGGACAGGCGCCCTCCCGTCTCTCTCCCGTAGTTCAAGACACTCTCCGCCTTCCCCTCCCTTCTCTTTCAGCTACTTTCGGAGCAGGATGAGCCGCTTGTCCTGACACGTCTGTCCCCTGTTTGCTTTCGTCTCCGCCTACACTCAGCTCGTTACTCAGACTCCTTTACCAGATCTTGGGTGGAACAGCTGTAAACTTCTGCCTCTTACGTTCGCTATGACCATCCCCTTCTCTCTCGTCTAGAATAGATCCCTGGACAGCCCTCGTCACTGCCTGTATTTTGATTTTTGGATAGTTTTTAAAAAGTGCAGGATGGTGTACAAGAACCGCTCTGAACAGCGACATGCACTGACCTGTCCCGTGGCTCCAGCCTCTTATAAACAATGTCCCTGGTTTATATCCTCTCCCTCTCCTCTTACACTTCCATCCCCTCCTGCACACTTTCCCTTTCCTTATGTCTTAAGAACATAAGAATACCCATACTGGGTCAGACCAGTGGTCCATCTGGTCCAGTATCCTGCTTCCAACAGGTCACAGGTACTTGGCAGAAACCCAAATAGCAGCAACATTCCATTCCTTATCCATCCCCTGCGGCACACTTTCCCTCTCCTCATCCATCCCTTCCTGCACACTTTCCTTGTCCTTATCCATCTTCCTTCCATCCAGCTGCCACATCGGCTACCTGAATTCGCCCTCAGCATCTCCTTTGAAACACTGGGACACTACCCCCCTCCTTCTTCATTAACAGCCCCCCCCCCCCACCCGCTCAGTGACTTACCACCTGAGCCCGAAGTTGGCAGATAAAGTTGTCCAGTCTGCTGCTTTGCATGCCAGTAGAAGTGTCTTCTTTGCCCTCTCCCAGAGAAGAAAGAGTGTGTCCTGCTATCTGCACGAATATATCCGCATATTTCTACATGCTACAGATTTCAATTGTCAGCAGTCACAGATTTCTGCAAATGACAGCAGCACCTCCCAGCTCCCCGCTGGAGCACAACTGAGCCCCGTCCCAGAGCAGAGCAAGCATCTTTTTTTCCACAGCCCCCTCCCTCCCTCCACCCACAGCATTAGAGCAAACCTTTTTTTTTTTTTTAAAGCTCCCTCCCATCAGCTACAGCAAGGCAACAGGCAAGCATATATATTTTTTTTAACAGGCTGAGGCTGCCCCCTGAGTCCCTCCTTCCCCCTCCTACAGTCCCTCCTCCCTGAGCAAGCTTAAGCATCTTTTTTTTAAACAGCTTCCTCCCTCCCAGTCCCTTCTCACTGCAAGCATCTTTTTTTTGGTTTGTGTTCTTTTTCCTTCCCGCCACCCGCCACAGCAAGCATTATTTTATAAACAGCTCCCACTCCCCTCCTCCCGGCCCCCTCCTCCCTCCACAGTCCAACAGCTTCATCTCTCCCTCCCCTGGACCCTGCTCCCTAGAGCTGCACTGATGGGCTGATGATCAGAAGCAAACGCAGGCGCTAGAGGCTGTTAGCGCCATACTAGCACCTGCGTTTGCTACCGCCTCATGCTCAGAGCCCCTGAGCACGTGAAACAACATGCTTGTGGGCTCTAAACGCAACTAGCATGCAAACGCATGCAAAACAGGGCTCTTAGCTCAAGTAGCATGCAAATGCATGCTAAACCTGTTCATCTCCAATGATCAGCGACCAGCGCACCAAAGATTGGCACGCTGGCTGCAGCAAACCCTACGCCAGCTCCGAGCTGGCGTTAGGGTTTGCAGACCATTGGGGGGGAATGGTGATCCCTGTCCAGCATGCATTTGCATGCTAGCAGGTCCATTCCTCCCAATGCAGCAGCCCCTGCAGAAACCCCAAACCAAGCCGACCGCCCCCCCCCCCCCCCCCAGCAACAGGGGACTGGAGGTCCAGCACCTACCTCAATCTCCACTTTCCTAACTGCAGGAATTTAAGATATAAACTGGACAACACACGCACGCTGCTGACTAAATGAGCCCACTTTCCTTTGATGATCCATGGTAGGATTCAACTGATTAATATGGTATTGTTTCCCAAGTGGCTATATGTGCTCCAACTCCTGCCCATTAAGTTATTGAAACGTGATTTGCGGATTTTACAGCGGTTATTATCTAACTTCTGCTAGGCCAGGAAAAAAACAAAGTTGTCCTTTAAATACTTAATTGGATCTTGGAGATATGGCAGAATGGGTCTCCAGAACTTACACCTGTATAATTACGCCTGTTTGCTTAGGCACTTGGGCGATTGGATATTGGAAGAGCAGAATTTTACACCGCGCATTTATGAGGCAGCGTATTACTCTCCATGGCATGTTAATTCTGTTTTGCACTGTGCAACAAATTCGTTGCCATCGGGAGTTCGCCATAGTTGTCTTGCTCCGCCAAAGGTTGAGCAGCTTCCAGGTGTGAGCTCTTGGATCCAGCCGGAGACGGCGGAGTAAACCCCTCCTTCTCCAGAGGACAGCCGACCCACCCCCACTCTTCGCCTGGGAAGGCCGCCGTTCCCTGGAAGTTGAGCATCCAGGTGCGGGCAGCCTACAGGGCTTCGGGAACAGGGGGCGGACAGGGCTTCTGGAAGAAGCAGACAGAACAAGGGGAATCCGTAGCAGGCAGTGGTCGAGACAGGCAGCGGTCAAGGAGAGTCAGTAGCAGGCCGTGCTCGAGACAGGCAGCGGTCAAGGAGTCAGTAGCAGGCAGTGGTCGAGACAGGCAGCGGTCAAGGAGAGTCAGTAGCAGGCAGTGGTCGAGACAGGCAGCGGTCAAGGAGAGTCAGTAGCAGGCAGTGGTCGAGACAGGCAGCGGTCAAGGAGAGTCAGTAGCAGGCAGGGGTCTAGGCAGGCAAAGTCCGATAGCAAGGTACAGAGTTCCATCCAACGATGCAGAGCTCTCAGGAACGAGAAGCCGAAGCACTGGCCAAGAGGAGTGGTGCTCCTTAAGTAGGCCTTCCCATTAGCGTGGGGCCCCAGCTGGTGTTTCCTGCGGTGGAGCCTTTACGTAACCAATCCAAGGTGACGCCAGTCACCGCTTCCCCTGCTTGGCCCCGCAACCGGAAGAGACGCCGGCTATCCACTGCCGGCGCCATGTTGCAGGGGTTCCATAGCGGAACTGGAAAGCCGGCCATCGGCGGGAACAACCAGCGATCCTCTGCCGCCGGACTAAGGTAATGGCCGCCTCTCCCTTCTGGCTGGCAATGGCCGGCCACCGGAGGACCCGCAGCGAAGGCCGGCCATCCCTGGTGGCCCCGAGTCTCCCGGTCTACCGGCGAGCAGGCGCGCGTTGGTCCCGGCGGAAGACGGAACAGTATCCCCCCCAGAAGACCCCCTTCCTTCCCGGGGTCCGGGTTCCTGTGGATAGCGTAGATGAAATTCCTGTACTAGGTCCGGAGCGTGTACATTGGAATCCGGCTCCCATGAGTTATCCTCTGGGCCAAAATGTTTCCAAGAGATGAGGTAATACAGTCTCCCTCTTTTCCACGTGGAGTCTCCTGAACCTCAAACTCTGGATCTGGTTCAGAATCTGGAATCACTGATGCCTCTCCTCGTGGATGCCAGCGGGACCTCTGAAATGGTTTCAGGAGGGATACGTGGAATGCATTGTGTACCCGCAGAGACCGGGGCAGGCGAAGCCGGTAGGTGACAGTTCCAATCCGTTCCTGAATAGAGGAGGGTCTGATGAAGCGTGGCGCTAGTCGTCGAGACGGCAGCCGGAGCCGCAGGTGCTTGGTGCTTAGCCAGACCTTCTGCCCCGGTTGGAATACAGGAGCGGGACGTCGGCGGCGGTCCGCGTATAGTTTGTACTTGGCAGCCGTCCTCCGCAGCTGCTCGCGGACCGTTTTCCAGGTGTCCTGCATACTATTCAGGACCTGCTGTACCTGAGGAATATCTGGTTCCGAGGAGATAGCCGGAGGAAGCCGGGGGTGCCGGCCGAACACCACAGAGAATGGTGACTGCTGGGAGGCTGAGTGTAGGCTATTATTGTAGGCGAATTCTGCCCAGGGAAGGAGTGCCACCCAGTTGTCCTGGCGGTTGTTCACAAAAGCTCGGAGGAACCCCTTCAGGGTTTGGTTAATACGTTCCACCATCCTGTTAGTCTGAGGATGGTAGGCCGATGAGAAATGGGCCTTGACCCCTAAGGCGGCACATAACGCCTTCCAGAACCGGGAGGTGAATTGGGTTCCCCGGTCGCTAATGATCTGTACGGGGAGCCCATGCAGGCGGAAGATGTGCTGGACGAAGCAAGTGGCTAGCGTGGCTGCCGAGGGAAGTCCCTTCAGGGGAATGAAGTGGGCCACCCAAATGACCGTATGCCCCTGGGAGCGAGGTAAATCGGTGATGAAGTCCATGGAGAGCTCCTCCCAGGGGCCTTGTGGTACCGGCAAGGGCTGGAGTTCCCCCCACGGCCGCCCTACCGTTGACTTGGTCCGGGCGCAAACGGGGCAGGAGGACACAAAGTGAAGCACGTCCTGTGCCATCCGTGGCCAGTGGTACTGTCGTGCAAGTAAGTGCAACGTTTTATGGAACCCAAAATGCCCTGCAAACGCTGACGAGTGGGCCCAGTGCATCGCTCTCCTCAGGTCTTGGCGAGGTACCAGCGTTCTGGTAGGTACTAGGGCCATAGGCATTGCTGGCAAACATTCCGGGTTCAACATAGGCTGCGAGTCCTCAGGCTCCTCGGGAGCCTTGAACGCCCGGGAGAGGGCGTCGGCAAGAATGTTCTTTTCCGCGGGCCGGAACATTAGGCGAAACTGGAATCGGGCAAAAAATAGGGACCACCGAGCCTGTCGTGGATTGAGCCTCTTGGCTCCTTGGAGATACAACAGGTTCTTGTGGTCGGTTATTACTGTGAAAATATGTTCGGCGCCCTCCAACAGATGCCTCCATTCTTGCAGGACCAACTTGAGGGCTAGAAGCTCCCGATCCCCCACAGCGTAGTTCCTTTCGGCGGGAGAGAACTTTCGTGAGAAGAAGAAGCACGGCAGTCGTTTCCCCGCGGACGTGACTTGAGAGAGAATGGCCCCGGCCCCCACGGCCAAAGCGTCCACCTCCACCACGAAAGGTTTACTCGGGTCTGGACTTCGGAGGATGGGAGCCGACAGGAAAGCCTTCTTTAGAGCAACAAACGCCTCCACCGCCGGGGCTGGCCAGTGCTGTACATCCGCTCCCTTCCGGGTGAGAGCAGTCAAGGGAGCCGTGACCAGGGAGTAGTGCTCGATGAACTGGTGATAATAGTTGGCAAAGCCCAAGAATCTTTGTAGGGCCTTCAAGTTCTGCGGCTGCGGCCAGTCTTGAATCGCTCTCACTTTGTCCGGGTCCATTTGGAACCCATGCCCGGAGATAATATAGCCCAAGAAGGGCACCACTACCTGGTGAAACACGCACTTGCTTAACTTGGCATATACTCGGTGTTGCCTTAGGCGCCGGAGGACCTCGGTTACATGGTCCACATGTTCCTGTGGAGACCGGGAAAATACCAGGATGTCATCTAGGTAGACAATAACAAATGAGTAGAGGAGATCATGAAACACGTGGTTGATAAACTTTTGGAAAACCGCTGGGGCATTACATAATCCGAAAGGCATAACCAAATACTCGAAATGCCCCTCGTGCGTATTGAACGCGGTTTTCCACTCATCGCCCCGTCGAATCCGTATAAGATTTTACGCTCCTCTCAGATCCAGCTTCGTGAATACCCGGGCTCCCTGGAGTCTGTCAAATAACGCTGGAATTAAGGGCAACGGGTACCGGTCCTTAATCGTGATGGCGTTCAGGGCCCGGTAATCGATACAAGGCCTGAGGGTTCCGTCCTTCTTGCTGACAAAGAAGAAGCCGGCTCCCGCCGGGGAGGACGATGCCCGGATGAATCCCTTCTCCAGATTTTCCTGAACATAGGCCCGCATGGCCGCTGATTCCCCCCGGGAGAGGGTATACAGCCGCCCGGGAGGTGGCATCCGGTCCAGCAGGAGATTAATAGCACAATCAAAATGCCGGTGCGGGGGCAACCTGTCCGCCTCTACCGGGTTAAAGACATCCGCGTAGGCCTGGTATTCCTTAGGTAAGGTCGCCTTGCAGGCCAGCAGTCTTCCCGGGGCGGTTGCCAGCACCGAGCAGGGGCTCCCTTCTGGGGTTAGACACTGCTCTGAGCAATACTTTCCCCAGCCCCGTATGTGCCCTGACGTCCAATCAATCAAGGGTGAATGACGGCGTAGCCAGGGCAGGCCCAACACCAGGGGATGAATGGACTTAGGCATTATCAAGAATTGGATCTTCTCCTGATACTGCTGGGCTACTCTTAGCTCGACCAGCGGAGTGAGTCGGGAGATGGGATTGGGTAATACCGTTCCCTGAATGGACGTCACCTGCACAGCCGGGTTGCACTCCTGCGCCGGTAGTTGCCATTGCTCAAACAGTTCCAAACTAATAAAGTTTCCCCCAGCCCCTGAGTCCAACAGGGCTTGGGTCTGGATTGAATGGTCTTGCCACTGGAGGGTCACTGGTATGGTGAACAGATCGTCGGGAGGGGGCCCCGAGTGACCCAACCGAGTGACCCAAGACCAGCCCCCTCACGGGGCCTTGGGTTCGGCGTTTCCCGCCGGTCGAGTAGGACACGCCTGAATCAAGTGTCCCGCTTCCCCACAGTAGAAACACAGGTTATTCCGGCGTTGCCGGTTACACTCTGAGGCAGCCAGTCGCTGCCGGCCCACGAGCATGGGCTCCTCCGGAACACTGCCCTGCCCAGCGGAAGGGTCTCGAGGTGAAGGAACTCTCCGGGGTTGCGGCCCAGGAGCCGCCGTCCTGTGCTGTTCGGCCCGTTCCCGGGCCCTCTCCCGGAAGCGCGTATCAATCCGGGTACAGAGCGTGATCAAAGCATCCAAGGTGGAGGGAAGGTCCCGTCCGGCCAGTTCGTCCTTGATGCGACCCTGTAATCCTTGCCAGAAGATCGCGGACAGGGCCTCAGAGTTCCACCGCAGTTCTGAGGCTAAGGTGCGGAACCGCACGGCATACTTGCCCACGGTCCCGGACCCCTGCTGAATCCGCAGGAGTTCCGAGGATGCGGAGGATGGTCTTCCTGGAACATCAAAGACGAGCCGGAATCGGCGCTGGAATTCTTCAAAGTCCGTAAGCATGGGGTCCCGTTGTTCACAGAGGGGTGAAGCCCAGGCCAAGGCCAGCCCGGTTAGTAGGGAGATCACATAGGAGACCTTCGTGCGGTCCGAGGTGAAGGCCTCCGGTTGCAACTCAAAGTAGAGATTATATTGGTTCAGGAATCTCCGGCAGTTCTCGGGGGTCCCATTGAACCGGCTAGGCTCAGGAAAGCGGGGCCCCGAAAATGTGGCACTTGTACGGGAACCCGCTGGTGAAGCCTGCGCCTGGGTTTGCCTGGAGTTGATCTGTGAACACACATTCTGGAAGGCCCCAGAGAGGGCATTCAGTTGTTCCTGCTGCTGCTGCAGGATCCTCGTCAGGTCCCTCAAGTCAGGTGGAGTCGGCGAGCTCATGGCTTCGGCTTACTGTCTTGCTCCGCCAAAGGTTGAGCAGCTTCCGGGTGTGAGCTCTTGGATCCAGCCGGAGACGGCGGAGTAAACCCCTCCTTCTCCAGAGGACAGCCGACCCACCCCCACTCTTCGCCTGGGAAGGCCGCCGTTCCCTGGAAGTTGAGCCTCCAGGTGCAGGCAGCCTACAGGGCTTCGGGAACAGGGGGCGGACAGGGCTTCTGGAAGAAGCAGACAGAACAAGGGGAATCCGTAGCAGGCAGTGGTCGAGACAGGCAGCGGTCAAGGAGAATCAGTAGCAGGCAGTGGTCGAGACAGGCAGCGGTCAAGGAGAGTCAGTAGCAGGCCGTGCTCGAGACAGGCAGCGGTCAAGGAGTCAGTAGCAGGCAGTGGTCGAGACAGGCAGCGGTCAAGGAGAGTCAGTAGCAGGCCGTGGTCGAGACAGGCAGCGGTCAAGGAGAGTCAGTAGCAGGCAGTGGTCGAGACAGGCAGCGGTCAAGGAGAGTCAGTAGCAGGCAGGGGTCTAGGCAGGCAAAGTCCGATAGCAAGGTACAGAGTTCCACCCAACGATGCGGAGCTCTCAGGAACGAGAAGCCGAAGCACTGGCCAAGAGGAGTGGTGCTCCTTAAGTAGGCCTTCCCATTAGTGTGGGGCCCCAGCTGGTGTTTCCTGCGGTGGAGCCTTTACGTAACCAATCCAAGGTGACGCCATTCACCGCTTCCCCTGCTTGGCCCCGCAACCGGAAGAGACGCCGGCTATCCACCGCCGGCGCCATGTTGTAGGGGTTCCATAGCGGAACTGGAAAGCCGGCCATCGGCGGGAACAACCAGCGATCCTCTGCCGCCGGACTAAGGTAATGGCCGCCTTTCCCTTCTGGCTGGCGATGGCCAGCCACCGGAGGACCCGCAGCGAAGGCCGGCCATCCCTGGCGGCCCCGGGTCCCCCGGTCCACCGGCGCCAGCGGCGAGCAGGCGCGCGTTGGTCCCGGTGGAAGACGGGACAATAGTATAATTCTTAAATCGCTGAGACAGGTGTGGCATTATTTGGTTTCTATTTTGGGAGATCGCTCTGAAGTTTCTGATCAATTGCCAATAGTGGGTAATGTGCAATTTTCACCAGGTCTAGATAAAGGGAGTTTTAAGTGTTGGGAAAGGAGAGGTTATTTTCTGCTAGAACATGTGTTGGATGGTCAAGGCAAAATGCTTCCCTGGCTCACTTTACGTGGGCGGGGGGTAATGGAGGACAGGGACTTCCTAGCTTATGGCCAATTGCAGTACTATGTTCGCTCCTTGGATGGGTCTGCCCTATCTACTTCTCTGGGTGGTCGTCTTCAGGCATTTTTTGATAAGTTTAGAGAGGGGGGAATGTCCGTATCGACCTTATGTAGGGTGGTGCGGGTGCTCTTACCGGCTCCGAAGTACGAGGACCTTATTGCTAAATGGAGTTGTGCCGTGTGGGATATGTACCTTTGGTCCTTGCCACATAAAGTTAGGAGCTTGATTCTTAATTCTAATTAATGTTCTGGGCCTTGGTGGTGGTGCAGGGAGACTCCTTTCAATTTCAGTTAAGGTGGTATGATTTCGAGGACTCAGAGGGTAGGTGCAGTATAAGAGGAGGGGTTTGTGCTTCTCCCCTTCCCCTCACTCCCTTTTCTTCTTTATTCCCCCCTCTTTGTCCCTAGTTTTTAAGACAATATTTCAGTGTGGTTGGTTTGAGGGGGAGGGAGGGAAGGAAATTCCTGTAAATGAGTTTGATGACTAATGTTGTAACCTGGCTGTTTGATACGCTTTATGGAAGTTTCCAGCTATTGTATACTGTTTGACTGGTTGTTTTGCCCGCTGTGTCATCAATAAAAATTGTTGAAATAAAAAAAACATATAAATCAAGTCACTTAGCATATAATTGAGCTCTGGAATTTGTTATCAGAGGATGTGGTAAAAGCAGTTAGAGTAGCTGGGTTTAAAAAATGTTTGGACAAGTTCCTGGAGGAAAAGTTCATACACTGTTATTAAGGCTGAGTTGGAGAAAGCCACAGCTTATGCCTGGGGGTAAACACCATGGAATACAGCTACTTTTTTTGGATCCTGCCAAGAAAGTGTGACCTGAATTGGTTACAGCTTCATGGACCTTTGATCTGGAACAGTATGGTAACTCTCATGTTCATTACAAAGTTAGTATTATAGATGTGCTTACTTATTATTAGTTTATATATTGTGCAAGAGAAAAATATGGAAAATTGAAAAGTAAAATCTTTTTTGGGAGTGCTATTCAAAAGATAAATCTGGCCATACTTTTCTTTGCAAACTACAACAGATGAAAAAAAAACCCCAGGGAATTCTCAACACAGCATAAGTAACCAGCAAAAGAAGTGTAGCCAGCCAGAAGAAGGTGTATAAGCTGCATGGAGTATATATTATTCTCAGGAAAGGAAAAGAATCAGGTGAATAATAAAAAGAATATCTTTTATTATGTAACTAAGCAGGAAATAACATTCTCGGTTCTGTATAAGAAATAATCATACAAACTATGGAGAGATCACTATGCAAAAGTCCCGAAGCAATACAAGAAAGAAAGAAAGAAAGAAAGAAAAGTTACAGCGGTAAAGGAATAGTTCTCACTACTTACAATCTCAGAAAGGGGAGGGGAAATATAAAAGGGGATAAAGAAGCACTGTCTGTTTTTTTTAACTTACGTTTTTATTAAATTTTCAACACAAGAATTACCAACAAGCTCCAGACAACAGTAATAGATGTACAGTCCTTGTAGAAGTGCTGTCTCATACACTTAGCTAGACTGTCAGCTAAACCATAGTACAGAACATCTCTATGAAGACTCAGAATTAGTGAATCAAATCTTCTTTAATGCAATCAAACAAAGGAAATATGACTTACAGTTTGGAGTGATGCACAATTGTCTCTGCCTTGCAGAACTGGGAGTTTGTCCTCTACCAGCTCATACTGTAACTAGGGAAGCCAGGAAATCTCAGCACTGGCTGATGAGTAATGCTGTTAGTACTTTAAATGATCAAAATTTGAAGATGTTACAAAGCTTTTGAAAGGCTTAAAATAGCTAAGCACGGTGTTAGACACAGTTTTTAGAGCCCCATGTTGCAGACTCAATGGAGAGAGAATGTTCAGGCTACATCCCATCATTCACAGGGGACAAGAAACAGTGGCATTCCTAGGTCAGCACCCCCCCCCCCACCAAGGCGCATTGCTTTTACCTCCTGGGGGTGCTGGGAGCAGTCGCATGGCTGTCGGCCCTGTCAGTTCCCTGCCCCAAAACAGGAAGTAACATCAGAGGGCACAGGGAACCCGGCGGAGCTGCTCCCTGCACCCCTTTGCAGCGTGCACCACCCCTGCCCTTGGTACGCCACTGACAAGAAGCCAGCCAATAGGAAAAGTCCCACAATGCATAGGGAACTGGGGCATGTGCAGTGGCGTTCCTAGCCTGCATGACACCCGGGGCGGATCGCCGATGCTCCCCCCCCCCCGGGTGCAGTGTGGCCCTCCCCTACGAAATGACACCTCCCCCCCCCCGGTGAAATGACACCCCCCCGGGTGCACGCCGCTGGGGGGGGGGGGGTGCCGCAGCACGCACCTGTCGGCTGAGTCCGAGTTCGCTAACTTCACAAACTTCGTTCGTTCGCTGCAGCTCCCTCTGCCCCGGAACAGGAAGTAACCTGTTCCGGGGCAGAGGGAGCTGCAGCGAACGAACGAAGCTAGCAAACTCGGACTCAGCCGACAGGCGTGCGCCGCAGCACCCCCCAGTGGCATGCACCCGGGGTGGACCGCCCCCACCTTGGTACGCCACTGGGCATGTGCTCAGAAAAGCCTATTACAGAGCACTGCAGGAAGACTTGTAGACCATAGGCACTTCCTGCTTTTCTTAAAGGTACAAGCAATGTAACCTGATACAGGCAATGCAATCTGATATAACAATGTCTAACATATACACACAAAAAATAACCTGCCTCCATGAATATGAGGGCAGAACAATAGCGAATGATACAAGAAACAAAAGAATACAGCACACCTGAGTCTGGAGCAAGACACAGTTAAATCAAAAACAAAGTTAAAACAGAAGAAACTTCCCCAAACCTTCCCCCCCACCATCACTCAGGAACCCCTTATAGTACAGAATCTTGGTACAAATACTTCTGCAACCAACTCCAAGTATGCTCAAATCTCCCCAATATTCAAATGGCGGCGGTCAGCGTTTTTTTTTTTTTAAAACACTGATCGTTGCCAGCCAAATTATCCCCTGGTATTCAGTGCCGGGCCATGTCCGGCACCAGCACTGAATATTGGGGGATAATTTTGGGTGGGGTGGTCGCCAGAACTTATGTTGGCCTGGCCAATATTCAGCCAGGGCCTGCATAAGAGTTATGCTGCCCGGCTGAATCCCACCCCTGACAATGCCCCCACTCTCCTTCCCCATCGCCCCAGCCCATGCCAAGAACCTCACCCCTGCCCACCCCCACCGTCCAGGTAGGCCCCCAGGCTTACCTGTATCCCTGGTGGTCCAGTGGGGCCATTGGATGCTGGAGTGCAGCCCCCCTGGTCCTGCCCCTTGCGGCACCTCTTCAGAAGTGCCATGAGAGGTTGAAACAGACATTTTGGAGAAGTGCCACAAGGGGCAGGAGCTAAAGGGCTGTGCTCCTACTCCCAACGACCCCACTGGACCACCAGGGGGAGGGCCTACTTGGACAGCTGGGGGGGGGGCCTGGGTTTCTTGCCATGGGCTGGGGGAGTGGAAGGGAAAGAAAGGGCTCGGAGGCTCTTTAAAAAAGTCACACGGGTGCTGGCTCGATATTCAGGGCCAGCACCCGCATAGCTAAGGTGCCTTATTTAGGACAGTTTTTCAGTTGTCCTACATTAAGCTGCTTAGCTATGCAGGTGCTGGCACTGAATACTGCCGGCACCGCATAACCTCAGGCTTCTCCCCCCTGACCTGCCCACTTTTTGTTTGGGTGGTCTAAGGGGATATTCAGCAGCCCTCTCTAGTTGTGCTGCTGAACATCCTCACGTAGGGGTGGGAAGAAATTTAAGTGGTCAGGAGAGGCTCCTGCCTGCTTAAATCTCTTTGAATATTGGCCCCAAATGTGCCCTTGTTGCCGATTTCAGAGCTTTAATTTTTTCATCAGTCTTTGGCGCCACCTGGTGAGTAGAAAAGGGTTAATTGTTTTCCATTCTGAAGCTATCAGAAATTGTGCAGCATATATACAACAGCTTAAAATTTTTTGAGAGCTCACATCAAGATATGATTCAGCAGGAACATGAATATAGTAAGCTTGATGAGTATGCATAATATATTACAAATAGTTTGTACTTGCCCCTAACACTGACATACACCAGGGCATGCCCACCACATATGAACAAGCATACCGATCCCTCCTCAGTTTCTCCAGCAATTCAGATCAGCTTTTACCGATAATTTATGTAAGAACTGCGGGGTGACATACCATAGCAGCAAAAGCTTCAGGCTGTTTTTTTAAGGCATGCTGAAATTGAAACTGTTAGTATTCCGAACCACTTTCTCCCATTGTTTAACCGTTTAGTTCTGGAGGCACTACTAGAGACAGATAATCACTCCCCCCACCCCTTGTTTACTAAGCTGCGCTAGTAGCTGCCATGCAGCAATGCTGACACAGCCTATTCAAAGTGAATGAGCTGTGTCGGCATTAGCGCACCACCAGCCGCTAGCGTGGCTTAGTAAACAGCAGAGGTGTAGCGATGTGGGGCCACGGGGGCTTGGGCCCCCGTAGATTTGGCCCTGGATCCTCCTGCCGACGACCCGCTCGACCCCTCCTCCCGCCGCCAACCCGCCGTCGCCTACCTTTGCTGGCGGGGGACCCCAACCCCCGCCAGCCGAGGTCCTCTTCTTCCGGTGCAAGGCTTCGTTCTGTTTCTGTGAGTCTGACATCCTGCACCACGAACCTGGCAAAAACCCAAATAGTGGCAACATTCCATGCTACCAATCCCATGGCAAGAAGTACTACTACTACCGTGTTTCCCAGAAAATAAGACACTGTCTTATATTAATTTTTGCCCCTCAAAATGCACTAGGTCTTATTTTCAGGGGCTGTCTTATTTTTCAGGGAAACATCGGGGTTGAATCGGGGTTGGCCCGCCTGCCCTCCATCACTCCCGGAACTAACCTTAAACACTTCCTTTCACCTTCGCAGCAGCAGGGCAGGCCACTCCTTCCTTCCGTGTCCCGCCCTCGCCTGATGTAACGTCCGCGAGGGCGGGGCACAGAAGGAAGGAGAGGTCTGCCCTGCTGCTGCTTGCTGCGAAGGTGAAAGGAGGCGTTTAAGGTTAGTTCCGGGATCGACGGAGGGTGGGTGGAGGGGGGCCTGACGACCTCGGTTGGGGGGGCTGCCCGGGGGCGGCCTTGTCCTGCTCTTGGCGGCCCTGCTTTCAAACAAAAATTTGCTAGGTCTTACTTTCGGGGGAGGTCTTACATCTACCAATTCAGGAAAACCTCTACTAGGTCTTATTTTCAGGGGATGTCTTACTTTCGGGGAAACAGGGTACTACTACTTATCAATTTCTGTTTCAATAGCCAACTATGGACTTTTCCTCCAGGAAGTCCAAACCTTTTTTAAACTCAGATATGCTAACCGCTATTACCACATCCTCTGGAAAAGAGTTCCAGAGTTTACCTATTCATTGAATGAAAAAATATTTCCTCCTATTTGTTTTAAATGTGTTACCTTGTAACTTCTTTGAGTGTCCCCTAGTCTTTGCACTTTTGGAATCAGTAAAAAACCAATTCACTTCTACACCACTCAGGATTTTGTAGACCTCAATCATATCTCCCCTCATCCGTCTCTTTTCCAAGCTGAAGAACCCTAACCCCTTTAGCCTTTCCACATATGAGAGGAGTTCCATCCCCTTTATCATTTTGGTTGCTCTTCTTTGAACCTTTTCTAATTCTGCTCTATCTTTTTTGAGATACGGAACTAGAACTGAATGCAATACTCAAGGTGAAGTTGCACCATGGAGTGATGCAGAGGCATTATAGTATTTTTGGTCTTATTTACCATCCCTTTCCTAATAATTCCTAGCATCCTATTCACTTTTTTGACCACCGCCGCTGCACACTGGGCAGAAGATTTCAGTGTATTATCTACAATGATACCTAGATATTTTTCTTGGGTGCTGACCCCAAGGTGGACCCTAACTTCAGGTAACTGTGATTCAAATTATTCTTTCCAATGTGCATCACTTTCCACTTGTCCACATTAAATCATCTGCCAATTGAATGACCAGTCTTCCAGTTTCCTAAGGTCTTCCTGCAATTTTTCACAGTCCGCATGTGTTTTAATAACCTTGAATAGTTTTGTGTCATCCACAAATTTAATCACCTCACTCATCGTTCTGATTTCCAGATCATTTATAAATATGTTAAATAGTACCAGACCCAGTACTGATCCCTTTGGCACTCCACTATTCACCCTCCTCCATTGAGAGAAATGACCATTTAACCCTACCCTCTGTTTTCTCTCCAATAACCAATTCCTATTCCACACCAGAACATTGCCTCCTATCCCATGACTCTTTAATTTTGTCGGGAGTCTTTCATGAGGAACTTTCTCAAAAGCTTTCAGAAAATCTAGATACACTACATCAACAGGCTCACTTTTATCCACATGTTTATTCACACTTTCAAAGAAATGAAGCAAATTGGTGAGGCAAGACTTCCCTTGGCTGAACCCATGTCGGCTCTGTCCCATTAAACCATGTTTATTTATGTGCTCAGTAATTTTTATAATAGTTTCTGCTATTTTACCTGGCACTGACGTCAGGCTTACTGGTCTGTAATGTAATGAATCTCCCCTGGAACCTGTTTTAAAAATCGGAGTTATATTGGCCACCCTCCAGTCTTCAGGTACTATGGACAATTCCAATGACAGGTTACATATTACTAACAGCAGATTAGCAATTTCATGCTTGAGTTTTCAGAACCTTTGGTTGTATGCCATCCAATCCAGGTGATTTACTACTTTTTAATTGGTCAATTTGGCTCAGTAAGTCTTCCAGGTTCACCGAGATTTCTTTCAGTTCTTTTTCATCATCCCCCTTGAAAACCATTTCCGATATAGATAGATCTCTTACACCTTCTTCAGTAAAGACCAAAGCAAAGAATTCATTCACATAGGGATGATCAGAAGCAAACGCCGGTGCTAGAGGCTGTTAATGCCATACTAGCGCCGGTGTTTGCTACCACCCCATGATCAGAGTCCTCGAGCACGTGAAACAACGTGCTCGAGGGCTCTGAATGCAACTAGCATGCAAATGCATGCAAAACAGGGCTAAACATATTCATCCCCAATGATCAGCGACCAGCGTGCCAAGGATTGGGTTGCTGGCTGCAGCAAACCCTACACCAGCTCCGAGCTGGCATTAGGGTTTGCAGACTATTGGGAAGGAATGGTGAGCCCTGTCCAGCATGCATTTGCATGCTAGCAGGCCCCCATTCCCCCCCAACAAAACAAACCCGAAGACCCCCCCTCCCAGCGACAGGGGGCTGGAGGTCCAGCGGACATCCGGTCCCCCCCCAGGTTCAGAGAGGGCTGTAAATCCGATGGGTCTCCAGCCCCCCCTAAGTCTCATCAGCATTTAAAAAAAAGTCCCTGGTGGCCTAGTGGGCAATCAACCCCCCCCCCCCCAAGTGACAACCTGGGGGGGGATCGTCAGGGGGACTGGAAGTTCACCGGACCTCCAGCCCCCATTTTGCCTTGCTCAGGGCAGGGGTAGTTGGGGGTCCAGTGGTCCCATGGACCTCCAGCTCCTGTGTTTGACATGTTTGGGCTTTTGACAGCCCAGACCTGTCAAACAAGTGCGGGAGGATTGTGCTGAGAGTATGCTCAGGCACAATTCTCCTGCACTTCTACCCTATGATCAGAGAGAATTGCGTGCTTAAATTTGCATGCAATTATCTCTGATCATAGGTCTAATAACGCCCCGCGCTGTTCTAGCGCTATTTTTAGAGAGCTGTTTGGAACAGCGCGGGGCTTTTGATCATCTGGCTGTCAGTTTCTCTGCTATGGCCTTATCCTCCCTGAGTGCCCCTTTTGCTCCTTCATGATCTAAAGGTCCCACGGATTCTTTCGTGGGCTTTCTGCTTCTGATGTACCTAAAACGTTGTTACTGTGAGTTTTAGCCTAAGAGGCAAGTTTCTTTTCATATTCTTTTTTAGCTTTCTTTATTAATGCTTTACATATGACTTGCCACTGCTTATGTTGCTTCTTATTTTCTTCATTTGGGTCTGTTTTCCATTCTTTGAAGGACATTCTTTTGGCTGTAATAGCCTCTTTCATATCACCTTTTAAGCATGCTGGCTGTTGTTTTCTCTTCTTTCCAGCTTTGTAAATACATGGAATGCATCTGGTCAGGGTTTCCAAGATGGTATTTTTAAACAATGTCCATGCCTGATTTAGTGTCCTAACCTCTGCAGATCCTTTTAGCTTCTTTTTAACCATTTTCCACATTGTATTATAGTCTCCCTTTTGAAAATTAAATGCAGCTACAGTAGATTTCCTTTGTGGCTTCATCCCAGATAGTAGCTCAAACTTGATCATGTTATGATCACTGTTTCCCAGGGGACCCAACACCGTTACCTCTTGTACAGTGCCCCGCATGTCACCAAGGACTAGATCTAAAATGGCTCTCCTCTTGTCGGTTCCTGGACCAGTTGCTCCAAGAAGCAGTCATTTATTACATCTAGGAATTTTATCTCCCTGGTGTTCCCTGATGTAACATTTAACCAGTCAATATTGGGGTAATTGAAATCACCTATTATTATACTGTTGCCCAATTTACCAGCTTTCCTAATTTCTGTAAATATTTCTTCATCTGTCTGTTCCGTTTATAGTTTTGAATGTACAAGAGGTCTTTGCATGATCATTGCTTCTGTAAAGGTACCCCTTACATCACCAGAACTAATTAAGTAATTGAAAAATTCATAAGGTGTGGAACCAAAGCAGAGTGAAAAGCTAAGTAGAATTCTACTGTAAGACCATCTGGTCCAGGAGCCTTATATTTAGCCATGCTATACAGAGTGTCCAACACTTTGGTTGCGTTAATAAATGCTATAAGATTGGAATTAGTGGCCTCCAATAAGTTGGATGGGGAAAAGAATTGTTTATCTTTCTGCATAAGGTCATAAAGGTCACAGTTTCCAACAAGTGAAACAATCTATTTAATGTCTGGCCAGGTCTTAAACAAAATGGCATGAGCACAATGCTGCTCTCAAGTTTAATACATGATACAAAGCTAGTTAAAGTTAATGGAGAATAAAGTCAAATGCCATTGCAGCCTATCGCAAAAGAGTATACCATAATTCATATACAGTTCCCTGTTCAAACACATACTTCCACACATATGTTCACTTACTCAGATCTTCTAACATACAGTGTACTTTCTAGATATTCTGCCATGTGACTTTTAAACAGTGCATCCAACTTGCACATTAGCAACAAACAACTTTTAAAATGTAAACATCTCTGTAACCTTTCACATAGAATAACCCAAGAATAAATGGGAATTTTGATCCATTTGCTTCACAATTAGATGCCAGAATCGTTATACCCATACTAGCCCGCTCCTCAAGTCACTTCACTGGCTCCCTGTCCGCTTCCGCATTCAGTTTAAACTTCTCGTACTGACCTTTAAATGCATCCACTCTGCAGCCCCCCATTACCTCTCCGCTCTCATCTCTCCCTACTTTCCTCCCCGTGAACTCCGCTTGCTTGACAAATCTCTCTTGTCGTTCTCCTTCTCCTCCACTGCTAACTCTAGGCTTCGCTCCTTTTCTCTCGCAGCACCTTATGCCTGGAATAGACTTCCTGGACCTATACGTCTAGCTCCCTCTCTACCTGTTTTCAAATCTATGCTGAAAACCCACCTTTTCACTGCTGCTTTTAGCTCCTAGCCACAATTGCCCTCCCCTTGTCCCTTCCTCCCTTCTCACCCATTACTTCCCTCACCCGTAACTGTCTTGTTTGTCTGTATTACTTAGATTGTAAGCTCTTCTGAGCAGGGACTGTCTCTTTGTGTCAGGTGTTCAGCGATGCGTGCTTCTGGTAGCGCTATAACAAATGCTAATAATAATAATAATTCAAAACATAACTGTAAATCTTTATCATGGTAGCTCCCTCTGGTGGCTAAAATAAGGAGGAAAACAGTTTTCAAATTCAGATACTATAAAACGAAGTGGGAAAGTTTACAATCAGATAATGATAACAAGTTATCTCTTATGCAATGAAAGAGAAGGCAATTTAAACAAATTAGGGCACACTAGAGCAGCACAAAACAGTGTCAGGCAAAGCACATGAAAACTAAACAATTTCCTGGGAGGGAGGTCTGTGAAATCTCAGTTACCTAGGGTACAGATGCATGGCTCTCTCATGAGACCTAAGAATTAAACACATTTAGACAAACATTTCTTGTAACTAAATTAAAAGGGAGAAAGCATGAGCCTGTCAGGAAAATACTGAATCAAAGTGATTCAGTGTGATATCTCAGATGAGTACAAATGTTGATAGAACAATTGAAACTGTTTGAAGATGTCATCAGAGGCAGTCACAGGGACACGAGCATCATTCTTGATGGTAAAAATGCCAGAGCATTCTTTCCTGCCTTTAAGATATTGAGCCGATTATTTTGTGTGTAATAGTGAGCAGAGTTCATAAAAATAGCAGAAGTAGCCTGACGACTCAGGGATACATTATACTATATTTCAATTGGCACAGGCGAGATAATAAAGATATGTTAGGTGGATTTGCCTGAGGGTTGTGTTCAAGCTGTCTTATATATCCCTCAAGCAAAGCTATTTCCCTTCTTTGCTGTTTGCGTATTCCAGAACTAAAACTCAAGATGATGCCCCAAATATAGGCCTTGAATGCATGGCCAACAGATGTCAGTGGTCTTATTATTCGTGAAGAAATCCGCAATATCGGTAGAGCTTGAATCCAGGAATTCCTGCTCTTCTAACAGATTTTGTGCACGAAGGTAGAAAATACAAACTGAGGGGGGCAGACCACGTGTCGCACCTTAGGAATAATTTATTATATTAAATGCCCGTGTGAAAAGCTATATATAGGGAAATCCACGAGATCATTACATGCAAGGATGACCGAGCATCGGTCAAGGATAACGGCACACAATTTGGGAGCCCCCTTGGTGCAGCATTGTGTAGCAAAGAACCATTATATTGATGATTTCAAATGTATGGTCATTGAACAGGTAGATCCGTCTGCTAGGGGAGGTGATTTCAACAGAAAGCTATTGCAGCATGAGACTTTCTGGATACATCAGTTGGATACGGTGGAACCTAAAGGGTTGAACATGTATCTACAGTGGGGGTGCTTTATTTAATATACTATCCTTGAGAGGGACTACGGAAACTTAGATCAGCTGTTTCCGGGCAGCCAGCTAGTCATAAAAGAACGCCATCGCCATATTGAATAGTCAGCATGAGGTAGAGAAGAGACACATAAACAGTAAGTCTGGGACCCAGGTTAACAATAATTAAGGAGCACTCATAATATGAGTTGGGTGATTTAATATTGATATGTTTGCTTTGTTTTGTTAGATTAAACGGTGTGGGAGTCCCCCTTTGACGAAGCTTTGCGAAACAGGCACTTGTCGGGGTATATGAGCACACCAGTTTGAAAAGATAAGCACACCAGCTCGATAAGATAAGTGTCTTTGGATTACACCTATGCATAGGGAAGCTCAAAAATAACATAATTAAGGAAGATTGGGATTGTCCGTAGCATAGGTAGGAGGAGGGAATGAGTCAATGATTAAATATACGTACATGAGCGTAGATTCACCGGATGAGTGAAGTGACAAGGAGCCATGTGCAGTAATATGAGACTCTATCTCTTATAAGTTTATAGAGTGATTCCGAGTACACTCTCCAATTGAGATTTTTGTGAGTTTTTGACAGTAGCGTGGAGAAGGTGAGAGCCGAAGTTTTTTGACAGTAGACCTTCTAACAGACCAGCATTAAATCTCCACTGTGGTTGAGAGATTCGCTTGTTTGAAAGGAAGTTGACCAATTTCTGCTTTTTGTACAGACTGCAATAAAAGAGCCACATATAAGATAAAAGTCAATACAAGAGTATGAGGTGTGTGGAGAGGAGAAGAAAATATAATCTTTCCCAGTGGGATTCAGCACTCTCCAGGGGTCACATCACTGGTACTGATTTAAGAGATCATGAAATGGTCATGACTTAGACTTCTTCCCTCTGATAATCAGCTGGCGGCAGGCAGTGTGGTTAGCTGCTGTCGCCAGCGTTGACCCTAGATATTCAATGCCGGGCCGTTTCCAGTGACTGGCATTGATTATCCAGGTTTTTTTTGTCTGACTCCAACTTAATCGGCTATATGAATATTCAGCACTGGCCAGAATAGTGGGAAAAAATAGGATTGCTATTTATGCTGCAGGGATCAGTGCTGGGACCAGTGCTATTTAACATATTTATAAATGATATGGAAATTGGAATGACAAGTGAGGTGACTAAATTTGCAGATGACACAAAACTATTCAAGGTTGTTAAAACATGTGCAGACTGTGAAATGTTGCAGGAAGATTGTAGGAATTTGAAAGACTAAGCATCCAAATGGCAGATGAAATTTAATGTGGACAAATGCAAGGTGATGCACATTGGAAAGAATAATCTGAATCATAGTTACCTGATGCTAGGGTCCACCTTGGGGGTCAGGACCCAAGAAAATGATCTAGGTGTCATTGTAGATAATAAGCTGAAATCTTCTGCTCATTGTGTGGCGACGGCCAAAAAAGTGAACAGGATGATAGGAATTATTAGGAAAGGAATGGTAAATAAGTCCAAAAATACTACATTCTTCTGTATCGCTCCATGGTGCAACCTCACCTTGAGTATCGCGTTCTGTTCTGGTTGCCGTATCTCCATTGAGGTGGCGGTAAGGGTGCCCCGCGGTAACCAGGCAGCGCATGGCACTGCCCAATTACCACCAGGTTAGCAGCGTGGTAAAATTTCCAAAAATAATTTTTGCTGCACCAGAAATGGCATGCGCTCAAGGCGGAACTACCATCGGAGGCTACATTGGGTAGGTAGTTCCAGGTTGGTGTGCGGCAAACACGTTGCTGCGCACCATCCCTTTTGTAAAAGGGCCCCAAAATTTCTTCAAATGATTTTAATAGACAGGTAAGCTAATCGATAGGAATAAATTTACTAAAATGATGGCGAATTTGAGAATACTGATTTAAAAAAAAAAGCCTTAAGACCGCTAGATATCACAAATCATCCACTGTTCATAAATGGCCATTGTGGAATACTGCAGACTTAGGGAAATTTGCTAAATTAGTTGAAAGATTTAGGTTCCTAACAGCTTGAGCGGCTACAAGAGGCAGGGCCGCCAAGAGGGGGGCAGAGGGGACAAGATTCACCCGGGCCCGGCCTCCAAGGAGTCCCAGTGCCAGGGTCTCTCTCTCTCTCCTGATGGGACCCGGGTGATCGTGTCCCGACAGGAGCAGGAGAGAGAAAACTCCTGGGCCCCCCCCCCCCTTAGAAGCTGCGGAGGAGCAGACACAGGGCTTCGGGGCCTCTTGATTGGCTGGCGCGAGTCCCCAGTCCCCGCCAGCAGAAGTCTTCCTCCAGCACTGTTCTTCACTGCATTGCCTGCCCTACAGCTGCTTTTCCCCTCATGTTGTGCATGCTCGGTTTTTATGAAATTGAGCATGCATGATGTGAGGGGAAAAGCAGGGCAGGCAATGCGGCAGAGTGAAGAACAGCACTGGAGAAAGGCTTCATCTGGCGGGGCTTGGAGATCCCAGCCAGCCAAGGTATGTGAAGTTGGTGGGGGAGGTAACGGCGATCCTGGGGGGGCGGGGGGGGGGGCTGCGATCCTGTGGGGGCGGCAGCAGTGGCCCTGCCCCGGACCTGGCTCAGTCTCTCGGTGGCCCTGAGAAGAGGAGTAATTGGGGAGAAGTGACAAGAGGTTTTCTGTAAAGAACATATTTTCTTCCAGCTATAAAAAACTGGAGGTAGAAAGGGATGATTATTTAACTGATCCTGGTAGATACCTTTGTTGGAAAATAGGTAAGTTAATAAAGCATAGGGATGTACTAAAGACTCTTCTAAGCGCAACCAATGGATTAATCTAGCAATGAACTGTCTTAAGGCAAACGGTCCAATAGTACCAGATTAGATTAGGAAAGCCCATACCTCCTAATTGTTTGAGTAAGAACAGCAGCTCAGATCATATTAAAGGTCTACTTTTTTGCCAGATGTGTTGTAGTATAGATGATTGTAAGGTAGCAAAAAATTTCCTCGTAGAAAAATAGGCAAAGAATTGAATAAAAAAAGTAGTTTGGGAAAAATGAATATTTTGAACATATTAATTCTACCTAGCCAAGAACAGCAAATTGTCAAATCTTCAGATTTAAGAGTGTGTAGCAATTTCATATAGGTAAGAGAGTATAATTTGTCTAAATGGTTAGAGATTTGAATTCCCAGGTGTCGAAATTGGGAGATAAGATGTAAATTAGAGAGTTTAACCAAAACATTGGATATTTGGGCGAGGGGATTACATGGCATAATAGTGTATTTCTTTGCATTGAATATCCAGAAATTAAGCTAAATTCATTAATTTAGTGTCCAATGTTCCCATCAATCTGTTCCCATATGGCTTATTACGGGAACATTGGACACTAAAGGGTTAACAGACAATAGGGCAGCTACAGAGCTATTCAGGTTTTTCAAAAATATTATGGTATCATCAGCAAATAATGATATCTTATGGAGCTCCCCACCTATCAAAATTCCTTGAAATATGTTAGACATTCTGATTAGTATCGCAAGGGGTTCAAGAGTGAGAACAAATAAAAGAGGCGAAAGAGGACAGCCTTGCTTAGTCCCTCACTGCAAGGTAATAGGCAAAGACAGATGACCATTTATATGAACAATCACGTTGGGGGCAGAATAAATTGTGCGTGTCCAGTCCAGTTGATAAAATTTGTGCCAAAACCAAAGGATTCCAAAACACAACGCCCTTTTGGTGTCTAGAGACATAATAGCTGAGTCATCTTTGTTGAAAGCAGCACGATATAATATATTTAGAAGTCTAATATTATCAGCACCATATCTACCAACGAGTCTGATCTGGGTGTATATATTCTGAAACTGCTTGCTCTATCCTTTTGCTAAGAATTTTAGTAAAAATTTTATAATCAATATTTAATAAAGATATGGGTCTAAAGTTTGAGCAAGCAATAGGATCTTTTTTTCTTTAGGCATCACTGTTAAGATTGCCGAGTAGAAAGTCTCAGGTAGACGATGGACTTCTGTAATCTTATTAAAGACTTCTGTCAGATAAGATGAAAATTGTTTTCTCATAGCTTTGTACAATTCAGCGAGGATCTTATCTGGACCTGAAGCTTTGTGAGCTTTAAGGGTGTTGATAATTGAGGAGACTTCCAAGACAACAAAAGGTCTGTCAATAACTGTTTTAAGGGAGGAGTTTAATTTAGGAATGGGCAGTTCCCAAGCCAATCTTGAATAGAATGAGAGGGTATCATGAGATTTGAGTGATAGATCTCTTGAAAATAAGTGGAGAAAGATTGTAGAATTTACTAGTGCAATGAGTTAAAGCCATAGATGAAGTTTTGGGGTATGTTTACTAAGGCGCATTAGTGTTTTTAATGTGCTTTAAAGTTAAGGGGCGTTAAACGCTAGCGTGCTAATACATTCCTATAGGCGTGTTAGCATTTGTTGTGTGTTAACCACTATAGCGCACCTTTGTAAACACAAGTCTTAATTTTTTGTATTCGACGACTAAGCTTTCTGCGATGAACCTGCCAAGCTAATATTTTCGTGGTTTTATTAGCTCCTTCATGAAAAGAACTTTTAGTTAAATTCAAATAGTAGGCAATTTTATTAGATTCTAAGGCTGCAGTCTCAGATTTAATATTAAGCATTTGACAAAATTATTTTATTTTTCTTATACGTAGACTCAAGATTAGCAAAGGAAGTATATAATTCTTTCAAATGCTTGTTTGTTTTTTCATCTCTGCGGAGAGTTTAGATATATGACCTCATATGACCGCTTTCCCAGCATCCCAGAAGGTAAAGAGATGTGTATCTTCATTGTAGTTAAAGTGAACATAGTCTTCCCAAGCTGTAGTTAGCTTTCGGTGAAAAAAAGGGATGCCGATGTAACTGTCAATTAAAGACCACTGTCTATGTGGACTAATGTCAGCAATGTTTTTTAAACTTAGACTAATAGGGGCATGGTCTGATAGGTATTTATTTGGTTCCAATATCACTACCTAAGACTAACGACTTTAGATCTGTTGAGATAAACCAATAATCAATTCTAGTAAAGGTGTTGTACACTGCTGAAAAGAAAGTATAACTTCTTTCTGACTCATAAGTATACCACCAAATGTCTAAAAGGGACAAATCTTTAATGTTATCTAAAATAGTGCGACATGCTGCAGCTCTTTTAAAGTGACTTTCAGATTTATCCAAAGCTGATAACGAACAGTTAGAGACTCCTCTAAGGCATAAAGAACCTTTAAAGGATGTTTACATAAGTACATAAGTATTGTCATACTGGGAAAGACCAAAGGTCCATCGAGCCCAGCATCCTGTTTCCAACAGTGGCCAATCCAGGTCACAGATACCCGGCAAGATCCCAAAAATGTACAAAACATTTTATACTGCTTATCCCAGAAATAGTGGATCTTCCCCAAGTCCATTTAATAATGGTCTATGGACTTTTCCTTTAGGAAGCCGTCCAAACCTTTTTAAAACTCCGCTAAGCTAACCACCTTTGTCTCATTAATCCATGCTTTTGAATATGCTCTGTAATTTTGTTCTTAATAATAGTCTCTACCATTTTGCCTGGCACCGACGTCAGACTCACCGGTCTATAATTTCCCGGATCTCCTCCAATCTTCCGGTACCATGCTCAATTTTAAGGATAAATTACATATTACTAACAATAGCTCCATGAGCTCATTTTTCATTTCTATCAGTACTCTGGGATGAATATCATGTGGTCCAGGAGATTTGCTACTCTTCAGTTTGTAGAACTGCCCCAGGTTTACAGAGAATTCATTAAGTTTCTCCGACTCGTCAGCTTCGAATACCATTTCTGGCACCGGTATCCCACCCAAATCTTCCTTGGTGAAGACCGAAGCAAAGAATTCATTTAATCTCTCCGCTACGGCTTTGTCTTCCCTGATTGCCCCTTTTACTCCTCGGTCATCTAGCAGTCCAACCGATTCTTTTGCCAGCTTCCTGCTTTTAATATACCTAAAAAATATTTTTACTATGTGTTTTTGCCTCCAATGCAATGTTTTTTTCGAAGTCCCTCTTAGCCTTTCTTATCAGTGCTTTGCATTTGACTTGACATTCCTTATGCTGTTTCTTATTATTTTCAGTCGGTTCCTTCTTCCATTTTCTGAAGGATTTTCTTTTAGCTCTAATAGATTCCTTCACCTCACTTTTTAACCATGCCAGCTGTCATTTGGTCTTCCGTCCTCCTTTTTTAATACGCGGAATACATGTGGCCTGGGCTTCCAGGATGGTGTTTTTGAACAGCATCCACGCCTGATGTAAATTTTTGACCCTCGCAGTCACTCCTCTAAGTTTTTT
Source organism: Microcaecilia unicolor (assembly GCF_901765095.1). Taxonomy (NCBI): domain Eukaryota; kingdom Metazoa; phylum Chordata; class Amphibia; order Gymnophiona; family Siphonopidae; genus Microcaecilia; species Microcaecilia unicolor. The sequence continues at coordinate 183,305,327 of NC_044036.1, read as the reverse complement.
TTCACCGTTCTTCTCATTTTATCATAGTCTCCTTTTTTAAAGTTAAACGCTAACATATTTGATTTCCTATGTATACTTTCTTCAAAGCTAATATCAAATCCGATCATATTATCATCACTGTTATCAAGTGGCCACAGCACCATTACCTCCCGCACCAGATCATGCACTCCACTAAGGACTAGGTCTAGAATTTTTCCTTCTCTCGTCGGCTCCTGTACCAGCTGCTCCATAAAGCTGTCCTTGATTTCATCAAGGAATTTTACCTCCCTAGCGTGCCCCGATGTTACATTTATCCAGTCAATATCGGGGTAATTGAAATCACCCATTATTATTGTGTTGCCCAGTTTGTTTGCGTCTCTAATTTCCTTTAACATTTCTGGATCCATCTCTTCATCCTGGCCAGGTGGACGGTAGTACACTCCTATCACTATCCTTTTCCCCTTTACACATGGAATTTCAATCCACAGTGATTCCAAGAAGTGTTTTGTTTCCTGCAGAATTTTCAATCTATTTGATTCAAGGCTCTCGTTAATATACAATGCTACCCCTCCACCAATTCGATCCACCCTATCACTACGATATAATTTGTACCCCGGTATGACAGTGTCCCACTGGTTATCCTCCTTCTACCAGGTCTCAGAGATGCCTATTATATCTAATTTTTCATTTAATGCAATATATTCTAACTCTCCCATCTTATTTCTTAGGCTCCTGGCATTCGAATATAGACATTTTAAACTATGTTTGTTGTTCTATTTACATCATGTTCAGTACTTGACAGTATTAATTTGCAATCTTTTGTCTGATTTTTATTTAAGGACACCTGATCTACTACGGTCTCTTTTGCAACCTCACTATCAGGATACCCTATCTTCCCTGTTTTGGTGATATCTTTGAAAGATACCTTATCCAGAACCATGCGCTTTTGAGCGACTGTCAGCCCCCCCCCCCCCCCCCCCCGTTTCTAGTTTAAAAGCTACTCTATCTCCTTTTTAAATGCTGATGCCAGCAGCCTGGTCCCACCCTGGTTAAGGTGGAGCCCATCCTTTCGGAATAGGCTCCCCCTTCCCTAGTATGTTGCCCAGTTCCTAACAAATCTAAAACCCTCCTCCCTGCACCATTGTCTCATCCACGCATTGAGACTCCGGAACTCTGCCTGTCTCTTGGGCCCTGCGCGTGGAATGTTTAGCACTTCAGAAAATGCTACCCTAGAGGTTCTGGATTTGAGCTTTCTACCTAAGAGCCTAAATTTGGCTTCCAGAACTTCTCTCCCACATTTTCCTATGTCATTGGTACCCACATGTACCAAGACAGCCGACTCCTCCCCAGCACTATCTAAAATCCTATCTAGGTGACGCGTGAGGTCTGCCACCTTCGCACCAGGCAGGCAAGTCGCCTAACACTAACCTACAATTCCCCCTTTAAACCCCAATCTTTAAGTTCCCAAAGCACAAAGCAAAATAGCGTTCACTTACCAGAGAAATGTCCTCTTCTCTCGGAACTTCTTGAATTTGTCCTTCCCTCTCCCTTCTTTTCTTTCCCTCCCATGCCCTTTTGCTCCCCTTTTCCGTTTTTTTTGCTATGAACTGCAAAGACACCATTGATGGCCCACCTTGTGGTATATCAAACACTGTGAATAAATTCTATATCTTATGTAGAAAACCCCAAGTTACAATGAAGCAGTATAGATACACCTCCTATTATTTTTTTACCATCCCTACTAGAATTGCAATATATTTGAGTATAAATTTTATGCTGTAGTAGTTTTTCCTCTACTTTGTTATGTCCTGGCTTCCAAGGTTTCCCTCAAATGTACAGGAACATCAATTTAAATGTGCCTTTGAGGGGAAAACATAAAAGTGGGTTGTCCCTTTTCATATGGTATTTACATGGTGGCTGGGCCATAATTCATTCTCATATAAGCAGCGAGACCCAAAAGCGCAGTTTTAGACTTACTTACCCATGGTGAGTTCAGGGAGTGAAGTGTCTGACAGCTGTGCCTCTGTGCCCCTCACCTAGGGACACTTCTCTTGGCCCCCAACCTCAGAGGAGCCTTCTTGATCTTAGTGCCTTCTTGAATCTATTAAGGGTAAAGTTCCAGAAACTCACTCTTGTCAAATTCTGTCTTCCTTTACTCTCCCAGCCTGGCAGGCTCACCAGAATCAACCCATTTGAATCCTGTATTCCGGATTCTGTCTTCCTTTGATCTCCCAAACTAGGAGACTTCACCAGAATCCTGATTCAAGCGTAGGAACCCCAATCTAGAGCCCCTTGGCACCAAGCAATCAGAGCCCTATCACCCCCAAAATTAGATGTATGAAACCCAGTGATTAAAATAGGTAGTACACAAAGTAAATGGAACTAATCAATGAACCTTTAGTAATACTGACAATTAGAATTTGGCTTTAATTGTCTACTGGTTTAACTTAACAGAATAAGTTGGTGTACTTGCATAAGCAAATACCTTGGATCACAGTGAATAGGTAAGGTTTCATTTACTCCTCATCAGAATCATCATCAATGATTAAATAATAACAGAAGACAAGGGACATAGAATCTCAATAGATGGACAAAGTATCAGGCATTTTCATTGCAAAAAACACCACTTGTATTTTAAGGCTGTAAGAAGCTTTAACCAAAAGGTTTCAACTGCAATATCTCAATCAGTCACAAGATGGCAGTGTGATACAAATAATGCAGCAGACTACCAGCAATTATCAGTTATAAAGACAAATATTTAGCTGGCATAAAAGCAAGTATGAAATTAGGAAAAACTTTTATTTAAATCATGGAAGAGAAAAAGAACATCAGAGAAAGTTAAGAAGCAACTCAGAAGAGGTAGCAGTAAGCTATTACGCAAACAATAACACCAACCAGCAAACAAATGCAACTAGAATATTTAGACATGACACATACACAATACACAGGAATTCTCCAATATGCACAATAGCAAAAAATTGCAGCAATGACCTGTCACTATGATATTAAAATACAATTATTTTATCCAAGTTCCATAAACCACGAGCCAGCTGCACCAGCACCCAGCAGAACTAAAAAAGAAAAGAAAGGCAGAATATCTCACCTTGATTCAGACACTGTGGATCAGGCTGCTGGCTGGTGCAGGTGTTCCCAGTACTTATGGGCTAGTGGATCTGTCACAGCACCCTTTGTGGTTCTCTAAGGATTTACCTCTACCAGAATGCTGTGAAAAAAGAATGAGTCTAACAAGTCATTAAAAAGCAATTGCTTTATTCACCTCTGTGTAGAATGATATTGCCAGCAATGGAAGAAGATAAGGGTTAAGGATTAGGGGTCATGGTTAGGTTTAGGGATTAGGGTGAGGGTTTAGGGTTGACAGCCAGGTGTCAGTCAGTCCTGAATAACTACCTGGCCATTAGTCAGGACTGACTGATGGCCGGGCAGTCAAATGTAAACCCTAAGCCTAAATCTTGACCCTAAACCTACCCCTGATCCTGACCCTAACCCCAACCCTGATTTTAACTCCTAACCTTTAACCCCAACCCTGATCCTAATCCGTAGACCCTCGCTTGAACCCTACATTTTCTTATTTTTCTAACCCTGACCCCAACAAACTCTACCCCATCCCTAACTCCAACCCCTAACCCTGACTCTGACCATAATCCTAATTCTTCTTTTTCTAACCCTAAACCATCACTCTAACCCCAACCCTAAACACTAACCCTATCCCCTAACCCTAAAGCCATAACCCAAACCACAGATCCTGAACCTAATCTCTAATCCTAACCCTAGAACCATAACTCCCAAAACAGCCATAAACCCTAACCTGGATTGGAGGAGTGGCCTAGTGGTTAGCGTGGTGGACTTTGGTCCTGGGGAACTGGGTTTGATTCCCTCTGCAGGCACTGGGCAAGTCACTTAACCCTCCATTGCCCCAGGTACAAATAAGTACCTGTATATAATATGTAAGCCGCATTGAAACTGCTATGAGTGGGAAAGAGCGGGGTACAAATGTAACAAAAACAAAACCCAGTACTTCCCAATTTATGACTGTGACTCCATCGTGGCAAAATAAAATTGTGTGACCCTCTGGAGGTGCAGAATAATGATGCACCCTGTGACCCCAAGGCAGGTTTTGTGACACCATTTGGGGCCCCGACCCACAGTTTGGGAAGCTCTTCCATAACCCTAGCCCTGACCCTAATTTTCTTCTTATTCTTTGAACCACAATCCCAACCCTAACCTTATATCCAACCCTTAACCTACAGTAACCTATAAACCTGACCCTGACTCTGACCCTAACCTTAATTTTTCCTCTTTTTCTAACCCTAACACCTAACCTTAACCTTCACCCTTAATTCTGACCATAACCCTGACTCTAAGCCTCACCCCAAACCTAACCTTAAGTCCTAAACCTAATCTCTGACCTTAACCCTAATCCTAAAACTTTAACCCTCATACAAACCTGTACCCTAACTCCTAACCCTAAAACCAGAACCTTGACCCTAAACCACTGATACATGGAATGCCCTCCCGTGGTAGGTGGTAGAGATGAAAAAGTAATGGAATTCAACATTCGTGAGATAAACATTAAGGAATCCTGTTTAGAAAGAATGGATCTACAGAATCTTAGCAGAGATTGGGTGGCAACGCCGGTAATTAGGAAGCAAAACCAGTGCTGGGCAGACTTCTATGGTCTACGCCCTGATTGTAACTGAATAGATATGGATGGGCTGGAGTGTTTAAGGGGCTTTGATGTTAGCTTCAGAACTTTTAGTACAAGAACAGTGCTGGGGAGACTTCTACGGTCTGTGCCCTGAGAATGGCAAGGACAAAATCAAACTCGGATATAAAGTATCACATACCATGTAAAATGAGTTTATCTTGTTGGGCAGACTGGATAGACCGTTCAGGTCTTTATCTGCTGTCATTTATTATGTTACTATGTAATCCTAATGTTAACCCCTGACCCAACCATAACCCCAATCCTAAAACCTAATCTTAAATGCTAACCCTAATCCCTGCTCCTAGAACTTTAACCCTAATTCTAAAACCCTAACTCTAACCCCAGACCCTGACTCTAATCACTAACCCTACCCTTAATGTTGTCCCTAACCCTGATTCTAACCCAGACTCTAATCCTAAAACCCTAATCCTGACCCTAACTATTTAACTCTAAACTCTAACCTAAACCTAACCAAACCCTCACTTTAAATTTTAACTATAACTCTAGTCCTAAATCCCAACCCTAAACTTTAATCCTAACCCTAGCCCTAACTCATACCATAAATTCTGCCCTAAACCTACCCCCTAATTATAAACCCTAATCTTCCTCCTATCTCTCACCCTAAACCCTAACCCAAGAATAGTAACTCAGATGAGGGATGCTGAACATGGTGGGAGAGTAAGGGGCAGGGATACAGAGGAAACACCAAACAGGGTGAAGAGGAATGCAGAGGGGAAATAGATGGTGGATATATAGAGAGTAGAAATGCCAAATAATATAGGGGGTCTTTTACTAAAGCTTAGCTCAAGTTATCTGCAGCAGGGCCCATAGGAATAAAATGGGCTCTGCTACAGTTAACTCGAGCTAAGCTTTAGTACAAGACCTCCAAAGTAGTTTAAGAAGAGTTTATTCTTTCTTTCTTGTTTATCTATTTATACCTCCTCATGCTTGTTGGATAATAGTAACTCATCACACAATGCTTATTCTCTTTTATGAAATTTAAATTTTAAATAGCATTATTTGTTGTACCCAATCTCTATTGAATGTTTTGATGAATGGGTTATTCATTTGTTATTAATTGGAAAATGTAATAAAACCTTTTTGCTGTAAAAAATGCCAAATCGACCTAGGCAAGTGAGGTAAGGAATGACAGAGAAAGCAGAAACCAAAGACTGGGGCCAACATGATTAGAAAAATAAAATGACAAGGCAGCAAAGGTAGGAAAAGGAATTTTATTTTCTATTTATTTATTAGAAAATGTCAGTTTTTTCAATGTACATCTGCCAGAACTGGTGTGACATGCTTGTGGCCTGCAAGAAAAACCTCCAGCATTCTTGTGCATAGCCATAGTAGTGGTAAATCACAAACTGTGGAATGGGCCACCCTAGGCATCTGCGCACGCTGGACATGAGGGAAAGGTTGGGAGAGGTTCTGGACACAGAGAGGGACAGGACACAGAGTATGCTAGATAAGAGGGAAGGACTGAGGGGAAGATCTTGTTACAAGGAAGGATAGAACACAGGGGTGCTGGACATGAGGAGTGGGATGGGGGAGATGCTGGAAGCAGGGAAAAGGTAGGACATGGCAAGATAAGGAAAGGCACAGAGAGGGGAGATGGATGGTGGACATGGAGAGAGAAGAGGATATTCTTAAAAGAGAGTTAACAGAAACCTGCAATTTCTTAGTCTGTATGTGATTTACCTACTTTGAATAGTTTTGTGTTATTGGTAATTTAGGGGCCCTATTACTAAGCTGAGATAAAAGGGGGCCTGGGTTTGCATCAGTGCATGCTTTTGACGCGTACTGATGCCCCGTTTACCGCAGTGGGTAAAAAGGCTGTCCATTTTTGAAGAAAAGAAATGGCAATTCGGTAAGTGAACCACTTACCGCATGCCATTTTGGTGGGGAGCCCTTACCGCCACCCATTGAGGTGGCGGATGGGCTCCCACGCTAACCTGGTAGTAACCGGGCAGTGCATGGTGCTGCCCGATTACCGCCGGTTACGTTCTGGCATTACAAAAATAGAAGATATTTTTGCAGCGCCAGAAATGGTGCACGCTGAGAGTGGCAATTACTGCTGGGCTCCTGAGGTAGTTCCGGACTGGTGCAAGGCAAGCCCTGGGTGGGCTGCTGCACTTTAGTAAAAGAGCCCCTTAATCACCTCACTCATCATTCCCATCTCCAGAGCAGTTGTTATTTCTTAAAAAAAGCACCAATTGCCTTATGCTAACTGTTTATGTGGCTCTCAGGGCTCAAGTGAATATGATTTATATGAAACATTTTAAGTTTGTATATATATATATATATATATATATATATAATTTTCTTTAAGTGCAGCAGTTACAACAAATATGTTTATTTAGCTTATAATGTGAGGATGGTACCATTTAGCCCTTTCAAGAATATATTTATGGCTGATGAGTGGCACCTAATTTTCAGGGATCCTTTTACCAAGCTGCTTTAAGCACTAGCACTCAGGCCCCACCTGTGGTAAGTTCTGAGGGCGGAGAGTGGGCGTGTCTGCAGTAATCAGCACAGCTACATTACTGTGTGCTAATTAGTACACGGTTAGTACATTAGTACACGGTTAGTACGTGAGCCCTTACCACCTACAAATAGGTGGATGTCAGGACTCATGTGTTAATCTTTTTTTAATGGCCACGCACTAATGGCAACATTAGCATAGAAATGTTTTTTTTAAATCAGTCACTTTACGGGCCCCTCTGTAACTTATATACTAGAGAAGAATAATGCAATTCAGATGATGATTACTGGAGACAGTGGGCATTAATAAATTCTTGATTTTTTCTATTTCTTCATTTTTTTAAAAGTTTTATTTTCCATTATCACAGTTGAAGTTTTTATTCTTCCCCATTTTTCTGCATGTGCATCAGCCAATGGGCTGTCAGATATGCTCTTACACCCCCCCCCCCCCTTTTTAATTTTCTTGTATTCTTTTTTTTTTTTCTTTCCTATTTTTTTCCCTGTTGCTCTTTTTATCTTTTCTTAAACCTAACTCAATTTTGTTCTTTGCTCTTAGGCTTCCTGTACATAGGTGCTTTGATATCAATGGTCCAAATTCATTTTGAATTGTTTATTAGCCCTTGACACAGGCAGTCATGTTGAAATATGTTGGGGAACTAAGGGGGTCTTTTACAAAGTGGCGGTAAGCCCAACACAGGCTTACTGCATGCTAAAATGGAACTACCACCGACCCAACATGGCCGCCATCGGTAGTTCTGGCTGGAGAGCATGCCATTCTCAGCACTCTCTATGAAATTTTTTTCCTCTAGCGTGGTGCTAAACCGGCAGTAATCAGGCATCGCCGTGCACTGTCTGGCTACTGCGGGAGCCCTTACCGCCACCTCAATGGGTGGCAGTAAGTGCTCCCTGCCGCATGGTAAGCGTTATCTTATCGCGTGGCCATTTTTGGGGGGCTTTTTATTCACAGCAGTAAAAAGGGCTCTGGTACACAGGAAAAACTGCCCCGCTACTGCAGGGCCCTTTTTCCCGCAGCTTAGTAAAAGGACCCCCAAGACACTTGGACTCATAACTGTACTTCAAAGCTGACTTCTTGTTATTAATGTACAATTTTTGTGTATAAAAATGTCACTTGATATCTTATTAGTTATATCATGCTCTGCTCAGCTACTTGGATCATCTGCTGCAGTTGCATTTGCTTCTCAATTTCCTGAAAACTCTCTACATAATCGTAGAAAGAAGACTCCATAACCCTGTTATTTTAATTTCTATTAGTGCCCTCTTATGTACATTTTTTCTTTGTTCTCCTTTTAACAGTTTAAAGATACATTTGTATCAATATGTATAACTTATGCATCAGATATATGCATGCTAAACCAATTTTCAAGGGAAAAGTATATACACACCACACATACACATATTTACACCTGCTAATTGGTATACATAAAATGTTTGAGAAAATTTACAGGTGTGATTTGAAAATCCAAAGTTATGTGCATAAGTCTAAACTCCACTCCTGGAAATATCTCTGCTTGACACCAGTAAAACACATGGAAACTGGCATTATGCACATACCTTTTATCCACATATACATCAGAAAATGGATTTTAAAATTCTCCCCTTTTTGGAAGTATTTTTTTTTTATAAAGGACTTTTTATTCATCTATGCCAGGTACAAAAACTTAGTGAGCCCTCTAAGGACAGAGAAAGTACCAGCATATAATGTGTACAGTGCTGCATATGTCCAGTAGCGCTGTAGAAATGATTAGTAGTAGTATGTGTGTGTAAAAGGCCTCTGCTAAAATTACTTCCAGTATAAAAATACGCATGGTGCAATTTGAGAGAACATGACCATTTAGCCTATCCTGTCTGCCATCCATAGCATCTACTATCTCTTCATTTTCCTAAGATATCCTATGTACATATCCCGTGCTTTCTTGAATTCAAATACAATCTTTATCTCCACTACGTCCACCAGGAGGCTGTTCCATGCATCCAACACCTTTTACATAAACAAGTATTTACTTACAGGGGCATTTTCGAAAGAGAAGGGCGCCCATCTTTCGACAAGCCGATTTTGGGCGTCCTCAACTGCTTTCCATCGCAGGGACGACCAAAGTTCATGGGGGCGTGTCGGCAGCGTACTGAAGGTGAGACGGGGGCGTGGTTAAGATATGGGCATCCTTGGCCGATAATGGAAAAAAGAAGGGCATCCCTGACGAGCATTTGGCCAACTTTACTTGGTCCCTTTTTTTTTCACGACCAAGCCTCGAAAAGGTGCCCGAACTGACCAGATGACCACCGGAGGGAATTGGGGATGACCTCCCCTTACTCCCCCAGTGGTCACCAACCCCCTCCCACCCAAAAGAAAAATTTTAAAAAAACATTTATTTCCTGCCTCTATGCCAGCCTCAAATGTCATACCCAACTCCATCACAGCAGTATGCAGGTCTCTGGAGCAGTTTTTAGTGGGTGCAGTGCACTTCAGGCAGGTGGACCCAGGCCCACCCCCCCCCCCCCACCCCCACCTGTTACACTTGTGGTGGTAAATGGGAGCCCTCCAAAACCCACCCGAAACCCACTGTACCCACATGTAGGTGTCCCCCTTCATCCCTAAGGGCTATGGTAGTGGTGTACAGTTGTGGGGAGTGGGTTTGGGGGGCTCAGCACCCAAGGTAAGAGAGCTATGCAGCTGGGAGCAATTTCTGAAGTCCACTGCAGTGCTCCCTAGGGTGCCTGGTTGGTGTCCTGGCATGTCAGGGGGACCAGTGCACTACGAATGCTGGCTCCTCCCACGACCAAATGCCTTGGATTTGGTCGTTTTTGAGATGGGCGTCCTCGGTTTCCATTATCGCCGAAAACTGAGGTCGTCCATTTCTAAGGTCAACCTAAATGATGAGATTTGGGCGTCCCCGACCGTATTATCGAAACGAAAGATGGACGCCCATCTTGTTTCGATAATACGGGATGCCCCACCCCTTTGCGGGGTCGTCCTCAGAGATGGGTGCCCTTAGAGATTGTCGTCTCCATTCAATTATGCCCCTCTTAGATGACTACTGAGTCTGTCCCTTTCACCTTCTTCTTATGCCCCATTCATTGCAGAGCATCCTTTCAGTTGAGACTTGCCTCCACTGTTCCCTCTCAGCTGAGGGGTACTTTTTCACTATCATATTTTCAATAGTGAGGGACAGGCAAGCTCTGCAGGACTTCAGGGAACCTGCCTGTCCCTAGCAACTGATAACAAAATATTGAAGCACTGCCCCCCACTGGCAGCAATGCAATTGGAGGACTCTCGTTCAGCCTAGAAGAAACAGTGCTTGCCTCTTGTGCATTTATGCCATTGAGGTACTTAAATGCCTATCATCTTTCCCCTCTCCCACCTTTCTTCAACACTGAGATCTTTTAAGTCTGTCCCCATACACTTTATAATGAAGACCACTGCCCATTTTAGTAGCCATCCTCTGGACTGATTTCATCCTTTTTATATCTTCTTAAAGGTGCATTCTCCACGATTTCACACAGTATTCTAAAAGAATTCTCATCAGAGTATAAGCAGATGTACTATCACCTTCTTCTTGCTGGCCATTCCTTATCCTATGCACCCAAGCATCCTTCTGGTTACTGTCATTGCCTTTTCTACCTCTTTGACCCCTTTAAGATCATAAGATACGATCATTAGTACATACATAAGTACATAAGTATTGCCATACTGGGACAGACCAAAGGTCCATCAAGTCCAGCATCCTGTTTCCAACAGTGGCCAATCCAGGTCACAAATACCTGGCAAGATCCCCCAAAAAGTACAAAACATTTTATGCTGCTTCTCCCAGAAATATTTTCCCAAGTCCAATTTAATAATGGTCTATAGACTTTTCCTTTAGGAAGCCGTCCAAACCTTTTTAAAACTCTGCTAAGCTAACCACCTTTACCACATTTTCTGGCAACGAATTCCAGACTTGAATTACACGTTGAGTGAAGAAAATGTTTCTCCAATTCGTTTTAAATTTACTACTTTGTAGCTTCATCACATGCCCCTTAGTCCTAGTACTTTTGGAAAGCATAAACAGACGCTTCACGTCTACACGTTCCACTCCACTCATTATTGTATAGACCTCTATCATATCTCCCCCTCAGCCATCTTTTCTCCAAGCTGAAGAGCCCCAGTCACTTTAGCCTTTCCTCATAGGGAAGTCTTCCCATCCCCTTTATCATTTTTGTCGCCCTTCTCTGCACCTTTTCTAATTCCACTATATCTTTTTTGAGGTGCGGCGACCAGAACTGAACACAATATTTGAGGGGCAGACACACCATGGAACGATACAAAGGCATTATAACGTCCTCATTTTTGTTTTCCTTTCCTTTCCTAATAATACCTAACATTCTATTTGCTTTCTTAGCTGCTGCAGCACACTGAGCAGAAGGTTTCAACGTATCATCAACAACGACTCTTAGGTCCCTTTCTTGGTCCATGACTCCTAATGTGGAACCTCACATGACATAGCTATAATTCGGGTTCCTCTTTCCCACATGCATCACTTTGCACTTGCTCACATTAAACGTCATCTGCCATTTAGACACCCAGTCTCATAAGGTCCTCTTGTAATTTTTTACAATCCTCCCACGATTTAACAACTTTGATAACTTTGTGTCGTCAGCAAGTTTAATTACCTCACTAGTTATTCCCATCTCTAGGTCATTTATAAATATGTTAAAATGTAGCGATCCCAGCACAGACACCTGGGGAACCCCACTAACTACCCTTCTCCATTGAGAATACTGACCATTTAACCCTACTCTCTGATTTCTATCTTTTTTTTTTATTTTTTAGAAGTCTTTATTGAACTTATTTTGATACACAACAAGGTATAAACATCGTGAAACACATCTAGATTAAAACAGAAGTCTTAGTACATAAATGAACAATGACCATAATTCGTATCAAATCTAACTTAGATTCCCAGATAACTTCAACTTTTTCAAGTTTATACAGAAACTACCCCCACCCGACCTAACCCCCCCCCACCCTACAGCCCCCCTCGACACCTCCCTCCCCCTTACCATGTTGTAATACTCCTTCCTGTGGTTCAGTCCAGTGACACTCTCCCCTACCCAGCATTCAAGAATGGCAACCATATTCTCTCCCACCTAGGCAAGATCTTAGATTTAACTGCTGTCAGTCTCTCCATCTCACACATATATCGTAGCTTAGTAAGCCAGCGTACCAGTGATGGCACTAAGGGCGACTTCCAACTCTGAGCCAGATTTACTCTTGCTACCTGTAGGGCCCCCCCTGTCAGAAGCCATTCATGTTCTTTAAGGCCTTCTGGTCGCTGTCTGATTTCTATCTTTTAACCAGTTTTTAATCCACAATAGGACACTATATCCTATCCCATGACTCTCCAATTTTCTCTGGAGTCTTTCATGAGGTACTTTGTCAAACGCCTTCTGAAAATCCAGATACACAATGAGGGGCATAATTGAACGGTCGCCTAAGTTTTCCTGAGGGCGTCTTCGCAGGACGTCCTCGCAAAGGGGCAGGGAAACCCGTATTATTGAAACAAGATGGGTGGCCATCTTTCGTTTTGATGATACAGTCGGGGACGCCCAAATCTCAACATTTAGGTCGACCTTAGAGATGGTCGTCCCTGGTTTTTGGCCATAATGGAAACCGAGGACACCCATATCAAAAACAACCAAATCCAACTCATTTGGTCGTGGGAGGAGCCAGCATTTGTAGTGTACTGGTCCCCCTGACATGCCAGGACACCAACCAGGCACCCTAGGGGGCACTGCAGTGGACTAACTGATGCACTGAACGGGAAAAAGCCCTTCCCTTACCGATCCCTTAGCAATTCGGAAAGGAACGGGCATGCATGAAGGAAATCACATGCAAATGAGCTGCTCACTGTTAAGCTCATTTGCACACGATTTCCTTCCTAAGGAGGGGAAGCCAGTGCAGAGCAGCCAGGCGTTATGCGTGGCTGCTCTGCGCATGCCAAAGACGGCTTCGTACACGCAGACAAGTTGCGTGTATAATAGCCGTCTACAACCTTAAAAAAAACACAAGTCCAGGTGAAAACGTCCAAGTGCTCGTCAGGGACGTCTTTTTTTTTTTTTTTTTGGAGTACGGGTGAAGGACGTTCAAGTGTTAGGCGCCTTCACTCGCCTCCGTCCCTGTGACGGGCAGTTGAGAATGTCCAAAATGTGGATGTTTCTGTGAGGACGTCTATGCCTTTGCTATGCCTCCTGTTGATGACATCATGGCGACCCAGCGTCCCTAATTTTAAGGAGAGACAACTGATGGAACAAGATAAGTGCCTCTCTTTTTTCCTATGTAATATCCATGTGAAGAAAGACTAGTATCGGGTCTACGCTTTAGTCTCCACGGAGGAATAGTGGAACAGTAGGTGTTTGCTTGACACTTGATATTTATATCTTCATTAATTTTTATTACCGTGGTAGAGTAATTTACTATCACATGATTAGAGCACTTAAAGTCACAATAAAAATAAAAAATAAAAAACCACGGAGGGTTTCAATGATTGAGATGCTCAACGACCCGCAGAGACTGTAAGTTATATATACGGTCATATTTGGGTGAGTTAATACTCTGAGAACCCTCCAAAATAAATATTATAGATGTGAGAGTTGGTTTCCACGTTATTTAAATTGAATGTGAGATCAAGCTACCACCTGCATTATGGTATCCATGTTTTTATAGTATCTGGTTTGTATTTTGTTATCAGCTTTAGTTACCAGAGTACTTGTGATTTTTTTTGATTTGCTATGCCTCCGACACCCCCTTTATTTATTTATTTGGATTTTGGATCACAAGTAGCAGCAGTGGGATTTGAACCGTCCACCTCTGGATTGCAAGTTCAGTGCTCTAACCACTCCTCCATTCCACTCTACTCCCCTCCCTTGAAATTTGGCCGTCCCTGTGGGAGGGGGGGGGGGCAGTTCAGGATGTCCAAAATGTTTGAAAGAAGGACGTCCACACCTTTGCTATGCCTCCGCTGACACACACACACCTCCCCCCCTCCCAGGGACCTGCATACTGCTGCGATGGACCTGAGTATGATATTTGAGGCTGGCAAAAAAAAGTTTTTAAAGTTGTTTTTCTCTGGGTGGGAGGGGGTTAGTCACCACTGGAGGAGTCAGGGGAGGTCATCCCCGATTCCCTCAGGTGGTCATCTGGTCAGTTTGGGCACCTTTTTGAGGTTTGGTCGTAAGAAAAAATGGACCAAGTAAAGTCGTCCGAGTGCTCATCAGGGACACCCTTCTTTTTTCCATTATCGCTCGAGGACACCCATCTTTTAGGCACGCCCCAGTCCCGCCTTCGCTATGCCTCCGACAAGTCCCTGGGAACTTTGGTTGTGCCCGCGATGGGAAGCAGTTGGGGACGCCCAAAATTGGCTTTCGATTATGCCAATTTGGGCGACCCTGAGAGAAGGACGCCCATCTCCTGATTTGTGTCGAAAGATGGGCACCCTTCTCTTTCGAAAATAAGCCTGAATATCAACTGGCTCACCTTTATCCACATGTTTGTTCACCCCTTCAAAGAAATGTAATAGATTAGTGAGGCAAGATTTCCCTTCACTAAATTCATGCTGGCTTTGTCTCATTAATCCATTCTTTTGAATATGCTCTGTAATTTTGTTCTTTATAATAGTCTCTACTATTTTGCTCGGCACAGACGTAAGACTCACCGGTTTATAATTTCCCAGATCTCCCCTGGAACCTTTTTTAAAAATTGGCGTTACATTGGCCACCCTCCAATCTTCCGGTACCATGCTCGATTTTAAGGATAAATTACATATTACTAACAATAGTTCCGCAAGTTCATTTTTCAGTTCTATCAATACTCTGGGATGAATAACATCCGGTCCAGGAGATTTGCTACTTTTCAATTTGTCAAATTGTCCCATTACATCCTCTAGGTCTATAGAGATTTCATAAAGTTTCTCCGACTCGTCAGCTTCGAATACCATTTCTGGCACCGGTATCCCACCCAAATCTTCCTTGGTGAAGACTGAAGCAAAGAATTCATTTAATCTCTCCGCTACGGCTTTGTCTTCCCTGATTGCCCTTTTTACTCCTCGGTCATCTAGCGGTCCAACCGATTCTTTTGCTGGCTTCCTGCTTTTTTCCTATATGTTTTTGCCTCCAACACAATCTTTTTTTCAAAGTCCCTCTTTGCCTTCCTTATCAGCGCTTTGCATTTGACTTGACATTCCTTATGCTGTTTCTTATTATTTTCAGTCGGTTCCTTCTTCCATTTTCTGAATAATTTTCTTTTAGCTCTAATAGCTTCCTTCATCTCACTTTTTAACCATGCTGGCTGTCGTTTGGTCTTCCGTCTTCCTTTTTTTAATACGCGGAATATATTTGGCCTGGGCTTCCAGGATGGTGTTTTTGAACAGCATCCACGTTCTTTTGCAACCTCACAATCAGGATACCCTATCTTCCCTGTTTTGGTGATATCTTTGAAAGATACCTTATCCTGAACCATGCACTTTTGAGCGGCTGTCAGCCTTCCCCCAGTTTCTAATTTAAAAACTGCTCTATCTCCTTTTTAAATGCCGATGCCAGCAGCCTGCTCCCACCCTGGTTAAGGTGGAGCTCATCCTTTCAGAATAGGCTCCCCCTTCCCTAGAATTTTGCCCAGTTCCTAACAAATCTAAAACCCTTGTCCCTGCACCATCGTCTCATCCACACATTGAGACTCCGGAGCTCTGCCTGTCTCTTGGGCCCTGCGCGTGGAATTGGTTGCGCTTCAGAAAATGCTACTCTAGAGGTTCTGGATTTGAGCTTTCTAACCATGAGCCTAAATTTGGCTTCCAGAACCTCTCTCCCACATTCTTTCTTAAACAGAAATACTTTATCACCTATACTGTACCAGTCCCCTCAGAGTTTTGCAGCCCAAATGCGTACCTCTGTACTTTTTCAGCATTAAATCTTAGCTGCCAAATTCTAACTCCCTCCCCATGCTATCCACAGCATCAGGTGTATCTATGCTACTGCAGATTTTGATATCATCCACAAAGAGACAAACCTTAGCAGACAACCCTTCTGCAATATCACTCACAACAATGTTAAAAAGAGCTGAACCAAGGATAGACCTTGTAGTGCATCACTAGAAAACATCCTCTTCCTCAGAGAATTCTCTGTTGCCTTCTAATCAACCAATTTTTAACCCAGTCAGTCACTTTAGGGTCCATACCAGTATATTCATCAGTAGCCTATGCAGAACTGTGTTAAAGGCCTTGTTAACATTTAGGAACGCCACATCTAGTACTCTCAAATGATCCAACTGTCTTGTCACCCAGTCAAATTAATCAAATATGTCTGACAAGACCTACCTCTCATGCTGTCCTGTAATATACTGCATTCCAGAAACCTCACTATCCTTTCTTTTATAAGCATTCCCATGAATTTGCTTGCCACAGGAGTCAAACTAACCAGCCTATACTTCCCAACCTCCTCCTTATTTCTGCTTTTGTGAAGAGATCACATCCACCCTTCTCCAGTCCTCTGGGACCACTCCAGACTTTTAAAAAAAGCATTGAAAAAGTCAGTGAAGCCACTAGAACTTCCCTAAGTTCCTTCAATACTCTTGGATGTATCCTATCCAGCCCCATTTCTTTGTCTACCTTTAGTTTAGCTAGCTCCTTACGAACGCAGTCTTCTGTAAATCATTCATGGTCTACCACAATTCCATTCCTATTCGCATGTGTCTTCCTCAGACCTTCGTCCCCGAATCTAAAAAAAAAACATTAGTAGGGGAAGAAGAGACAGAAAAAACACCAGTGCTGCCCCCTTTACCTTCCTTCTCTTTGCTACTTTTCCCTTAACTTGAAGGAAGAAGAGGAGAAACCAGTAGGTGGGTGCACCTTCACTTATTTTGTATTTAGCACATGCCTTTTCACCGGAAATGCATGGTGGGCAAGAGAAAGGATGGGGAAGGAAGAGACTTGCATTGAGATCTGCAGCCAGTTTTATGGTTTGGAGGTGCAGTGAGGGGTTGGAGCATTGGGTGGTTGCCCTGGTTTCCCCCTCCCAAGGTGATTCTGTTCTAAGTACTGGCACCCTTTTTGTTAGAAAAAGAGTACTGGCTCAGACACACTTTCCTTCATTGCATATCCAGCACCTGCTTGTCTAAGGAAGGAGATCTGACACAGGGTCTGGGAGCTGAAACCAGATTACCTACAAGGCAGTAGATTAGATGGTCACTGAGCCAGCATGCTAGATCTACAGTATCGTTTTCTATAAACCTGCCACAAGGCTAATGTCCCCTTCCTGTATGGAAACGTTATAGTAGCAACAGTATTTGGAAATGAAATTAGGAATTCAATAGTTAACTAGGCAGTTTGATTAAAGAAACACCCCCACTTCTTTCCCCCCTCAGATTTTTTAAAGTCATTAGTCACTCATTAGTGGAAAGAACTGCCTAACTTAATTATGATTTCAGCATTCTCAGCTGCATTATGATATCTATTATTCTTTAATCCTGATACATGCATGCCACCATTTAAAAAACTTCTTAAAAATCAAATCAATGTTTCATAAAGATACATTTATCTGGACAAACTGGTTTTATTCCACTGCATGCACAGAGCTGTAGTTGTCATTTCATAGCAATCCCAGGTGCAATAATGCCGACAAAGCCCATTCACTTTGTTGGCATTGCCGAGAGGCTTAATAAAAGAGGTCCTAAGAAAATAACACTACAAATCCATGGATGCAATGTGGTAAAGTGCGGAGATATGTCAAAAGGGACGAGGAACACAAGGCCTTGTACTCTAAGAAGAGCCTTTATTGAACAAAGTTCAAATGAGATACACAAGTGGATACATATATAGTAAGAGATTGGCAACTAAAAAGTTAAAACAAACATAATACTAATTTAGAGAAGGCTAAAATATCTAACATTCTTTAAAAATTGAACAACAATATTGGAGTGGAATAACTACCATGCGACGGTGTATCTAGAAATAAGCGTAAAACATTCATGCAGAGGGTTGTCTAATCCACAATCAATTTTCAAGTGCAAAAGTGCTGTAAATAACATACCAAGAATGATAACCTTCAAACTTGTAATCAGCTATATGTGCAATGTTGCAAGCAGCAATCTACTACAAGGGAAAGAAAGGAACACATTGATGTATCAGCAGAAAAAGATGCATCTTTTTGTAGAAGGACAGTCAAACCAACTTTAACCGAGGGTAAAGCCTCCTCTTATATCGATGTGAATTTTTGTATCGACAAAACGTCTAGGAAATAACTGCATATCATTTCTCCAGTAAACCCAATGATCCCATTTACAAACAACTTGGAGTTCATTCTTCACAAAAAAATATACCCAGATATTAAAAAAATCAAATTGTTTCTATAACACACACATCCTAACTTACAAAAAGTTGCCTACTTGTATAAATTAGTATGGTTAAAAGGTAGTCTTCCTCTATGTGGAAGTGTCATCCCTTTTGTGATTGCCCGCGAGTCCAAACTGTGTACCATATCGATATTGCTGAATCAGCTCAGGTATTGTAGAGTTATGAGAGCATGTGCATAAAAAGAGTTATGAAGGCTGTTATGTACTTAAAAAAAAATGAAGAGCCTATCAACATGTGGGTGAGCACCATAAATAGAGTGAAAGTAAAAAATGCTTACATATTCATGTTAAACGGCATGATTTTGATAAAAATAAGTATACTTCAAGCTGTCGTGCATGGATGAGTCACTTCAATACAAAATAAAAATAAATAATAAATTGGAGAGAAGCATGAAAAGTAAAATCTCTTGCATGTTAAAATTAAATTACATGCAAGTGCAAAAGCAAGTACACTAAAAAAATTATAGGGCTGTCATATGTGTGAATGGGTTGCTTTAATGTAAAATAAAAATAAGCACTCACATGCTGAAGTTTAACAGCATTATGTTGCTGGAAAAAAGGGGGGCAGACATCACGGCCACACCAGAAAGTAATAAAAATTATCATAAGAATCCACCGAGTTAGTCTAAACCAGAAAACTCACAGGCACTATCCTCCGGATTATGGTGCTTTAAGTTGAAAAAATAATAATGAAAAATAAATTTTTCAGTATGTGAAAGATAAGGAGTTGAAGGAAAAGAGGAGGGGAAGATAGTAAAAAGGGAGAAAAAAGGAGGGGGAAGAAAAGAAAAAGGAAGGAATTGGGAAAGAAGAGGGGAAAAGGGGCAAAGAGGGAGGGGAAGGGAAGAGGAGGAAGGCGAGAAGGAATGTGTGGAGGGAGGGTAGAAAAGCAGAGGAGGAAGGGAGGTGTGGGCAGTGGCGTAGTTATGTGGGGCCATGGGGGCCTGGGCCCCCCCCCAATTTACCCTGGGCCCCTGGTTTTGCTGGCAGGGGGTCCCCCACCCCCGCAAGCTGAAGCCTTGTCCAGCACTGGTCTCCGGCACTGCCGCGTTGCCTGCCCTGCTCTGTCTTCCCTCTCACATCCTGAACGCTCCTTTTAGTGAAATTGCTCAGTTTCACTTAAAGGAGCGTGCAGGATGTGAGGAGAAAGAGAGAGCAGGGCAGACAATGCAGCAGTGCCGGAGAAAGCTTCAGCTGGTGGGGGCTGGGGACCCCTGCCAGCCAAGGTACTTTGCTGCAGCAGTGTGTGAGGAGTGGCAGGGTGGTGGGGGAGGGCGGCGGTGGGGAGAAAGACTAAAATGTGCCCCCCCACTTCGGGGTCTGGCCCCCTCCCACTGTGAGGTCTGGCTACGCTCTTGGGTGTGGGGTGGGGGTGTATAAAGGAGTACAGGGGAGGGAAGGGGGAAGAGGAAGAAAAGAGGGGAGGGGAGAGGGTCAGGGAGCGAGAGGGAAAAGGGTAAAACTACCAGAAGGATAGTGGGGACAAGGAAATGGAAAAAAAAGAAGAACCATGGGGGGTGGGGTGGAGAAAGGGATGGAAAGGAGGGCAGGGAGTAGGGGAATGAAAATGGGAAAACAAGGGGAAGGAAGGAAACAAAATGGGACAGAAGGAAGACAAGGGAGGAAATAAGAGGGAAACTTCTCATTTGCTCTGGGTTTAAAACCATCCATACAGCCAGGACTATGGATACAGAAAAGGTCTATAATCTATTTCTTGATTAAGACCGTATGGATGGAGCGTAATTAAAAAATCAAGTGTTGCTTGTCACATAACAAGGTGAAGTCTTTGTCACCAACCCTCCATTTTGTGGGTATGGACTTGATAAAAATGTTGTCATGCATGCATGTTTTACCCTTACTTTTTGATACACCGTCGCATGTTTGTTCTTCCACTCCGATATTGTTATTCAATGTTAGATATTTTAGCCTTCTCTAATTTATTTATTTATTTGTTACATTTATACCCCACATTTTCCCACCTATCTGCAGGCTCAATATGGCTTACATAGTAATGTAAAGGGGTTCGCCAGTCGGTTGATAATAAATACAAGGGTGTATTGTGGTCAAATGAGGTAGGTGTGTGTCAGGCACCGTGAAGGACGTATGGAATGAAGATTGTATATTGTCCAATACGATCACTGGTTGAGCTGTGTTGCTGGATGTGAGGATTTATGTTGGATCGGTGAGTAAGCCTTTTTGAAGAGGTTGGTTTTTAGTGATTTTCTGACGTTTAGGTGGTTATGGATTGCTTTTACAGCTTTCGGGAGTCCATTCCATAATTGTGTGCTTATGTAGGAGAAGGTGGATGCGTAAGTTGTTTTGTATTTAAGTCCTTTACAATTTGGGTAATGTAAGTTTAGGTATGATTGTGATGATCTCATTCTGTTTCTGGTTGGTAGATCGATGAGGTCTGTCATTTATCCTGGGACTACGTCATAGATAATTTTGTGGACAAAGGTGCATATTTTGAAGATGATACGTTCTTTGATTGGGAGCCAGTGCAGCTTTTCTCGAAGGGGTTTAGCACTTTCAAATCGTGATTTCCCAAATATCAGCCTGACAGCTGTATTTTGGGCGGTCTGGAGTTTTTTTGCGAGTTGCTCTTTACATCCCACATAGATTGTGTTGCATTAATCTGCATGGCTTAGGACCATTGATTAGCATTTTTGTTTATGATTTAACTTTTTAGTTGCCAATCTCTTACTATATATATATGTATAATTTCAATAAATAGCTCTGAGATTCAGTACAACTAACTTGAATGTTTTACATTTATTGTGATCTAATCTTGCAAGATCACTTTTTTGTCCCTGCTGATATGGAATATGCAATTTTAAGGTGTGCAATGTTTTCACCTGTGTGTGTGTGTGTATTATTTGGTTTTATTTTATATTTGTGAAAAATACATATTGGGGGGGGGGGGGGGGAGTTGTTATTGTTATGTTTATTTGTACTGTAGATCTTTTGACTCCTGACAACACAACTGTGTTAAGTCCAATCCCTGTGCCATCCATTTGTGTATCTCATTGGAACTTTGTTAAATCAAGGCACTTTTTAGAGTACAAGGCCCTTGTGTTCCTTGTCTCTTTCAGCATATCTGCTCACTATTCTGGTTCCCAGAAGACTCCGTGGAGGGTGTGTTTCCTTCTCTTTGTGCTTGCCATAGGGTAAAACTAAGACTAGACCAAATTGTTTGTCACATAAAACTAGTTTGTAATGCTGCTTAAAGCTCAAGAAAGAGATAAAATATTGCACTTTAATATAATGCAATCCAACTACATTGTCAAACAGCAGTCAGCAGATTGTAATCTTCTTCCATATCGAGCACAGTTTCAATAATTTTATCTTCATCAGTTGCCTTTAGACCTTCCTGCTTGCTCTCAGCATCTGTTGTGTTGATGGTGCTGACATCCAAGAAGAGTGAAAGCATTTCTTCTTTAAAAGGAGAAGCTTCTGGGCAACTGCAAACTCCATCCATTCCATGTTCAAATTCCAGCTTTTCAGTTAGCTTCTCTATTGTCCAAATGTTTGTATCTTCTACAGAACAAAAATAAATCACACAGAAGAAAAATTATATGTTTGATTTGTACAGCTGTTTTCAGCTGAACTGGCTAAAAGTGCATTTCACAATTTGGGATGGGGGGGGGGGGGGGGGTAGCTTTATAACAGGATGCTCATGTGATAAGTTGAAAAAGGTAGCAACATATGTGCCTTTCTAAAATAGGCTCCAAGAACCAGCTCCAGAAGAATAAAATATCACTGCCTCTGCTCCACCCAAACTATCCCCCTGGGAAAGAACGCATGTACCCCCTTATTTCATAACAGTGCATAGGAGCCGGCACTATGAATGCTATGGGTTCTTGAGCAAACTTTTTGACTGTGTTCAGGGAGGGGTCATTTCCATTTGGTTGAGAGTTGGCTCCTATGACTTGCTTCCCGTAAATTAGAGAATACTAGCACTATGTGTGTAAAGTGCTAGTTGGGCACTAAGCGGTACTTTATAAATTTAACATGCAACTTGCTTAGCTCATAAATACAAAAGGGTATCCACAAAGGGAGGCGCTAGAGCGGGGCATGAGCATTTCTGACATTTACATGCTTAACACTGAATACTGTAAGCTACGTGCTAAAGTGCTGAATTTAAGCACATTCATTTACACCTATTGATATGGTGTAAATGGGTGCACTGAAATGTAGGCGCATAGATGCCAACTCACTAGTATTTTGTAATAGAACCTATGTACCCAGATGCTGTTACAGAATTAGCACGTAGCACCTTGCATCTAGGTGCCAAATTTTTGACATCCAGCTACAGAACTGCCCCCATAGTGAATAAAAATAGGCACATTCTTTTTATGTGCCTACTTTTTCCAGAGAGGAACTGGCCATACCGTATTAGGCTGTCGCAGGATATTAAGTTGTTCGTGATGCAGGTAATTCAGGTAAATGAGACCACAGTTAAGGTTGGTCTGGTAGCAGAGTGAGGATTCTTAAGTGATAGCCCATTTTGAGTATACTGAGAACTCAGGAATTCATATTAAACTGCCTCCAAAGAAAGAAATTTACCCAACCCTCTAGAAGCAGGGCAGAGGGCATATTTTGGAAAGAAGAAGTTATTTTTTATTGTTCCTCGTCATGCACAGTTTTAAAACTATTGTTTCATACCTATTAACAGTTGTTTTCTGTAGCCAGCAGGACTGATCAGGCACATCAGGAGCAGAACAGTAGCCTAACAGAGCAGAAGGCTGAGCACTAGGAGAGCCCGGGTCAAACTTCATTACAGCTCCTTGTGATCTGGAACAAATTACATAACCCTACATTGCCTCAAGAACAAACAGACTGTGAGCCTTCCAAGGACAGAAAAATATTTACTTGTACCTGAATTTAGGCAGTATATGAGAAATTAGATTAAATAAACAAGTAGGTAACATAATCACACATTGTTGGGATAGAACAGCTGCCCAAAAGTTCAAAATTATGTGTAAAAGTGTGGTTTTCCCTCCATGCAGCAATCTCTCCTCAGTACCTCAGTTCCATAGTTCATTAAGTAACGGGAGTTGGGAGGGATTATATGCCTGATCAGTCCTACTGTCTAAGGAAAACAACTTATTCCAGGCTTTTTCCATCAACACATTTAACTTAGGCACACAACTAGGTGACTAAGAGGCTCATTTTTGAAAGAGAAAAACATCTAAAAGGTGTCATCAAAAAGCATTTGGATGACTTTCTTCTCAACACATCCAAATCAGTATTTTCAAAACCTATTTTGCAGAACTTTATCTATGTAATTCGTCTGCAGTGCGTCTAAGTTACAAGGGTGAATGTTGGGGTGGGCTTTGGGCATTCCTAACACTTGGACATTTTACATCCATAATGGAACAAAACGAAAACGTCTAGGGCTGAAATTTCAATGTTTTGCTCTAGACCTGTTTTATGAACGAATAAACCAACAGAAAGGAGCGAGGAAACAAAAATTGAGGAAGCCAAAGCTGAATGACGTAAAAAATCCCATTTATTGTTTCCAAAGTACTGTTGGTTTTTACGTGTTCATGAGGACTGGAGTTTCTCCTTCTTTTGATTTTAGAACGAATAAGATACAAAAAGGTGCCCTAAATGACCACTGGAGGGAATCAGGGATGACCCCCCCCCCCTTACTACCTCAGTGGTCACTGACCCCACCCCCAAAGATGTGATTAAAGATATGTAATAGAAATGAATTTTAAAGATTGTTTTTCAACTCTGCTTTGACCGACAAGTGCACTTGGGGGTCTGTATTTTTGATTAGAAGTAATTCTGTTTAAAAATGATTGTTTAACTTTGATTGTGTGAAAATAAGTTGGAATGTAGAAGATAAGACACAGCTCTAATCAATTTGGTATGTGAAGGGAGAGGTGGATCCTGTTTTGAGTTCAGACTGGCCACCTGGACTGCGAAACATGTGACCACATTCCCACAGTATGGCTTGTTTACCTAAACAGAGAAATTCTCAAGCATTCTGTAATTTTCCTTACCTCTGAACATGAGTTCTAAGCCTAATAAAAAAGGGGGGCCTTTTACAGTGAAGCTGGAAGCTCATCTATGGGTGGATGCATTGCATAGAACCAGACTCCTGATCAAACTCTGGCTTCGTTGAAAAAGGGGCTTCTCTCAGCTGATGTAAAAAGCCTGGATGTAGAGATTAAGGACCAGTGATGGACGTACGTATATTATAGTGTAATATATGTATATATATATATATATATATATATATATATATATATATATATATATCTCAATCATTGTGTATCTTAGATCTCAGAACCTCTAAAAGTCTCATTTACCTAATACGAATCCAAAAGAATCCACAGTAATTACTGAGTAGTCTGTGTCAGTAAAGCAGGCTGTAAAACCACGTTAGGACAAGATATTACTTAGCAGCCTCTATGACAGTTTCACATGTTATAAGCCAGGTCTATTACAGCAGCAAGCAGGTCCCTAGAGTAGTGTAGTGGTCAGTGGAGTACACTGTAGAGAGAAGGATCCAGGCCCATATCCCACTCTACCTGTTACACTTGTGGCGGAAAGTGCAAGCCCTCCCACACTCCCCCCAAACCTACTGTACCCCCAGATAGTGACCCCTACACCCATAAGGGCTATTACAGTTGGGTACAGTAGGTCTTTGGTAGGTTTTGAAGGGCTTAGCATACAGTATAAGGGGGTAATGGTGAGATGCGTACTGGGAGCATATATAGGAAGTCCACTGCAGTGCCTCCATTGCAGTCCTAGGATCAGTGGCGCACCAAGGAGGGGGGGCGGTCCGCCCCAGGTGCATGCCGCTGGGGGGGGGGGGTGCCACGCGTCTGTTGGCAATGCTCGTTCCCTGCTCCCTCTGCCCCGGAACGGGTTAGTTCCTGTTCCGGGGCAGAGGGAGCAGGGAACGAGTGAAGTCGACAGGCGCGCAGCACCCCCCAGCAGGAAAAGATGTCCGTCGTTTCACCGCTGGGGGGGGTGCCGCATGTCTGTCGGCAACGCTTGTTCCCTGCTCCCTCTGCCCCGGAACAGGAAGTAACCTGTTCCGGGGCAGAGGGAGCAGGGAACAAGCGTTGCCGACAGACGCGCGGCACCCCCCCCCCCCCCCCCAAGCAGGTAAAGATGCACCCAGGGGAGGGGGTGTCCATTGTTTCACTGGGGGGGGGGGGGGGGGGCACATCTGCGATCCGCCCCGGGTGTCAGTCACCCTAGGAACGCCACTGCCTAGGATGTTTGTGTGGCCAGTCTACTAAGAATGCTGGCTCCTCCTACATCTCAATAGCAACATTTTCTATATTTTCAACTGGATGTTTTTTTGTCAAAAATGGCCCAGAAAGATAGTTTATTGATATTTGCTAAACCGCTCTTACTGACAGAGAGAGCAAAGCTACAGACTACAATATATTTAGAAAAGGAAAGGAACTCCATTAACTGAACTTTTAAATTCAAAAGTGCCATGAATATGGAGCAGGAGGCTAGTCCGGATTAATGGTGCAAGAAAAGAAGCATTTTGTTTGGTCGACTCATAATGAGCGCGTCTATGTCCACAGGTGATCATTCAGTGAGTGTAAAACACCAGTAAGTGTGTACAGAATAGTAAGGCTAGCTAAATATTCTGGATAACTGGTCTGAAAAGCCTTAAAAGTCATTACTGATATTTTGTAGATGATTCTTTGCTCCACGGGCAACCAATGATACTGCTTTAATAGAGGTGTGGTATGGTCAGTACGATGAGCATGACAAAGCAATCTAATAGCTACATTCTGAAGGGTCTGCAGCTTTTTTTTTTTTTTTTTTAAAGAGGACTGTGGTAGCCCTGCATAGACTACAATACAGTAGTCCAGGTGGGATGTAAAAAATGAAAGAAGAAGTGAGTGGAATCTAGCAGGATCAAAAAGGTGGTGAATACTATGTAACTGACGAAAAACAAAGAAACTAACTTTCTTTTTTGCCCCAGATCTCTCATTTATCAAAAGTGAAGATTCCAAAATAATTCCTAGATAATGAAAGCTTGACACAGGGGTGATATGTGTTTCGAAAAGTGTAAAAGAAGAAGGTAGAGTTATGGATTTAGAAAGCCAACAAGCAACTGTTTTGTCCTTATTGAGTACTAATTTATAGTCGGAGAGCCATTTGGAAATAGAATCTAGACAAGATCAAAGCAGACACAAGTGAGGGGGAAAAAGGATATATAAGCACAATATCATCAGCTTAAGAATAAGCAGAACTATCTAAGGTCTGGATAAGTGAAGCAAGAGGACTTAAGTTAAAAAGGAGTGGAGAAACAATAGTGCTCTGGGGAACACCACAGTGTAGATCCTTCTTCCCAGAAATAGAGTTTGTTGTGAGAATTTGGAAGGAGCGATGAGATAGGAAAGATGAAAACTAGGACACCACAACCCCAGAAATCCCCAAAGATGATAAATGAGAACGGAGTAAAGAGTGATCAACAAGGTCAAAAGCTGCAGAAAGATCAAGTGATATAGCCAAGACAATTTTATGTTGATCAAGATGAGCATGAACCTCGCTAAGAAGAGCTGTAATGACTGTTTCTCTACCAAAGTAATGATGAAATCCTGATTGACAGGGGTGTAATGCTAACGCCCTTAAGCAAAGGACTAAGTTAGAGGAACACTACCTTTTCCAAAACGTTATACATATAGCAAGGATTGGAGACGGGGCGGTAATGATTAAAACAGAGGGATCAAGAGATGTTTTTTTCAGGATTGGATAAACTATAGTTGATTTCCGTATATCAGGGAATTGACCGATGGTTAGATTAAGATTAATTATGGAAAGAAGAGGTGGAAGCAAACACAGTTCAGAAACCCTTAACCAGGGGGAAGGGAAAGGATCAATGTAACAATAAGCAGATCTCAGTCTGGTCATAATTTTCTCCATCAACGACAAAGTCTGAGTTTGGAACGATGACCAGATGGTAGAACTAATTACGGATTAATCATTTACAGATTCTATAACAGAAAAAGGAGAAATGACTTTTGGTTGTAGAGAAGACAAGGATGATAGAGGCTTTAGCAAATTTTCAATTTTGTCTACAAAAAAATGAAGAGAATGTCTCAGCTATAAGGACTACATCTGGGACAGCTTTACATGGATACACTAACTGTTGATAGATGGAATAGAGATCCCTAGCATGATTAGGAGATTTCTGAAGCTACATGGCAATATGGGTTGATTTGGCCTTTTTAAGGTGATAAATTATAGTCACGGTAGAGTGTTTTACATTTTTGTAGTTCAAATAATGACCCAGATTTCCTCCAGAGTCTTTCCGCACGACGATATTGCTGCTTCAATAGACGAAGACTAGGGGTACACCAAGAATGTTTCTTAGCAGTTCTCTTATGACAAGGTGGAGTTTTAGGGGCGACAGCATCCAGGCCTAATGTCAAGATTGAGTACCAGAGGTCTGCCTGGTCATTAAGAGATTTTGAGGAAAAGTCAGGAGAAACACTAAAAATGGGATGGATGGACAGAGAGTGAGCTAGGTTCTATATGGGACAAAGGTCTAACCCAATGACCTATGGCCGGGAGGAGAGGAGCAGTAGGTATAGAGAGATCAAAAAGAATAAGGAAATAGATTTGGGGAGGACAGAGGTATGTTGAAGAGTGAGAGCCAGGTCTAGAGTGTGACCAGCTTTATGAGTTGGAAAGGAGATTCACTGCAAAAGTGATGTCGGCTAAAAAAAAACAAGAAAAGATTTTGCTCTTGGTTCTTTGGGATTGCCTATATGGACGTTAAAATCTCCTAAAATAAGTAGGCTGGGAAAATGGATGGTTGCAACAGCAAAAGACTTACACAAAATTCCCAATTCTGTGCATTTAAAGAAGGAGGACAGTAGAACAACAAAATATACAGAGGGCGAACCAAGTCCACTTTAACAGCAGCAGCTCAGGATAGGAGAAGGGAGAGGGGATTTCAGAAACCTACAAATCTTTAGAATAAACAACAGCGAGATCATTACCGAACTTAGAGGTTTGTGACAAAGAAAACACATCGTAATTATCAGGGAGATATAAGTATTGCCATACTGGGACCAGTGGCATAGCCAAGGGTGGGCTTGGGTGGGCACAGGCCCACCCACTTTGGGCTCAGGCCCACCCAGTACCAGCATAGCTATAATGTGGCTGGAAGGGATTCCCAAGCCCCACCAGCCGAAAACTCCCAACAACTGTCCCTCCTGCATACCTTGTAAATAGCAGATCTTCACCTGCAGTGAGCAGTGACTGATGCATACTGCTCGCAACGGCCCCACAGCCTTCGCTCTGATATATTCTTGCGTAGGTGGAAACAAGAAGTTGCATCAGAGGGAAGGGTATGGAGCCAACATCAGCAGTGTGTATTAGTTGCTGCCTGTTGCCGGTGAAAATCTGCTGTTTAAAAGGTATGCAGGAGAGGGAGGATATTCGAGAGACCATATGGCATGCAGGTGAGAGGAGAGACCACATCATCTGTGGGATGAGGCGGAGTTCTTCTGCCCAACCATCTTGGGCCCAGGCCCACCCAAAATTGGGTGTCTGGCTACGCCCCTGACTGGGACACACCAAAGGTCCATCAAGCCCAGCATCCTGTTTAGCGAATGCTACATACCTGTAGAAGGTATTCTCCGAGGACAGCAGGCTGATTGTTCTCACTGATGGGTGACGTCCAATCCAGCCCCTCCAATCGGAAACTTCACTAGCAAAGGCTTTTGCTAGTCCTCGCGCGCCCATGCGCACCGCGCATGCGCGGCTGTCTTCCCGCCCGAACCGGCTCGTGTTCGTCAGTCCCTATGTAGCAAGACAAAGACAAGGGAAGACACAACTCCAAAGGGGAGGCGGGCGGGTATGTGAGAACAATCAGCCTGCTGTCCTCGGAGAATACCTTCTACAGGTATGTAGCATTCGCTTTCTCCGAGGACAAGCAGGCTGCTTGTTCTCACTGATGGGGTATCCCTAGCCCCCAGGCTCACTCAAAACAACAAACATGGTCAATTGGGCCTCGCAACGGCGAGGACATAACTGAGATTGACCTAACAACTTATCCAACTAACTGACAGTGTAGCCTGGAACAGAATAAACATGGGCCTAGGGGGGTGGAGTTGGATTCTAAACCCCGAACAGATTCTGAAACACTGACTGCCCGAACCGACTGTCGCATCGGGTATCCTGTTGCAGGCAGTAATGAGATGTGAATGTGTGGACAGATGACCACGTCGCAGCTTTGCAGATCTCTTCAATAGTGGCTGCCTTCAAGTGGGCCACTGACGCTGCCATGGCTCTGACATTGTGAGCCGTGACATGACCCTCAAGAGCCAGCCCAGCCTGGGCGCAAGTGAAGGAAATGCAATCTGCTAGCCAATTGGATATGGTGCGTTTCCCCACAGCCACTCCCCTCCTGTTGGGATCAAAAGAAACAAACAATTGGGCGGACTGTCTGTTGGGCTGTGTCCACTCCAGATAGAAGGCCAATGCTCTTTTGCAGTCCAATGTGTGCAGCTGACGTTCAGCAGGGCAGGAATGAGGACGGGGAAAAAATGTTGACAAGACAATTGACTGGTTCAGATGGAACTCCGACACTACCTTCGGCAAGAACTTAGGGTGAGTGCGGAGGACTACTCTATTATGATGAAATTTGGTGTAAGGGGCCTGGGCTACCAGGGCCTGAAGCTCACTGACTCTACGAGCTGAAGTAACTGCCACCAAGAAAATGACCTTCCAGGTCAAGTACTTCAGATGGCAGGAGTTCAGTGGCTCAAAAGGAGGTTTCATCAGCTGGGTGAGAACGACATTGAGATCCCATGACACTGTAGGAGGTTTGACGGGGGGCTTTGACAAAAGCAAACCTCTCATGAAGCGAACAACTAAAGGCTGTCCTGAGATCGGCTTACCTTCCACACGGTAATGGTATGCACTGATTGCGCTAAGGTGAACCCTTACAGAGTTGGTCTTGAGACCAGACTCAGACAAGTGCAGAAGGTAGTCAAGCAGGGTCTGTGTAGGACAAGAGCGAGGATCTAAGGCCTTGCTGTCACACCAGATGGCAAACCTCCTCCATAAAAAGAAGTAACTCCTCTTAGTGGAATCTTTTCTGGAAGCAAGCAAGACACGGGAGACACCCTCTGACAGACCGAAAGAGGCAAAGTCTACGCTCTCAACATCCAGGCCGTGAGAGCCAGAGACTGGAGGTTGGGATGCAGAAGCGCCCCTTCATCCTGTGTGATGAGGGTCGGAAAACACTCCAATCTCCACGGTTCTTCGGAGGACAACTCCAGAAGAAGAGAGAACCAGATCTGACGTGGCCAAAACGGAGCAATCAGAATCATGGTGCCTCGGTCTTGCTTGAGTTTCAACAAAGTCTTCCTCACCAGAGGTATGGGAGGATAAGCATACAGCAGACCTTCCCCCCAATCCAGTAGGAAGGCATCCGATGCCAGTCTGCCGTGGGCCTGAAGTGTGGAACAGAACTGAGGGACCTTGTGGTTGGCTCGAGATGCAAAGAGACCTACCAAGGGGGTGCCCCACACCTGGAAGATCTGGCGCACTACTCTGGAGTTGAGCGACCACTCGTGAGGTTGCATAATCCTGCTCAACCTGTCGGCCAGACTGTTGTTTACGCCTGCCAGGTATGTGGCTTGGAGCCACATGCCGTAACGGTGAGCCCAGAGCCACATGCTGACGGCTTCCTGACACAGGGGGCGAGATCCGGTGCCCCCCTGCTTGTTGATGTAATACATGGCAACCTGGTTGTCTGTCTGAATTTGGATAATTTGATGGGACAGCCGATCTCTGAAAGCCTTCAGAGCGTTCCAGACCGCTCGTAACTCCAGGAGATTGATCTGCAGATCGCGTTCCTGGAGGGACCAGCTTCCCTGGGTGTGAAGCCCATCGACATGAGTTCCCCACCCCAGGAGAGATGCATCCGTAGTCAGCACTTTTTGTGGCTGAGGAATTTGGAAAGGGCATCCCAGAGTCAAATTGGACCAAATCGTCCACCAATACAGGGATTTGAGAAAACTCGTGGACAGGTGGATCACGTCTCCTAGATCCCCAGAAGCTTGAAACCACTGGGAAGCTAGGGTCCATTGAGCAGATCGCATATGAAGGCGGGCCATGAGAGTCACATGAACTGTGGAGGCCATGTGGCCCAGCAATCTCAACATCTGCCGAGCTGTGATCTGCTGGGACGCTCGCACCCGAGAGACGAGGGACAACAAATTGTTGGCTCTCGTCTCTGGGAGACAGGCACGAGCCGTCCGAGAATCCAGCAGAGCTCCTATGAATTCAAGTCTTTGCACTGGGAGAAGGTGGGACTTTGGATAATTTATCACAAACCCCAGTAGCTCCAGGAGGCGAATAGTCATCTGCATGGACTGTAGAGCTCCTGCCTCGGATGTGTTCTTCACCAGCCAATCGTCGAGATAGGGGAACACGTGCACTCCCAGCCTGCGAAGCGCCGCTGCTACTACAGCCAGGCACTTCGTGAACACTCTGGGCGCAGAGGCGAGCCCAAAGGGTAGCACACAGTACTGGAAGTGACGTGTGCCCAGCTGAAATCGCAGATACTGCCTGTGAGCTGGCAGTATCGGGATGTGCGTGTAGGCGTCCTTCAAGTCCAGAGAGCATAGCCAATCATTTTCCTGAATCATGGGAAGAAGGGTGCCCAGGGAAAGCATCCTGAACTTTTCCTTGACCAGATATTTGTTCAGGGCCCTTAGGTCTAGGATGGGACGCATCCCCCCTGTTTTCTTTTCCACAAGGAAGTACCTGGAATAGAATCCCAGCCCTTCTTGCCCGGATGGCACGGGCTCGACCGCATTGGCGCTGAGAAGGGCGGAGAGTTCCTCTGCAAGTATCTGCTTGTGCTGGAAGCTGTAGGACTGAGCTCCCGGTGGGCAATTTGGAGGTTTCGAGGCCAAATTGAGGGTGTATCCTTGCCGGACTATTGAAGAACCCAACGGTCAGAAGTTACAAGAGGCCACCTTTGGTGAAAAGCTTTCAACCTCCCCCCGACTGGCAGATCGCCCGGCACGGATACGTTGATGTCGGCTATGCTCTGCTGGAGCCAGTCAAAAGCTCGCCCTCTGCTTTTGCTGGGGAGCCATGGGGCCTTGCTGAGGCGCACGCTGCTGACGAGAGCGCGCGCGCTGGGGCTTAGCCTGGGCCACAGACTGTCGAGAAGGAGGATTGTACCTACGCTTACCAGAAGAGTAGGGAATAGCCTTCCTTCCCCCATAAAAACGTCTACCTGAGGAGGTAGATGCTGAAGGCTGCCGGCGGGAGAACTTGTCGAAAGCGGTATCCCGCTGGTGGAGCTGCTCTACCACCTGTTCGACTTTCTCTCCAAAAATGTTGTCCGCTCGGCAAGGGGAGTCCGCAATCCGCTGCTGGATCCTATTCTCCAGGTCGGAGGCACGCAGCCATGAGAGTCTGCGCATCACCACACCTTGAGCAGCGGCCCTGGATGCAACATTAAAGGTATCATATACCCCTCTGGCCAGGAATTTTCTGCACGCCTTCAGCTGCCTGACCACCTCCTGAAACGGCTTGGCTTGCTCAGGAGGGAGCTTGCCCACCAAGCCCGCCAACTGCCGCACATTGTTCCGTATATGGATGCTCATGTAGAGCTGGTAGGACTGAATCTTGGCCACGAGCATAGAAGAATGGTAGGCCTTCCTCCCAAAGGAGTCTAAGGTTCTAGAGTCCTTGCCCGGGGGCGCCGAAGCATGCTCCCTAGAACTCTTAGCCTTCTTTAGGGCCAGATCCACCACACCAGTGTCGTGAGGCAACTGAGTGCGCATCAGCTCTGGGTCCCCATGGATCCGGTACTGGGACTCGATCTTCTTGGGAATGTGGGGATTAGTTAGAGGCTTGGTCCAGTTCGCCAGCAATATCTTTTTTAGGACATGATGCATGGGTACTGTGGACGCTTCCTTAGGTGGAGAAGGATAGTCCAAGAGCTCAAACATTTCAGCCCTGGGCTCATCCTCCACGACCACCGGGAAGGGGATGGCCGTAGACATCTCCCGGACAAAGGCCGCAAAAGACAGACTCTCGGGAGGAGAAAGCTGCCTTTCAGGGGAGGATCGGAAGGAAGGCCATCAGACTCCTCGTCAGAGAAATATCTGATGTCCTCCTCCTCCTCCCACGAGGCCTCACCATCGGTTATCAGACACAAGTTCATGAACCTGTGTCTGAAGCCGTGCCCGACTTGACTCCGTGGAAACACGGCCACAGTGGGAGCGTCGAGAGGTAGACTCCCTCGCCAGCACTCTATACACCAGGACCTTTAGATGAGATGCAAAGGCCAGGACTGTCGTCTCCAAGTGATTAATAAAGCCCTTCAACACCAGAGCCACAGCTGCAGCAATCACCTTGCAACCAAACAGAGGCTTGACACACAGAGCAGTCAGCTCATAGGAAGGAACAGCGGGAGCCATCTTGGATACTGGCAAAGAGGAGGAGGCGGCAGCCATCTTGGAAGAGGCATAGCCCACACAGGTGAGGTTCAGTAGGGCAATCAGCACACAGAGCCAGAGAGAACCTAAGACAGACACAGACACAGAGACAAGCAAAAGCCAGCACAGACACTGACTCCCAGAAACAGGGTAAGTCTGAGGGTTGTCACGGCCACGGACGTGACACCTGCTATCTCTACGGGTGAAGAAACCCTGGGAGATTTGGGGTTGGAAGTGTCACTCTCACCTCCGGAAGATCATCTGCCGCCTCTGCCCGAAGGCCGTCTCCTTAGGCGGGGCCCGCCCAATTCAGAAGTCGGCAAAGGCCCAGAGGGACGAGTCCTGAAGGAGGCCTGGAATCTGTTAGGTCTCAGGCTGAGCGGATAGCTCAATTACAGAAGCCAGCGACGGTGACTCTGGAGAGCATCTGGGAAGCTCTCCAGAGAGTGGATACAGCAGTTGCCAGATCAGCAAAAGAAATCACGGAGCTTGTGAGTACGGTTGATAATCTCCCTACCTCTTTTACCACTAAACAAGAGATAAATGAACAAATAAGCGTTCTCAAACAAGATGTTACTCAATTACAAGGAATTTCAACCGCGGTAATAAAAGACAAACTCTCTATGCAACGCAGACTTCAACAGATAGAAAATTAAAACCGAAGGTTGAATTTGCGGTTCTTGAACTTTCCTAAAGCTATGGGGATTAATCCGTTTGAAGCTTTCAAGACATATCTTCAGGAAGTACTAAATTTTACCCCAGAAACTATTTCTCCTTTAAACAAAATATATTATATCTATATAAATAATTCTCACCTCCAATGTTCTGAAGCTCACTCTGTGGCAGGGAAACACTGAAGCCCTATACCGTTGGTAGGCTAGGCTGTCAGCACCACTCACTCTCACTCATAGACCCGCCCTCAGCCACGCCCCATCCAGACATAATTCACAACCCCAAAGTTCTAATGAAGCCTCCAACATTTCAACGTTCTAAATTTGTAGTTGTAAGATCCCATGAGTGTCTGCCCCGCCCTCACGTCAAACGTGATAACGTTAGGGCGGAGCACAGACACTCAATGAATCAAGGAAGCCCATTGGTTAATCTCTGTTTCCACTCCTCAATGCAGCCATCATTCCCATACACTCAAAAGCAAACAAAATCGCCGCTGCACCACGTCCCCCGCTCACACTCCCCCTCACCCACCCTCCTGCAGCCGCTCGCTCACCATTCCGCCGCACCCCCCTCTTCTCTCCGACTCTGGCCATGCAGCAGGACCATTACTACACACGAGTGCAACTGACCCAATCAACTACAATGTAAGCAAGGAGCACCATTGGTTAATGTCTATTTCCACTCCCCAACACAGCCGTCATTCCCATACACTCAAAACCAAGCACACCTACGAGCTGCACACATTGTCGTTTTCAATCACAACCAAACAAAATCGCCACTGCACCCCGTCCCCCCGCCCTCAACCACCCTCCCGCGGCCGCTCGCTCACCGTTCCGCCACACCCCCCTCTCCTCTCCCACTCTGGCCATGCAGCACAACGATTACTACACACGACTGGAACTGACCCAATCTACTACAATGTAAGCAAGGAGGCCCACTGGTTAATCTCTATTTCCACTCCCCAACACAGCCGTCATTCCCATACACTCAAAACCAAGCACCCCTACCAGCTGCTGATAAACATTGTCGTTTTTTTCCCTTCTTCCATCTGAAACACATCTAAAGCTGTTTCTACTGGATAAACTGCGCCTTAACAGGTACAGGACAAAAGGTTTTTCTTTTTGGTTTCTTACTGCACACCTTTTTAATTTATTTGAAAGCTACACCTGTACATATGGATATCATGAAATCTAAACTAAATATAGGGTTACCTTACGTCCAGATTTACCCGGACATGTCCTCTTTTTAGGACATGTCTGGGTGTCCGGACGGGTTTTGCCAGTCCGCCCGTTTGTCCAGATTTCTGTGTGTTATTAAATATTTGGGTTTAAAATATATTTTTTATCAACCAGAACAGCTAAAAGCATTTATATATTAAAAAAAAAATTGGCTAACTGTTAATCTCCAAAGATGATTATAATTCTTATTTAGGATATAAAAGCGTATTATGCATTTTCTAAATTACTACACTATACCTTATTATAACTTTTCTAATGACTAGTCCCTCTCATAACTATGGTCTAAAGAAGAGTAACTGTTATCACTGAACAATTTTTTCTCTTTCTTTTTTGTCATAATTATAGTTTCCTATCTGTATTGCCTGTCAAGAGGAATAATTGTTAAATGAAAGAAAATGAATAAATAAAAAAAAAATAAATAAATAAAATTATAGACCAATATCACTTCTAAACTGTGACTGTAAAATTTATGTAAAAAGCAGGTGATGTAATTGCAGCAGCCTCTCCCATGACAGTGGATGAGGAGGACAGCTCCTTTCTAATAAGATCCAGACCTCCACAGTAGAAATATGCGGAATGCAGTCTCTTAGCATATTATCTGTCCAGCAAACTCACAGTGGTTCAGATCAGGGAACAAACTGTGCAACAGTTAGTCAGTGACTCAGCTGTTTGGGGAGGCTAAAGTGAGTGGGGCTAGGGTGGGGTATGGGGCAGAGTGGAGAGGAAATTAAAATCCTTGGTGGGGGGGGAGGGAGGGGGCACATCCTATGTCAGCAGTAAAAGGACAGTGGGGCACTTTTGAACACTGAACGGAAGGAAAGAGTGCTTCACTATTTGGCACTAGCGTAGCTTTGTCAGCTGTCTCCCCAGTACCACTGTTACTGATGGTAATATATACACTGAATACATGCCAGTTATAATGTGCCAAAAAAGCAAAATAATACAACATATTAAACAAAACAATATCTGCAGTATTCTACAGTACTTTAACACCTAGC
Source organism: Microcaecilia unicolor (assembly GCF_901765095.1). Classification (NCBI taxonomy): domain Eukaryota; kingdom Metazoa; phylum Chordata; class Amphibia; order Gymnophiona; family Siphonopidae; genus Microcaecilia; species Microcaecilia unicolor. The sequence continues at coordinate 183,268,374 of NC_044036.1, read as the reverse complement.
TCCCTAGTCCTGTTGACCATGTGCACAATGATGTTCAGCAACACTGACAGAAATGGTTTAATGGCAACCATAAAATGATTTATCTGGGTTTTTTTGGTAGTTTGTCAAATAGCCACCAGGCTTCAGATCTGCTGGCCTTTCATTTATTATTGAGTTACCAAACACATTTGGAATATGTTTTAGCGATGTTAGCTTATTTAAAGCTTAGAGCAGCAGTCTGAGAACCAGAGAAGCCGGGGTTCAAATCTCACTGCTGCTCCTTGAGATCTTGGACAAATCACGTAACCTCAGCAGGTATAAACAGATTATAAACCCCTCCAGAAACACAAATGGGCTCATTTTCAAAAGAGAAGGACGCCCATCTTTCGACATAAATCGGAAGATGGGCGTCCTTCTCATAGGGTCGTCTAAATCGGTATAATTGAACGCCGATTTTGGACGTCCCCAACTGCACTCCGTCGCAAGGACGGCCAAAGTTCAAGGGGGCGTATCAGAGGCATAGCGAAGGCGGGATTTGGGCGTGCCTAACACTAGGACGTCCTCAACCCATAATCGAAAGAAACAAGGACATCCCTGACGAACACTTGGACGACTTTACCTGGTCGTGTTCTTCTTACGACCAAGGCACAAAAAATGCCCGAACTGACCAGATGACCTCCCCTTAACCCCCCCCAGTGGTCACCAACCCCTCCCACCCTCAAAAAACATCTTTCAAAATATTAATTGCCAGCCTCAGATGTCATACTCAGGTCCATCACAGCAGTATGCAGGTCTCTGGAGCAGTTTTTAGTGGGTGCAGTGCACTTCAGACAGGCTGACCCAGGCCCATCCCCCCCACCTGTTAAGTCTGTGGAGAAAACAGTGAGCCCTCCAAAACCCAACACAAACCCACTGTACCCACATCTAGGTGCCCCCTTCACCCATAAGGGCTATGGTAATGGTGTACAGTTGTGGGTAGTGGATTTTGGGGGGCTCAGCACACAAGGTAAGGGAGCTATGTACCTGGGAGCAATTTATGAAGTCCACTGCAGTGCCCCCTAGGGTGCCCGGTTGGTGTCCTGGCATGTCAGGGGGACCAGTGCACTACAAATGCTGGCTCCTCTCACGACCTAAATTTCAAGATTTGGGCGTCCCCATCCGTATTATCGAAACGAAAGATGGACGTCCATCTTGTTTCGATAATATGGGTTTCCTGCCCCTCCATCGGGATGTTTTGCGAGGACGTCCTCAACAAAACCTAGGCGTCCCTTTCGATTATGCCCCTCAAAAAGACCTACTGTACTTGAATTTAACTCACTTTAAGCTACAACTGAAAGGGGCATGAGCTAAATCCAAATCCAAACTTGAATTTAACTCACTTTAAGCTACAACTGAAAGGGGCATGAGCTAAATCCAAATCCAAACTCCAGTACCCGGCATACTGTGAAGTAATGCAAAACCCTACAAAATTACTCAGGACCTATAATGCAATTCTACCACACCATAACAGTACTAACTTCCAGGGGTCACACAACAAGAGCCTTCGTAGGAAAAGAAAGCAAATAAAATGTTAGGTATTATTAGGAAAGGAATGGAAAACAAAAGTGAGGATGTCATAATGCCTTTGTATCAGTCCATGGTGCGACCGCATTTCAAATATTATGTGCAATTCTGGTCACCAAATCTAAAGAAAGATACAGTGAAATTACAAAAGATACAGAGAAGGGCAAAGGAAATGATAAAGGGGATGAGACAACTTCCCTATGAGGAAAGGCTGAAGCATCTAGGGCTCTTCAGCTTGGAGAAGAGGCGGCTGAGGGGAGATATGTTAGCGGTCTATAAAATAATGAGCGGAGTGGAACGGGTAGACATGAATCGTTTGTTTACGCTTTCCAAAAATACTAGGACTAGGGGGCATGCGATGAAGCTACAAAGTAGTACATTTAATAGGAATCAGAGAAAATCTTTCTTCACTCAACATGTAATTAAACTCTGGAATTCGTTGCCAGAGAATGTGGTAAAGGCGGTTAGCTTAGCAGAGTTTCAAATGGGTCTGGACGGCTTCCTAAAGGAAAAGTCCACAGACCATTATTAAATTGACTTGGAGAAAATTCACTGCTTATTTCTGGGATAAGCAGCATAAAATGTATTGAGCTTTTTTGGGATCTTGCAGGTATTTGTGACCTGGATTGGCCACTGTTGGAAACAGGATGCTGGGCTTGATGGACCTTTGGTTTGTCCCAGTGTGGCAATACTTATGTAGGTACTTTGTCAAATGCCTTTTGAAAATCCAGATACACAATATCAACTGGCTCACCTTTATCCACGTTTGTTCACCCCTTCAAAGAAATGTAGTAGATTGGTGAGGCAAGGTTTCCCTTTACTAAATCCATGTTGACTTTGTCTCATTAATCCATGCTTAAGTATATGCTCTATAATTTTGTTTTTTATAATAGTCGCTACCATTTTGCCCGACACCGACTTCAGGCTCATTGGTCTATAATTTCCTGGATCACCTCTGGAACCCTTTTTAAAAATTGGCCACCCTCCAATCTTCTGGTACCTTGCTTGATTTTAAAGATAAATTACATATTACTAACAATAGTTCTGCAAGTTCATTTTTCAATTCTATCAACCTACAGCTTTTCATTTCTTTCACTTACTCTGGCACTCCCATTCTCCTTTTTCTTATTCCTCAGTCTTTCACTCTTTCCTCTCCCCTGCCATCTAGCATCTCCTCCCTCTCTGTCTCTATTACCTGCCATCCAGCATCTCTTCTCTTTCTCTCCCTCCCTCCCCTCACCACCATCCAGCATCTCCTCTCTTGTTTCTCTTCCCCCCTGGCATCCAGCATATCCCTCTCTTGACTCTCTTTCCCTCTGCTATCCAGCATTCTCTTTCTTGTCTCCCTTTTTCCCTCCCCTTCCCCGCCATCCAGTATCTCCTCTGTCTTTCTCCCCTGCCATCCAATATTGCCTCATTTCTCTGACCCTACATGCAGTATTGTCTCTTTCCTCCTTCCTTCTCTCCACCATTCAGCATTGCCCTCTTTCTCTATCTCTCCCTACACTGTCCTATATCCCATGTAGTATTACCTCTGCATTGCCCGCCTGCCATCCAGCATCTCCCCTCCCATCATCTTCTCTGTATCTCCTCTCATTCTTATGATACAGCATTGCCTGTCTTTCCCCGCCCAATTCAGCATGGCCCCTATCTCTCTTCCCCCATCCATCACTGCCCTTTTCTCTCTCTTCCACCTCCTATGCAGTATTTCCCCTCTCTGCTGCCTCTCTTCCCCGTCCTATCCAGTATTGCTCCTCCTGTCTCTCAACTAGCATCGCCCTGTTTTCTCTCCCCACCCCCATTTACTCATCCTGCATTGCCCTGTTTCTTTCTCTCTCCCCTACCATCCATCACCACCAGCCCCATGCAGCATATTTTCCTCCTTCCCGTTGCACCTCTGCCAGGTTCATGCCAATAAACAATCAACAAAGATGCACGGGCCGCGGCCTCTCTGTGCACTGGTACTGCTTCCTGTTCCATACCAGAGGTTTACATCAGAGCCAGCAGGACAGCACGAGAAGAAATAGCGACGTGTTGATTCATTATTGGCACAGACCTGGCAGAGGTGCAACGGGAGGGAGGAAAATTATGCTGCATGGGCCTGGCAGTGGTGGATGGAAGGAAAGAGGAAGAAATGGGGCAGTACAGGATGGGTGGGGAAGGAGAGAGAGAAACAGTGTTAAGCCTGGATGGGAGGACAGAAGCAGTGGGTCTGGCAGGCAAAGAAGGTTGCATTCGGTCACTGTGACCCAGAATCCTAATTTTACTGCAAAACAAAACTGCTGGGGGGGAACCTGCTTTTACTGCAAAATAGCACCGATGTGAGCTGGGAACCCTGCTTTTACTGCACAGTGAGTTTTAATCTTTTTCTGCAACATTTTTAATAGGAACGTAATACACTACAGTACTGTATTTTTATTCAGATCTGTAGAAGATCACTTCTGAAATGGCCTGATTTAGAATCGAGGCCTGATAAAGTCTCATCCCAAACGAGTCCAGTATCTGGGCCTCTTTATAGACTAGAAATTTGATGCTTTAAAAAAAAACTGACAAGGGTGAATCCATTCAAATATTGCAACAGAAGTAGGAGTGGGGACAGAAACAGTTCTTGACTGGAAAAGGCAACACAGTGAGCTGGAGAAATGGGCCTCAAATCGTGCTTCTGTGTTTTTATTGTGTCATGGCTGTGGCCATGCCCCCGTGTCCACTCACCTTTTCTTCCAATGGTCAGGATCTGAGGCTTATCCGGACTGCCTCCTCCCTGCACTGAGATCTCTGCTGCCAGTTTCCCTGTGTTCCAAGCCTCACTCTGATGCCCCAGCATTCTAGCCTCATTTCAGGAACTATTCAAGCCTCATTCTTGGTGTTTCAGCAATCTAGCCTCTTCTTGGTGCCTTGCTGCCTCCTTCAGTGTGGTCCAAGCAACATTCCTGGGCACCACAGACCATGATATCATCAGTGAGGGCCCTTATAACGAACCATGGGACCTTCCAACATGGTTGTTTGCTTTGTGGGGTCTTCTTGCTCCTGTCTGGCCCTATATGCCTCCTGTGTGACGTTCCAGCCTTGCCTTGAAGATTTCCTGCTCCAGTCTTGCCTTGCTGAGTTTCTGCCTTGTTCTTGCTCCAGCCTTGCCTTGCTGAGTTCCTGCCAATGAGGTGGCAGTAAGGTCTCTTGCGTTAACCTAGAGGTAACCAGGCAGCATGCAGCACTGCCCAATTACTGCCGGGTAATCCCCTGCAAAAATATTTTCAAGTATTTCTGCTAGTACCAGAAATGCTACATGCTGGGGGTGAAACTACCGCCGGCACCCGCATTGGGCCAGCGTATTGGCACATGGCAAGCCTGCATGGGCTAACCGCTTAGAAAAGGGCCTCTTAGTATTTGCACGTCTCTACCTACACTGCCCAGTAGGGGTTAGTTTGAATTTCTGGTCTTCTTCTACAGTGGGTTGAGGGTTCCAGATTTTTGTAAACTCTATGAGGCAGCTCAACTGGATTGTAGCGCCTTGTATAGTAAACAGTGGGTGAACACAGAGCAACAATCCACTTGAGGAGCTCCTTTATGGGCCTCACCTTGGTTAGTGGAGGGTGTGGGAGCCCCAGGAGGGATTGATAATCCTTATGCAGCACATATCTTACGAGTCTGGCATATGGTTAAAAGACAGGTTTGTTCCTCCAAGAAATATTTCGATTATACACCCATCAAGTATAATTTTAAATTTCTCTCAGACTACAGGATATTACTTTTAAGGCATGGGATGTTAGAAGGCTATGGGTTCTGCGGCAATTGGAGGAAATGGGAAGGATAGTCTCATTTGATGCACTGAGAGCTAGATTAGAGCTGGAGAAGAAAAATGTATGTTCGCTTATTTTAAACTTCAAGGGTAGCATTGAATGGCTTAATTAAAGAAGAGGTCCCCATTAAAGGTATGGTGGCTATTGGATTACTAAGGGAGCTATAACCTGGATATATTGGGCCCCTGCAGCTTGATTGGGGAGCGCTATGGAACCTTCAGACAAAACGGAAGGAGGATATAGGTGTGAATGGAGTTTTAAGGTAGGATGACATTATAAGATTTTGATGAAGGTCTCCCTGTCTAATTATATGTTCAAATGGCCATAACATGCTTTAAAAAGAAAAACAAAAAAGGCAACAGTCTACTTGCTACATAAAAGTCTGTTATAAAAAGTAGACCGATACACAAAACAAAGAAATAATGTATTCAAATCAAGATACTGCTTTTATCTTGGTTTGAATAAATTATTTTTTTTATAACAGACATAACATGCTTTATACATGGTATTATACCACAAAATTGTTACATGCGATGTATCTAAACTGGGTCTGGGAGGCTATACTTTAGGTACATTTAGGCATATGTGGTGGGATTGCCCCAAAGTGGAGGCCTTTTGGTGAGAAGTGGTTAAGTGGGTAGAAGAGATCCCCTTGATGACACTGGAGATGGACATGAAAATGAGGTTGTTGAGTGCTCTGGTTGTGGATATGCAGCATGACTGGGCACAATATGTGGGTTTTGTGGCTTTGGCAGCACAGCTGGTTGTGGTGGGTTGCTTGAAGCAGATGGGCTTGCTGGGATGGGAGAGAGTGCTGGATACAGTGCACTTTGTGTACAGAAAAGCCAAATTAATGGCTATGACAGAAGACAAAGTGGAGAGGTTCCAGAGAATATGGCTGCCCTATAAGAAATGAAGAAAGAAAGTTATTCCTGACGTTTTCCAACTGACCTTACAAAACTCAAGGGGTGGTAGATCTATATGCTAATGGTTGGGGAGGGGGGAATAAGGGGTTTGTTGGGGATGGTTTTGGCATTTATTATTTGTTTGGTTGTTAAAGTACTGCCTGTAAATGATACTTGATGGAAATGATTGTATTTCTTATAAAAGAGTTTAATAAAATCAATTACAAAAAAAAAAAGATACTGACACCTTCCACAAAAAAAGCAAAAAACCTCAGATATACACAAAAAACAAAAATGGTACCCACATGTATGAAACAGACAAACCCAAGATAGACACATTTCAGCTAGTTACATGCATCAGGAATATACAAACAATATAAACCTATATTTTATTTTGATATGTACAAAAATCATTAACATGTAAATACATGTATAAATCACACAAAATGAATGGGGGCCAACATAATAAAATAATTAAAATTAAAACCTGAATACATCAGAAGTAATCTAAAAATCATTAAAAATATTCTACTGCAGTCTCCATATTATTTCACTTTCTAAGCCTTTTGCAAAGCTGCGCTAGCATTTTTAGCTTGTGGAAAAAATCAGCTGGTGGTGGCATCTCAGCATTCACCACCAACTGATTTCCATCGTGAGCTAAAAACACTAGCCCGGCTTTGTAAAAGAACCCCTAAGAAAACTAAAGATAGGAGAAAGTGGAGAAATGATTCTCTTACCTTATTGCTGTAAAGTGATCACCGAAATACTGCTCCAATTTAGGATGCATCTAAGAAGAGGCTTTTCTCTAAGTCATACTAGCCAATTACCTATCAAAAAGGAAACAGTAAAGGTATAAAAGTAAAGAAAAAAGTAAAAAATTGAAGAAAAAAAAAAACAAAGAAGGGAAGCATATGATATGATAGTTATTAAAAATAAAACAACATAGGAAAATCTACCAAAAAATGAAAAAATAATCCATAATAAATAGTGACAAACAAGTTCACAATTTAAAAAATATATAAACAATAAAAAATTAAGCGGTGTGAATTTTAGAAGACTTACATTTATAAAAAACAGATTTATGTATGTAAAATTGTCATTGTAATTTTTTACTAATGTATATAGTTAACAGCATGCAGGGATTTCAAGAGGATGTATTCTGGGCAATCCTTAAAAGTATATGTGTATTCTATATTTTTATTATAAAAAGAAAACCACTAGACAAAAAAAATACACTAATATAAAAACATAACTACTCAAAATATAGTGAAAATAATGCTGTGATACTTCGTGATTAAATCACCACCTGGTGACCACTGAGTTCAATCATTGCACCTTAAATCCCTAACAAGCAAACAGTCCAGAACTCTTCAAAAAGATGAAGAAAAAACTCATCTATATCAGATGAAGTCCCACTTAATCAAGATCTTTTCACATAATCCAAAAATCTCAAGTAGGAAGATGCTGGCACACCAGAAAAAGGTGTTCAATTAAATGTCCAATGTTCAGTATCAAAAATAAACAACAGTCATTCAAATTCAAATCAGTTTATAGTTCTTTCCTTCTCCAATCCTCAACAAGATTCTAGATTTTAAGAATTGCAAGATACATATATAGTAGCACATTTACTTCTGCTTCGAGGCATGCACAAATCCAGGCTAACTTGTTTGGACTTGAGATTTGGAGCTTATTTCTCTGCGGCTGAAAACTACTTCCCTGTAGCGAAAGTTTTGGATCCCTAATTAGACATTTTTTGTATCCACAGGCTTAAAAATCTGACATCTACTTATACAGGTTGTAAAATCACATCTTATATCTGCATGTAGTACCATTATTGTTTTAAATATGTTAATTTATATGATGAAATTTGTTCTTATCTAATAAATTCCTTTCCTTGATTCTTGCTAAACCAATCTAGACTGACAAGCTATGTACTTCAGATGGCAGGAACTCAGTGGCTGAAAAGGAGCTTTCATCAGCTGGGTGAGAACGATGTTGAGATCCCATGACACTGGTGGAGGTTTGACAGGGGGCTTTGACAAAAGCACACCTCTCATGAAGCGAACAACTAAAGGCTGTCCAGAGATAGGCTTACCCTTTACACGCTGATGATAAGCACTAATCGCACTAAGATGAACCCTTACGGAGCAGACTCTGATAAATGTAGAAGGTATTCAAGCAGGGTCTGTGTAAGACAAGAAAGAGGATCTAGGGCCTTGCTGTCACACCAGGCGGCAAACCTCCTCCATTTGAAAGAGTAACATCTCTTCGTGGAATCTTTCCTGGAAGCAAGAAAGACTCGGGAGACACCCTCTGAAAGACCCAAGGAGGCGAATTCTAAGCTGTCAACATCCAGGCCGTGAGAGCCAGAGACTGGAGGGTGGGATGCAGAAGTGACCCCTCCTCGTTCTGGGTGATGAGGGTTGGAAAACACTCCAATCTCCATGATTCCTCGGAGGACAACTCCAGAAGAAGAGGGAACCAAATCTGACGCGGCCAGAAGGGAGCAATCAGAATCATGGTTCCGCAATCCATGGTCTTGCTTGAGTTTCAGCAAAATCTTCCCTACAAGAGGTATGGGAGGATACACATACAGAAGGCCTGTCGTGAGCCTGAAGCCTGGAACAGAATTGAGGGACCTTGTGATTGATCTGAGTGGCGACAAGATCCACCGAGGGGGTGCCCCACGCTCAGAAGATCTTGCGGACAACGCCCATGTTCAGTGACCACTCATGAGGTTGCAATTATCCTGCTCAACCTGTCGGCCAGACTGTTGTGTACGCCTGCCAGATAAGTTGGTTGTAGAAACATGCCATGACAGCGCACCCACAGCCACATCTGGATGGTTTCCTGACAAAGAGGGCGAGAACCAGTGCCCCCTGCTTGTTGGTGTAATACATGGCAACCTGATTGTCTGAATCAATATGATTTGTTTTGACAGCGGTCTCTGAGAGCCTTTAGAGCGTTCCAGATCGCTCGTAATTCCACGAGATTGATCTGGAGACCTTTTTCCTGAAAGGACCAGGCTCCTTGAGTGTGAAGCCCATCTACATGAACTCCCCACCCCAGGAGGGATGCATCCGTAGTCAGCACTTTTTGTGGCTGAGGAATTTGGAATGGATGTCCCAAGGTCAAATTGGATTGAATCGTCCACCATTGCAGAGAATTCCGAAAGTCGGTGGACAGTTGGATTACATCCTATAGACTCCCCGCAGCTTGGTACCACTGGGAAGCTAGGGTCCATTGAGCCGATCTCATGTGTCGAGATAAGGGAACACATGCACTCCCAGTCTGCATAGCGACGCTGTGACTACTGCTAGGCACTTTGTGAATACTCTGGGTGCAGATGCTAGACCAAAAGGCAGCACACGGTACTGAAAGTGCTGAGTTCCCAGCCGAAATTGAAGATACTTCCTGTGAGCTGGAAGTATCAAGATGTGTGTGTAAGCATCCTTTAAGTCCAGAGAGTATAGCCAATCGTTCTCCTTAATCATGGGAAGAAGGGTGCCCAGGGAAATCATCCTGAACTTTTCTCAAACTAGAAATTTGTTCAGGCCCCATAGGTCTAGGATGGGACGCATCCCTCCTTTTTTTTTTGCACAAGGAAGTACCTGGAATAGAATCCCAGCCCTTCTTCCCCTGGTGGAACGGGTTCGACCGCACTGGCCTTTAGAAGGGCGGAGAGTTCCTCTGCAAATACCTGCTTGTGCTGGGAGCTGAAAGATTGAGCTCCCGGTGGGCAATTTGGATTCCAGATTGAGAGTGTATCCTAACCGGACTATTTGAAGAACCCACCGGTCGGAGGTTATGAGAGGCCACCTTTGGTGAAAAAACATCAACCTGCCCCCTACCGGTAAGTCGTCCGGAATGGACACTTTCACTGAAGCTATGCTGAATTGGAGCCAGTCAAAAGCCCATCCCTTTCTTTTGCTGGGGAGCAGAATGGGCCTTACTCGCACGCTGTTGATGAGAACGAACACGCTGGGGCTGAGCCTGGGCAGGCTGCCGAGAAGCAGGAGTGTACCTACGCCTAGAATAGGTATAGGGGGCACTCCTCCTCCCTCCAAAAAACCTCCTACATGAGGAGGCAGTAGCAGAAGGTGCCCGGTGGGAGAGAGAATCCATAGCTTCATTATGCTTCTTGATTTGACCAACTAGATCCTCTACTTTTTCTCCAAAAAGATTGTCCCCCCGCCAAGGAACATCCGCCATCCGCTGCTGGACAGAATGATCCACTTACTACTTATCATTTCTAAAGCGCTACTAGACGTACGCAGCGCTGTACACTTGAACATGCAGAGACAGTCCCTGCTCGACAGTGCTTACAATCTATTTAGGACAGACAAACAGGACAAACAAGAGATAAGGGAATATTAAAGTAAGGATGATAAAATAAGGGCTCTGAACAAGTGAATAAGGGTTAGGAGTTAAAAGTTGCATCAAAAAGGTGGGCTTTTAGCTTAGATTTGAAGACTGCCAGAGATGGAGCTTGACGTACCGGCTCAGGAAGTCTATTCCAGGCATATGGTGCAGCAAGATAAAAGGAACGGAGTCTGGAGTTAGCAGTGGAGGAGAAGGTTGCAGATGATCCAGGTCAGAGACACGCAGCCATGAGAGTCTGCGCATCACTATACCTTGAGCAGCGATTCTGGATGTCACGTCAAAAGTGTCAAAAGTACCCCTGGCCAGGAACTTGCGACACGCCTTGTGCTGCCTGACCACCTGGCAAAAAGGCTCGACCAGCTCCTTAGGGAGTGCATCAACCAAGCTGGACAGTTAACGTATCGAGTCCCGCAAGTGTACGCTCATGAAGAGCTAGTATAACTGGATTTTGGCAGCAAGCACAGCGGCCTGATACGTCTTCCTCCCAAAAGAATCAAGAGTCCTAGCTTCTCTGCCTGGGGGCACCAAAGCATAGTCGCTAGTACTCCTGGCTCTCTTGATGGCAACATTCACCACCATGGAATTGTGGGGTAACTGAGACCTCATCAACCCAGGTTCACCATGGATCCAATACTGGGATTCAGCTTTTTTTCGGGACCATGAGGCCAGACAGAGGAGCTGACCAGTTTCGCATAAGGACTTCCTTCGGTACCTTATGCAGAGGAACTGTCACAGCCACTTTAGGTGGAGAAGAATAATCCAAGACCTCGAGCATCTCAGTCCTAGACTCATCCTCAACCTCCAAAGGGAAGGGAATAGTCGTAGCCATTTCCCTGACAAAAGAGGAAAAGGGAAGACTCTCCGGTGGAGACAGTCTCCTTTTTAGCAGAGGGGAAGGATCAGAGGGAATCCCAAAGGACTCATCAGAAGAGAAGTACCTGGGAACCTCATCCGACTCCCACAAACGCTCCTGCTCAGTGTCGGATAAAACCTGAGTTAAGGTGCTTCGACACTGGACCTGCCTCGACGCCAAGGAACAATGTCCTCTATGGTGATGTCGAGAGGTCGATGCCTTGTCCGACTTTGGCAAAGCTCCCTCCACCAATGTTGAAGGGGAGTCGACCTGGGTGGCAGCCGACGTCGATGCCGCCTGGGTCGGGGACCTCACCAAAGGTAAAGAGCCAGACACCGCTGCAGCAGATAGTACAGAAGGCACAAGCACCCCCGACACCGAAGCTGACTGACGTAGCAGTCCCTCCAGAAGTTCTGGAAACAAGGCTCGGATGCGCTCGTCGAGAGCCGCCATCGGAGAAGGCTGCGGGGTTGGTGGGGCAGATGGTGTCAGAATCTGTGGAGGCTTGGGAGCAGGCATCAGGCTGCTAGGAGACTGACGCATCGGCACCTCCTGTATAGAAGGGGAGCGATCCTCTCAGCACCGATGCTTCTCGGGTACCAACTCTCTCAACGTCCCGGAGCTCCCAGCACCGTGCGTCGAAGGAGAACAATGACGGTGCTTCTTAGCCTTCGTTTGACGCCCGTCATCGAGACTCCTCGGTACCGATGAGGACGTGGAATCCTCACACCTCCTCGGGGCCGGGTCCCGGGGGGCCTGCAGAACAGGAGGCCTCGAGGCAGGTGGAGACCCACTCGACGCCTCACTGCTCCCAGCATGAGTTGGTCTCATAGCAGCCATTACCCCTCTCCCCAACATCGATGCTCCCTTTGATGTCAACACCACCAACCTCGGTACCGATGTCGAAGGACCGGACTGAGCCCCAAAATGTTTTTCTCGTTGGGCCTCTCGAGACGCTTGGGTCCGTTTCTTCATACGAAGACACAGACTACAAGCAGCTATGGTCGGGCCCAAGGCACTGAATACACAAAGCGTGGGTATCGGTACCTGAGATAGTTCGGTTGCACCGAGTACAACGCTTGAAGCCGCTGGGAGGCTTCGATGACATGGAAGGAAAAACATCTTCAGCTAAATCAAAAGACGCGATTGTGCCTAAAAAAAACACAGAAAAAGGCTCAACAGAGAAAAGGGGAGAACCCGACCTCGTGGCCTAGACGAAAAAGAAAGAAAACTTGAAATAGATGAAAAACCTAAACGGAAACTATGGGAACCTTATTTTTTTTAAATCTTGTAAGAAAAACATTAAAGGAATAGAAGCGAACGAACTCGCAATCAGTGAAGACTCTTCCTGGGCTTGAAGAGGAGCAGAAACGAAAGCTGCCGCACCTCAACGCGGAGAAAGAAAAACAAGAGAAGTGCTCACGCGAGGGGTGGGAAATCAGTCCATGCATGCGCGGTGCGCGCTGCACGCACGCCAGAAGACTCTGGCAAAAGTTTTTAAATATTTTGCTTGCAAAATGCCGATTCCTGGGCCGACGCAGATGTCGACCCACATGTGAGAACAAGAAGCCTGCTTGTCCTCGGAGAACTTGTCACTATGCTAATACCAATACTGATACATAAAAGAAACAGAGAATGAAGGCTCCCTCCAGCTCTACTATACCAAAAGTACCCATCTTCTCTAGCCCTGACATCAATCCTGTAGTGCTTAACAAGGAATGCAATGAGGATCACATTGCTGCTATACAAATTTTCTCTGCCGTTATTTATTTGTTACATTTGTACCCCACATTTTCCCACCTATTTGCAGGCTCAATGTGGCTTACATAGCACCGTGAGGCAAAGCCTCCTCGGTTCAGAAAACAAATATAGAGTGATGTTGCTAAATGAAATAAATATGAACAGAGAAATAAGGGAACAGAGAGAGTAAGGTTATGTAAAGTTCATTAAGTTCATATCACATTTGGGTCAATTTGAGCTGTTGGATTCAGGTATTTAAGTTGGATCATTAGGATACGCCCTTTCGAACAGGAAAGTCTTTAGTGATTTCCAGAAGTTGAGGTTTTCATGGCTTTTGGGAGTGCATTCCAGAGTTCAGTACTTATATATGAAAAGCTGGATCCATGAACTGATTTGTATTTGAGTCCTTTCCAACTGGGGTGGCAGAGACTCAAAAAAGAAGGGAAAATTAGGTTCTTACCTTGGTAATTTTCTTTCCTTTAGTCATGGCAGATGAATCCATTACGAGTGGGTTGTGTCCATCAACCGGCAGGGGGAGATAAAGAGCACTGAAAAACCATAGTGCCTCATGGCCAGCTAGCTCCATCTGCCTCTTCAGTATTTGAAGCTTCCAAAGCAGTGTTACACCACAAAGCATAATAACATGAACTTTCCTCACAGCGGATGAACGCCCCAAAACTGGAGCTATAAGTCAAAGGAAGGAATGGACTCATCCTCCTGGAGGGAATGAACTCATCCTCCTGTAACTGAACAGAAATCCTGAAGACTGTTTTCCAACTTCTCCCAATGAGGGAACATATCTACAGGAAAATCTGAACATAAAATGAATCACATAATGAACCACTGAGGGAGGGCTCATGGATTCATCTGCTATGACTAAAGGAAAGAAAATTACCAAGGTAAGAACCTAATTTTCCCTTCCTTGTCATCAAGCAGATGAATCCATTACAAGTGGGATGTATCAAAGCAATCCCTAGATAGGGTGGGAACAAGCCATACCACGCAGCACTTGTGCTCCAAAATGCGCGTCTCTCCTGGCAGCCACATCCAGCCTGTAATGTCGGGCAAAAGAGAGCTTTGAAGCCCAAGTAGTTGCACTACAAATCTCTTGAAGAGAGAGTGCTCCAGTTTCAGCCGAAGAAGAGGAAATCGCTCTTGTGGAATGTGCCTTAAAGGCTTCAGGCGGACGCCGGCCAGATAGCAGATATGCTGAAAAGATAGCTTCTTTGAGTCGAGCTATAGTGGCCTTAGACGCAGGAGACCCTCTGCGTGGACCTGACAAAAGAACAAAAAGATGATCAGAGGTCCTGAAGGCATTTGACATGCGCAGATATTGCAACAGAGCCCTTCGCACATCCAGAAAGTGCAACTGCCCATAGGCTTCTGGAAACTCCTCTTTAGAAAAGGAGACAGGAAAACAGGCTGGTTAGGTGAAACGCTGAAACCACCTTAGGCATGAAGGATGACACAGTACATACCATAACTCTGGACTCTGAGAACTGCAGAAATGGGTCTCAACAGGACATCGCCTGGAGCTCAGATACCCGTCTCACCGATGTCACGGCCACCAAAAAGACCGTCTTTAAGGTCACATCCTTCTCCAAAGCTCGCCTAAGCGGCTCAAAGGGCGAACACTGAAGGGCCTTTAAAACTAACCCCAGGTTCCAGGCCGAACACGGGGCCCGCATGGGAGGACGGAGCCAAAGCACCCCTCTAAGAAACCATGTCACATCCGGGCAAGCAGCCAGAGAGAGGCCAGCGACCTTCCCTCGAAAACATGCCAAGGCTGCCACTTGAACACGCAGGGAATTACAGGCAAGGCCTTTTTGTAAACCATCCTTCAAAAAGTCAAGTATTGGCGAGACAGAAGCCCACATGGGTGTGATCGCTTTAGAAGCACACCAAGCCTCAAACTGGCGCCAAATCCTGGCATAAGACACGGAAGTGGAACGCTTGCAGGCCTGTAGGTGAGTGGAAATGACTTTACTGAAATATCCCTTGTCTCTCAATTGCGCCCTCTCAATAGCCATGCCGTAAGACCAAAGTGGCAGGCGTCCTCCATGGTGACCGGGCCCTGTGACAACAGCTTCTGTACCAGAGGTAACAGCAGGGGATCCTCTACCAGTATCCGCCGGAGGTCCGCATACCACTGCCTCCTGGGTCAATCCAGGGCAATGAGAACCACCTCTCCTTGGTGGAGCCGAATCCGCAGGAGTACTCGCCCTATCAAGGGCCACAGAGGGAACACATACAGGAGGCCCTGAGGCCAGGGTTGAGCCAAGGCATCCAACCCTGCCGAGCGAAGATCTCTCCGTCTGCTGTAGAAGCACGGGACTTTAGCATTTGTGCTTGAGGCCATAAGATCTATTATGGGCTTTCCCCATTTGGCACATATCTGCAGGAATACTTCGTCTGCAAGTTCCCATTCCGCTGGGTCGATTTGATTCCTGCTCTGATAATCGGCTTCCATGTTGCTCTGACCTGCAATATGAGCTGCTGACAGAAACTGCAGATGAAGCTCGGCCCAGTGGCAAATCTGTGCGGCCTGAGCTGCTAGTGCAATGTACTGAGTGCCTCCTTGGCAATTTATGTAGGCCACTGCTGTCGTGTTATCCGACAGAACTCTGACAGCTAATCCTTCCAGGGTCAATTGAAAGGCCAGAAGCCTGGAAAATAGCTTTCAACTCTAAGCGATTGATGGACCACTCCGACTCCTCGGGTGTCCAAAGAACCTGGGCATGCCTTCCCCGGCAATGTGCACCCCAGCCCTTCAGGCTGGCATCTGTTACCACCAGGCACCAATCGGGGAGCGCTAGTGGTATTCCTCGCCACAGCATGCTGAGAGCCACCACGCCATACTGAGCCGGGCTGCAGGGAGCCACATGAGTCTGCATTGATAATCCTGAGATATTGGAGACCACCGTTGAAGCAGGGAGCACTGCAGAGGTCTCAGGTGCGCTCTCGCCCAAGGCACTACTTCCAAAGTGGCCGTCATCGACCCCAACAGCTGGACTATGTCCCAGGCGAGGCATCCTCAGGAGCAGATGGACCTGGTTCTGAAGCTTGCACCGCCTTTGCTCGGGTAGGAAGACCATCCCCGAGGCTGTGTCGAACCGGACCCCCAAATATTCTAGAGATTGAGAGGGGGTCAGGTGACTTTTGCCTATATTGATGACCCAGCCCAGAGATTGCAGTACTGAGACCACTCTGGTTGTAACCTGATGACTCTCTTCTGCAGAGTCTGCTCTGATGAGCCAGTCGTCTAGGTACGGGTGAACCCAGATACTCTCTCGCCTGAGAAAAGCAGCTACTACCACCATTACCTTGGAAAAGGTTCGGGAAGCTGTGGCGAGGCCAAAAGGCAAGGCCCGAAACTGGAAATGTTTTCCCATCACCGCAAAACGCAGAAACCTCTAGTGCGGGGGCCAAATTGGTATGTGCAAGTAAGATTCTTTCAGGTCCAGAGACGTGAGAAACTCTCCTGGCTGTACTGCCGCTATGATGGAGCGCAGGGTTTCCATGTGAAAATACCACACATTCAGAGACTTGTTGACTTCTTTTAAGTCTAGGATAGGCTGAAAAAACCCTCCTTTTCGCGGCACCACAAAGTAAATGGAGTAATGGCCAGAGCCGCATTCGGCGGGAGGCACGGGGGAAACCACCCCAATGCGAATCAAGCCTTGCAAGGTCTCCTCTACCGCCGCCCGTTTGGCGGCAGAACCGCATCGGGACTCCACAAACACGTCTCTTATCGGGGCATTGAATTCTATTCTGTAGCCTTCTCTGATCAGGTCCAAGACCCACTGATCTGAGGAAATCTTGGCCCACACCTCGAGAAAGAGGGAAAGTCGTCCTCCTATCACAGGAATTGAGGAGGGGGCCGGCGCACCATCATTGAGAGGGTCACCCTTGAACTCCAGGTCTTGAGCCTGCTGCTGCGGAATGTTTGTCCGAGCGAAAGGAGTTCCTCTGCTGAAAACGGGCACGCGAAGTGAACCCAGAAGAACGCCCCGGGCGGTACCTTCTAGCTTCACAGAAGCGAGGTCTGTAAGAGGAGGGAACCGCCTGACCCTTGGAAGCAGGCCGCGGCCTATCCTCAGGTAAGCACTGGGGTTTGGCATCCCCCAGGCCTTTCACAATTTTCTCCAACTGCTCACCAAACAGGAGAAGGCCTTGAAAGGGCAACTTCACCAACCTTTGCTTAGAGGCCCTGTCAGCTGCCCAATGCCGTAGCCACAGAAGACGGCGAGCCGCCACCGCTACAGCCATCTGTTTAGCCGAAACTCTGACCAGATCATAAAGGGCGTCAGCCAAAAAAGACAAGGCCGACTCCATCCGCGGTGCCACCTCTGTAAGGGCTCCGCTCCATCTCCGGGCTGTTCCACTGCCTGTTGTAACCAAGCGAGGCAGGCTCAGGCAGCGTAGCAGCTGCATGCAGATCCCATAGGGATAGGCCTGAAATTTCAAAGGACCATTTCATAGCTGCATCCATGCGACGGTTCTACATGTCCTTCAGGGCAACTCCTCCTTCCACTGGGAGGGTAGTTTTCTTTGTCACAGCCGTGACTAGGGCATCCACTTTAGGCACTGCTAGGCGCACCAAATGCTCCTCACTTAGAGGGTATAATTGCCCCATAGCCCTGGCGACTTTGAAAGGCCCCTCGGGGTCGGCCCATTGAGCCGTGATAAGCTGCTGGATGGAGTCATGCAAAGGAAAGGCTCGAGCAGGCTTCTTACTTGCCATCCTCAGATTACCAGAGGAGGTCTCAGTACTCCCAGGGTCTTCTATAGAGAGGACCTGCAAGGCATCAGTAATAAGCGATGGCAGCTCATCGCGGTGGAAAATCCTCACCGCGGAAGGATCATCTGGATCCGGTGGCAATCCTGCACCTTCTTCTGGCTCTCCAGACCATGAAAGCCTGCCAGACTCCTCAGAGTCCTCACATCCCGACCACGGGGGGGGGGGGGGGGGGGGGGGGGGGGGGGGGGGGGGGGGGGGGGGGGGGGGGGGGGGGGGGGGGGGGGTGCTACTCTCTGAAGGGGAATCCACCTTTCTGCGCTTGTCTTGCGGCCATCTGTCAGGGGAAAACGTGCCTGACGGTAATCCAAGGCCAGACTCCACTGGAGGGGATACAGAAAGCAGGGCAGCAGAGGACCCCTGCGGAAGAGCTCTTTTTAACATGTATGCATTATGCAGCAATAAAATAAATTCAGGGGAAAATGGCTCACCCTGGCCTCCCAGTTCCAGTCAGGGGGAAACAGCTCTTTTATTAGCCTTTACACGAGGCGCCACTCCAGGCTCAAACCCCTCCGCCTCAGTGGGGGTCGTGCCATGCTGTTCCAAAATGGCGCCCGCTGCCAGCTCCATGGAGCGGGAAGGAACATCGCTCGCCATGCTCGGGCTGGCTCTACAGTCTGAAAAGCATGCCTTACAGAGCCCCACTGCAGTTTTGCGCTTGCCATAAACGGAACAGCGCTTTACTTTCTCAGCAGCCATTGCCGAAAATGGCGGAAATTCAAAATGGCGGATTCGCGCCAAAATCGTCCCTAATGCGGGCCCTCCCCGCAGGAGCTACAAAATGCTCTTACCTCACCAGACCAAGTCTCCGAGCTCAGGTCACGCTGCACAATCAGAAGAAAACCTCTTTTTTTTTTTTAACGCTATGAGGAAAGTTTGAGGCAACAGCGAAAGAGGCAAATTTCCAACTCCGGAGGATCAGTAGCGTGGGAAAGGCAGGGAAAGGGCGAACCTATGTGCCTGCATCCACAGCGTGGGCAAAGACAGGGACAGGGACAGGGCTTGCCTATTTGTATACTTCCACATCGGGGGCCGGGTAAGGCAGGGGAAAGGGCTAACCTATTGCCTTTAAAGTGGGCACCATCAGCCACAACATCCCTGCTACAACTGGCAAAAGCACAGGAGCCACCCCAGGCAGATTTTCTGAAGGAGCTTGAACAAGCTGCAACCACCCTGCTAGGGAAATTGAGAATACTAAAGAGGCAGATGGAGCTAGCTGGCCATGAGGCACTATGGTTTTGTCAGTGCTCTCTATCTCCCCCTGCTGGTTGATGGACACAACCCCCTCGTAATGGATTCATCTGCTTGATGACAAAGAACGTGATGATTTGATTGAGTTTCTGGTCGGCAGGCCTATGAGGTCAGACATATATCCTGGGGCATCACCGTAAACAATTTTATGAACCAGGGTACAAATCTTAAAAGTAATACATTCTCTGATTGGTAGCCAATGTAATTTTTCACAAATGGGTGTGGCCCTGTCGAATCGCGGTCTTCCAAATACAAGTCTGGTTGCCATATTTTGAGCAGTTTGAAGCTTCTTTATAAGATTTTCTTTGCATCCAGCATAAATTCCGTTAGAGTAGTCAGCATGGCTGAGGACCATTGATTTTATCAGATTGCAAAATATTGTCCTCGGGAAGAACGGTTTCACTCTTTTAAGTTTCCACATTGAGTGGAACATTTTCTTGACTGTGGAATTAACTTGGCTTTCAAATGTAAGGTTCCTGTCAATAACAACACCAAGGATTTTCAAATTATCTGAAACAGGAAGAATGTAGTCTGAGGTGATTAGGTTGGAGGGAATATTTGAGTTGTAGCAGGATGAGAGGGATTAGGCAATGAGTTGTCTCTGCATTAATTTGAGCTTGAATGCTTTTGCCATGAGTCATGGTATGCAAGCCGAGGTTAATTTTGTTGGTGATTTCTGACAATTTATGTTTGAAGGGGATGAATATTGTAACATCATCAGCATATATGAAGGGGTTGAGGCCCTAAATGGATAAGGCTTTGGCTAGTGGAGTCATCATTAGGTTAAAAAGGGTTGGTGATAATGGCGATCCTTGAGGTACTCCACAATCTGCTTTCCATGGGGATGATAAATTTAAATTTGATTTCCCTTTTTTTTTTGTTACATTTGTACCCTGCGCTTTCCCACTCATGGCAGGCTCAATGCGGCTTACATATTGTATACAGGTACTTATTTGTACCTGGGGCAAATGAGGGTTAAGTGACTTGCTCAGAGTCACAAGGAGCTGCCTGTGCCTGAAGTGGGAATTGAACTCAGTTCCTCAGTTCCCCAGGACCAAAGTCCACCACCCTAACCACTAGGCCACTCCTCCACTTGATAAGATCTGGTGGTTAGGAAACCCTTGATCCAACTGAGTACATTATCACCAATCCCGAAGTAATCCAGGAGTCTTAGTAATATTTTATGATCAACCATATCAAATGCGCTAGTTATGTGCTCAGAGACCCTTGGTACCACCTTCCATTGGAGAATGTATGCTAATTCAATTGCAGCCTTAATCCACCATGCCAAGTACTTTGATGCCTCATCTCCCTTTGCGGTCCACTGAAAATGAAGTATGGACTAGACTTCCTGAGGGAATTCATGACCTGTAAATGGCACAGCAGAACTCTGAATGTCTAATTTCTGGAGTACTTTCACTAAGACATTCTTCTTTCTCCTAAAAGAAACATTGACAGATAATATTGATTATTGTTATCATGTTTTTTAGATTCTTTATATACCACCTTTCTGTGGTAGAACCAAAACAGTATACAAATAGGTGCTACGTTTTTGTACCTGGAGCAACGGAGGGTTAAGTGTCTTGCCCAGGTCACAAGGAGCCATAGTGAGAATCAAACCCAGTTCCACTAGTGTTCAGCCCACTGTGCTAATTATTAGCTACTGCTCCACTCTCAGGTGAAAGGGAGAAACTGCCTTAGGCAAGAAGGAGGGCACTATATGGAAAGAAACCAAATTCACTCAAAAGAACAAGTAGGGATCTCTGCATGATAAAGCCTGCAACTCTGAGATCCACCAGGTCAAAGAGAGTAATCAGAAATACCACTTTAAGGAGAGTTCTTCAGCAATACCTGCCTTAAGCATGTAAAGGGAGAACCAGCTAACGACCTCAGGACAAGATTAAGATCTAACTGGGGCCCAACCAGATGTACTGGCAGCTGTATATGCTTGATTCCAGGCAAGAGCGGAACAGTATCCAGTGGATATAGTAACATAATAAGTGAAGGCAGATAAAGACCTGAACAGTCCATCCAGTCTTTCTGGGACATAGACCTGACACTGCCATCAAAGCCCACTCCAGCCTATCCGAATCCGTCTTGTCATTTGCGGAACACAGACCATAAACGTTTACCTGGCACTGATCTCACATTCCAAATTACTGGAGTTTCCATCGAAGGTCTCTCCAGCCCATCCTAATCCGGATTGCTATATGCGGGACTCAGATCATACATGCCAGCACAGCACTGGCCTTAGTTGATGCAGCCAGAGTTGCCATCTAAGCACCACTTGACATACGAGCACATATGGTGTAAGCCCCTTGCATTCCAGAGCCCCTAGCTTTATACCTTGTATATCAATGGCCTGAAGAATCTTGCATGCCAAGGAGTCAAGCGATAAGACAAACAGCATTGGAGATAGTGGCATCCCTGCCTCGTTCCCCGTTCTAGTGTAAAAGAGGCAGTAAGCTGCCCATTAACCAAAATTTGCACCGTGGGGTTTGAATATATTGCCCGTATTCCCATTAGGAAATCTGCCATAATTCCAAATTGGGGTAGGACCCAGAACAAGTAATCCCACATTATTTTGTCAAATGCCTTTTCAGCGTCTAGGCTGGCAATAATAGCGTCTCCCTGCTTTCCCACCCCCCTTGCCTGAATTGCACTCAATGCTCTCAGAATGTTGGAGGATGCATATCTACCAGGCACAAACCCTGTTTGGTCATTATGCACTAGCACGGGCAGCACTTTTCCCAGCCTAGTGGCCAATATACTAGCAAAATTTTTAGGTCCTGGTTTAATAGGGAAATGGGACGATAGGAGCCCAGAAGTTCGTTATCTCTCCCAGGCTTGGGAAGGAGTACGATAGTGGCATGCACTATTCACCCCACTCCCTGCCCCGGTGTGAGTACATTTTGGCATAGTGCTTGGAAAGGCCCAATAATATGGTGATCCAGTGTTTTGTAATATTCCGAACCTAACCCATCTGGTCCCGGCGCTTTCGCTAATTTGAGGCATTTCAACGCTTGCTGTATCTCTACCCCTGAGATCGAGCCATTGAGATTATCTAGTTGGGCCACAGTTAAGAGTGGGAAGGTCCAGCTCGCTAAAAAAACTATCCCTCATCACTTTATCGCTACTCCCTTTATCATAAAGGATGGTGTAAAACTCAACGAAAGCTTGTTGATTGGCCTCTTCTTTGCTTAAAACGGACCCTGATTTATCCTTTATCCTAGTAATTATTTGTTTTGGGGCTCTGTTTCGAATCAAATTGGCTAATAATTTTCCAGCCTTATTCCTCCATTTGTGCAGCTGGAATTTGTATACCTGTATGTCCCATTTGGCTCTATTGGTTAAAATATCATTCACCTTATGTCTAGTATCTAAATACACGAAACTGAAAATGCTGGCCTAACACCGCAAATCGCAGAAACCGCTGATGCGGAGGCCAAATTGGGATATGCAAATATGCCTCCTTGAGGTGGAGGGAAGCGAGGAACTCTCCTGGTTGCACCGCTGCAATGACCAAACGCAAAGTTTCCACAAGGAAATGACGCACCCTGACAGCCTCTTTGACTCTGTGCAAGTCTAGAATGGGCCTGAAGGACCTGCCCTTGCGAGGCACGACAAAATTAATCGAGTAGCGACCGCAGAAGCGTTTGTCGGGAGGAACGGGAACCACTGCCCCGAGATCCAACAGAGACTGCAGCGTGTCTCTGACTTCTGCTCACTTGACAACAGTGCCACAGCGGCACTTCAAAAAGGCATCTCCAACCGGAACAACAAACTCTAACTGGCATCCGTCTCTGATCAAATCGAGAACCCATTGATCTGATGTAACTTTGGCCCACTCCCCTAGAAAAAAAAACAAATGACCTCCTACAGCTGGCAGCGAGAAGTGGACCGGCGCCCCATCATTGTGCCGCCCGTCCCTAGACTCCTTGATGCTGACCGGATGCTGCAGAACACTTGTCAGACCGAAAGGAATTTTTCTGCTGGAAATGGGAGCGTTGAGAGAAACCCGAAGACCACCCAGGATGGTATCTCCGGGCCTCACGAAAGCGAGGCCTAGAAGAAGAGAAGGAGGAGAAGGCAGCGGGCTTGGAAGACGGCCTCGGCCTGTCCTCCGGAAGACGCTGGGATCTAGAATCCCCCAAGTCTTTAACTATCTTCTTCAAATCTTCCCCAAATAAAAGATTGCCCCGAAAGGGCAACCTCACCAGACGCTGCTTCGAGGCCATGTCAGCCACCCAATGATGAAGCCAAAGGAGTCACCAAGCTGACACCACCAAAGACATCTGCTTAGCAGATGCTCTGACTAAATTATAAAGTGCATCTGCCAAAAAGGCTAAAGCAACTCCATTCGAGGCGCCGCCTCAGAAAGAGGAACAGCACCCTCCGCAGGCTGCTCAACCGCCTGCTGAAGCCAAGATAGAGAAGCTCGGGCTACATAGGAACTACAAATAGCCCGCAAAGCCAAGGCCGAGACCTCAAAAGAACGCTTCACGGAGAATTCCAAATGCCGGTCTTGCATGTCCTTCAAGGCGAACCGCCGCTACCTGCGAGTCCACCTTAGGAATCCCAAAAAGAGACAAATCAGACTCTGGCACAGGGTAAAGGTGGGACATTGCCCTAGCCACTTTCAAAGTGCCATCTGGCTCAGACCACTGAGCCAAGATAAGCTCTTGAATGGAGTCGTGGACCGGGAAAGCCCGAGACGGCTTTCTAGTACTCGCCATCTTAGGATTAAAGGAAGAAGCAATATCTGCTTCAGGATCCTTAACACTGAGAGCCTGTAAAGCATCGGAAATGAGCAACGGAAGCTCATCACGGTGGACAATACGCACCGCTTTAGGATCATCTAACTCCTGCGGCAAAGCAGAAGCTTCCTCTAATTCCTCAATCCTCGAGGGCCTACCAGACCCCTCAGACTCCCCAAAAAAAGAAAGGAGAGGAGAATGAGACGGCAAGGAGGAGGTCTCAGACAGGGCGGACACCCGCCTGCGTTTAGCATCAGACGCGAGCACGGAATCAGACGACATTAGAAGGCCAGAAGAAACTGGAACCTTTTTTTTTATAGCGCTACAAGGCGTACGCAGCGCTGCACAAACATGGCCCCTATTCACATTCTCTTCCTAGCCCTGTCCCTTCCTAATCTTTTCCCTCACCCCCTACCTCTCTCCGCTACAGGAACTCACTGCCCATCCACGTCGCAGCTTTGCAAATCTCTTCAATAGTGGCTGACTTCAAGTGGGCTACCGACGCTGCCATGGCTCTAACATTATGAGCCGTGACATGACCCTCAAGAGCCAGCCCAGCCTGGGCGCAAGTGAAGGAAATGCAATCTGCTAGCCAATTGGATATGGTGCGTTTCCCCACAGCCACTCCCTTCCTGTTGGGATCAAAAGAAACAAACAATTGGCGGACTTTCTGTTGGGCTGTGTCCGCTCCAGATAGAAGGCCAATGCTCTCTTGCAGTCCAATGTGTGCAGCTGACGTTCAGCAGGGCAGGAATGAGGACGGGGAAAGAAAGTTGGCAAGACAATTGACTGGTTCAGATGGAACTCCGACACAACCTTTGGCAAGAACTTAGGGTGAGTGCGGAGGACTACTCTGTTATGATGAAATTTGGTGTAAGGGGCCTGGGCTACCAGGGCCTGAAGCTCACTGACTCTACGAGCTGAAGTAACTGCCACCAAGAAAATGACCTTCCAAGTCAAGTACTTCAGATGGCATGAATTCAGTGGCTCAAAAGGAGGTTTCATCAGCTGGGTGAGAACGACATTGAGATCCCATGACACTGTAGGAGGCTTGACAGGGGGCTTTGACAAAAGCAAACCTCTCATGAAGCGAACAACTAAAGGCTGTCCCGAGATCGGCTTACCTTCCACACGGTAATGGTATGCACTGATTGCACTAAGGTGAACCCTTACAGAGTTGGTCTTGAGATCAGACTCGGACAAGTGCAGAAGGTATTCAAGCAGGGTCTGTGTAGGACAAGAGCGAGGATCTAGGGCCTTGCTGTCACACCAGACGGTAAACCTCCTCCATAGACAGAAGTAACTCCTCTTAATGGAATCTTTCCTGGACGCAAGCAAGATGCGGGAGACACCCTCTGACAGACCCAAAGAGGCGAAGTCTACGCTCTCAACATCCAGGCCTTGAGAGCCAGAGACTGGAGGTTGGGATGCAGAAGCGCCCCTTCGTCCTGTGTGATGAGGGTCGGAAAACACTCCAATCTGCACGGTTCTTCGGAGGACAACTCCAGAAGAAGAGGGAACCAGATCTGACGCGGCCAAAAAGGAGCAATCAGAATCATGGTGCCTCGGTCTTGCTTGAGTTTCAACAAAGTCTTCCTCACCAGAGGTATGGGAGGATAAGCATACAGCAGACCCTCCCCCCAGTCCAGGAGGAAGGCATCCGATGCCAGTCTGCCATGGGCCTGAAGCCTCGAACAGAACTGAGGGACTTTGTGGTTGGCTCAAGATGCGAAGAGATCTACCAAGGGGGTGCCCCACACCTGGAAGATCTGTCGCACTACACGGGAATTGAGCGACCACTCGTGAGGTTGCATAATCCTGCTGAACCTGTCGGCCAAACTGTTGTTTACGCCTGCCAGATATGTGGCTTGGAGCACCATGCCGTGACGGCGAGCCCAGAGCCACATGCTGATGGCTTCCTGACACAGGGGGCGAGATCCGGTGCCTCCCTGCTTGTTGATGTAATACATGGCAACCTGGTTGTCTGTCTGAATTTGGATAATTTGGTGGGACAGCCGATCTCTGAAAGCCTTCAGAGCTTTCCAGACCGCTCGTAACTCCAGGAGATTGATCTGCAGATCGCGTTCCTGGAGGGACCAGCTTCCTTGGGTGTGAAGCCCATCGACATGAGCTCCCCACCCCAGGAGACACGCATCCGTGGTCAGCACTTTTTGTGGCTGAGGAATTTGGAAAGGACGTCCCAGAGTCAAATTGGACCAAATCGTCCACCCATACAGGGATTTGAGAAAACTCGTGGACAGGTGGATCACGTCTTCTAGATCCCCAGCAGCCTGAAACCACTGGGAAGCTAGGGTCCATTGAGCAGATCTCATGTGAAGGCGGGCCATGGGAGTCACATGAACTGTGGAGGCCATGTGGCCCAGCAATCTCAACATCTGCCAAGCTGTGACCTGCTGGGACGCTTGCACCCGAGAGACGAGGGACAACAAGTTGCTGGCTCTCGTCTCTGGAAGATAGGCACGAGCCGTCCGAGAATCCAGCAGAGCTCCTATGAATTCGAGCTTCTGCACTGGGAGAAGATGGGACTTTGGATAATTTATCACAAACCCCAGTAGCTCCAGGAGGCGAATAGTCATCTGCATGGACTGTAGAGCTCCTGCCTCGGATGTGTTCTTCACCAGCCAATCGTCGAGATATGGGAACACGTGTACCCCCAGCCTGCGAAGTGCCGCCGCTACTACAGCCAAGCACTTCGTGAACACTCTGGGCGCAGAGGCGAGCCCAAAGGGTAGCACACAGTACTGGAAGTGACATGTGCCCAGCTGAAATCGCAGATACTGTCTGTGAGCTGGCAGTATCTGGATGTGTGTGTAGGCGTCCTTCAAGTCCAGAGAGCATAGCCAATCGTTTTGCTGAATCATGGGGAGAAGGGTGCCCAGGGAAAGCATCCTGAACTTTTCTTTGACCAGATATTTGTTCAGGGCCCTTAGGTCTAGGATGGGACGCATCCCCCGTTTTCTTTTCCACAAGGAAGTACCTGGAATAGAATCCCAGCCCTTCCTGCCCGGATGGCATGGGCTCGACCGCATTGGCGCTGAGAAGGGCGGAGAGTTCCTCTGCAAATACCTGCTTGTGTTGGAAGCTGTAAGACTGAGCTCCCAGTGGACAATTTGGAGGTTTTGAGGCCAAATTGAGGGTGTATCCTTGCCAGACTATTTGGAGAACCCACTGATCGGAGGTTATGAGAGGCCACCTTTGGTGAAAAACTTTCAACCTCCCTCCGACCGGCAGGTCGCCCGGCACTGACACTTGGATGTCGGCTATGCTCTGCTGGAGCCAGTCAAAAGCTCGTCCCTTGCTTTTGCTGGGGAGCCGAGGGGCCTTGCTGAGGCGCACGCTGCTGACGATAGTGAGCGCGCTGGGGCTTAGCCTGGGCCGCAGGCTGTCGAGAAGGAGGATTGTACCTACACTTACCAGAAGAGTAGGGAACAGTCTTCCTTCCCCCAAAAAATCATCTACCTGTAGACGTAGAAGCTGAAGGCTGCCGGCGGGAGAACTTGTCGAAAGCGGCATCCCGCTGGTGGAGCTGCTCTACCACCTGTTCGACTTTCTCTCCAAAAATGTTATCCGCACGGCAAGGCGAGTCCGCAATCCGCTGCTGGATCCTATTCTCCAGGTCGGAGGCACGCAGCCATGAGAGTCTGTGCATCACCACACCTTGAGCAGCGGCCCTGGACGCAACATCAAAGGTGTCATACACCCCTCTGGCCAGGAATTTTCTGCACACATTCAGCTGCCTGACCACCTCCTGAAATGGCTTGGCTTGTTCAGGGGGGAGCTTGTCCACCAAGCCCGCCAACTGCCGCACATTGTTCCGCATGTGGATGCTCGTGTAGAGCTGGTAAGACTGGATTTTGGCCACGAGCATTGAAGAATGGTAGGCCTTCCTCCCAAAGGAGTCTAAGGTTCTAGAGTCCTTGCCCGGGGGCGCCGAAGCATGCTCCCTAGAACTCTTAGCCTTCTTTAGGGCCAAATCCACAACTCCAGATTCGTGAGGCAACTGAGTGCGCATCAGCTCTGGGTCCCCATGGATCCGGTACTGGGACTCGATCTTCTTGGGAATGTGGGGATTACTTAGTGGCTTGGTCCAGTTCGCCAGCAATGTCTTTTTGAGGACATGATGCATGGGTACTGTGGACGCTTCCTTAGGTGGAGAAGGATAGTCCAGGAGCTCAAACATTTCAGCCCTGGGCTCGTCCTCCACAACCACCGGGAAGGGGATGGCCGTAGACATCTCCCGGACAAAGGCCGCAAAAGACAGACTCTCGGGCGGAGAAAGCTGCCTTTCAGGGGAGGGAGTGGGATCAGAAGGAAGACCCTCAGACTCCTCGTCAGAGAAATATCTGATGTCCTCCTCCTCTTTCCACGAGGCCTCACCTTCGGTATCAGACACAAGTTCACGGACCTGTGTCTGAAGCCGTGCCCGGCTCGACTCCGTGGAACCACGGCCACGGTGGGAGCGTCGAGAGGTAGAC
The DNA here is from genome assembly GCF_901765095.1 of Microcaecilia unicolor. NCBI lineage: Eukaryota > Metazoa > Chordata > Amphibia > Gymnophiona > Siphonopidae > Microcaecilia > Microcaecilia unicolor. The sequence continues at coordinate 183,239,852 of NC_044036.1, read as the reverse complement.
TCCCTCGCCCGCACCGGCGAAGCTCCCTTCGCCGACGTCATCGGGGAGCCTTCCTGGGAGGCGACCGCAGTCGGTACCGCACGCGGCACCGATGTCGGAGACCTCAGCCCGGGAAAGGGGCCAGCCGGCGCCTCACTCGACGGTACCGGAGGCGCAAGCACCCCCGGTACCGGAGGGGAAGGGCGCAACAGCTCTCCCAGAATCTCTGGGAGAACGGCCCGGAGACTCTCGTGCAGAGCGGCTGTGGAGAAAGACGTGGAAGCCGATGCAGGTGTCGATGTCAGAGTCTGCTCCGGGCGTGGAGGCTGTTCCGGGCTGTCCATAGTGGAGCGCATCGACACCTCCTGAACAGAGGGTGAGCGGTCCTCTCGGTGCGGATGCCTACTGGGTGCCGACTCCCTCGGCGACCCAGAGCTCTCGGTGCCGATACGGGAAGGGGACCGGTGTCGATGCTTCTTCGACTTCTTGGGACGAAGCATGTCACCGGAGCTTCCCGGCACCGACGAGGAGGACGTAGAATCCAGCCGTCGCTTCGTCGGGGCCGAGGCCGAAGAAGGTCGGTCTCGGGGGGGCTGTACCGCAGGAGCCCTCAGGGTAGGGGGAGACCCACCCGAAGGCTCACCGCCACCAGCAGGGGAATGGACAGCCCTCACCTGCACTCCAGTCGAAGCACCACCGTCCAACGACATCAGCAGAAGTGGAGGTCCTGGTACCACCGACGCCGACGCAGCCTTCCGATGACTCAGCCCCGATGCAGAGGGTTGATGCCTCGATGCACTCGATGCAGTCGCGGCCGAGGACAGAGGTCTAGACGCTGTCGACGTCGATGCACTCGATACTCCTGGTGCTGATGCCGACAAAGAGCCCGAGAACAAAACGTTCCACTAGGCCAATCTCGCTACCTGAGTCCGCTTTTGTAAAAGGGCGCACAGACTACAGGCCTGTGGGCAGTGCCCAGCCCCCAGACACTGAAGACACGACGCGTGCCTGTCAGTGAGCGAGATTACCCGGGCACACTGGGTGCACTTCTTGAAGCCGCTGGGAGACTTCGATGACATGGGTGGAAAAATCGCGCCGGCGAAATCAAAACTCGTAATTGCGGCGAGCACCAAAAAGAGGGGGAGAAAAAATTCGACCCGAGGCCTGAAAAGGGCCTACCCCAAAGACGAAAGAAAACTTACCGGGGCAAAAACTGGAAATAGCGGAAAGGGAAAAGACCGAAAAGGTCCTCTTCCGAAATCCTTTTTTTTTTTTTTAAACGCTAAAGTCAAAAAGAGACGCGTGAGGTCGACTTAAGGGGCGCGAACGGCGTAACACGACCGTACCGAGCACGGACAAAAGAAGACTGGCCAGCACGAGCCGGTTTCGGGCGGGAAGACAGCCGCGCATGCGCGGTGCGCGTGGGCGCGCGAGGACTAGCAAAGGCCTTTGCTAATGAAGATTCCGATTGGAGGGGCTGCCGTGGACGTCACCCATCAGTGAGAACAAGCAGCCTGCTTGTCCTCGGAGAAGTATCTTTACAGCATTTTCAGTATTGAGTGCCCTTTGGTCTCGCGTCTGCGCCCGGGGTGTTTACAAAATGCCTAGTGGTGGTTGCAGCGTCACTACGCAGACTGGGAGTGCATGTGTTCCCTTATCTTGACAATTGGCTGGTGAAGAACACCTCGGAGGCAGGAGCTCTACAGTCCATGCAGATGACTATTCAACTGCTGGAGCTACTCGGGTTTGTCCTACCTTCTTCCAGTTCAAAAGCTAGAATTTATAAGAGGTCTGCTGGACTCACAGGCGGCTCATGCCTATCTTCCCGAACGAATACCTTGCTAGTGCCCGTTTCATTGCTCTCAGAAACGGGCCTTTTTTACTAGTATTCAAATAACACGAAGTATGATGTGGAAGGACATTTTTGATACGACATCTAAGTCCGATTTTGGATGTTTTGATTAGATTGTAAGTAGGGACTGTCTCTTACATGTTCAGTGTACAGCACTGCGTACGTCTAGTAGTGCTACAGAAATGATAACTAGCAGTAGTAGAAGTAGTCTTTGAGTTTCTGGAATCTTGCTACTCTTTGGGATTCTGGAATCTTTCAGGTTGCCATGTATTACATCAACAAGCAGGGGGGCAACGGATCTCGCCCCCCCGTGTCGGGAAGTCGTTCAGATGTGGCTTTGGGCTCGCCGTCATGGCATGTTTCTCCAAGCCACTTATCTGGCAGGCGTAAATAACAGTCTGGCCAACAGATTGAGCAGGATAATGCAACCTCACGAGTGGTCACTTAATGTGGGCGTCGCACGTAAGATCTTCCGAGAGTGGGGCACCCCCTCGGTGGATCTTTTTGCCACTCAGGTCAATCACGAAGTCCCTCAATTTTGTTCCAGACTTCAGGCCCACGACAGACTAGCGTCGGATGCTTTTCTCTTTCATTGGAGGAAGGGCCTTCTGTAGGCATATCCTTCCATACCTCTGGTGGGGAAGACTTTGCTGAAACTCAAGTAGGACCACAGAACCATGATTCTGATTGCTCCTTTCTGGCCGAGTCAGATTTGGTTCCCTCTTCTTCTGGAGTTGTCCTCCGAAGAACCGTGGAGATTGGACTGTTTTCCAACCCTCATATCTCAGAACGAGGGGGCGCTTCTGCATCCCACCCTCCAGTCTCTGGCTCTCATGGCCTGGATGTTGAGAGCGCTTCCTTGGGTCTTTCTCAGGGTATCTCCTGGGTTTTGCTTGCTTCCAGGAAAGATTCCACGAAGAGATGTTACTTTTTCAAATGGAGGAAGTTTGCCGTCTGGTGTGATAGCAAGACCCTAGATCCTTGCTCTTGTCCTACACAGACCCTGCTTGAATACCTTCTACATTTTTTAGAGTCTGGTCTCAAGACCAACTCCGTAAGAGTTCACCTCAGTGCAATTAGTGCTTATCATCAACGTGTAGAGGGTAAGCCTATCTCTGGACAGCCTTTAGTTGCTCACTTCATGAGAAGTTTGCTTCTGTCAAAGCCCCCTGTCAAACCTCCACCAGTGTCATGGGATCTCAACGTTGTTCTCACCCAGCTGATGAAGCCTCCTTTTGAGCCACTGAATTCCTGCCATCTGAAGTACTTGACCTGGAAGGTCATTTTCTTGGTGGTTGTTAATTTCACCTGTCAGTGAGCTTCAAGCCTTGGTAGTGCATGCTCCTTATCTCAAGTTTCATTACAACAGAGTAGTCCTCCACACTCACCCTAAGTTCTTGCCGAAGGTGGTGTCGGAGTTCCATCTGAACCAGTCAATTGTCTTACCAACATTTTTTCCCCGTCCTCATACCCGCCCTGTTGAACGTCAGTTGCACACCTTGGACTGCAAGAGAGCATTGGACTTTTACGTGGAGCGGACAAGCCCCTTCAGACAGTCTGCCCAAATGTTTGTTTCTTTTGATCCCAACAGAAGGGAAGTTGCAGTCGGGAACGGACGCCCTTGGGCGGGAAGATGGCCATGCATGCGCAATGCGTCTGTCCTGCGCTCCGGAAGCTGTCGCAAAGTTTGTTGATTTTTGCTGGAAAAATCTCCGTTCCTGGGCTGCCGACCCATCAGTGAGAACAATCAGCCTGCTGTCCTCGGAGAATACCTGCTTTATAATAGTCTGAACCATTTTGCCCGGCATCAATATCAGGCTCACCAATCTATAATGTCCCGGATCTCCTCTGGAACCTTTTTTAAAAATCGGCGTTACATTGGCCACCCTCCAATCTTCTGGTACCATGCTTGATTTTAAAGATAAATTACATATTACTAACAATACTTCTACAGGTTTAGTACTCTGGGATGAATACCATCCAGTCCAGGAGATTTGCTACTCTTCAATTTGTCAAATTGCCCTATTACATCCTCCAGGTTTATAAGATTTCATTCAGTTTCTCTGACTTGTCAGATTTGAATACCATTTCTGGTACCGGTATCTCTCCCAAATCTTCCTTGGTGAAGACCGAAGAAAAGAATTCATTTAATCTCTCCGCTATGACTTTGTCTTTGTTACACTCCTACCTGGCTGCTCCAGGTGGAAGCCATCTTGAAAGGCTCATTTGAGGGGCGGCCATCTTGAGAGGTGCATTTTTATCAGTTCCTGAAGGGCAGCCATCTTGAGAAGAGCAACTGCATCGGTTCCTGAGGGGCAGCCATCTTGAGAGGCTTATTCCTATGGGCATGCCCAATGAGGTTCCTCGCCTGTCAGCTGTGGAAGGGATCTCCTGATCAGAGGCCTATTTAAGAGCAGAACATGGTCATCAGTTTGCTTCGGCTTCTACCTTGGTGGAGTTCGTGGTGTTTCCTGGTGTTTTGCGGATTTGATCATTGCCTGAATCCTGACTACTTCTTTGTTTGCTGCCTGCCCTGACCATTGCCTGAATCCTGACTACTTCTTTGTTTGCTGCCTGCCTTGACCATTGCCTGAATCCTGACTACTTCCTTGTCTGCTGCCTGCCTTGACCATTTCCTGAGTCCTGACTACTTCTTTGTCTGCTGCCATCCCCGATTCTTGCCTGTCGTCTGACCACTCCCGGTTGGAGTTCGGAAGTCCTGTCGGCCCCCGGTCCTGGGGGCTCAACCCCCGGAGGAAGGGGTCGCTCCAGGTGAAGTTGTTCGGCCGCCCTGCGGAGCTCAGGTCTGAGCTTGTCTCATCTGTGCTGCATAGGGCATAGGGACTCACAGTCATAACAGTCTTCCCTGACTGCCCCTTTTGCCCCTCAGTCATCTAGAAGTCCAACTGATTCTTTTGCCGGCTTCTTTAGCGCTTTGCATTTGACTTGACATTCCTTATGCTGTTTCTTATTATTTTCAGTCGGTTCCTTCTTCCATTTTCTGAAGGATTTTCTTTTAGCTCTAATAGCTTCTTACAGCTCACTTTTTAACCATGCCGGTTGTCGTTTGGTCTTTCTTCCTCCTTTTTTAATACACGGAATATATTTGGATTGGGCTTCTGGGATGGTATTTTTGAACAGCATCCACGCCTGATGTAAATTTTTCACCTTTGCAGCTGCTCCTCTAAGTTTTTTTTTTTTAACAGTCCTCCAATGCAATTTTTTTCAAAGTCCATCATTGCCTTCCTTATCAGCGTATTGTATTTGACTTGATATTCCTTATGCTGTTTCTTATTATTTTCAGTTGGTTCCTTCTTCCATGTTCTGAAGGATTTTCTTTTAGCTCTAATAGCTTCTTTCACATCACTTTTTAACCATGATGGCTGTCGTTTGGTCTTCCTTCCTCCTTTTTTAATACACGGAATATATTTGGACTGGGCTTCCAGGATGGTATTTTTGAACAGCATTCACGCCTGATGTAAAATTTTCACCTTTGTAGTTGCTCCTCTACGTTTTTTGGGGTTATTTTTGACAGTTCTTCTCATTTTATCATAGTCTCCTTCTTGAAAGTTAAAGCTAACGTATTGGGTTTCCTAAGTGTGCTTACTCCAAAGCCGATATCAAATCTGATCATATTATGATCACTGTTATCAAGCGGCCCCAGCACCATTACCTCCTGCACCAAAAGTATTGGATTTCCCCTGTGTGTTTACTCCAAAGGACCCTCCCTAACGGGGAGCCGCTGCAGCGGCCTGGTACACCGCAGCGGCCTGGTTCTGCACCTGGACCGTGGTTAACTGAGAGCAGACATTCTGCAGGGCTCCCGACAGGGCGTTCAACTGCTCCTGCTGGAGAATTTTAGCCAGGTCTCGTAGATCGGGTTGCGTTGGCGAGCTCATGGCTTCAGGTTCCTGTCTTGTCTGGAAAGAAGGTGAGCCCTTAGGTCCCGCAAGGCCCCGAAGGACCTCAGAGGACAGCCGTGCAACCCCAAGTCTTCACCCGTGGCGACCGCCGTTCACCGGGGGTTGAGCCCCCAGCTGCAGGCGGCCAACGGGACTTCCGGAACCGCGGGGTTGACGAACTGACCCAGTACCGGAACCGGGAGCGGGGAGGGCAGGTGGAAATCAGAGTAGTCCAACAACAGGCCACAGGTCAGGACAGGCGGCTATCAGAGTCGTCCAAAACAGGCAACAGGTCAGGGCAGGTGGCTAACAGAGTCGTCCAAAACAGGCAACAGGTCCGGGCGGGCGGCTAACAGTGTCGTCCACAAACAGGCAACAGGTCAGGGCAGGCGGCTAACAGAGTAGTCCAGAAGCAGTCCAAAGGTCAAACCAGGAAAGCAAGGGAACGCACTGAAAACAAGAACACACAAAGACTGGCCTTGGGAAACAGAACCTGAAGCAACGTCCTGTTTCAGCCCCGCTCCTTAAATACTGTCAGCATTCAACCGCCCAGCCCCAGCCGACATGGCCGGCCAATCGGAACCCGGCTACTGAAGAAATCCCTCTGGTTGGTTCCGTCCGGCCTCTCAGGCGGAGCTACAGCACCGGCATCCCAATCTGGTTCCTCTGAGGCGGAGCTTCGGGTTCCCGCGCCCGAATGTGGAGAAGATGCCGGCCATCGCGTCTCGGCACCATCCTCCCCGCTGGCGCGAGCACAGACCCCATAGCCGGCGACCGAGAGCCTGGAAGCCGCGATCGCCGGCCCACGGGCTCAGCCCCGGACAAGGCGGCCATCGCCGCGGCGAGCCCCGGCTCTCAGCCGCGGCCTCAAGAAGGCCGGGCATCGCCGCAATGGACACCGGCTCGGCCCCGACTGCCCCCGGAACCAGCGCCCATCCGGGAAACCGTCGGGTAAGCCTTCTCTGGCTGCGGGTCCTTCCTCCTGGCCCTTGCTTCCCACAGAGGAGAAGCCGGAGGGAGCGAGGGATGTGACAGTCTATATGCGAATGCCAGGAGCCTAATAAATAAGATTTGAGAGTTAGAATATATTGCACTAAATGAAAAATTAGATATAATAGGCATCTCTGAGACCTGGTGGAAGGAGGATAACCAGTGGGACACTGTCATACCGGGGTACAAATTATATCGTAGTGATAGGGTGGATCGAATTGGTGGAGGGGTAGCATTGTATATTAAGGAGAGCCTTGAATCAAATAGATTGAAAATTCTGCAGGAAACAAAACACTTCTTGGAATCACTATTACTACTACTACTATTTAGCATTTCTATAGCGCTACAAGGCGAACACAGCGCTGCACAAACATAGAAGAAAGACAGTCCCTGCTCAAAGAGCTTACAATCTAATAGACAAAAAATAAATAAAGTAAGCAAATCAAATCAATTAATTAATGTGAACGGGAAGGAAGAGAGGAGGGTAGGTGGAGGCGAGTGGTTACAAGTGGTTACGAGTCAAAAGCAATGTTAAAGAGGTGGGCTTTCAGTCTAGATTTAAAGGTGGCCAAGGATGGGGCAAGACGTAGGGGCTCAGGAAGTTTATTCCAGGCGTAGGGTGCAGCGAGACAGAAGGCGCGAAGTCTGGAGTTGGCAGTAGTGGAGAAGGGAACAGATAAGAAGGATTTATCCATGGAGCGGAGTGTACGGGAAGGGGTGTAGGGAAGGACGAGTGTGGAGAGATACTGGGGAGCAGCAGAGTGAATACATTTATAGGTTAGTAGAAGAAGTTTGAACAGGATGCGAAAATGGATAGGGAGCCAGTGAAGGGTCTTGAGGAGAGGGGTAGTATGAGTAAAGCGACCCTGGCGGAAGATGAGACGGGCAGCAGAGTTTTGAACCGACTGGAGAGGTGACTAAGTGGGAGGCCAGCAAGAAGCAGATTGCAGTAGTCTAAACGAGAGGTGACAAGGGTGTGGATGAGGGTTTTGGTAGAGTGCTCGGAAAGAAAGGGGCGGATTTTACGGATGTTGTAAAGAAAGAAACGACAGGTCTTGGCGGTCTGCTGGATATGAGCAGAGAAGGAGAGAGAAGAGTCAAAGATGACCCCAAGGTTTCGAGCTGAGGAGACAGGGAGAATGAGAGAGCCATCAACAGAAATAGAAAACGGGGGAGCGGGGAGGTGGTTTGGGGGGGAAAATGAGAAGCTCGGTTTTGGTCATATTTAATTTCAGGTGGCGTTGAGACATCCAGGCAGCAATGTCAGACAGGCACGCTGAAACTTTGGTTTGGATGCAAGGTGAGATATCAGGGGTAGAAAGGTAGATTTGGGAGTCATCAGCATAGAGATGGTAGGAAAAGCCATGGGATGAGATTAATGAACCAAGGGAAGAAGTGTAGATAGAAAAGAGGAGGGGACCAAGAACAGAACCCTGAGGTACGCCGCCAGGCAGAGGGATAGAAGTAGAAGAGGATCCACCAGAGTGAACACTAAAGGTGCGGAGGGAGAGGAAGGAAGAGAACCAGGAAAGGACAGAGCCCTGGAATCCAAGTGAGGACAGGGTATCGAGAAGTATGCTGTGATCGACAGTGTCAAAAGCAGCGGAAAGATCAAGAATGAGGATGGAATATTGACCTCTGGATTTAGCCAGTAATAGGTCATTGGAGACTTTAGTAAGCGCAGTTTCGGTTGAGTGGAGAGGGCGAAAACCAGATTGTAATGGGTCAAGAATAGCATATGAGGAGAGAAAATCAAGGCAGCGGCGGTGAACAGCACGCTCAAGTAATTTTGAGAGAAAAGGAAGGAGGGAGATGGGTCGGTAATTAGAGGGACAAGTAGGGTCAAGTGAAGGCTTCTTAAGGAGAGGTGTGACCACAGCATGTTTAAAGGCAGCAGGGACAGTCGCAGTGGAGTAATTCAGGATGAACTGCCAGTAATAATTGGCAAAGCCCAGAAATCTCTGGAGAGCTTGACGGTCCAGAGGCCAAGGCCAGTTAAGAATGGAAGACAGCTTGGCCGGGTCTATTCATAGCCCCTGTTAGGAGATGATGTACCTCTAAAAGGGTAATTTGGAGCATTCAAAGACATATTTCTCCAATTTGGCAAATAGCCAGTTCTTAAGTAGGCGGTGGAGCACCATCTTGACATGCTGCCTATGTTATTCCAACAAACGGGAGAAGATCAGGATCTCATCAAGATAGACAAGAACGCATTTGTACAACAGATGTCAGAATATGTCATTAATGAAGTTCTGGAAAACAGCAGGAGCACTGGCGAGACAAAAGGGTATGACGAGATCTTCATAGCACTCGCCTCTGTTGAAGTCTGTTTTCCACTCATCCCCCTCCTAGATCTGGATGAAGTTATAGGCTCCTCATAGATCCAATTTAGTAATGACACAAGTACCTTGGAGTCGGTCAATGAGTGGTAGGAGATATTTGTTCTTCACGGTAATTGCATTCAAGCCCCTGTAATCGATGCATTGCTGCAGCTCCCCCATACTTCTTGCCTACGAAAAAAAATCCTGCCCCTGCCAGGATTGAATGACCCCCCCCCCCCCCCCAACTGCAGTTTGTCCTTGATATAGGCGAACAGAGCTTCAGTCTCAGGGCACGAAAGCGAGTAGACTCTGCCTCAGGGAGGTCCCTTCCCAGGCAACAGCTCAATAGGACAGTCATAGGCTCAATGAGGTGGCAAGGTCTCAGCCTGTTGTTTACAGAAAACATCTGCAATCTCCTGGTAGGCCCCAGGTAGGGTCCTCTCGACTTCCAGATTACTAACATCCATCAACATGGATGGTGTGATGGAGCTCAAACACCATACTCGACAGAGCCAAAACCAAGCTGCTATCTGAGACTAATCCCAGTCAATCCGGGGGTTGTGCCATTGTAACCATGGAAGGAACAATGTGATGGGATTCATGGCCGTTTATAGAATATACAGCATTATAGCCTACCTATGTAGCACCCCAATCTAGAGACTGAGCGGGAGTGTTTTGGTCTTGATGACTCCCTGAATGTTGCCACAGATAGAGGACATGGGGATGGGTCGAGGCAAGTTTTGTGTGGGGACATGATAATGACAGATCAGGGCCTTATCAATGAAGTTGCCTTGTGCCCTGGAATCTACAAATGCTTCAGTGAAGAACTCTGGTTCCAAATGAATAGAGGCTGGAACCAAAAACTGGGTGTGGGGAGCTCATCGAGAGGGTTCTAGTCCTGCCTCCCCTGCCAGAACTAGACTAATGAGTTTCCTGGATTCTTAGGCCAGCAGCAGGCATAGTGCCTTTTCTCACCACAGTACAAGCAAAAATCCTGTGCCCATCTCTGCTGCATCTCTTGATACAAAAGCCCCAGCCAATCCACTTGCATAGGTTCCCCATTGTTGGCAGTTGAAGCAAACTGTGAAGGGAGAGGCACAGGTTTATGCTGGAATGTGGGAGCCAACCAAAAAGGCCTGCCACTGGCTTGGTGTTCTAGGGTTCGCTCACAGAAGTGGATGTCCACTCGTGTGCATAGTAGAACGAGATCACTGAGATCTGTAAGGAGCTAACGACTGGCCAGTTCGTCCTTAATTTGGGAGGGTACGCCTTGTCAGAGCATGGCAGCTAAGCTCTCATTACTCCACTCCAGCTCAGTCGCTAAGGTCCAGAAATGAATAACATAGTTGCCTAGGGTCTGTGCCTCCTGTCGTAAGCTCAATAGATCTGTGGCTGTTGAGGTAGTTTTGCCAGGTTCCTCGAAAATTCCAGGAAATGGACAAGAAATTTGGCCAGGTTGCTGAGTATAGAGTCTTTCCTCTCCCAAATAGGGGAGACCCAGGCAAGTGCAGGACCAGAAAGAAGCAAGCTGTCTTGATTCTAGGTACTGAGCCTTGGGACTGTAGCTGGGTTCCAAACCACAGTAGACAAGTCACCTCCGAAGGAGGAGAAGAGGCAAGACAGGAGCTGGAGACAAGGCTGAAGTTTGGCAGAGTAGGAGCCATGAGACCTAAAGACGTGGCAGCAGGAGCCAGGAGACCAGCGGACTTGGCAGCAGAAGCCAGGAGACCAGCGGACTTGGCAGCAGGAACCAGGAGACCAGCGGACTTGGCAGCAGGAACCAGGAGACCAGCGGACGGCAGCAGGAACCAGGAGACCAGCGGACTTGGCAGAAGGAACCAGAAGACAATAGGACTTGGCAGTAGGAACCAAAAGACCAGTTGCAAAGGCACTTGAGGTGGGGCGGGGCTTACTTAAAATCACTGGAGTCCCTGATGGCACTCCTGCATGTCCCACCGCTGGCCCGCAACAGAGGAGTGGTATGGTTGTGACACGTGTGTTTTATACAGTTTGCAGCTGACTAAGGGTATAGTTCGATAAACCTAAGGAGGTTTGATTAACAGGAGAAGGCAGTAGGCGGAGCTTGTCACCTCATCAATTACATTGGTTTGGTATACCAGGATGGCGACAGCTACACTGGGGAGAATGAAAACCACCTTGGGTGGTGGGGCTTCAGTTTTGTAACATCACGCTCATGTTTGATTTATTCTTACTGTACACCGCCTTGAGTGAATTCCTTCAAAAAGGCGGTAAATAAATCCTAATAAATAAATAACAGGTGGGCTGCAGCAAGCGCACACGCCCTAGAGGGATATGTACAACAGCAGGATGATGAAGGGTGCTGTCCACCAGGCCACTACCAGAGCAGTAAGTGTTGGTGTTCGGGCTGGGTAGCACCGTGACAATCAACAGCTCATTCTCGCCCTTCAATTGTGGTAACTCTCTTTTCCACAGAAATCAACCTGTTCTAGCCCACCTCCTTCATGGAAACAATCTGTTATGAGGCCTCAATTTAAGAAACCAAATGCAGATAATTCTTCCCTTTCAAACTTTAGACTCATTGCTACATTTCCAGTTCTTCCTGATAACAGAGAAAGCAGTATTCCATCAGGTGTCAAAATTCTGGAATGATAATTCCTTCCATCCCAGTCAGGATTTTGAGAGGGTGACCGTACGGAAATCATTCTTCTCCATCTGCAAATTGATAGTCTGTCATTTGGATGCTTCAAAAACTTATTTTGATTCAGTTGGGCTTTACATCCGCATTTGATACAGCTGACCACTCACTTCTATTGTCTCGTTTACACGAATCAGGACTGAGGTCAGTACTTAATGAGTTCCGTTCATATTTCTCTAATCGTTCTTTTAATGTGTTTCTTGATGGTACTCTCTCATTATTTCCCTCTTTCTTGTGGTGTTCCACAGGGCTTGGTCCATGCCCCCTGCGTCTTTAAGATCATCTTAGCACCATTTGCCACTTTAGGTCAGCAGTTAGGTTTTTCAACTTAGATCTACGCTGATGACATCCAGTTACTGAAAGTCCAGGATACCTGGGACCAATCTTTTTAACTTACTCCTAATTCTGGTTTAAATCTGCTTTGTTCTTGGTTTGCTCATCACAAAGTCCCCGAATCCTCGCAAATGTGAGAATATATGGTTTTCAGCCTCAAACTCCATCCCATCTTACCAACCCTCCCTTGAAAGAGTCCAACTCCCTCTGTCAGACTCAATCCATTCTTTGGGAGTGACGCTTGACTCCAAGCTTAAGTTTCTCTGATCACATTTAGCTCATGATCACTAGCATATTTTTAACCCTTAGTAAAATTTGGTCCTTTACCTGTAGCAGGTATTCTCCGAGGACAGCAGGCCCTATTTATTGATTTAATTTTTATCACAAGAGTACACTTGTATCAGAAACACAGCTAGTAAATTAAACATCTTAATGTTCTCATTATAAACATATTTAGGAAAGAGTAAATATAAATATGTAAGAACATTAACAATTCTATTGAATTAGTTCAGGTAATATATTACACTTTCTTAGACCTCAAATCTTGAGAGGGGGCCTATGAATTAGAAAAGTTACATATAAAGAAACATTATTTGAAAAAGGCTGACAGTCCTCCAACTATTTCTTTTCCAGTTCTTATTTCACTTGTTTTAACTCTAGAAACGATTTCAGCTGATCCGGAGAATAAAAAGTATATTTCGTTAAACCCAATTTGACTACACATTTACAAGGGTATGCTAAGAAAAAAGAGCCACCAACTTCTATTGTTTTTTGTTTCATAGCAAGAAAAGACTTCCTTTTCAGTTGGGTCTGTTTGGTCACGTCAGGATAAATCCATACTTTAGCCCCCCCAAAATGGGTATTAGCATTCCTGAAGAAAAGTCGTAGCACATTATTTAAGTCCTGCTCAAAAACAAAGGAAGCAATTAATGTAGACCTTTCCATTACTGTCTCTGAGGATTGTTCTAATATTGCAGATATATTTCTCAAATCAAGAACCTCGTTTTCTGCGCCTCCGATTTGTCCTCTAGGTTTAGGAATATGGTATAACTTATTTAATGGAGGAATAGCTTCCAGGGAAATTTTTAGTACTTCATTAAGGTATTTTCGAAATGTTTCAACTGGAGCTACCCCAGTTAGTTTGGGGAAATTTAGCAGATGCAGATTCAAACGTCTGTTGTAATTTTCCATCTGCTCGGTTTTTCTTCGTATATCACTAGTATCTTTTATAACCATATTTTTAAATTCGTTAAATGATTCAACTTCTTTTTGCAACATTGTAACACGAGTTGACAAATCTTGTCTAACAGAATCTACAGTCAATTTCAATTCTTCAAAGTTATCTTTAAGAGTTTTAACATCACTAGATGACTTTTGTAATGCAATATCCATCTTTTTTAACATCAACCAAATCGCTTCTAAAGTTACCTACGAGGCTTTCTCCAAAGAGGTACAAACTTCTTCAGATCTCGGCGTCTGCTTATGCGGCGCTAGGCCCTCACTGGTTCCCATTTCCAACACACTTCCGGGGTTGGTTTGGTTTCCCTCTAGAGCCGCTTTCGACGCCAGACAAGGAGGAAGCATTGATGTAGATGGTGGTGAGAGGGAGGTTTCATCTCCCAGCATAGATTCTGCTTCTCAAGAAGCCCCCGCTATGGGATCCATTCCCTGCTTGGAGGTCCCGGGGAAGTAACGTTCCAGACACGGCTGGGCAGGCGAGGATGTTGAGGTAGGTGGGGGTACTAGTCTCAGCAATCCTTTTCGTTTTGAATGCAGCATATTGAATAAAGGAATTTTTGCCTTCCCCAGCAGTCAGAGCATTTCACAAACCAACCAGTCCTGCGGCCATCTTGACACGACCCCGGACAGCAGGCCTTATATTCTCACACATGGGTAATGAGACCCGCGCTTCCCAGTCTAGAGCTTATATCAAGCTAATAAGAGCTTTGTGGAGTGTGAGCCAGCCTCCACTGCGAATGCGTGCCTTCCCGCCCACTGCGAGAGAATGGTTCCTGCAGTTTTTGGGGTTTTTTTTTTTTACAGCAGTGGGGAGTGGTCATATTTTCTTCTACTCCTCAGAGCCTAGTTCAATCATGGTCATTGTTTAAAAATACCATCTTGGAAGCCAAGGCCAGATGCATTTCATGTATTTACAAAGGTGGAAAGAAGAGAAAACGACAGCCAGCATGGCTAAAAGGTGAAGTGAAAGAGGCTATTACAACCTCCTTCAAAGAATGGAAAAAGGACTCAAATGAATAAAATAAGAAGCAACATACGCACTGGCAAGTCAGATGCAAAGCATTGAAAAAGAAAGATAAAACAGAATGTGAAGAGAAACTTGCCACACAGGCTAAAACTCACAGTAAAAACATTTTCAAGTACATTAGAAGCAGAAAGCCTGCCACGGAATCCTTGGGAGAGTTAGATCATGAGAGAGCAAAAGGGGCACTCAGGGAAGACAAGGCCACAGCGGAGAGATTGAATGAATTCTTTGTTTTGGTCTTTACAGAAGTTGTAAGAGGACTACCTGTACTGGAAATGGTTTTCAAGGGTGATAATGCGAAGGAAATGAAAGAAATCTCTGTGAACCTGTTAGACATACTGAGCCAAATTGACCGATTAAAGAGTAATAAATCACCTAAACTGGATGGCATGCATCCAAGGGTACTGAAAGAACTAAAACATGAAATTGCTGATCTGCTGCTTTGAGCATGTTTCAGGGACAAGTGGTTTTATAAGTCAAAATAATAAAAATAAATATATTTTGTTTCATCAGATCTCTCATTTGTTTAAACATAACTAAATGGGCTATAAGACCTTAATAGAGTCCATTGTTTTTCTTATATTTTGTTCTTGTGATGACTTATACTGTGCTTAAACTGAAAACCCTTATCCCTTCTATATGGTCGATAATAAAAGGAGCTCATTGTGAACACTATCCACCCTAAAAGGCTGTTTTCTGGCAGAACATGAGGAATTGTGATATTACATAAATGGGTGTTTTGTTCCTAGTCATGCATCCAAAGGTTATGTAATCCTTTCAAGAAAGCCAGTTAATCATTTAACTTATTAGTGACAGTGAAATATAACCACAAAGGCATGGTATGGTTGCATTTTCAATATGGTAATAATAGAGCCCAGCTAAGGAACAGGTCATTTTGAGTTAGTCTTCACTGGACCAAACTTGCTTTCCTTGTGCCATCACCATCCAGTTGGATAGGCAGTGCCTTAAAAGATGGAGGAAAAAAGGATTTAAAAAAAAAAAAAACTTATTTGACATGTATATACCACATTATTCCAAGCAAACTCGGGTTCAATATGGCTTACATTTGAAAATACAGTGAGACGGAATATTAGAATTCAGTAACATTATGGGAGCAAATCGATGGACATGTCTGAAACATTTAACAAAATTGAGATTATCATATATACCCAACTGGGCATTTAAAAGTCTTTCCTTTAATGATGCCACGTGTTCAGAAATCATAGCCTTAAGTATAGACAATTATTCAAACATTATCACATACACACACCAGAACAGGCATCCGTATACACACACTGCAAAAGTAAACAACTTCTACAGAGTACATCCAAAACTTATTTCCTCATTTCCATCTTCCAAAATTCTAGGCAGCAGATGTACAGATCAGTAGGACCCAAAGCAGCCCAAATCAAGTAATCAGAAACAACACTGTTTATAGTAAATGACAGCATATAAAGACCTGTACGGTCTATCCAGTCTGCCCAACAAGATAAACTCATTTTACTTGGTACGCGATAACCTTATATGTATACCTGAGTTTGATTTGTCCTTGCCATTCTCAGGGCACAGACCTAATTGTTCAATCATCCTTAGGCTTTGCCTTTGGGTTTAAACCAGTGGTTCTAAAATCTGGTCCTGGAGGCACCCCAGCCAGTCAGGTTTTCAGTATATCCACAATGAATATTCATGAGATACATTTGAATGCAGTGGAGGCAGTGCATATAAAAAAACTCTTAGAAATATTCATTTGGGTATCCTGAAACCTGACTGGCTTGGTGCTTCCAGGACCAAGTTTGGGAACCACTGGTTTAAAAGCAATACCATACGCATGTAAAGTCTGGATAAACAAATTAAGACCATAGTAACATAGTAGATGACAATAGATAAAGACTTGTACGGTCCATCCAATCAAAGTTTTAAGTCCAAAATATATAATACTTGGTAGCAATAATGAAACAGTGATAGAATATTCACATTGCAGGCAGCCAACAGGATAATTTTTCACTGAAAATAATTAACTTTGTATGGACTTGGTGAGTAATAGTGTGCTGCTTGCTATTTTGTATTTTGGTGGTCTATTGTTGGCCTGCATAATAAAATTGTACTTGCAAATATTTTTCTGCCACAGCTTTAATTAACAAAAGCACATTATTTCCTACTGGATCACATTCATACATGTGACCTGACAAAATGGAGAAGACAGCTGTTTGAGAAGCTGCTTAGTACAGAATGCACTATTCCAAAATAAGAAATCCCAGAAAGGGAAGTTGCTGAGCTAGTTGGATTTGAAATGTTATATAAGACCATACAGTTTGTAAAATGAACTTCCTATCAGCTATGTTTGCTGCTTGCAATGGAGCCTTGGAACCTTGACAGTTCCAATATTGTGATGTCAGCACATCAAAAAGGCAATTAAAAATGCAAATAAATTTAACAGTCACTTCACAGCCAACAAAATCAAGTAGCTTCACATTATTATAAAGCTGAAGAGAAGAAGCAATAGATTCACTAAGAAGTTGTGCTGCCAATCTTTCATTTTATTTTTGGACCACAACATACGCCGAGCTCTCAATTTATTACCTAAGTGCAACTCCTCATTTTCTTGCAGTTTGTGAAGCATTTCAATGTATCACACTTTACTAATTCCCCCGCCCCATCGACCAATGACTTCTTGTCTTCTAGTGTATTCCTAACAAGCTTGAGCATATGACAGGGATCCAAAAATATAAAAACACTCATCTGTTAAAGGTATTTAAAATATGGCTTATAATCAGAACGTTCTATATCTAAACAAGTTCCTACGCATTTCAACATGGCAAAGTTTGAAGCAGCACCATCAAAATTACAGACACAACAGATACACCTGTGGTATGAAACTTCTGCAAATATTCGTTCATCAAATTTGCCTGCACTATTCCACCAATGAAATACCCTTCGGGAAGTTTAAATGTATAGTTTATTGCAACAATCACGAATAGTGGTCTGCTATCACTGTCCTATTCTGTCTCAAAATCAATATGAGAACACATAGTGACTGAACATTAGAGTCCCACAATGAGACCAATAGCGCAGAAAAACAAAGAAGGAAGCAGAAGAAAGCTCAGCAAAGGAGCTTGAAGTGTAACAATACGCGAATATTATACAGAAAATGCAAAAGGACAAGCCACACACTGATCACACAAAAACATTATATATACATATATATATATATAAACACACACACACACATATAAATAATATGGCTACTGGAGAACAATCAAATAAAAAACATATACTAATAATCATGTCATGTTATAAAATAAAACATATTGTAAAGAGAGCCATATTGTAAAAAGCATGTATGGATGTGACAGTAATGATAAAAAAAGACTTAAAAAATATATGAATCCATATATAAATGCATGGGGAGAGTAGAAATGCAGGGTCAAGGCAAAACTTTGTAACCCTGGAGAATAGGAGACAAAGTGCCTGGCCTGATTTCTTGGCAATCTGTCTTTTAAGCACATTTCCAAGGCCGCCACAGTTTTCAAGGATTTGCTAACACTGGAGAGCACATGTTGCTTTTTAAGGTCAGACATGACTGCTCTCAAGTGAGCTGCTTTTTTCTGTAACAGACATTTGGCTTGTAGCAGTAATTTAATTTTCTTACATGATGATGAAAGTTTACTTTGTGCATGATCAAGTTCCCATTTTAGAGCTTTCTTTCATGATGTATCTGGATTATTTAATGGACCTGTCTCCATAGGCATCGCAATGGGGGGAGTTATAGGAGCTGTGGCACCCCCAAAACTCCAGAGGAGGCAGAAGGCACACCAGGTTCTCCCCACTCCCATCCAACTCCCCGCTGGTGCCACCACCACCACCGCTGCTGTTGTTTCAACAGTGGCAGCAAAAACAAAGAAAAAGATGGCGGGGCCACATTGCTCTTCTTTGTGGCTGCCAGCTCTGCCCCGAAACAGGAAATTGCCATTGGGGGCAAGACCAGCAGCCATGAGCAGGAACAGAGCAGCCCCATGATTGTTTCAGTTTTGTTTCGCCGCCACTGCTACTGTTGTCTGATAAAAAGGACAGATGTTGGGCAGAAGGGGGATAGAGAGTGGGTAGACAATGGATGGAAAAAGAGGGAGAGAGAGGGGGCAGGCGCTGGATGGAAAGGGGAAGAGAGAGAAAGGGCAAACAATGGATGGAGGGGAGCAGGGAAAAAGGGCAGATGCTGGATCAAAGTAGGGAAAGGGGCTGATGCTGAATGGAGAGGGCAGCAGAGAAAAAGGGCAGAGAAAGAGGAGAGAGGGGAGGCAGAGGGGAGAGAGAGGGGAGGCAGAGGGGAGAGAGAGGGCAGATTCTGGATGAGGGATAACAGAGGGTGCATGCTGGATGGAAAGGAACACAGAAAGAAGGGGAGAGAAAGAGGGCACACACTGGAAGAAAGTGGGGAGAGAAAGAGAGCACACGCTGGATGGAAGTGGGAGAGAGAGGGGTCAAATGCTGGGTGGGCAGAGAGTTCTGAGAGAAGAGGACATTTCTCTGGTAAGTGAACACTATTTTGCTTTGTGCTTTGGGAACTTAAAGATTGGGGTTTAAAGGAGGAATTGTAGGTTAGTGACAGGCAAAATATAAATATAAAAAAGCAAATTTCATCAACTAATCTCCATAGTCTTTTCCCCTTAGTTTTAAAAACTTTGTAACACAGCATTAACAGATAGACTCTAGCAGGCACTGCAGGATCTAGTTTAGTATTAAGGGGAATAAAGAGAGAGAGAGAGAGAGAGAGAGAGAGGGAAAAGCAAGCAGGACCTAGTTTAGTATTAAGGGAGGACTAAAAAGAGAGAGAGAGAGAGAAGCAAGCATTATTAACTAGTTGCCATAGTGTACAACCCTTTTTCCACAGTTTTAAACTGAAATTTTCTCTAGAAATAGGCATTTTCCCATAGTTTTAAACTGAAACCTTTTCTAGCGGTAGAAACTTATTTTCTGTTCTTTGGCTGCTGGAGAGGTAGCACATCCAGCTACCTCAATTAGGTGTTAATTAAGGTGTGGGGAAGTAGAATATTTGCATAGGTTGCTGAGTTAGCTTCAAAGAGCCTGTTTAAAAAAGGCCCCATAGTCTTTTCCCCTTAGTTTTGAAAACTTTGCAACACAGCATTAACAGATAGACTCTAGGATGCACTCACTGCAGGATCTAGTTTGACAAAATCAAGGACTGCTTTATGGAGCAGCTGGTACAAGAGCCAACAAGAGAAGGAAAAATTCTAGACCTAGTCCTTAGTGGAGCACATGATCTAGTGTGGGAGGTAATGTTGTTGGGGCCGCTTGATAACAGTGATCATAATATGATCTGATTTAATATTAGCATTGAAGTAAGTATACATAGGAAATCAAATACATTAGCGTTTAACTTTAAAAAAGGAGACTATGATAAAATGAGAAGAACCTCGAAAATAAACTTAGAGGAGCGGCTGCGAGGGTCAAAAATTTACATCAGGCATGGATGCTGTTCAAAAACACCATCCTGGAAAGATAACCGAGGAGTAAAAGGGGTGATCAGGGAAGACAAAGCCGTAGCAGAGACATTAAATGAATTCTTTGCTTCGGTCTTCACCAAGGAAGATTTAGATGGGATACCGGTGCCAGAAATGGTATTCAAAGCTGACGAGTCAAAGAAACTTAATGAATTCTCTGTAAACCTGGAGAATGTAATGGGGCTGACCTACAAACTGAAGAGTAGCAAATCTCCTGGACTGGATGGTATTCACCCCTTTGAAGGGATGAACAAACATGTGGATAAAGGTGAGCCGATTAATATTGTGTTATCTGGATTTTCAGAAGGCGTTAGACAAAGTACCTCATAAAAGATTCCAGAGGAAATTGGAGAGTCATGGGATAGGAGGTAGTGTTCTACTGTTGTATTAAAAACTGGTTAAGAGTTAGAAAACAGAGAGTAGGGTTAAATGGTCAGTATTCTCAATGGAGAAGGGTAGTTAGTGGGGTTCCACAGGGGTCTGTGTTGGGACTGCTGCTTTTTAACATATTTATATATGACCAAGAGTTGGGAGTAACTAGTGAGCTAATAAAATTTGCTGATGACACAAAGTTATTAAAAGTCATTAAATCGCGGGAGGATTGTGAAAAATTACCTTACAAGACTGGGAGACTGGGCGTCTAAATGGCAGATGACTTTTAATGTGAGCAAGTGCAAAGTGATGCATGTCGGAAAGAGGAACCCGAATTATAGCTATGTCATGCAGGGTTCAACGTTCGGAGTTAGACCAAGAAAGGGATCTAGGTGTCGTCATTGATGATACGTTGAAACCTTCTGCTCAGTGCTGCTGTGGCTAAGAAAGCAAATAGAATGTTAGGTATTATTAGGAAAGGAATGGAAAACAAAAATGAAGATAATGCCTTTGTATCGCTCCATGGTGTGACTGCACCTCGAATATTGTGTTCAATTCTGGTCGCTGCATCTCAAAAAAGATATTGTGGAATCAGAAAAGGTACAGAGAAGGGTGACGAAAATGATAAAGGAGATGGGACAACTTCCCTATGAGGAAAGGCTAAAGTGGCTAGGACTCATCAGCTTGGAGAAAAGGCGGCTGAGGGGAGACATTATAGAGGTCTATAAAATAATGAGTGGAGTTGAACGGATAGATGTGAAGCGTCCGTTTACGCTTTCTAGAAATGCTAGGACTAGGGGACATGCGATGAAGCTACAATGTAGTAAATTTAAAATGAATCTGAGAAACTTTTTCTTAACTCAACGTGTAACTAAACTCAAATTCGTTGCCAGAGAATGTGGTAAAGATGGTTACCTTAGTGGAATTTAAAAAAGGTTTGGACGGCTTCCTAAAGGAAAAGTCCATAGACCATTATTAAATGGACTTGGGGAAAATCCACTATTTCTGGGATAAGCGGTATAGAATGTTTTGTACTTTTTTGAGATCTTTCCAGGTATTTGTGACTTGGATTGGCAACTGTTGGAAACAAGATGCTGGGCTTGATGGACCTTTGGTCTTTCCCAGTATGGCAATACTTATGTATATGTACTTATGATAGAGTTAGTGAGAGACTGGGAAATAAGAGGAAGTGAAACTGGAGAGCCAGAGTGAGGAAACGAAATGGCAAGCTGTAGGTAGACACAGTAAAATAAAATAAAATAAAAATAATGGGAAATTGAAGACTGTATATACTAGGAAAGAATTAAATCTGGACAGAAGCAAAAATAAACTGAAAAAAGCAGAAAGGAAAAGAGGAGAAAAATGACAAATGGACAGGAATGCAGAAACAAGAGAATGGTACCAACACAATTAGAAAAAGTAAATGGCCAGACGACAAAGTTAGAAAACATGAATTTTATTTTTCGTTTAGCATAAAGGATAGCTCTGTTAATAAAGTGAAGATACTTACCTGTAGCAGGTATTTTCTGAGAACAGCAGGCTGATTCTTCTCACATGTGGGTCGGCGTCCACGGCGGCCCCAGGAACGGAGATTTTCCCAGTAAAATCCAGAAAACTTTGCGACAGCCAGCAGAGCGCGGGACGAACGCACTGCACATGCACGGCCATCTTCCCGCCCGCGCGCATCCATTCCCGCCTCAGTTAAATCAAAAGCAAATAAAGAATAAAACAACAACTCCAAAGGGGAGGTGGGCGGGTTGGTGAGAACAATCAGCCTGCTGTCCTCGGAGAATACCTGCTTCAGGTAAGTATCTTCGCTTTCTCCGAGGACAAGCAGGCTGCTTGTTCTCACATGTGGGGTATCCCTAGCCACAATGAGTGTCTTCCTGAACAAGGTCTTTATTAATAGTAGCTGAATTGACCCGACACGTGACGTGTTTCGGCCGTAAGGCCTGCGTCAGGGGTCTATATAAAACAATATACATAGAAATGCATCAAAATACAAATGTGATAAAAACAACAATGAAAATAAAAATTAAGAATAAAAACATAGACTTATATATGTGTATGAAACATTAAAACATGAAAATATAAAAGGAATGTATAAATGTATAAATGTAAATTTAGATCAATGAGAAAATACACTTTTCAACACAGAGATAATGAGGAGAGATAATGAAATACACAACATTGTATGATATCATAATGGACATAAACATCAACAAAAAAATATATCTTATAAAAATATATCTTATAAAAAGTGACTAAACACATATAAGGTCCTTATATGAAATAATGAATACAAAAATAAAAATAAAAATAAAAAATATGAATAATACTAATCTTTGTTGATGTTTATGTCCATTATCAGGGTTATATTTTTTTGTTGATGTTTATGTCCATTATCAGGGTTACCAAAAAATTCATTTCGAATTATACATGGGATCATATTCATGTGTTTCACATATTTTTATTCCGGTCTTTAACGGTGTCAGTTTTTTGAAGCAGCGGGTTTAATGCCCCACATTTTTAACTCTTGGGGAGTGGAGTATTTTCACCAGTTTATCCTTTTCAGTGCCGATCCCTAGTTTAGGCGTCATATCACCTTAGCAACGATACTTTTTTATCCACTGGGGAAGTGATGTCGTCTCTAACTTCCGGTATAAATCTTTCCCTCGTGAGTCTTTTACTTTTTGCCATTCATCGCGTATGACTCAGCTGCACAGCGCAATCGTGAGTACTTTTAAATGATTGTTTTGTATTTAGCCAGCTCTTATTCAGTCCTCACACAAACCATTTTTTATGTCGGGAGGACATCAAGTTTTGCATATGCTTTTACATATATGCAGCGTTTCCTCTAACATTTATCATTTGTTTTAGGCGTTTTTAAGGCTTCATTTTTTTCGGTAATCCGACTGCCACGTCGTCCTGTGTAACAGCTCATACTGTGCCCCATACCCTTATTTTTATCTTGTAACTCGTTCGTTTTTTATCTGTCTTGCTTTTTACTCATTCCGAGGGAAGTGACGTCACCATTCATTTCGGCACAGCGTTACACATTTATTTCTGGTCTTTTGTTTTGTTTTGCATTCATCATGATCTTAGTACCGTCCAATGTAACATACGAGTCTACATGTATTTGTACCCCTGTCAACATGTTGTTCCGTTCATTTCTTAATCATATGTTCGCTTGGGTCTCTATATATATATGACATATAGGGTATTTCTCTTTCACCACGTTGTGTTTCCTTGTAGTTTAATGCGGTATTTCATAGGCCCTGCTTAGTATATGCCACATATTACTCATTTAAATTTGATTTTGATTTTGTCAGCTTTATATTTCATCATCATTTCAAGTGTCATTTTTTTAGGTATATATTTTTTTCTGGGTTTGTTTTTCGTTTTATCAGTATTAATTTATTAGGCATTTAGACAATCTTTGTCATTTGCTGCATTATAATTAATATATATATATTTTTTTGCGGATTGCCACAGTTCTGCCTTTATTTCAAAATATTTTTAACTTTTGATTTTTAATTTTGCCTTTTTACACATATGTGTTCTCCATTATTCATGATATATTTTTCATCATTTCATGTATGATTTTGTTTTGAGATCCCTGTTCACACTCCTGTTCTCTGCTCTTCTTATTACTATATTTGCAATCATTATCATTATATCCTGTCATATATGATTGCATGTACAGTGTGTATTCATTTACTGATTTTATTGCCTTACATATTTATTATAGATACCGTTTTTAGTGCTGTATCTTTACTTGACCTACGAGGTACTTTTATCTACAGATATACTAAGTATGTTCTTCATTATGATATCATACAATGTTGTGTATTTCATTATCTCTCCTCATTATCTCTGTGTTGAAAAGTGTATTTTCTCATTGATCTAAATTTACATTTTATACATTCCTTTTATATTTTCATGTTTTAATGTTTCATACACATATATAAGTCTATGTTTTTATTCTTAATTTTTAATTTTCATTTTTATTTTCATTGTTGTTTTTATCACATTTGTATTTTGATGCATTTCTATGTATATTGTTTTATAGACCCCTGACGCAGGCCTTACGGCCGAAACACGTCACGTGTCGGGTCAATTCAGCTACTATTAATAAAGACCTTGTTCAGGAAGACACTCATTGTGAGAGGACTTTTTTGGATCCACTGTGTGTTTTTCCTTTCGTTGGTTTCCTTGTGGAGAGCTCACCTTCTGTGGGTATCCCTAGCCCCCAGGCTCACTCAAAACAACAAAAGAAGGTCAATTGGGCCTCGCAACGGCGAGGACATAAGAAGGATTGACCTACGAACTACAACATCTAACTGAGAGTGTAGCCTGGAACAGAAAATAAATGGGCCTAGGGGGGTGGAGTTGGATTCTAGACCCCGAACAGATTCTGCAGCACTGACTGCCGCGTCGGGTATCCTGCTGAAGGCAGTAATGAGATGTGAATGTGTGGATTGATGACCATGTCGCAGCCTTGCAAATCTCTTCTATAGTGGCTGACTTCAAATGGGCCACTGACGCTGCCATGGCTCTAATACTATGAGCCGTGACATGGCCCTCAAGAGTCAGCCCAGCTTGGGCGTAAGTGAAGGAAATGCAATCTGCTAGCCAATTGGAAATGGTACGTTTCCCAACAGCGACTCCCCTTCTGTTGGGATCAAAAGAAACAAACATTTAGGCGGACTCTCAGAAGGGGCTTGTCCGATCCACATAGAAGGCCAATGCTCTCTTGCAGTCCAATGTATGCAACTGACGTTCAGCAGGGCGGGTATGAGGACAGGGAAAGAATATTGGCAAGAGAATTGACTGGTGCAGATGGAACTCCGACACCACCTTCGGCAAGAACTTAGGGTGCGTAGAGAGGACTACTCTGATGATGAAATTTAGTATAGGGAGCATGGGCTACCAAGGCTTGAAGCTCACTGATTCTACGAGCTGAAGTAACAGCCACCAAGAAAATGACCTTCCAAGTCAAATACTTCAGATGGCAGGAATCCAGTGGCTCAAAAGGAGGTTTCATCAGCTGGGTGAGAACGACGTTGAGATCCCATGACACCGGTGGAGGTTTGACAGGGGGCTTTGAGAAAAGCAAACCTCTCATGAAGTGAACAACTAAAGGCTGTCCAGAGATAGGCTTACCCTCTACACGATAATGAAAAGCACTAATTGCACTAAGATGAACTCTTACAGAGTTGGTCTTAAGACAAGTGTAGAAGGTATTCAAGCAGGGTCTGTGAAGGACAAGAGCGAGGATCTAGGGCCTTGCTGTCACACCAGATGGCAAACCTCCTCCATTTAAAAGAGTAACACCTCTTCGTGGAATCTTTCCTGGAAGCAAGCAAGACTCGGGAGAAACCCTCAGAAAGACCCAAGGAGGCGAAGTCTACGCTCTCAACATCCAGGCCGTGAGGGCCAGAGACTGGAGGTTGGGATGCAGAAGTGCCCCCTCGTTCTGAGTGATGAGGGTCGGAAAACACTCCAATCTCCACGGTTCTTCGGAGGACAACTCCAGAAGAAGAGGGAACCAAATCTGACGTGGCAAAAAGGGTGCAATCAGAATCATGGTTCCGCGGTCTTGCTGAAGTTTCAGCAAAGTCTTCCCCACCAGAGGTACGGGAAGATATGCATAGAGGAGGCCTGTCACCCAATGCAGGAGAAAGGCATATGACGCTTGTCTGTCGTGGGCCTGAAACCTGGAACAGAACTGAGGGACCTTGTGATTAATCTGAGTGGCAAAAAGATCCACCAAGGGGGTGCCCCACTCTTGGAAGATCTTGCATACCACGCCTGAGCTGAGCGACCACTCATGAAGTTGCATTATACTGCTCAACCTGTCGGCCAGACTGTTGTTTACGCCTGCCAGATACGTGGCTTGGAGAAACATGCCATGACGGCGAGCCCAAAGCCACATCTGGACGGCTTCCTGACACAGGGGGCGAGAACAGGTGCCCCCCTGCCTGTTGATGTCATACATGGCAACCTGATTGTCTGTCTGAATTTGAATAATTTGATTGGACAGCCGATCTCTGAAAGCCTTTAGAGCGTTCCAGATTGCTTGCAACTCCAGTAGATTGATCTGAAGACCTGATTCTTGGAGGGACCTGCTTGTGTTGGAAGCTGTAAGACTGAGCTCGCGGTGGACAATTTGGAGGTCTGGAGATCAAATTGAGGGAGTACCCTAACCAGACTATTTGAAGAACCCACCGGTCGGAGGTTATGAGAGGCCATCTTTGGTGAAAAAATTTTTACCTCCCCCCGACCGGCAGATCGTCCGACACAGGTTTTTTTTAATGGCAGCTATGCTCAGCTGGAGCCAGTCAAAAGCACGTCCCTTGCTTTTGCTGGGGAGCTGCAGGGGCCTGTCTGGGTGTACGCTGTTGACTCGAACGAGCGAACTGGGGCTGAGCCTGGGAAGGCTGTCAGGAAGGAGGATTGTACCTACGCTTATTGTAAGCATAGGGAGAATTCCTCCTTCCCCTGAAAAACGTCTACCAGTTGAGGTAGATGCTGAAGGCGCCCAGTGGGAGAACTTGTCGAGGGCGGTTTCTCGCTGGTGGAGCTGCTCTACCACCTGCTCGACCTTCTCGCCAAAAATATTATCCCTCCAGCAAGAAACATCCGCAAGCCGCTGCTGGGTCCGATTGTCCAGGTCAGAGGTACGCAGCCACGAGAGTCTGCGCATCACTATACCTTGAGCAGCAGATCTGGATGCAACATCAGAAGTGTCATAAGCACCCCTGGACAGGAATTTATGACACGCCTTCAGCTGCCTAACCACCTCCTGAAAAGGCCTAGCGTGCTCCGGAGGGAGCTTGTCCACCAAGTCCGCCAGTTGCTTTACATTGTTCCATATGTGGATGCTCGTGTAGAGCTGGTAAGACCGAATTTTGGACACGAGCATAGAGGACTGATAGGCCTTCCTCCCAAAAGAGTCTGAAGTCCTAGCCTCTCGCCACGGGGGCGCCGAGGCAAAATCTCTAGAACTCCTGGCTCTCTTGAGAGCGGAATCCACAACCATAGAGTCGTGAGGTAACTGCGACTTCATCAACTCAGGTTCTCCGTGGATTCGATACTGGGACTCCGCTTTCTTGGGAACGGTGGGATTAGTTAACGGTTTCATCCAGTTCCTCAGCAATGTCTTCTTAAGGACATTATGCAGAGGGACAGTGGATGACTCCTTAGGTGGTGAAGGATAGTCAAGGACCTCAAGCATCTCAGTCCTGGGCTCATCCTCAGTTACCACAGAGAAGGGAATGCCTACAGACATTTCCCGGACAAATGACGAGAAGGAGAGACTCTCCGGCGGAGAAAGCGTTCCTCTCAGGTGAAGGTGTTGGATCAGAAGGAAGACCACAAGACTCCTCGGAAGAGAAATATCTGGGATCCTCTCCTTCATCCCAGGAGGCATCTCCTCGGTATCGGACCAGAGTTCTTGAACTGCAGTCCGAAACTGAGCCTGTCTCAACGCCGAGAAACCATGTCCTCGATGGCGATGGCAAAAATTCAACTACCATGCCGGCAGCGATGACGCTCCCTCCCCATGATGTCGACGGTGAGTCGACCTGGGTGGCAGCAGAGGCTGATGCCGCAAGCAGTACCGGCGTTGGGGACCTCATCACAGGCACGGAGCCAGCTGCCGCCTCCATCGACGGTACCGAGGGCGCAAGCACCCCCGGGTACCGAGGCAGACTGATGCAGCAGCCCTTCCAGAAGGCCTGGAAGAATGGCTCGGATGCTCTCCTCCAGAGTTGCTGACGAGGAAGGCTGTGGGGCTGGTACAGATGTCGATGTCAGAATCTGTGGAGGCCTGGGAGGCGGTACCGGGCTGTCCGAAGATCGACGCACCGACACCTCTTTTATGGAGGGTGAGTGTTACGTCTGTGGCCGTGACCACCCTCAGACTTACCCTGTTTCTGGGAGTCAGTGGCTGTGCTGGCTTCTGCTTGTCTCTGTGTCTGTCTTGGTTTCTCTCTGGCTCTGTGTGCTGATTGCCCTACTGAACCTCACCTGTGTGGGCTAGGCCTTTTCCAAGATGGCTGCCGCCGACTCCTCTATGCCAGTATCCAAGATGGCTCCCGCTGGGCTGACTGCTCTGTGTGTCAAGCCTCTGTTTGGATGCAAGGTAATTGCTGCAGCTGTGCCTCTGGTGTGGAAGGGCTTTATTAATCACTTAGAGACTACAGCCCTGGCCTTTGCATTGTTCATCTAAGGGCCCTGGTGTATAGAGTGCTCCGTACACTGTTTCAGTGTTTGCTCTGTGTGAGTTTCTATGTTTGACTAGATAGCTTAGGCACCATGTGGCTTGTTAGCCTGTGTATAGCTTTGCTAGTGCTCTGTGTTTGTTTAGACTAGCCAGCTTAGGCACCGTGTGGCTTGTTAGCCTGTGTATAGCTTTGCTAGTGCTCTGTGTCTGTTTAGACTAGCCAGCTTAGGCACCGTGTGGCTTGTTAGCCTGTGTATAGCTTTGCTAGTGCTCTGTGTTTGTTTAGACTAGCCAGCTTAGGCACCGTGTGGCTTGTTAGCCTGTGTATAGCTTTGCTAGTGCTCTGTGTTTGTTTAGACTAGCCAGCTAGGCACCGTGTGGCTTGTTAGCCTGTGTATAGCTTTGCTAGTGGTCTGTGTTTGTTTCCAGTGCATGACTTGTTAGCTTGGGCATAGCTTTGTTGTTAGCTGGTGTATAGCTTTCAAGTCTCCTGAGTGTGCTCTGTGTATGTTTCTTGTGTATGACTGGTTTGCCTGGGTATAGCGTTTCTATTAGCCTAGGTACAGTTTACTAGTCACTGTGTTTAAACCTGCCGACTGCCAGAACCCGGACAGTCCCTGCCTGTCGGCCTTGCCTGCGCCTAGGTGCCAGGGGCACTCCTGGATCTTCATTCCTGCTGTTCCTGCTTGCAAGTTCCAGTTCCGGGTTTTTCCTGTAAGTCCTACCGGCTGCCAGAACCTGAGGGCTCAACCCTCGGGGAAAGGTGGTCAAGCGTAGGTGAAGCCTAGGTCCAGTGTGTTCCAGTCCAGCGGGTTTCACTCCTGTATGTTCCAGTCCTGTGGGGCCCTCCAGTGTGTTCCAGTCCAGCGGGCTCCACTCCAGGGCGCACCCGTCCGGTGCGTTCCAGTTCCGTGTATCCGGTGTAGAACTCCAGTCCGGGTTCCGGTCCAGTTTTGTCTCATCTCTACCTTGGAGGTGATCTTGCCTGCCACTGCCGCTCCACGGTAGTGGCCCATGGGCTCACGAACCCAGTGCTCCCGGGGAAGAAACCTGACAGTATGCCAAGGTCCTCGAGCACGCGACAGTGAGCACTCCCTCCCGGCGTTGACGCTTTCCAGGTGCCGAATCCTTCGACGCCCCCGAGCTCCCAGTACCGTATCTCAAAGGAGACCAGTGCCGATGCTTCTTTGCCTTCGCCCGAAGCACGTCACTGGTACTCCTCGGTACCGACGAGGAGGACGTGGAATCCACACGCCTCTTTGAGGTCGGGCCTGCACAGCAGAAGCCTTCAAAGACAAGTGGAGAACCACTCGATGGCTCGCTACTCCCAGCTAATGGTGATGTCCGGACAGCCATTACCTGCGCTCTCGATGTCAATGCCATCCCCGGTGCTGATGTCGACACCGAGGAATCAGTCGGAGCTCCGAAAAGACGATCCCGAAGAGCTCTTCTCGACACCTGTGTCCATTTTTTCAAACTCAGACACTACTTGCAAACTTCTGGGCGATGGTCGGGCCCAAGGCACTGGATGCACCAGGAGTGCGGGTCAGTGCCCGAGATCGACCACTGGCACCGAGCACACTTCTTGAAGCCACTGGGAGGCATTGATAACATCAGCGGAAAAATCGCGGCGGCGAAATCAAAAGGCTCGATTGTGCCAACCGAGGGCAAAAAAGGGAGAACCGCGGACGTGTGGCCCAAGAAGGCCGCAACGGAAGCGAAAGGAAACTTAATAGGGAAAAAAACTAAGAGAAAAGAGGGTTTTCTTTTTTTTTTATATACTGGAAAAACGAAAAAGACAAAAAAGGCAACGCAAAACAAAAAGAAAGTGCTAAATACGAACGCCTAAGTCTTTCCTAGAGCCTGAGGGCGAGAGACCGACACGCAGCCACTCTCCACCGCGGAAAAAGAAAAACTGAGGCAGGAACGGACGCAAACGGGTGCGAAGATGGCCGCGCATGCACAGTGTGTCCGTCCCGCACTCTGCTGGCTGTCGCAAAGTTTTCTGGATTTTACTAGGAAAATCTCCGTTCCTGGGGCCGCCATGGACGCCGACCCACTTGTGAGAACAAGCAGCCTACTTGTCCTCGGAGAAATATAGAAAATGGAAATAAGGTGATCTTTATTGGACTAATTTTAATACATTTTTGACTAATGTTTGGAGACCAAACCCTCTTTTCTCATGTCAGAGCAGAATACCATTAATAGCAGTATACTACCCTGACTTGAGGAATAAAGTCTTGGCTTCTGGACCGATCACTACAAACTAAACCTATCCCTAAACTGGCGAAAGAAGGGATCATACCATACACAAGAACATACAACCTACAGTACAAGAGGGCAAATAGACCTAAAAGCATTCTGGCAACAGATATATGACAATGAATGGACAGCACGAACAGACTGCATACATTACCTCTCTCATTGGGACGAAAGATACAGAAACGTACTAGACGAAATAGCACCTTTAAGAACAAGAATATCAAGAAAACAAAACTTGATACCATGGTTCAATGATGAATTAAAAAAAACTCAAAACATAATCCAGGAACTCGAACTAGCATGGAAAAAAATAAAAGATGAACACACACTCAACGCATGGAAACAAATATATAGAATATACAATAGAAAGACCAAAGGTCTTACTACAAAACTAAAATAGGACCGGATTACAAAGACCTGAAGGGAAAATTAGGTTCTTACCTTGGTAATTTTCTTTCCTTTAGTCCCAGCAGATGAGATAGGTTGTATCCGCCCACCAGCAGGTGGACATAGAGAACACTGAAAAACCACAGTGACACTTGGAAGGCTAGCCCCAACTGCCTTCAGTATTTGAGATTTCCAAAGCAGAGTGAACCATAAAGGTAGAATAACATAAACTTTCCTCACAGCAAACAAATGCCCCAGAACAGGAGCAATAACCATACAAAGGAGGGACGATCTCAACCTCCTGTAGTAGAAACATCATGTATTTTATTTATTTTTCTTACATTTGTACCCCACGCTTTCCCACTCATAGGAGGTTCAATGCGGCTTACATATTATATACAGGTACTTATTTGTACCTGGGGCAATGGAGGGTTAAGTGACTTGCCCAGAGTCACAAGGAGCTGCCTGTGCCTGCAGTGGGAATTGAACCCAGTTCCCCAGGGCCAAAGTCCACCACTCTAACCACTAGGTCACTCCTCCACTGCTGTGACTAAAGGATAGAAAATTACCAGGTAAGAACCTCATTTTCTCTTCCTTGTCATCAGCAGCAGATGAATCCATTAATGATGGGATGTACAAAAGCAATCCCTACTTAGGGTGGGAACAGACCACATCGCGAGCAAGCACTTGTGCTCCAAAAATTGCGTCTTGCTTCACTGCAACATCCAGCCTGTAATGCGGACAATGAGAGCTGAGAAGCCCAAGTAGCCGCACTACAGATCTCTTGAAGAGAAAGTGCACCCGTTTCAGCCCACGAGGAGGAAATCACTCCGTGGAATGCACCTTAAACGCTTCAGGCGGAGACCGGCCTGAAAGCAGATACGCAGAAAAAATGGCTTCCTTGAGCCAATGGGCTATAGTGGCTTTAGATGCTGGACACCCGCGTCGAGAACCTGTCAACAATACAAAAAGGTGATCAGAAGTCCTGAAGTCATTTGACATCTGTAGATACTGCAACAGCGCCCTGCGAACATCCAAATGATGTAACTGCCCAAAGGAGTTCCAGGAAATATTTCCCTAGAAAAGGAAGGAAGAAAAATGGGCTGGTTCAGGTGAAACACTGAAACCACTTTTAGGCAGGAAGGAAGGCACTGTACGTACCGTTACTCCGAGAATTGCAGAAAAGGGTCCCGACAGGACAGCGCCTGAAGCTCAGACACGCGTCTAGCTGATGTCATGGCCACAAAAAAACTGTCTTGAGAGTCACATCCTTCTCCGAAGCTCGCTAAGCGGCTCAAAAGGCAAACACTGGAGAGCCTTCAACACCAGCCCCAGGTTCCAGGCCGGACAGGCGACGCACGGGAGGATGGAGCCTAAGCACCCCTCTGAGAAATCGGGCAATATCCGGATGAGTAGCAAGGGACAAGCCAGAGACTTTCCCTCGATAGCATGCCAATGCTGCCACTTGAACCCGAAGGGGATTGTAAGCCAGGCTTTTTGTAAGCCATCCTGGAAAAGTCCAGCAACGGCGAGACAGAAGTCCACGTGGGAGTGATCGCCTTTGAAACACACCACGTCTCAAACTTGCGCCAGATCCGAGCATAAGCTGCAGAGGTGGACCGCTTGCGGGCCTGCAAGAGAGTGGAAATAACCTTGTTAGAATAGCCCTTGTCTCTCAATTGCGCCCTCTCAAGAGCCAGGCCGTAAGATCAAGTCGGCAGGGATCCTCCATAGACACCGGACCCTGAACCAATAGGTTCGGCACCAGGGGCAAATGAAATGGAGCCTCACCATCATAAAACAAATCGGAGAAAATATTTCTTCATCCAACGCTTAATTAAACTCTGGAATCCGTTACCGAGAACGTGGTGAAGGTGGTTAGCATAGCAGAGTTTAAAAAGGGGTTAGACGGTTTCCTAAAGAACAAGTCCATAAACCACTACTCAATGGACTTGGGAAAAATCCACAATTCCAGGAATAACATGCACAGAATGTTTGTACATTTGGGAAGCTCGCCAGGTGCCCTTGGACTGGATTGGACAGGATGCTGGCTCGATGGACCCTTGGTCTTTTCCCAGTGTGGCATTACTTATGTACTTATCTGCATACCACGGACGCCTTGGCCAGTCCGGAGCAATAAGAATCACCAATCCCCGGTGTAGTCAAATCCGAAGGAGGACTCGCCCTATCAAGGGCCAAGGAGGGAACACATACAGGAGGCCCGAGTGCCAGGGTTGAGCCAGTGCATTCAACCCTGCCGAGTGAGGATCTCTCCTTCTGCTGAAAAAGCGAGGCACTTTGGCGTTTGCACTTGACACCATTAGATCCATTCCGGATGTCCCCCATTTGGCACAAATCTGAAGAAAAACTTCTTCTGCCAGTTCCCATTCCGCTGGGTCGATTTGATGCCTGCTGAGAAAATCGGCTTGCACGTTGCTCTGACCTGCTATGTGAGCTGCTGACAGAAGCTGCAGGTGGAGCTCGGCCCAGTGGCAAATCTGAGCGGCCTCCACGGCCAGGGCCCTGCACTGAGTGCCGCCCAGACGATTTATGTAGGCCACCGCTTTTGTGTTGTCTGACAGGACCCAGACAGCAAGCCCCTTCAGAGTCTTTTGAAAGGCCATAAGAGCCTGGAATATCGCTCTCAGTTCCAAGCGATTCATGGACCACCCCACTTCCACGGCTGTCCACTGACCCTGAGCATAGCTTCCCTGGCAATGCGTTCCCCAGCCCAAAAGGCTGGCATCTGTTATCACCAGGCACCAAGAAGAAGTACAAGTGACATTCCTTGGCGCAGCCTCCTGTCGGAGAGCCACCACTCCATACTGAGCCGGGCCGCAGGGAGCCACGTTAGTCTGAGTTGATATTCCTGGGAAATCGGAGACCATTGTTGAAGCAGGGCAATTGGCAGAGGCCTCATATGCGCTCATGCCCAAGGAACCACCTCCAAGGTGGCCGTCATCAACCCCAGCAGCTGGACAAAGTCCCAAGCTCGTGGGCGAGGCATCCGCAGGAGCAGACGGACCTGATTCTGAAGCTTGCACCGCCTTTGGTCGGGGAGAAAGACAAACCCTGAGGCCGTGTTGAACCGGACCCCCAAATACTCGAGAGACTGGGAGGGGGTCAAGTGACTTTTGGGTATATTGACCACCCAGCCTAGCGACTGCAGGAACGCCACCACTCTGGCTGTGGCAAGACGACTCATGGTTGCCGAATCCGCTCTGATGAGCCAGTCGTCGAGATAAGGGTGAACTCTGATACCCTCTTGCCTGAGACAGGCAGCTACGACCACCATTACCTTGGAAAAGGTACAGGGAGCTGTGGCTAGGCCGAAAGGCAAGGCCCGAAACTGGAAATGTTGTCCCAACACCGCAAACCGGAGAAACCGCTGATGCGGGGGCCAGATAGGAATGTGCAAATACGCTTCTTTTAGGTCCAGAGACTTGAGAAACTCTCCTGGCTGTACCGCCTCAATGACGGAGCGCAGGGTTTCCATGCGAAAGTGTCATACTCTGAGAGCCTCGTTGACTCTTCGTAAGTTGAGGATCGGTCTGAAAGACCCGCCTTTTCGAGGCACGACAAAATTAATGGAATAGCGGTCGCAGCCACATTCGGCGAGAGGCACCAGGATCACCACTCCGAGGTGCAGCAAGACTTGTAAGGTCTCCTCTACCGCCGCCCGTTTTACGGCAGTGCCGCATCGGGACTCCACAAACATGTCTCTCACCGGGGCACCGAATTCCAGTCGGTAACCTTCTCTGATCAGGTCCAGGACTCACTGATCCGAGGTAATCTTGGTCCACTCTTCTAGAAAGAGGAAAGACGTCCTCCTACTGCAGGAATCGAGGAATGGACCGGCGTTCCCATCATTGTGGAGGACGCCCCTGAACTCCTGGCCTTGAACCGGCCCCCGTGGAACATTTATCCGAGCAAAAGGAGTACCTCTGCTTAAAACGGGCACGTTGAGAAAACCCAAGCAGAGCGCCCCAGGCGATACCTGCGAGCTTCAGGAAGTGAGGTCTGGAAGAGGAGGGAAACATAGGACCCTTGGAAGAAGGCCTCGGCCTATCCTCAGGTAACCGCTGGGGTTTAGAGTCCCCCAGGTCTTTCACAATCTTCTCCAATTCCTCTCCAAATAACAGGAGGCCCCGAAAAGGTAAACCTCACCAGCCTTTGCTTAGAGGCCATGTCAGCCGCCCAATGCCGTAGCCAAAGAAGGTGTCGGGCAGAAACCGCCACAGACATCTGTTTAGCCGAAGCTCTCACCAGATCATAAAGGGTGTCAGCCAAAAAATGACAGGGCCAACTCCACCCACGGGGCAACCTCAGAGAGGGACCCCGCACCATCCGTGGGCTGTTCCACCACCTGTTGTAACCAGGAAAGACATGCCCGGGCTGCATAGGAACTGCAAATAGATGCCCTTAAGGCAAGGCCCGCAATTTCAAAGGACCGCTTCAACGCGGATTCCAGCCGCCAGTCCTGCATGTCTTTCAAAGCGGCCCTCTCTCTACTGGGAGAGTGGTCTTTTTAGTCACCGCCGTGACCAACACATCCACTTTAGGCATCCCCAAAGGGGCCAAGTGCTCCTCACTCAGAGGGTAAAGCTGACCCATAGCCCTGGCCACTTTCAAAGGCCCATCGGGGTCAGACCATTGAGCTGAAATAAGCTCTTGGATGGAGTCATGCACCGGAAAGGCCCAAGAAGGCTTCTTAGTACTCGCCATCCTAAGATTAACAGAGGAGGCCTCGCCTTCAGCAGGATCATCAATCGAGAGGGCTTGCAAGGCTTCGCGGTGGAAAATCTGAACCACATTGGGATCATCCGAATCTAGTGACAAACAGGCACCCTCCTCTGGATCATCTGTCCCTGAGGGCCTGCCAGATCCCTCAGACTCCCCACAGCCTGACCACAGGGGGGAAAAAGGATATGCGCCATTTTCAGACAGGGAATTTACCCGTCTATGTTTAGCGTGTTTCCAACGCTCGGGGGAGGAAATAACATCTGAAGCCATCCCCAGGGCATAAACATCCGAAGGGAACCCAGGATGCAACGCAATGTCAGACACCATGCGGCAGAGCTCTTTCAGCATGAAGGCTTTATGCATTAAAAGCACAAACTCAGGGGAGAAAAACTCACCCTGACCCTCCGCCTCCGAATTAGGAGAAACGGATGTTGGAGCTCCTCTGGCAGCCTCTAAACGAGGCGTCCTCCTACACTCAGACTCCTCCGCAACCACGAGGGTCGAGACATGCGGCGCTTGCAAAATGGCACCACTGCCAGCTTCATCGAGCGGGAAGAATCATCGCTCGCATGCTCATACTAGCGCGAGCGTTCTAAGGAGCACGTTTTGCACAGCCCCGCTGCTGATCTGCGCTTACACAACGGGAGCAGCGCTTAACTCCTTCAGCAGCCATCACCCGACTGGATGGAAATATAGCAATAAAATGGCGGGCTTTGCACCAAAAGTTACCCAGTTCGGAACGGCGCGTCCGCAGGACCTCCCCGGAGCTGGGCACTACTCTCACCTCAGAAGACTGAGTCAAGAGCTCCGGTCAAGCTGCACAGAACCAGAATGTCTGGAAAAGCCTCAGCAAACAGCCACGCTGTACAAGCGCACACTTTTTTTTTTTTAACGCTGTGAGGAAAGTTGAGGCAGGCAGCAACAGAGGGACTCCGGGATGAGGGGGGGAATGGGTAAGGCAGGGAAAGGCGAACCTATATGCCTTTAAAGTGGGCACCACCAGCCACAACACCCTGCTCAGCTGGCAAAGCACAGGAGCCACGCCAGGCAGAAATCCTGGAGCTGATCGAGCTACGTCACACCTGCTGGGAGATAGAGAAATACTGAAGGCAGTGGGGCTAGCCGTCCAAGGGTCACTGTGGTTTTCAGTGTTCTCTATCTCCACCTGCTGGTAGGCTGATACAACCCATCAGTTAATGGATTCATCTGCTGCTGATGAAAAGGAAGAAACTATTTCAACTCGTAAATAAGCTACTAGACACCACTCCAATCACCACAACCAACACAGACATCTCATTCGCAGACAAACTTGCTAATTGCTTCAATGAAAAATAATAAAATTATGCAACACACTTCCTCAGCACAACACCAACATCGAAAACTTCATCAATGGCCTAGACCCAACCCCCGGCGAATACCCGGCTGACCATACCTGGTCAACATTTGCTCTCCTCACTACTGAATCAGGTACACAGGCGACTCATAGGTTCTCTAATACCCACTGCAAACTCCTGTCCCATCCATCTACTTAAATCCGCCCCCAGATTTAAACTTCATGCTCCAACAAGGTCTCTTCCCGAGGAATATGGCAATATCCTACTCACCTCAAGGCTCACCATTATCACCAATAATCTTTGGTGTACCTAATCTTTGGTAACTCAACTGCCTACTAAAGGTTAGGTGTACTGAAGGCTGGTGGCTATTTGGCAGCCTTCCAAAAACATTAATAGGTAAATATTTTATGGTTGCCAGTAACCTTAGGATTTCTGTTATAGTGTGCTGAACATCACTGTTCACATGGCCAACAGGAAGATGCTGGACGGGTGAGCTAGGGCTGACAAAGAGTCAAGTATTGAAGTACTTGCATATATTTCCAGACTACTGCAAATCTTTTCTGTTTAATATGCTGCATTATTTTACTGTGAATTATTTTGATTTTTTGGTACATAATCCCTGAAGGTGTATTACAGTGTGCATATACCATCAGTACAGAGGTATGGAAGAGGCAGCTGGTAGACAGTGAATGGTATCCTTCTCTGCTGTGTTCAAAAGTGCCCAACTATTCCTTTTTCTTTTCTTTTGTTAAAAGTGGTGCTTGTAAGAGGGAGCAGTGTTCCCTCTAAGCTGCACTATACATCCAGTAGCTGAGTAAAATTCAGAGTAGCTATAAACACAGTTAAAACTACAGATGAACAAGGAGGGAAAGCATGCAGAGCATGGCTCTTGGAATTCTTTCCAGCCTCCTTGTGAATGTTTACATATGTGTGTGTTGTCTATAGAAGTGCCCACAATGTAGCATAACAGAAAACTTTTGCTCGTGTCAACTTCAGTCCTTAGAGGGAACATTGTTCCGACTTCTCCTTATCTTCACCTCCCCTGCCACCTGCAATTAGTTTAGTACCTTATCTCCCTCCTCCAGGGTGGCAATGCTCCAACCGACACAGCACCTAAAGCATTGAGGCTGGAAGGCATGGGGCTTTGAGCATGAATAAGGAAGTTTGGAAGGAGAGGAAGCAGGCAGGCCTTGAGCATGCACATATGCTCAAGGCCCCATGCCCGCCAGCCTCTATAATTTTGGTGCTGTGCCGTCAGATTTAGACGGTATATCAAAAATGCCCCTCCACATATAATTGTTTACTTAAATTCAAAATTAATGAGCTGCTGGTTTTCAAAAACATGCAAAGTAGTTCATTAACTTTGATTTTCATTAAAACCAACATAGAAACTATCTTCACATGTTAGTTTTTGCAAAAAAAAAAAAAAAAAAAAAAGGTAACTACAGTTAAGTGTAGTTTTCTTTTCTGCTGGGCTCCCATAGTAAAATATCACACACAAATTTGCTATAAAGCTCATTTGCATCAACAGCAAACTTTCGTGTTAATAAGGCTGGTAAACAATAGGAAGTCCCACAGGCTAGCACACTGGCCTCTTCACGATTTCATTTGCTTAATCTTTAATATAATTATAATCAATTGATAGACATATAGCACAGTACTGTGTCTGTGCAGTATGAAATGATTTCATGTAGGACAATTTCTATCTCAGACACTTGGAAGTCCACCATTGGGAAAGTCTTAAAATGCTAAGGGGTCCTTTTACTAAGGTGCGCTAACAGATTTAACTCGTGCTAAATATATTGGGCATCTTATCATTTAGTGCATGCTATCATTAGCATGAGCTAAATCCATTAGCGCACCTTAGTAAAAGGACCCCTAAATAAATAAAATTCCTTTAAAAATACTTTAGCAAGAGAAATGTATTTTTCATGATCGCCTTCAATCCAAAGGATAAATAGGCTCTGATGACTGTAATAACTAGAGCTGTATCAAATAGCATATGTTACTATTCGGCCAAATACGGAATACAAATAATTGGCATTAAGCTTTAACATAGCAAATAATAAAAGAAGCAATGTGAAATCAAAGTTCAAGTGTTTATTTTGATGATATTAAGGTTATATTTGAAAATAATGGTCCCTCCCAATTCATAGAGAGGAGTATTAGAGGTTAAATGTTAGCATAGTAAATAAGATGGAAAATGACTAAATGCTATCTTTACCAGATGCTGGAAACTTTTATTAGTCATAAACATGTTTGGAAGAGAACAGGGAAGTGAATGTGATGCATGCAGATGTCTGAGCATACAAATGATG
Organism: Microcaecilia unicolor; assembly: GCF_901765095.1. Lineage (NCBI taxonomy): Eukaryota > Metazoa > Chordata > Amphibia > Gymnophiona > Siphonopidae > Microcaecilia > Microcaecilia unicolor. Next base: position 183,200,370 of record NC_044036.1, on the reverse strand, counting down.
TATGAATAACGTATGATAAGTTCCACATTCCTATGAATGTTACAATTTTTACTGGAACCACTATCAGTTTTGGAAAGTGCCCTGAATCCCCTGAATTTGCAGATGTAAGCAGAATATAATCTAGCCAATGATTTTTCAAAGTTTGTGTCCCATGATTTGTGATGTAACCAGTTAATTTATGACAATGCATTCTTAATAAAAGAGCAGAGGACCTGTGGGATTCTGAGACAGTTCTGGGTTAGCTCACTGTCATTGAGTGGGACCACGCTCTCTCCCAAAGGCCTTTGATGTATGCATTTTTTATTGGTGGAGTGTATGTGGATTTCTTTCCTTTGGCCTCTTAGAGACTGACGTAAAGAGACAGTCATTTAACCTGTCTGATGGGGTCTTGGGCAATCAATTTCAATAGGATTTAGTAAAGTAGGGCCCCCGGTCGAATACGAATAATGTATTCGGGGCCGAATCGAATACAAATATTCAGTACATCCCTAGTAATAACAGTGCTTTAAATATTTGAAACTTCATATATACTACAAAGGTACCAATGATCATGTTTTTCAATAATTAATGCTCTTTAACAGCAGCAGGTAGACCACCACAGAACTACACCCACCAGTGATATCAAGAAGATCTTCTGTAATTTCTTGACAATCGCTGAAAGCCACGTTAGTTTCTGCTGCTTTTGAACATCTATCATCTGTTCTGTATAAATAATGTAAAACATCCTGTTACTTTACAAGACCTAAAAATATTCCATAATACATATGTATCCCACAGAGACCATAATTTTACAAAGGCTGCCTAACTCGTCTCGCAAGCTTGCACATAAATTAAACCAATTTTCAAAAGGAAACTATTTGTATACTTTCCCTCTGAAAATTTCCCCATGGAACTCTGCTCAAATTATACGTTTCAATGAATCCCTGCGTGAACAGACGCTAACACAAATTCTTACATGGTACAAAGTTAAATTCTACAAATATTAGACATCATCAAAGTTTTTTTTGGACATTCAAATTCAGTTTGAGGAGGATATTTTGTTACTTCTCAATATTGTAAATCTACAGATCACAAATTGATACTCCATTATTCAAGTTATCATCCTAAGAAGTTGCAAAGACAGTATTCCATTTGGACAGTTTTACAATTAAAAAGATAATGCTCTAAATAAAGACACATTCAACTTTCATTCCACGGTAAAGAAAACCTGATTCCAGCAAAGGGAATATCCAGACATATTGTGCAGAAAGTATACAAAACAGCATCCAATGCACAAAGAAACGGACTAATACATTGAATGAGAAGAGCAAGAAGGTGGACCATTGAATAACTTGTGTGTTACCATATTCACCCCAAGCTAATCTGAGATGAATCATTTATAAACATTGGCAAGTGTTGTCTATATTCAGATTTGACAGAGTTTCCCAGATTTGCATATACAAGAGGATGATATTGGGGGGAACTTGTCTCCAGGAAATGTATTGAAGAAAATTGAGCAATCTATTGATCGTGGTCATCATTGTTGTAATTAGTGTACATTCTGTCAATATGAGATACAGACTACAAAAATCACTAATCCTAAAATAGGAAAAAAAAGTTTCAATTGTATTCTCATACAGACTGTGACTCTACTCAAGTAGTATATGCTGTTATGCTGTTAGATGTCCCTGCCCGTTGTGGTATATAAGACAGACAAAAAGGAAAGTTAAAACCTGTACAGCAGAGCATCCGAGTTGCATTCATACAGAGCACTCGGAAGCTCCGCTAGTTCAGAACTGGAAGGAGGAGCTGCATCGAGTCAAATCTGCAATTTGTAGTTTTATTACAGTTGCATTTGGAATAAGGGAGGTGATAAATTGCTATTTCAGGAGTAACAGATTATTATTCAGAGGGATACCACATATCCCCCAATGGATTAAATAAGGAGATCGAATTATATTTATTTTATTTATTCAGAACTTGATATACAGCAAATTGAGCCCAAATGGGTGACTAGGCAGTTTACAACAATCAAGTAACAGGGATCCTGTGCTGAGACTGGGGGAAAAGGAGGGTGGGAGAGAAAAGTTAGGAACGAGGGGGGGGGGGGGGGGGGGAGAGTAGGACTAGTGAGAGGAGGGAAGGAAAGCAGAGGAAAAAAAAGTACATAAGTATTGCCATACTGGGACAGACTGAATGTCCATCAAGCCCACCATCCTGTTTCCAACAGTGGCCAATCTAGGTTACAAGTACCTGGCAAGATCCTAAAACAGTACAAAATATTTTACGTTGCTTATTGTAAACTCCCTAGTCGTGGAGCAGGTAAATTACAATAATTAAAGAAATAAATATATAGGAATGTCACAGTTTCAAATAGGGTTCCCAAATAAACTCCACACAACCAAGGGATTTAACAAGAAAAGAAATATTAAAGGTTTATTAATGATAAATAAATAGAAACACTTGTTGTTATGTTCCTAAATGTTGGTACCAATTTTAAGCTTTGATGGTATTAAATAAAGCTAGGCAAGGTTGTTAAATATTTTGTGGTAAGTTACAAAGAGAATAAAGATACTAACATGTTCAAAATTGCAATCACAGTTACATGACCCAACCCCAACTTCTGCAATAACACAAAATATCCCAACATGTATACAGTTCTAATTATTGCACTCAGATCTGATATATATATATATATATATTCAGTTTGTGTGCACACAATAATGTTACCGGTATATCAAAATCTTCGCTAGCATCGCTGCTTTCTTGCGTTGGGTACCTTGGTCTTCTCCACATCCACGTCTCCTCGGTTGGCGAGGTCAGCTCAGGAACTCCAGGATACCTACTGCTCTGACTCAAAATAACTCAAAAAAGGAAAACCCTGACTTTCTAAGGAACTTGTGGACTAACTAGATTAAAATAAAAAGATAAGCAAGGGAAATTCCTATCTCAACCGCCCAAAACATGACCCCTTTTCTTTTGTTCTGCTATACCACCACCCTCTAATCCCACTGATGGACTGCTAAACTAAATCCCCTAAAGGCAGGCACTCACAGGACTCGAGGTTTAGGCTGGGCAGCTTCTGTCTGGATTCTCCTGAGGCAGGCACTCAAAGAAACAGTTCCTTTTTAGTCTGGGCACTCAGTGCAAAGGGGGGGTGCTTTCTCTCTGTCTCTTCATGATGTTGCTTGACCCAGTCGTCCAAGTTAGTTGCGGTGCCACCCTCTTCTCTAGCAAACACATCTGAGAACATTCATGGATCTCTCCCAATCATGAGGTAGAATGGGGTGTAGTCTGTCGATTGGTGAACCTGACTATTGTAGGCAAGCATCAATTCAGGTAGGTAGTCACCCCAATGTCTCTTCTTGGAGGGTGGTAGCGTTCTCAGCATCTCATGTAGGGTTGATTGAAGCGCTCAACATTGCCACATTACCTTGAGGGTGATAGGGCGTCGTTTGGCTCTTTCTTTATCCCATATAACTAGCAGAGGTTTCTTGAGCACCTCCGATTCGAAAGTCCGGCCCTGGTCTGAGTGTAGTCATTTTGGGGCACCATAGTGAACTATCCAGTGTTCAACTAGGGCTCTGGCAGCAGTAAATGCAGTCTGGTCTCTAGTAGGGACTGCCACAGTATACCGGGTGAACATGTCAGTTATAATCAGAACAGTTGCAACCCCGCTATCTTCTGGTTCCAGAACTGTGAAATCTAGTGCAAGGACTTCCAATGGGTATGAAGTCTTTGACAACAATTTAGAGGAACTTTCTCTCTGGGTGCCACATCTCTTGCCAAGAGTCAGCGTTTATTTTATTTATTTATTTATTGCATTTGTATCCCACATTATTCCACCTTTTTGCAGGCTCAGTCTCGTCCCCACTTTCAGACATCATCATGAATCTGCAACCAATAGTATTTTCTTTGGATGGCTCTTGTCACTGCCTCCTCAGCTCTGTGTCTCATTTCATCATGGTAGGTGGACAAGATTTCTGCTTTTAAATACTCTGGGATCAATTTGCTCTTGGTCTCTGGGGTTCTTAATCACTCTGTATAAGAGGCCATCTTTCAACTTCAATCTCTCTCGTATTTTCCAAAGCTTTTTGCTGTCTTCGGACCAAGTCTCAAAATCTTCTGTCCTGGCACTGAAGAGAGCTTTCGATTATGGGGTTTAAGGTGCAATCTGTTCTCTGTAGCTCTCTCACAGTGAGGTCAGACAGGTAGAACACTTCAGACTCTGGTTCTTTCACAGGAGGGTTATTGGCCTCCAGCACGGAAGTTTTGGCTTTGGGCCTGGAACCGCTGCTGAATCTCGTTGGCCTCCCTATCCAGGATTCAGCACCACCATTCTCCCCCAGCCTCTGATTCGTGTAATCTGGACAGTATGTCAGCATTTGTATTCAGTCTACCAGGCTTATATTGCACCTCAAAGTTGAAGTCAGCCAACTGGGCTAGCCAAGTTGGATTACTGCTGACACCTTTGCTGTATCTAAGTATCTCAGGGGATTGTGGTCTGTCTTCACAATGAACTTTTTGTATACCAGGTAGTCGCGAAACTTCTCTGTGATCGCCCATTTCAGAGCAAGGAGCTCCAATTTAAAAGGACTATAGTTTTGTCATTTCTCTCGCTTTTGTGTAGGCCCCGGTTGGCATAGGCGATTACCCGTTCCACACCATTTTTGTCCTTGACTAAGTACTGCTCCTAACCCACTCGGCTGGCGTCAGTAGTCAGTATGAATGGTCTACTGAAATCGGGATATACCAGGACTGGTGGCAGCATCAACTTCTCTCTTAAAACATCAAAGGCCTTCTGGCACTCCATGGTCCACACGGAGGCAACACTTGGCTTTGTAGGTTGCCAATCAGCACATGTAGTGGTTTTCGCTATCTGTGCATACCCGGGAACAATCGCCTGTAGTAACTTGTAAACCCGACAAACTTATGGACATCTTTGGCTGTCTTTGGAATTGACAAGTCTTTCAGGACCCTGGTCTTGTCTTCGTCTGCTGCGACTCCCCTCCTCAGACACCACATGGCCCAAAAACGTCACTTCTCTCTCAAACAAGCAGCATTTGGACGGCTTTAGCTTCAACCCATGTTCTTTAAGTCTGGAGAACACTTTCTCTAGGCGGTCCACATGATCTTCGAATGATGCGGAAAATATCAGGATGTCATCCAGGTATAGTAAGAGGATGTTGAACACGTAGTCATTGAAGACCAGTTCCATGAGTCAGGAGAACGTAGCAGGTGCACTGCTCAATTCAAATGGCATCCGGTTCCATTCAAAGAGACCAAATGGTGTAGTCACAGCCGTTTTGGCCTTGTCTTCTTCAGCCATTGCCACTTGGAAGTAGCCAGACGATAAGTCAAGTGACAAAAAGTATTTGGCTTTTCCCAAAGCATCCAGTGACTCTTCAATTCGTGGGAGGGGGTACGCATCTTTCACTGTCACTTGGTTTAGCCTCCTATAGTCCACGCAAAACCGTATCCCTCCATCCTTCTTCTGTACAATCACTGCAAGGGATGCCCATGGACTGCAACTCCTTTGCAGGATCTTCTGGTCTACCAGTGTTTGGATGTGCCTCTTGAATTCCTCATATATGTGAGGTGACACTCTCCGGTACGGCTGTTTTATGGGAACTACATTCTCTGTGTTGACGTAGTGTCTTACGAGGGTGGTAGACCCAATGTCACCCTCGTCTTTAGAAAACACATCTCGGTGCCTCTGTAACAATCCTTCCACCTCCTCAGCCTGCAGGATGGTTAGATTTTCCCACTTGACCTGCGGTGTAGGGGCTAGGCTGTTCCCCGAATTCTCCTCTTCTATGGGAGTCACCACAATCTCAGATTCAGCTTCGTCAAACCTCACCCTTTTCTGAGGTACTGTCTCTATGCTCTGCAGGGCAGCTAGCTCTGCTATGCGCGCTCGCGGGCGAATCTGGATGGTTTTGTTGCTCAGGTTCAACACTCGGATAGGTACTTTCCCCTCTTTGGCATTAGCAAGTATTTTGGCCACCATCAACCCCTCTGGAGAAGTGATAGTTGGCGTGGGTTCAACAAGGACTGGACATGCAGGTAGGGACCAGATCCAGTGATAGATACCCTGGGTGATTCTTTATGTCAATGGAGGGATGACCACTCTTTTGCTCCCCAGCAGCTTAACAAAACCAATCGGTCCCTCTTGATCCAGTTGCTGGTATCCTTGCCGAATCTGGGCGACAACCTTGCAAACACGTTTGGGAGTGGCAGTGGAACTGTTGAAAAGGGAAGCACCAGGCAAAAGGTCTCTAATGTCTTTCAATACGTTTGTGCCAATCAAGCCAGGAACTTCGTCACTCCAGGCCTCATCTCGGGTGACAAATATGCACCTCTCAGGGACAGTCTGGCCAAAGCAGGTCACGTCCGTCACTAAACAGCCGAATACTGGGATCTCCAATCCATTTGCCGCTCTCAATTTGATCCATGCGGCATCTAGCAATTTTGGCTTTGTCGTTAGCTTGGTATAGAAGTGGCTAGCTGTAATCGTAGACACTTCAGAGCCGGTGTCTATTAAACAATTTACTGGCACTCCACCCATAAGTACTTCAAAAACGGGTCTTGGTCCAATGGCACTTTCTCTCTTCTGGGCCTCGGGGATGCATATTTTACTGCCAATGTTGGTAACCTGCCCCTGGTCACGTGACGTAGAAGGTAGGGAGGAATCTCTCCTTTGCACTTCCTGTGTCGCTTCCCTTCCGCCACTCGCCCTGGGGGCCTCTGCAGATCTCTCATCGCGAGCTCCCTGTTCGCCTTCCCGAGGTCCCCTTCCGCTACTTTCTGGGACTCTTTCACTTCGACAATACCTGCTTATGTGACCGGGTTCTTGACAACGATAACAGATAAGTTGTCCCCTCTCGTTTCACCTGGGTGGGTTCCTCTTTGGCGGGGCTCTGCCACCCTGGTAGGGCCTGTTTTGATTTTCTGTCCGTTGGCCCATGTCTTGCATAAGTTCTTGTTGTCTCTGTTCCAGGCCTTTACCCAATCTCTCAGCAACAGCACACAGCTGTTGTATGGCTTCAGACAACCCATCTGGTTCTCCGACTGCAGCTTTCACGCTGGCCTCACTCCTCCTCGACAGGAGCCTAGGGTTACGATCTCCTTCTACTGGAATGCTCTCTTCTTCCTCTGACCACTTAATTAGCAATGCGAGTAGGTCTTCGTAGGATAGCTCTTCAAACTGGGCTTTCTGCCTCTTGACTTCTCTCCTTAGGGCCGCATCATTCAACCCTACAACGAGAACCTCTTTGAGTGCCCTCTCTACGTTCTCTATGGCAGTGGTTCTCCTGTTCAGGATTTTGGCAGCTTGCTCCTGCAGGACAACACCCAAATGCGTGTATAGTCTCCCCAGGCAACTGTCTTCGCGCATAGAACTCTGACAGCCTTACAGTGAGAGGGACTTTGTCTCCAAACTCTTCACCAAGTTTCTTGAATAGGGCTGCTACGTCTCCTCTGTTCTGGGGACTGTACAGCTTCATTACGCTATAGGCGACCCCTTCAGATGATCAAGAACTACATCCCACTGATGTTCAGGGGAACTCTCAAGACCTTCAGGGCAGATCTGGTCTTCTCGGTCCATTCTTCCACTGAGAGGTCGCCAGCCTTCTGCTGATGGCCACTGAAATCAGGTATCCGTTTGTCTCTCGGTATGTAGAGAGCGGGGATTTGAGCTGGGGGAGGCGCTAGTGGCTGCTGGCTAAACCTTTCTATAATTGTCCTGGCCAAGCGACAGGATTCCTGTTGAGCCTCTTTTTCTTGTTCCCAGGCTGCCATTTGTTTCCGGTACAGCTGCTTCAGGGATTCAAACTCCTCTTTCCAGTCGGCACTCACTCTGCTCCTTCTTGGGTATGCTGCATAGAATCAGAGGCCTCACAGACCGCCACACAACAGAGAACTAAGTAGACCTGCTAAAGCAAAGCTTGCACAGAACACTTTCTGTAAGATTCTTGTCAGGATATGCCAGACAAGGATCTTATACAAAACACAACTCTCACCAAATACTAAAACAGAATTCTAACACAAGTAGGATCCTTACTAAAGATGGTGGACTAGGTAACATAGTAAATGACGGCAGAAAAACACCTGCATAGTCCATCCAGTCTGCCCAACAAGACAAACTCATATGTGCTACTTTTTGTGTATACCCTACTTTGATTTGTACCTGTCCTCTTCAGGGCACAGACCGTATAATCTGTCCAGCACTATCCCCGCCTCCCAACCACCAGCCCCGCCTCCCACCACTGGCTCTGACACAGACCGTATAAGTCTGTCCAGCACTATCCTCGCCTCCCACCACCGGCTGGCTCTGCCACCCAATCTCGGCTAAGCGCCTTAGGATCCATTCCTTCTGAATAGGATTCCTTTATGTTAATCCCACACGTGTTTGAATTCTGTTACCGTTTTCATTTCCACCACCTCCCACGGGAGGGCATTCCAAGCATCCACTACTCTCTCCGTGAAAAAATACTTCCTGACATTTTTCTTGAGGGGGGCAGACTCAAGAAAAATGTAAGGAAATCCTATGTCCGTGACGCCACTTGTAAACGCCCTAGTCGTGGAGCAGGTAAATTACAATAATTAAAGAAATAAATATATAGGAATGTCACAGTTTCAAATAGGGTTCCCAAATAAACTCCACACAACCAAGGGATTTAACAAGAAAAGAAATATTAAAGGTTTATTAAATTATAAAATAAATAGAAACACTTGTTGGTTATGTTCCTAAATGTTGGTATCAATTTTTAAGCTTTGATGGTATTAAATAAAGCTAGTGCAAGGTGTTAAATACTTTCTGGTAAGTTACAAAGAGAATAAAGATAATAACATGTTCAAAATTGCAATCACAGTTACCATGACCCCAACCCCACTTCTGCAATAACACAAAACATCCCAAACATGTGTACAGCTCTAATTATTGCACTCAGATCTGATATAAATATATTTTCAGTTTGTGTGCACACAATAATGTTACCGGTATATCAAAATCTTCGCTAGCATCGCTGCTTTCTTGCGTTGGGTACCTTGGTCTTCTCCATATCCACGTCTCCTCGGTTGGCGAGGTCAGCTCACTGGCTCAGGAACACCAAGATACCTACTGCTCTGACTCAAAATAACTCAAAAAAGGAAAACCCTGACTTTCTGTGGAACTTGTGGACTAACTAGATTCAAATAAAAAGATAAGCAGGGGAAATTCCTATCTCAACCGCCCAAAACATGACCCCTTTTCTTTTGTTCTGCTATACCACCACCCTCTAATCCCACTGATGGACTGCTAAACTAAATTCCCTAAAGGCAGGCACTCACAGGACTCGAGGTTTAGGCTGGGCAGCTTCTGTCTGGATTTTCCTAGGGCAGGCACTCAAAGAAACAGTTCCTTTTTAGTCTGGGCACTCAGTGCAAAGGGGGGGTGCTTTCTCTCTGTCTCTTCTTGTGGGGCTTCTTCCCTTTCCGGATAAGCCTCTTCTTTACAGGACAACAGTCTCACGGCCGGCTTTCTCCTCTCTGGACAGGCAAACACTCATACAGAGGGATGCGCTGGGGGGACTTCTGGGATTCATGGACCTTACCAAGCTGTTCTCTCTCTTCAGCTCTGCACTGCTCCCAACACACTCCAGACCCCCTTCTCCTCCCCCTCTGCTGCTCTTTCTGCCTGAGTGCCCGTATTTTTCTTCAGGACTCACCAGCTCTCTCTCTTCATCTGGAGTTCATCAGTGGGTCCTCTATCAGCATGCAGCTGCCTCTTGTCTTGATTGGAATTTATCCTAATCCAGCCTGCCTGAGCATGCCCCTCTCTGCCTGAGTCTGATTTCTTCTCTCAGGCCATGCTTGCAGCTTCCATTATCTCTCGTCTTCTCCTCCCTCTGCACATTAAAACTTCTCTGTTCCACCCCCCTGTCCCCTGGATTGGCTTGAAATTTGCGCCAATCTAAGGGTCAGACTGCCCCCTGCTACTTCATAGGTCCAAATTCGTGCCCTTTAGCAGATCCTGGCTCCTATTGGCTGTCTTCCACACTGTCCCTCCACTAGCTCTCAGCTTACTCTGGGCTCTCAGACAGCCAATCGGAAGGCTTGTAACAGGTTTCCCTGCCCCTCCCACACAGATTCAACCTCGTGAAACTTTAAACACACATCTAGCAGCCATGAACATCTGAGTTCTTTGTACAACAGTGCTGGAGCATTGTAAACACTCATTTAACTAAAAGGTGTCAGTGCTGTGCTGCCCTGAGACCTCTGTACCTCGCTGTCCTCTGCAGGATGCCCCCCTCCCTGGAGAAAAAAAAGGGGGGGGGGGCAAGGTAAAGGCTTCTTTTTTTTCTATATTTACATTATTTCTAGAAATACACAAAAAAATATGTTGGAGAGTGTATAAGGAGACACTCTATAATCTTATAAGAGGTAGAGTCTCATATAACTGAACATGGCTCCTTGTCACTTCACTCCCACGGTGAATCTGCGCTTGTGCACGTATATCTATTAATCATTGACTCATTCCCTCCTCTTTCCTATGCTACAGTCTCTCACAATCTCTCACACTCTCCAACATATATTTTTGTGTGATTTAAACAGTAGCGGAGGAGTAGGTGAGAACCTAAGTTTTTTGACAGTATCCCTAGAAATAAGCAGAAAATTTTCCCCAAGTCCATTTTAATAATGGCTTATGGACTTTTCTTTTAGGAAGCTATTGAAACCTTTTCTTAAACCCCGCTAAGCTAACTGCTTTTAATACATTCTCTGGAAAAGAACTTCAGAGTTTAATTACATGTTGAGTGAAGAAATATTTTCTCCGATTTGTTTTAAATTTACTACTTTGTAGCTACATTGCGTGTCCACTAGTCCTAGTAATGATGGCAAGAGTAAACAATTGGAAATGGTTTACCGACAGCCACTCCCCATCTGTTGGGATCAAAAGAAACAAACATTTGGGCGGACTGTCTGAAGGGGATTGTCCACTCCACATAGAAGGCCAATGCTCATTTGCAGTCCAACGTGTGCAACTGACGTTCAGCACGGCAGGTATGCGGACTGGGAAAAAATGTTGGCAAGACAATTGACTGGTTCAACTGGAACTCCGACACCACCTTTGGCAAGAACTTAGGGTGCATGCAGAGGACTACTCTGTTACGATGAAATTTAGTATATGGAGCATGAGCTACCAAGGCTTGAAGCTCACTGACTCTATGAGCTGAAGTAACAGTCACCAAGAAAATGACCTTCCAGGTCAAGTACTTCAGATGGCAGGAATCCAGTGGCTCAAAAGGAGGTTTCATCAGCTGGGTGAGGATGACGTTGAGATCCCATGACACTGTTGGAGGTTTGACAGGGGGCTTTGACAAAAGCAAACCTCTCATGAAGCGAACAACTAAAGGCTGTCCCGAGATAGGCTTACCTTCCACACGATAATGATAAGCACTAATTGCACTAAGGTGGACCCTTACAGAGTTGGTCTTGAGACCAGACTCTGACAAGTGCAGAAGGTATTCAAGCAGGGCCTGTGTTGGACAAGAACGAGGATCTAGGGCCTTGCTGTCACACCAGACTGCAAACCTCTTCCATTTGAAAGAATAACACCTCTTTGTGGAATCTTTTCTGGAAGCAAGCAAGACTCGGGAGACACCCTCCGACAGACCCATGGAGGCGAAGTCTACGCTCTCAACATCCAGGCCGTGAGGGCCAGGGACTGGAGGTTGGGATGCAGAAGCGCCCCCTTGTTCTGAGTAATGAGGGTTGGAAAACACTCCAATCTCCATGGTTCTTCGGAGGACAACTCCAGAAGAAGAGGGAACCATATATGACGCGGCCAGAAGGGAGCAATCAGAATCATGGTCCCGCGATCCTGCTTGAGTTTCAGCAAAGTCTTCCCTACCAAGGGTATGGGAGGACACGCATACAGGAGGCCCTTCCCCCAATAAAGGAGAAAGGCATCTGACGCTAGTCTGCCGTGGGCTTGAAGTCTGGAACAGAACTGAGGGACCTTGTGATTGGTCTGAGTAGCAAAGAGATCGACCAAGGGGGTGCCCCACGCTTGGAAGATCTGACGTACCACTCTTGAGTTGAGAGACCACTCGTGAGGTTGCATTATCCTGCTCAACCTGTCGGCCAGACTGTTGTTTACGCCTGCCAGATACGTGGCTTGGAGAAACATGCCATGATGGCGAGCCCAAAGCCACATGTGGACGGCTTCCTGACACAGGGGGCGAGATCCGGTGCCCCCCTGCTTGTTGATGTAATACATTGCAACCTGATTGTCTGTCTGAATTTGAATAATTTGATTGGACAGCCGATCTCTGAAAGCCTTTAGCGCGTTCCAGACCGCTCGCAACTCCAGGAGATTGATCTGAAAACCTGTTTCCTGGAGGGACCAACCTCCTTGAGTGTCAAGCCCATCGACATGGGCTCCCCACCCCAGGAGAGACGCATCCATTGTCAGCACTTTTTGTGGCTGACGAATTTGAAAGGGACGTCCCAAGGTCAAATTGGATCAAATTGTCCACCAATGTAGGGATTGGAGAAACCCCGTGGACAGCTGAATTGAGTCCTCTAGATCCCTGGCAGCTTGAAACCACTGGGAAGCTAGGGTCCATTGAGCCGATCTCATGTGAAGACGGGCCATGGGAGTCACATGAACTGTAGAGGCCATGTGGCCGAGCAATCTCAACATCTGCCGAGCTGTGATCTGCTGAGACGCTCGGACCCAGGAAACAAGAGACAGAAGATTGTCTGCCCTCGCCTCGGGGAGGTAGGCAAGAGCTGTCTGGGAGTCCAGCAGATCTCCTATGAATTCCAGTCTTTGAACTGGAAGAAGGTGGGACTTTGGATAATTTATCATAAACCCTAGTAGCTCCAGGAGTTGAATAGTCATCTGCATGGACTGTAGAGCTCCTGCCTCCGAGGTGTTCTTCACCAGCCAATCGTCAAGATAGGGAAACACAAGCAATCCCAATCTGCGCAGCGACGCCGCTACAACAGCTAGGCATTTTGTAAAAACTCTGGGCGCAGAGGCGAGACCAAAGGGTAGCACATAATACTGAAAATGCCGTGTCCCCAGACGGAATCGAAGATACTGCCTGTGAGCTGGCAGTATCGGGATGTGAGTATAAGCATCCTTTAAGTCCAGAGAGCATAGCCAATCGTTTTACTGAATCATGGGAAGAAGAGTGCCCAGGGAAACCATCCTGAACTTTTCTCGGACCAGATATTTGTTCAGGGCCCTTAGGTCTAGGATGGGACGCATCCCCCCAGTTTTCTTTTCCACAAGGAAGTACCTGGAATAGAATCCCAGCCCTTCCTGCCCTGGTGGCACGGGCTTGACCGCATTGGCGCTGAGAAGGGTGGAGAGTTCCTCTGCAAGTACCTGCCTGTGCTGGAAGGTGAAGGACTGAGCTCCCAGTGGGCAATCTGGAGGTGTTGATATCAAATTGAGGGAGTATCCTAGCCGCACTATTTGAAGAACCCACCGATCGGAGGTTACAAGAGGCCACCTTTGGTGAAAAAACTTTAGCCTCCCCCCTACCGGTAGATCGTCCGGCATGGACACTGTTATAGCGGCTATGCTCGCCTGGAGCCAGTCAAAAACCCGTCCCTTGCTTTTGCTGGGGAGCTGCAGGGGCCTGCTGAGGAGAACGCTGTTGACATAAACGAGCACGCTGGGGCTTAGCCTGAGCAGGCTGTCGGGAAGGTGGATTGTACCTACGCCTATTAGAAGCATAGGGCGCATTCCTCCTTCCCCCATAAAAACGTCTACCTGATGAGGTAGATGCTGAAGGCGTCCGGTGGGAGAGTTTGTCGAAGGCGGTGTCCCGCTGGTGGAGCTGCAATCCGCAATCCGCTGCTGGACTCTATTCTCCAGGTAAGAGGCACGCAGCCATGAGAGTCTGCGCATCACTATACCTTGAGCAGCAGCGCTGGACGCAACATCAAAAGTGTTGTAAGCACCCCTGGACAGGAATTTGCGACACGCCTTCAGCTGCCTGACCACCTCCTGAAAAGGCTTGGCCTGCTCTGACGGGAGCTTATCGACCAAGTCAGTCAGCTGCCGCACATTGTTCCGCAAGTGGATGCTCGTGTAGAGCTGGTACGACTGAATCTTGGATACGAGCATAGTGGAATGGTAGGCCTTCCTCCCAAAAGAGTTCAGAGTTCTAGACTCCCGCCCCGGGGGCGCCGAGGCGTAATCCCAAGAACTCTTGGCTCTCTTGAGAGCGGAATCCACAACGGCAGAGTCATGAGGCAACTGGGTCTTCATCAACTCTGGGTGCCCGTGAATCCAATACTGGGACTCAATCTTTTTGGGGATGGAGGGATTAGTTAATGGCTTCGCCCAGTTCGCCAGCAATGTCTGTTTCAGGACATTATGCAGAGGAACAGTGGACGATTCCTTAGGTAGCGAAGGATAGTCAAGGACCTCAAACATCTCGGCCCTGGGCTCATCCTCAGTAACCACAGGGAAGGGAATGGTCGTAGACATTTCCCGGACAAAGAAAGAGAAAGACAGACTCTCAGGGGGGGAAAGCGTTCTCTCTGGCGAAGGAGTACGATCAGAAGGAAGACCACAAGACTCCTCATCAGAGAAATATCTTGGCTCTTCCTCTGCCTCCCACGAGGCCTCCCCCTCGGTATTGGACACGAGTTCTCTGACTTCAGTCCGAAGCCGGGCCCGTCTCAACGCCGAGGAACCATGTCCTCGATGGCGATGCCAAGAAGAAGACTCCCGTGCCGCCGGCAACGAAGCTCCCTCCAGCGACGTCGACAGGGAGTCAACTTGGGTGGCAGCCAAAGCCGATGCCCGCACCATGGGCGGGGAACCAACCGCCGCATCTCTCGACAGTACCGACGGCACAAGCACCACCGGTACAGATGGTCGCAGCAGCCCTTCCAGAATCCCTGGAAATATGGCTTGGAGGCGCTTGTCTAAAGTGTCTGTCGAGCAAGGCTGGGGGGTTGGTACAGGCGACGAAGTCAGAATCTGCCTGGGGCGCGGAGGCGGTACCAGGCTGTCCAGAGAAGAGTGCATCAACACCTCCTGTATGGAGGGTGAGTGGTCCTCCCGGTGTCGATGCTTCACGGGTGCCGAATCCTTCGGCGTCCCGGAGCTCTCGGTACCGTGACGGGAAGGTGACCGATGACAATGCTTCTTTGTCTTCGCTCGAAGCACGTCACCGGTATCTCCCAGTACCGACGAGGACGTGGAATCCACACGCCTCCTCGGGTCCGGGTCCAAAATAGGTTGGTCCCGTGGGGGCCTGTACCGCAGGAGTCCTCGAGGCAGGTGGAGACCCACTCGATGGCTCACTGCTGCCAGCATGAGAAGGTCTCTGGACAGCCATTACCTGCACTCCGGACATTGATGCACTCTCCGGTGCCGACATCGACATCGTCTCTGACGATCTCGGTACCGCTACCGATGTCGATGCCGAAGGACCAGGCACGGCTTGGAACAGGTGCTCCCACTGAGCCAATGTCGACGCTTGTGTCCACTTTTTTAAGTGAAGACAGAGTACAAGCATCGGGGTGATGACCAGCCCCAAGACACTGAATACACGAAGCGTGTGAATCAGTGGCTGAGATAGCCCAGCTGCACCGCGTGCACTTCTTGAAGCCGCTGGCGATCTTCAAGGTCATGGACGGAAAAATTGCAGCGGTGAAAAAAAATCCGCGATGGTGCCAAAAGAAGGGCATAAAAAAGGAAAAACCCCATATGGGCGGCTAAAATGGCCGCTTGCGACAACAAAAGGAAACTTACGAGGATAAACTAAGAAATAAAGAAAAAGTTAAACTTTTTTTAAAAAGAATGGAGAAACGCGAGCGAACTTGCTCAGAAAAAAAACGAAGAGCGGCAAAAACGCTGTGAGGGCTCTCTCTGGGGCGCAGAACAGCCGAAAAACAGCCGCACTGAGCTGCGGAAAAAAAGAGACTGCGGCACACTTGTGCTGTGGGCGGGAAGACGGTCCCACGTGCGCGCAAGGGCTGTAGCAAACTTTGTTGCTAGGAAGATTTCCGATCCTGGGGCTGCCGTCGGACGTCACCCATCAGTGAGAACAAGCAGCCTGCTTGTCCTCGAAGTAATTTTACGTAATATTTAGACCACAACTTAGGGGCAAGATACAAGGAAAAATTTAGTATTTAGCAAAATTAACAAAAAATAGAACAGAAACATGTAGAAACCCGCAGCCAGACTTTCTCAGCACAGTCTCTCTCTATTGGGCATTCTGGATCGATCTTTCACTACTTTCTTTGGAAATTAAAATGTCCCTCATCTTCTTAGGTTCCATAAACATATAATTAATTCTATTACCGTTTTCATCTCCACCACCTCCCGCAGGAGGGCATTCCACATATCCACCACCCTCTCCGTGAAAAAATACTTCCTGACATTGTCCTGCCCCCTTCAACCTCAATTCATGTCCTCTAGTTCTACCGCCTTCCCGTCTCCGAAAAAGGTTCATTTGCAGATACAGAAGGTGAACTCCTGTCCACAGGGGTTACAAAGCCTCTAGGTTACCCACTAAGCCAGTATTAGACATTAAATCATGAATATACTTGTTAGATTCCTCCTTCCTCACTGTCGGCTGCCTGTCCAAGACAGGGCCAAGTACAGAACTGAACTCACCTGCCAATATTACAGGCACCTCCCCAACATTTGCAGGTTCTGAAAGAAGATTTTACCTCCCACAGAGGGGGCAAACACATTAACCATTGGGGAAAACACATTAACCATTATATACCGCATGGATTCTATGGAACCATCCAACACTCATCTCTCATCACTATCATTTTGTTGCTGGTTTACTATGACAGTAGTCCCCGTCTGATCAAAATGGTCACCCACCTCTTTTTTTTTTCTTTTAATAAGCAGAGGAGTAATAGCAGAACTGAACCCAACCACCCTGAGTTTCAGGGCTTCTGCCCCCTTCAAATGTGTTTCCTGTATAAAACATACATCCGCCCCATCTTCTTCAAGTATCCCAGAATTTCTTTTTACACTTCACGGGATGGTTTAAACCATTCACATTAAGTATACATTCAAGGTCACCATATCAAATGCATCTCAACATAGCGATGTCCCCTTGTCCGGCCATACCAGTACCATACATCCAGTCAGAGAAATGCCACTACCAAACATCTGCCACACCATCCATTCAGAGAAATGCCACTACCAAACATCTGCCACACCGACATTATACTATTCATCTCACAGATTCTAAACACAGCTACCCCCTGCAAACATCTTACCACCCACCATCCTTCCCCCCTACAACCCCCCTCCCCCTTCATCAGCCAGCACTCCAGCCTCCAAAGCCCCAAGCCCACACCTCCTCCCTTCACACATACAACTGGTAGTCACACATATGAAAACACTTGCGCCTCCAACATACATATATGATGCACAAAATTACACAGCAGAACATTTAGGATATCCACTCCTTTTAGACAGGGCGTCTAGGTTAACATGTGCAATTATCATCCACAAATCTGAAGTGGATAACTGATGACAGGTGTGAATAAACTGTTGTGGTTGCACAGGGTCCCTCAAACTGATGTGTCCGATTTTGGTATGTGATTTTCATAACGACCAGGTAGAACTACCCATATTGCGCTCCAAAGGTCTTAAGTTGTGGGCGAAGATCCAAAAACCACTTTCATTTCTGCGCTGTACTGCAATCAAAACCTGGTATAATTTTGATCTTCGCTCCCTGCCACTGCAAATCCAGTGTTAATCTGGCCTTGGCCAGCATTTCCATGGCCTGCAAGTATCTAGAATTTTTAGAATCATAGGGCGGATAACTCTGTAGTGCTCCGGTCATCTTATAGGAGTATGGGTGCGTCCTTTCAGTTTTGAAGGGGCGCTGGAAATTAATATTGAGAAGTTTAGGGACCAGATCTTCAAGAAAGGCCACCGGAGATTGCCCTTCAATAAGTCCCAAAATTTATAAGTTGTTCCTTCTACTTCTATTATTTGAGCCTTCCAGCTCTCGTTGCAAGATTGATCGGACACCACGTTGCTCTGCCTACTGCGGAGCCATATGTTCCAGGCCTGAAACTATAAGTCCCAGTAAGTCAGCCAAGTCCTCTATCAAAAAGAGTTCTCTAAGAGGGGCAAGCAATGACATAGCTTGACAAAACAATCAAATTCAGTTTGATCCAGCACTCAAATTCAGCTAGAAATTAACTTTTCTCTTGAAAATCTAAGTATTCCCACTGATTATAGCAGTTTTATCAATGTAAATGCAAATTAAAAAGCTGCTTTTTTACCTAGCATTGGCAGAACTTATCCACAAAGTTAGATTGCTACAGCAAGAGTTAGCAGGGTGAAAGACAAGGAACAGTTGGAAAAGCCTATCTTCTCTACTATCAGAGAAAGGGCAGGAAGGAAGAGAGAGTTTTTGTTGTTGTTTTTGTCATTTTTGGGGGTCTGGGTTAGGAGAAAGTGAAGTACACCACAATATAGACTCAGAGGACAAATTTATTAAGCAATAAGCAATAAAGTTTAAAGAAATGGTAGCTAAACCTGTAGCCAGAAAGTTGATAAATTAAGAATAAAATATCAGAAAACACATAGCAGTGTTTTGGTTCCGGTCCAGCATATGGAATGCTTCAAAGCAGTCTGTGTTTCCCTATGCAAAGCCTAGCTCCCTCCTGCTGTGCAGTGATTAATTCCCAGTGAGCCAGCCAAGTCCTCTATCAAAAAAGCGAAGATACTTACCTGTAGCAGGTATTCTCCGAGGACAGCAAGCTGATTATTCTCCATCCACGTCGGCCCGGGAACCAACATTTTGCATAGCAAAGACTAAAAACTTTGCTAGAGTCTTCTGGCGCGCGTGTGGAGACTGACTTCCCTCCTGCCTTGCGAGCGCGTACCTCAATTAAATAAAAAAGCATAACAAATAACAACTCCAAAGGGGAGGTGGGAGGAATTGTGAGAATAATCAGCCTACTGTCCTCGGAGAATACCTGCTACAGGTAAGTATCTTCACTTTCTCCGAAGACAAGCAGGCTGCTTATTCTCACATGTGGGGTATCCATAGCATTCAGGCTCACTCAAAACAATGAACATTGGTTAATTGGGCCTCGCAATGGTGAGGATATAAAATAGGTTAACCTGAAACTATATACAGCTAGATAAGAGTGCAGCCTGGAACAGAATAAAACGGGCCTAGGGGGGTGGAGTTGGATTCTAAATCCCAAACAGATTCTGCAGCACTGACTGCCCAAACCGACTGTCGCATCGGGTATCCTGAAGGCAGTAGTGAGATGTGAATGTGTGGACTGATGACCAAGTTGCTGCCTTGCAAATCTCTTCAATGAAGGCTGACTTTAAGTGAGCTCCTGACGCAGCCATGGCTCTTAAATTATAAACCATGACATGGCCCTCCAAAGCCAGCCCAGCTTGGGCATGTGAAGGAAATGCAATCGATTGTGCATTTTCCAATGGCAACTCCCCTCCTGTTGGGATCGAAAGAAACAAACAGGGCGGACTGTCTGAAGGGCTTTGTCCGCTCCACCTAAAAGGCCAATGCTCTCTTGCAGTCCAAGGTGTGCAAGCTGCTTTCGCCAGGGTGCCAGCCCAGCTTGGGCATGTGAAGGAAATGCAATCTGCTAGCCAATTAGAGATTGTGCATTTTCCGATGGCAACTCCCCTCCTGTTGGGATCGAAAGAAACAAACTGGGTGGACTGTCTGAAGGGCTTCGTCCGCTCCACCTAAAAGGCCAATGCTCTCTTGCAGTCCAAGGTGTGCAAGCTGCTCTCGCCAGGGTGGGCTGAGGTTGGGAAAAATGTTGGCAAGACAATTGACTGGTTCTGATGGAACTCCAACACCACCTTTGCCAAGAACTTAGGTGCATGCGGAGGACTACTCTGTTGTGATGAAACTTAGTGTAAGGTGCATCCACTACTAAGGCCTGAAGCTCACTTACCGTACGAGCTGAAGTAACAGTCACCAAGAAAATGACCTTCCAGGTCAAGTACTTCAGATGGAACGAATTCAGTGGCTCAAAAGGAGCTTTCATCAGCTGTGTGAGAACGATGTTGAGATCCCATGACACTGGTGGATGTTTAACACGGGGCTTTGACAAAAGCAAACCTCTCATGAAGCAAACAACTAAAGGCTGTCCAGAGATAGGCTTACCCTCTACACGCCGATAATAAGCACTAATTGCGCTGAGGTAAACCCTTACGGAGTTGGTCTTGAGACCAGACTCTGATCAGTGTAGAAGGTATTCAAGCAGGGTCTGTGTAGGAAACGAGAGGGGATCTAGGGCATTGCTGTCACACCAGACAGCAAACCTCCTCCATTTGAAAGAGTAACACCTCTTTGTGGAATCTTTCATGGAAGCAAGACTCGGAAGACACCCTCTGAAAGACCCAAGGAAGCAAATTCTAAGGTCTCAGCATCCACGCCATGAGAGCCAGAGACTGGAGGTTGAGATGTAGAAGCGACTCCTCGTTCTGAGTAATAAGGGTTGGAAAACAGTCCAATCTCCACGGCTCCTTGGAAGACAATTCCAGAAGAAGGAGGAACCAAATCTGACGTGGCCAGAAAGGTGCAATCAGAATCATGGTTCCACGGTCTTGCTTGAGTTTCAGCAAAATCTTCCCTACTAGAGATATGGGAGGATACAAATACAGAAGGCCTGCTCCCCAGTGTAGGAGAAAGGTGTCTGTCGTGGGCCTGAGGCATGGAACAGAACTGAAGGACCTTGTGATTGATCTCAGTGGCAAAAAGATCCACCGAGGGAGTGCCCTACTCTTGGAAGATCTTGTGGGCTATGCCCATATTCGGTGACCACTCGTGAGGTTGCATTACCTTGCTCAGCCTGTCACCCAAACTGTTGTTTACACCTGCCAAATAAGTGGCTTGGAGAAACATGTCCTGACAGCATGCCCAAAGCTACATCTGAACAGCTTCCTGCCACAGACAGCGCGATCCGGTGCCCCCCTGCTTGTTGGTATAATACATTGCAACCTGATTGTCTGTCTGAATCAAGATGATTTGGTTGGACAGCCGATCTCTGAAAGCCTTCAAAGCGTTCCAGATTGCTCATAGTTCCAGGAGGTTGATCTGAAGACCTGTTTCCCGGAAGGACCAGGCTCCTTGAGTGTGAAGCCCCTCTACATGAGCTCCCCACCCAGGAGGGATGCATCCGTCGTCAGAACTTTTTGTGGCTGGGGAGGAGTTTCAAGATGGCATCACACTGACTTTGCGATTAACTCTCTCTTGTGAGCGCTGCAAGAACAACTATTATTCCTCAATTCAAAAATGCCTCACACAAAACAAAAAGGTATGGTCAGAGCTGTGGCCTCATCGGCCAGAACCGCCTCGCCCTTGCAACAAACCATTGAAAGTTTTACCGTGAGGACGCCAGACCAGAATGCCAGGAGGAGGAGCCCTGCTGTCTCTTTGGGAGGAGACCTTCAGGACTTAGGGCTAGATGTTACCTTATCGCCCCCGGTTCTCAATCCACTGCCTCCACCCATAGGACCTCTCTCCCAGCTGGAGATTCCTCTATCGGATGTCGATGTAGGAGGAACTCTGGAACAAGGCACTGAGGAGAGTCAAGCCAACGGAGGACCTTCAGGCCTACAAACTCAGCCTAGAGCTTTATTAACAAAACCAGAGACGGTAACACTTGAGAGCATTTGGGAAGCTCTCCAACAACTTGATACCAAACTGACCAACTCACCAGAAGAGATTGCCACTTTAGTGAGTACTATCGATACATTTTCTAAATCTTTAGATGTTATCAAAAAAGACTCCTATAATCAAACAGTTGAACTTAAAGAGGTGAAAAAAATTACAAGAATTTTCAACAGTATCCATAAAAGATAAAAACCTGATTCATAGAAAAATTGAACAGATTGAAAACTATAATCGAAGACTGAACCTACGCCTCTTAAATTTTCCTAAATATACGGGGACTTCTCCTCTAGACGTATTTAAAAAATATTTGATAGAAGTTTTGAAATATTCCCCTGAACTTATTCCTCCAGTTAATCGTATATACTATATTTCAAATAAGAAAAAAACAGATAAAGATCTAGATATGGAGTCACAGAGAAAAAGAAAAGGATCCAGAAAAACTGAATTTGACTGATATTTTAGAATCATCTATCTCAGAAATTTCTGATCGTATGACTTTAATTGTTTCCTTCATATTTGAACAAGATTTGAAGCGATCAAACGTTTATTTTTCAGAAATTCACAATTCTTGTTCTATGGTGAAAAGATTTGGATGTATATGGATGTTACTAAACAAACTCAGGACAGAAGAAGAGCTTTTCTAACAATTAGAAAGGATGTTTTGGCAATAGGTGACTCATTTTATCTTAATTACCCTTGCAAATGTGTAATAAAATATCTAGGGTTTAAATATATCTTCTTCGATCCAGAACATTTAAGAACTTTTGTAAATGATAAAAGGTTGGAAACAGTGTGAAATATGTCTAAGCCAAGTGTTAAGCAATATTCAAGACTTTATACCTAAAGTTTATCTTCTGAACAATGCCTATACTCCTCCCTCAATGTAGTGGTCTAAAGAAGACTAATAATACTCTTCCTATATATTTTTTTTCTTCATTTTTCTTTTTTGCTGTAAATTGCAGAAATGTTTAAGTCTGTTTTGCTCATCAAGTATTACACTTGTAAAGTTAATTATAAATATGCAAAAATAAAAATAATAATAAAAAAAAGAACTTTTTGTGGCTGAGAAATTTGGAATGGTCGTCCCATGGTCAAATTGGACTGGATTGTCCACCACTGAAGAGAATTTCGAAAATCAATGGACAGCTGGATCACATCCTCTAGATCACATATACTATAGAGGCCATGTACCCCAAGAGTCTCAACATCTGCCAAGCTGTGATCTGCTGAGACACCAGGGACAGGAGGTTGTCTGCCCTTGTCTCGGGAACATAAGCCCGAGCTGTCTTCGTGTCCAGCAGTACTCCAATGAACTCCAATTTTTGAACAGGAGTAAGAAGGGCCTTGGAGTAATTTATTACGAATCCCAGTAGCTCTAGCACCTGAATAGTCATTCGCATGGACTCCCAAGCACCCTCTTCCAAGGTGCTCTTTACCAGCCTATCATTCAGATAAGGAAACACATGCACTCCCAGTCTGCGTAGCGACGCTGCGACTACCGCTAGGCACTTTGTAAACACTCTGGGCGCAGACGCCAGGCCAAAGGGTAGCACACAATACTGAAAATGCCGTGTCCCCAGACGGAATCGAAGATACTGCCTGTGAGCTGGCAGTATCGGGATGTGAGTATAAGCATCCTTTAAGTCCAGAGAGCATAGCCAATCGTTTTTCTGAATCATGGGAAGAAGGGTGCCCAGGGAAACCATCCTGAACTTTTCTCGGACCAGATATTTGTTCAGGGCCCTTAGGTCTAGGACCCTGTTTTCTTCCACAAGGAAGTACCTGGAATAGAATCCCAGCCCTTCATCCCCTGGTAGAACGGGATCGACCGCATGGGCCTTTAGAAGGGCGGAGAGTTCCTCTGCAAGTACCTGCTTGTGCTGGGAGCTGTAAGAATGAGATCCCGGTGGGCAATCTGGAGGTTTGGATCCCAGATTGAGGGTGTAACCTAACCGGACTATTTGAAAAACCCATCGGTCGGAGGTTATGAGAGGCCACCTTTGGTAAAAATAAAACATTAACCTCCCCCCGACTGGCAAATCATCCGGAATAGACACTTTTACTCGTCCCTTGCTTTTGCTGGGGAGCAGCAGGGGCCTTAGGCACATGCTATTGACGAGAATGAGCGCGCTGGGGCAGAGCCTGACTAGGCTGGCGACATCGGCGGTCGGTGGCCCAACTGTTTGGGGAGGCTAAAGGGGGCGGGGTTAGGGGTGGAGCCATGGGCGGAGCTTAACTAAATAATTGTCTGACAACACACAGAAAAAAATAAGTAAAAATAAAATAGTCATAATTAATACCTTTTATTAAATGTAGATATTAGATATGTATCATATGTAAAAGAATAAAGTGGTTGCTCAAAGCATATACAGCGAATGCTACATACCTGTAGAAGGTATTCTCCGAGGACAGCAGGCTGATTGTTCTCACTGATGGGTGACGTCCACGGCAGCCCCTCCAATCGGAATCTTCACTAGCAAAGTCCTTTGCTAGCCCTCGCACACCGCGCATGCGCGGCCGTCTTCCCGCCCGAAACCGGCTCGAGCCGGCCAGTCTCGTATGTAGCAAAAGAGAAACAAGGGAAGACTCAACTCCAAAGGGGAGGCGGGCGGGTTTGTGAGAACAATCAGCCTGCTGTCCTCAGAGAATACCTTCTACATGTATGTAGCATTCGCTTTCTCCGAGGACAAGCAGGCTGCTTGTTCTCACTGATGGGGTATCCCTAGCCCCCAGGCTCACTCAAAACAACAACCATGGTCAATTGGGCCTCGCAACGGCGAGGACGTAACTGAGATTGACCTAAAAAAATTTACCAACTAACTGAGAGTGTAGCCTGGAACAGAACAAAACAGGGCCCTCGGGGGGTGGAGTTGGATCCTAAAGCCCAAACAGGTTCTGAAGAACTGACTGCCCGAACCGACTGTCGCGTCGGGTATCCTGCTGCAGGCAGTAATGAGATGTGAATGTGTGGACAGATGACCACGTCGCAGCTTTGCAAATTTCTTCAATGGAGGCTGACTTCAAGTGGGCTACCGACGCAGCCATGGCTCTAACATTATGAGCCGTGACATGACCCTCAAGAGCCAGCTCCGCCTGGGCGTAAGTGAAGGAAATGCAATCTGCTAGCCAATTGGATATGGTGCGTTTCCCTACAGCCACTCCCCTCCTATTGGGATCAAAAGAAACAAACAATTGGGCGGACTGGGGGCTGTGTCCGCTCCAGATAGAAGGCCAATGCTCTCTTGCAGTCCAATGTGTGCAGCTGACGTTCAGCAGGGCAGGAATGAGGACGGGGAAAGAATGTTGGCAAGACAATTGACTGGTTCAGATGGAACTCCGACACGACCTTTGGCAAGAACTTAGGGTGAGTGCGGAGGACTACTCTGTTATGATGAAATTTGGTGTAAGGGGCCTGGGCTACCAGGGCCTGAAGCTCACTTACTCTACGAGCTGAAGTAACTGCCACCAAGAAAATGACCTTCCAGGTCAAGTACTTCAGATGGCAGGAATTCAGTGGCTCAAAAGGAGGTTTCATCAGCTGGGTGAGAACGACATTGAGATCCCATGACACTGTAGGAGGCTTGACAGGGGGCTTTGACAAAAGCAAACCTCTCGTGAAGCGAACAACTAAAGGCTGTCCTGAGATCGGCTTACCTTCCACATGGTAATGGTATGCACTGATTGCACTAAGGTGAACTCTTACAGAGTTGGTCTTGAGACCAGACTCAGACAAGTGCAGAAGGTATTCAAGCAGGGTCTGTGTAGGACAAGAGCGAGGAGCTAGGGCCTTGCTGTCACACCAGACGGCAAACCTCCTCCATAGAAAGAAGTAACTCCTCTTAGTGGAATCTTTCCTGGAAGCAAGCAAGATACGGGAGACACCCTCTGACAGGCCCAAAGAGGCAAAGTCTACGCTCTCAACATCCAGGCCGTGAGAGCCAGGGACCGGAGGCTGGGATGCAGAAGAGCCCCTTCGTCCTGCGTGATGAGGGTCGGAAAACACTCCAATCTCCACGGTTCTTCGGAGGATAACTCCAGAAGAAGAGGGAACCAGATCTGACGCGGCCAAAAAGGAGCAATCAGAATCATGGTGCCTCGGTCTTGCTTGAGTTTCAACAAAGTCTTCCCCACCAGAGGAATGGGAGGATAAGCATACAGCAGGCCCTCCCCCCAATCCAGGAGGAAGGCATCCGATGCCAGTCTGCCGGGGGCCTGAAGCCTGGAACAGAACTGAGGGACTTTGTGGTTCGCTCGAGATGCGAAGAGATCCACCAAGGGGGTGCCCCACGCTTGGAAGATCTGGCGCACCACTCGGGAGTTGAGCGACCATTCGTGAGGTTGCATAATCCTGCTCAGTCTGTCGGCCAGACTGTTGTTTACGCCTGCCAGATATGTGGCTTGGAGCACCATGCCGAGACGGCGAGCCCAGAGCCACATGCTGACGGCTTCCTGACACAGGGGGCGAGATCCGGTGCCCCCCTGCTTGTTGACATAGTACATGGCAACCTGGTTGTCTGTCTGAATTTGGATAATTTGGTGGGACAGCCGATCTCTGAAAGCCTTCAGAGCGTTCCAGATCGCTCGCAACTCCAGGAGATTGATCTGTAGACCGCGTTCCTGGAGGGACCAGCTTCCTTGGGTGTGAAGCCCATCGACATGAGCTCCCCATCCCAAGAGAGACGCATCCGTGGTCAGCACTTTTTGTGGCTGAGGAATTTGGAAAGGGCGTCCCAGAGTCAAATTGGACCAAATCGTCCACCAATACAGGGATTCGAGAAAACTCGTGGACAGGTGGATCACGTCTTCTAGATCCCCAGCAGCCTGAAACCACTGAGAAGCTAGGGTCCATTGAGCAGATCTCATGTGAAGGCGGGCCATGGGAGTCACATGAACTGTGGAGGCCATGTGGCCTAGCAATCTCAACATCTGCCGAGCTGTGATCTGCTGGGACGCTCGCACCCGCGAGACGAGGGACAACAAGTTGTTGGCTCTCGTCTCTGGGAGATAGGCGCGAGCCGTCCGAGAATCCAACAGAGCTCCTATGAATTCGAGTCTCTGTGCTGGGAGAAGATGGGACTTTGGGTAATTTATCACAAACCCCAGTAGCTCCAAGAGGCGAATAGTCATCTGCATGGACTGCAGGGCTCCTGCCTCGGACGTGTTCTTCACCAGCCAATCGTCGAGATATGGGAACACGTGCACCCCCAGCCTGCGAAGTGCCGCTGCTACTACAGCCAAGCACTTTGTGAACACCCTGGGCGCAGAGGCGAGCCCAAAGGGTAGCACACAGTACTGGAAGTGACGTGTGCCCAGCTGAAATCGCAGATACTGTCTGTGAGCTGGCAGTATCGGGATGTGTGTGTAGGCATCCTTCAAGTCCAGAGAGCATAGCCAATCGTTTTCCTGAATCATGGGGAGGAGGGTGCCCAGGGAAAGCATCCTGAACTTTTCTTTTACGAGATATTTGTTCAGGGCCCTTAGGTCTAGGATGGGACGCATCCCCCCTGTTTTCTTTTCCACAAGGAAGTACCTGGAATAGAATCCCAGCCCTTCTTGCCCGGATGGCACGGGCTCGACCGCATTGGCACTGAGAAGGGCGGAGAGTTCCTCTGCAAGTACCTGCTTGTACTGGAAGCTGTAAGACTGAGCTCCCGGTGGACAATTTGGAGGTTTTGAGGCCAAATTGAGGGTGTATCCTTGCCGGACTATTTGCAGAACCCACTGATCAGAGGTTATGAGAGGCCACCTTTGGTGAAAAGCTTTCAACCTCCCCCCGACCGGCAGGTCGCCCGGCACTGACACTTGGATGTCGGCTATGCTCTGCTGGAGCCAGTCAAAAGCTCGCCCCTTGCTTTTGCTGGGGAGCCGCGGGGCCTTGCTGAGGCGCACGCTGCTGACGAGAGCGAGAGCGCTGGGGCTTAGCCTGGGCCGCAGGCTGTCGAGAAGGGGGATTGTACCTACGCTTGCCAGAAGAGTAGGGAACAGTCCTCCTTCCCCAAAAAAATCTTCTACCTGTAGAGGTAGAGGCTGAAGGCTGCCGGCGGGAGAACTTGTCGAATGCGGTGTCCCGCTGGTGGAGATGCTCTACCACCTGCTCGACCTTCTCTCCAAAAATATTGTCCGCACGGCAAGGCGAGTCCGCAATCCGCTGCTGGAGTCTATTCTCCAGGTCGGAGGCACGCAGCCATGAGAGCCTGCGCATCACCACACCTTGAGCAGCGGCCCTGGACGCAACATCAAAGGTGTCATACACCCCTCTGGCCAGGAATTTTCTGCACGCCTTCAGCTGCCTGACCACCTCCTGAAAAGGCTTGGCTTGCTCAGGGGGGAGCGCATCAACCAAGCCCGCCAACTGCCGCACATTGTTCCGCATGTGTATGCTCGTGTAGAGCTGGTAAGACTGGATTTTGGCCACGAGCATAGAGGAATGGTAGGCCTTCCTCCCAAAGGAGTCTAAGGTTCTAGAGTCTTTGCCCGGGGGCGCCGAAGCATGCTCCCTAGAACTCTTAGCCTTCTTTAGGGCCAGATCCACAACTCCAGAGTCGTGAGGCAACTGAGTGCGCATCAGCTCTGGGTCCCCATGGATCCGGTACTGGGACTCGATCTTCTTGGGAATGTGGGGATTACTTAATGGCTTGGTCCAGTTCGCAAGCAATGTCTTTTTCAGGACATGGTGCAAGGGAACAGTGGACGCTTCCTTAGGTGGAGAAGGATAGTCCAGGAGCTCAAACATTTCAGCCCCGGGCTCGTCCTCCACAACCACCGGGAAGGGGATGGCCGTAGACATCTCCCGGACAAAGGAAGCGAAAGACAGACTCTCAGGAGGAGAAAGCTGTCTTTCAGGGGAGGGAGTGGGATCAGAAGGAAGACCCTCAGACTCCTCGTCAGAGAAATATCTGGGGTCTTCCTCTTCCTCCCACGAGGCCTCACCTTCGGTGTCAGACACAAGTTCACGAACCTGTGTCTGCAACCTCGCCCGGCTCGACTCAGTGGAGCCACGTCCACGATGGGGGCGTCGAGAGGTAGACTCCCTCGCCCGCATCAGCGAAGCTCCCTCCGCCGACGTAGTCGGGGAGCCTTCCTGGGAGGTGGCCGCAGTCGGCACCGCACGCGGTACCGACGTCGGGGACCTCACCCCGGGCGATGGGCCAGCCGGCGCCACGCTCGACGGTACCGGAGGCGCAAGCACCGCCGGTACCGGAGGGGTAGGGCACAACAGCTCTCCCAGAATCTCTGGGAGAACGGCCCGGAGGCTCTCGTTCAGAGCGGCTGCAGAGAAAGGCATGGAGGTCGATGCAGGTGTCGACGTCAGAACCTGTTCCGGGCGTGGAGGCTGTTCCGGGCTGTCCAGAGTGGAGCGCATCGACACCTCCTGAACAGAGGGTGAGCGGTCCTCTCGGTGCCGATGCCTGCTGGGTGCCGACTCCCTCGGCGACCCAGAGCTCTCGGTGCCGACGCGGGGAGGAGACCGGTGTCGATGCTTCTTCGACTTCTTCCGAAGCATGTCACCGGAGCTCCCCGGCACCGACGAGGAGGACGTAGAATCCAGTCGTCGCTTCCTCGGGGCCGAGGTCGAAGGAGGTCGATCTCGGGGGGGCTGTACCGCAGGAGCCCTCAGGGTAGGGGGAGACCCACCCGAAGGCTCACCGCCACCAGCAGGGGAATGGACAGCCCTCACCTGCACTCCTGACGATGCACCACCGTCCGACGACATCAGCAGACGAGGTCCCAGTACCACCGACGTCGATGCAGCTATCCGATGTCTCGGCGCCGATGCAGAGGGCCGATGCCTCGATGCACTCGATGCACTGGCGGCCGAGGATGAAGGTCTGGACGCTGACGACGTCGATGCACTCGATGACCCTTGTGTCGATGCCGACGAAGGGCCCGAGAACAAAACGTTCCACTGGGCCAATCTCGCTACCTGAGTCCGCCTTTGTAACAGGGAACACAGACTACAGTTCTGAGGACGGTGCTCGGCCCCCAGACACTGAAGACACGACGAGTGCCTATCAGTGAGCGAGATTACCCAGGCGCACTGGGTGCACTTCTTGAAGCCGCTGGAAGGCTTCGATGTCATGGGCGGAAAAATCACGCCGGCGAAATCAAAATCCGAAATGACGAAAGTGAGCACCAAAACTTTAAGGGAGAAAAAATCTCGACCGAGGCCGAAAAGAGGCCTACCCCGACGACGAAAGAAAACTTACCGGGGCAAAATCTGAAAAATACGGGAAGGGGCAAACGAAACCCGAGAGGGCTTCCGGAGCACTTCCCAAGCAGTTTGGATTTTCCGAAGAAAACACGTCGAAAAAGGACGCGCAAGGTCGACTTTCCGGGGCTCGACACGGCGAAAACACGACCGTACCGAGTGCGGACGAAAGAAGACTGGCCGGCTCGAGCCGGTTTCGGGCGGGAAGACGGCCGCGCATGCGCGGTGCGCGCGGGCGCGCGAGGGCTAGCAAAGGACTTTGCTAGTGAAGATTCCGATTGGAGGGGCTGCCGTGGACGTCACCCATCAGTGAGAACAAGCAGCCTGCTTGTCCTCGTAGAATAACCACAATCGCTCAACTGCAAAACACTATGCTCAAAGCATATACTAACCACAATCGCTCAACTGCAAAACACTATGCACAACTTTGTGCAAAAACATACTCAGAACCTTACTGTACCATAAATATTACATTGGGCAGACCCTAATACCACCCATATGGAAAATGCAGACTGTCAACAATATGAAACAAGGGATCCTATCATCACAATTCTCATGTAGAGCCACAAAATACCCTTTTAGGGTGGATAGTGTTCACAATGAGCTCCTTTTATTAACGACCATATGTAGATCCTTCAAGAGGCAGTGTGTCATGATTTAGGCTCTACACCCTTTCTGATGTTTTGGTGCTACCTCAGTAAGGTCAACACACAATCTCTCCACTGCAAAACACTATACACAAACTTGTGCAAAAACACACTCATAAGCTTACCAAACCATAACAGCACTAATTCCAAGGACAAGACGAGCTACAACCTTATGCGTGGAAAGACAGCACTATAATTACACCGGGCTCTAAAACACCAGTAGGACTGCTAAGTCCCTTCCTTAGGTAATGTTACTGTAAATATACATTTTTAATTAACCTCATTGTTTCTGCTCTAGTGGAAGCAACTACTCACCCAAGACAAGGAAAAGCTTCACTTCTGAAATCAGATTCAGGAGTACAGGATTAAACAGCATAAAGGCAATTCATTTTAGAGAATGCTGGAAAAAGAGAGACAAGCAGGAGAAAGGGTACACAAGATGAAAGTGAAGAGAGGAATGGGAGACACAGAATCAGAAAGAAGAGAGAGGAGAGAACGGAAGACAAGAGAAGCTCCTGAAAAGGAAATACAGACACCACAGAGTAAAGGCCAGGAGAATACAGACAAACCAGAAAGGCCAAAAAAGAGAGAAGTCTAGAAGAAAAGATGAAAACTTCCTGGTGGTTTTTGAACATGGGCCACTTCCAGCAGTGCACATCCTTAGCCGTGCTCAGCTTTTGGCAAATTAGGGTATTATGTCTATTCTCATCCATTATCACCTTATCAGCATAACATCCTTACAGAGATCCATCAGTGAAAATTCTCAAATAAAGTCAGCTTCAAAAAACAAAAGTAGTGAGCATATCATCATTATACTAATTAGAAACCGTGACTACAAAAGATCCATATGATCACAAAGATTACCTCGTCCGATAATTGATTGATAACAACTCAACTTGAAGTCGGGAGAGGCAAGAGAATCTCGCGCCACGAGGAGTGCACGTGGCGTACTGCGAGCCTGCTTTGACTGCTTGACTAAACTGATTAGCGAGTAGCGAGCCGCTAGATAAACCAATTTTTGGACTCACCCAAGCCACGTGGAAACCGAGTCTCGACCTGACTGTAGTGACGGATGCTCATGTCTTGTCCAGCGATCTGTTCCCCTCCCCTCCCTTCCCCTCCATGTCCAGCGATTCTCCCTGCCCTCGCCTTAACCGTTTTACTCTCCCTGGCAGCAACATCTGTGAAGAAAAGGCACTGCAGGCTCGCCTCCGGCTTCAGCTTTTCCCTTCGCTTCGCTCTTCACACAGTGTCCCGCCTTCGCGGAAACAGGAAATGCATCATTGCGAAGGCGGGACACTGCAGTGCCTTTTTCTTCACAGATGTTGCTGCCAGGGAGAGTAAAACGGTTGTATTCGGGGGGGGGGGGGGGGGTTAAGTGTGAGGGGGGGGGGGCAAGGAAGGCTGCCGGTCGGGGAGAGCAGGAAGGAAGAAGGGACGGTGGGCGAGCTCCCTGGATGCTGTGCAAGCCCTGCGTTTGTGAAGCCAGCAGCCAGGGGAAGGTCAAGATTGGGCTGGGGAGGCTTAGCCTCCCCAAGCCTCTTATACGGGGCGCCAATGGCTGTCGAGAAGCCGGAGTGTACCTATGCCTAGCATAGGAATAGGGAGCACTCCGCGCCCCACCAAAAAAATCTCCTACTTGAGGAGGATGTAGCAGAAGGCGCCTGGAGGGAGAGAGAATCCATAGCATCATTATGCTTCTTGATCTGGTCATCAAGATCCTCTAGTTTTTCACCAAAAAGATTGTCTCCCCCCCCCCCCCCCCCCCCCCCCAGCAAGGTACATCTGCCATCTGCTGCTGGACCCAATGATCCAGGTCAGAGACATACAGTCATGAGAATCTGTGCATCACTATACCCTGAGCAGCAATTCTAGATGCTACATCAAAAGAGTCATAAGCACCCCTGGCCAGGAATTTACAATATGCCTTCTGCTGTCTGACCACCTGGCGAAAAGGCTTGGCCTGCTCCGGAGGGAGGGCATCGACAAAGCTAGACAGCTGCTTCACCGAGTTCTGCAAGTGTGAAGAGCTGGTCGGACTGGATAAGGGCAGCGAGAATAGCGGCCTGATACGTTTTCCTCCCAAAAATATTCAAGGTCCTAGCTTTTCTGCCTGGGGGCGCCAGGCATAGTCTCTAGTACTCTTGGCTCTTTTGAGGGCGGAGTCTACCACCATGGAATTCTGGAGTAACTGAGACCTCATCAACCCAGGTTCACCATGGATCCGATACCGGGAATCAGCTTTCTTCGGGATCACGGGGTCAGACAGAGGGAACGACCAGTTCTGCATAAGGACATCCTTCAGTACCTTATGTAGAGGAGCCGTCACAGCCTCCTTAGGTGGAGAGGGATAGTCCAGGACCTCGAGCATCTCAGCCCTGGGTTCATCCTTCACCTCCATAGGGAATAGAATAGCCGTAGCCATTTCCCGGACCAAAGATGTAAAGGAAAGACTCTCTGGAGGAGACAGTCTCCTTTCAGGTGGAGGGGAAGGTTCAGAAGGAATCCCATAGGACAAGTACCTGGGATCCCCCTCTGACTCCCACAAACGTTCCTCTTTAGTATTGGAAAGTACCTCCCTAAGGGAACTCCGAGACTGAACCTGCCTCGACGCCGAGGATCGACGTCCGATGGCGATGTCGAGAGTTCGACGCCTACATGGACTGCGGCGATGCTTCCTCCACCTACGTTGAAGGGGAGTCGACCTGGGTGGCAGCCGACACTGGCACCAAAAACGGGGACTCACCGCTACAGCAGACGGCACGGAAGGCGCAAGCATCCCCGACACCAAAGCAGACTGGAGCAGCAGTCCTTCCAGAACTTCTGGAAGCAAGGCCCGGATGCGCTCGTCGAGAGCCACCATCGGAGAAGGCTGCGGGGTCGGTGGATCAGCCGGTGGCAGAATCTGCTGAGGCTCAGGTGCAGGTACCAGGCTGCTGTGAGGTTGATGCATCGGCACCTCCTGTATGGAGGGGAAGCGATCCTCTCGGCGCCGACACTTCTCAGGTGCCAAATCCTTCGATGCCCCGGAGCTCCCGTCACTGTGTGTCGAAGGAGATCGGTGACGGTGCTTCTTCGCCTTCACTCGATGCCCGTCACCGAGACTCCTCGGTGCCGATGAGGACGACGTGGAATCCTCACGTCTCCTCGGAGTCGGGGGCCTGCATAACAGCAGGCCTCGAGACAGGTGGAGACCCGCTCGATGAATCTCTGCTCTCAGCGTGTCTTGGCCTCTTAGCAGCCATTCCCTCTGCTCCTGACGTCGATGCTTCCCTTGATGTCGACGTCGCCAACCTCGGTACCGATGTCGATGCTGACGTCGAAGGACTGAACCGAGCCCCAAAACGTTTTTCACATTGGGCTTCTCGAGCTACTTGGGTCTGTTTCTTCTTGTGAAGGCACAGATTACAAGCAGCTGGGCTGTGGTCGGGCTCAACGCACTGGATACACCAGAAATGGGTATCGGTACCTGAGATAGTCCAGGTGCACTGAGTACAACGTTTGAAGCCGCTGGGTGTCCTCGATGACATGGAAGGAAAAACGGCTCCCGCGAAATCAGAAGACTCGATTGTGCACAAAAAGAAGGAGAAACCCGACCGCATGGCCTTAAAACCATCTGCGTCGAAAAACAAAGAAAACTTAAAAGTTAGGAAAAAAGAACTAAGGAGAAATTAAAAGGAATCCTAGCTCTTTTTTTTTTTTTAAACCAGCAAACAGACGCGAAAAACTCGCGAAAAATACAGAAAAAAGAAGACTTTTCCCGCACAGAAAAAAGAAAATTGAGGTACGTGCTCACGTAGTGGGATGTCAGTCTGCACATGCACAGTGCGTGCTGCAGGCGCGCCAGAAGACTCTAGCAAAGTTTTTTGTCTTAGCTATGTAAAATGCTGGTTCCCGGGCCGACGCGGATGTTGACCCACGTTTGAGAATAAGCAGCCTGCTTGTCCTCGGAGAAAGAAATGTTCGCTAGGGGGGTAAGCAATGATACAGTTTGATAAAACAATCAAATTCAGTTTGATCCATCAAATTCATCTAGATCTTGCGGGCTACGCTCAAGTTGAGAGTCCACTCGTGTAGTTGCAAAACCCTGCTCAGTCTGTCTGTCCATCACTCAGTTGTCCTTTCCTGCTAGGTACATGGCTCACAGGACCATTCCATGAAGGAAGACCCACTGCCACATCCCCAATGCCTCCTGACACAAGGGGTAGGATCCCTGCTTGTTGATGTAAAACTTTACAACCCGGCTGTCCATTTGAATGAGAAGAATTTGGTTCTGCATCCGATCTCTGAAAGCCGTCAGAGCATTCCAAATAGCCCTGAGCTCAAGGAAGTTGATATGGTAAGCTGTTTCCTGAGCAGACCAAGTACCCTAGGTGTGACGCCCATCTACTTGAGCTCCCCATCCCAAGTTGGATGTATCCGTTGTTAGCACCTTCTGAGGAGGTGTACTTTGGAATGGCAGTCCCAGAGTCAAATTCGACCAAACTGTCCACCAGAGAAGGGCATGAGTCAACTCTGAAGGCATATAGATTCCCAGCTGCCTGAGACCACAAGGGCCCACTGGGCCTCTCTCAAATAGAGATATTCTGCTTCGGACTTGCAAAGTGAGTGTTACAAAAGCCTCTGCTCTCACTTGGGGAAACAAAAGCCCAAGCCTGCAATGTATCAAGCAGAGCTCCTATGTACTCCAACTGCTAAACCTGGAGAAGGGGTAGTTTATCAAGAACCCTAGTAGCTCCAACACCCGAATAGTTAGGCACACTGACTGTCAGTCCCTCCTCTGATGTGCACGTGACCAGCCATTCATCGAGATAGGGAAACACATATACTCCCAATCTGCGCAAACATGCTGCAACTACCACTAGACATTTGGTGAATATCCTGGGAGCTAACAAAAGTCCAAACGGTGGAACGCGATACTGGCAGTGGTGTTTCCCTATTCAGAACCTAATAAACATCCTGAGACTGTGAAGTATCGAAATGTGCGTGTAGGCATCCTTTAAGTCCCGGAGCATAGCCAATCTTTTTCCTGATTCATGGGAAGTAGGGTGCCCTGGGAAATCATCCTGAGCTTTTCTTTCACAAGGAATTTGTTCAGGGCCCTTAGGTCTAGGATGGGACAAAATCTCCCCATCTTTTTGGGCACAAGGAAGTGCCTGGAGTAGAATCCATCACGGGTTCAACTGCATTGGCCTGTAAAAGGGTGGAGATTTCCTCTACAAGTACCTACCTGTGCCAAGAGCTGATAAACAATGCTCTCGGTGGGCAATTAGGTGGTCTTCCTTGCCAATGCAGGGTATAAATGTAGATTTACACCCTATATGTGTGTAAATAAAGAAACTGACACCTGTTATAAAAAGAATAATCAAAAAAAAGTTTTATTTTTTTCTCGACTGCCCTCCGTTGGACAGAAGCAAATGAGGAACACTCATTTGGAAGCAAAGACTGCTTATATTTTACAGAAATATATTTGCTTAGCAGTGATACAAAGATATATATGTGCTTAGCTTTACCCTTGTTTTGCTTTGCTTAAGATACTCCTTTTCTCCTCTGTTTAAATGCACTTACATTCACACTGCACCCAATGTGTACGTCATCAACCCTCTCTCTTTGAAGCTTGTTTTCACATTTCTTATCTTACAAATGGCTGCAATCCACATTCTTTCTGGTACCTTGCACAGACTCTCTCTCTCTCCCCTTTACAGCCTCCTGTCTCCGCTTCACAGTAGGCTGCTCAGCTCAAGGTTAATTCTATAACTCCCTCTTCGTTCTATGACTTCATTATTGTTTTCACAAGCCTGTGGACTCATATCTCTTTTGCCTTTAATGCCTGTATTCCACTGACCATAGAAACTTCATACAATTCAACAGTTTTTCATTATATTTCTGTTCATTATTATTAACAAATCCTCCCTTGAACCTTGAAGAACAAGGTTCACCAAAAATTTCATGGTTATAGTTTTCATCACTGTTAGACTGGGCATCATCCTATAAATAGGTAACACCTCAGGCCGTCCTGGCAATGACAAACATTTTCTATCAAACCACAGAATTTCCGGGAGTCATCAGTAACCCAGGACAGTTTGGTTCATAGTCACTGGTGTCAGGTATTATATTTTGTATCTGAGTTACCATGGTCATTTTCAATGAATCTTGGCATGTTCGTCTCCAGCAACCAAGTAAGCAAGGCAGGCAACATAATAAGAGTCCTGCAACACATATGAAAACAATACATCCAGTCACAATCCCTCTTAACCATGGGCCTAATCCTCCAAACCAATTTTTTATGGTATCCCACCATGACGTGTCCAATATCCCTTCATAATCACTTACTTGAATTCTTGCTAGAGAAAGAATGCGCTGCATTGCATTTTTAACAATTATGGATTGATTTCTAATAACTGAACAACAGGAGGTATCATTCACTATGCCGCATACTCCTCCAGATTGGGCCAACATAAAATCAACTGCCATGCGTGTGTGCATTGCATATCTCGCTGTATCATCGGTTTCCTCTTGAAGTGCTGTTATAGCTATGTCTAATTCATGTGTTACAATATGTAATAGTGATTGTAAGCGTCTGATTGACATACCCATTTCAGCTGCAATGGCAGATCCTGCAAATGGAAGCCATCCAGTGGCTGACAAGGCATCTAGACGTTTCTTGGTCATAGGATATGTACTGTTAATATAATCTAATGCTAATTGTAAAGCTTGATCATCTCCTGTTAAAGCACTAAAGGAGGTACTGGAAACATCTCTTTTACTTCGTTTCTGACTATTAGAACCATGTGATGTGGCATTTAATGGAATGATCAAATCAAATAAATTCAGTTGAACAAGAGTGCAGAACTTATAACATGATGGAAGATAAGTGTACAGGATATTATCACATAACAAATAATCCCCTAACCGTAAAGACTGTAGAGAAGTAAGGTTATGATATAAAGCATAGGTTTGAGAAAAAGGAAAAATAGGATTATCTGGTTCCTTAACTGAAGAACAAGCAGTAGGTACAGCAGTAATGGCTTGCATGGAAGAGGCATTAAATTGACATAATGAAAAGAAGAAAGTCAAATTTGTGAGAGTAAGGTTAGTAGAGGTCACATAAGAGGTTGTCAGTGTCCGGTGACAAGTTGTTTTGTTAGCACAGGCTATAGATGTTGCAGTCTGATTTATGACATAGGATCCCTGTAACACAGTCCAATTCCGGGATTGTATGTCATAAGTGTAATTACATAAAACATTAGGTATCTTACCCTGAAGTGAACTAGAATTTATCAGACACCAATAGTTTAGTGCAGGAATAGTATGAGCAAACAAAGAAGGCAGGCGTTGAGTAGTAACATTGGTCCAATATTGCCTGTGTTCATGACCCAGACCCAAATAGCAGGTACCATTACTAAAACAGTCATGAATACCTTGCAACTTAATCATAGTATAAGGATGAACATGTGCTGGAATGGTAGTTACAGAAGTGACAAGTGGAGTGCAAACAATACAGTTAGTCAGATTAAGAGTCTTTGAGGCATGTTGAATTCTCTCAACATATGTATTGAGTCCATAAGTAAGTCCTACCAGCAGACAGATTACAAAAACCTTCATAATTCCTCTGCACTGATGATGTTGTTAATCAATGCCTTCTGGGGGTACAATGGTGGTTTCTATTTGCTCAGGTGGTCCTGGATCAGGAGCCTTGCGTAAATCAGATAGATGTATCCAGGTGGTATGGTCTGACAATTTTGCTGCTGTGCGAGTTAAATCAGTGATAGTGAATGGTCCCACATAAACTGGATCCTTCCAGGTTTTGTGAGTGAAGTTTTTTCTTAAGACCTGCTGTCCTATGGAAAAGGAAAGAGAGAGATCATCACCTCTGTCCCTACGAGACTGTTTCTGAGTTGGATTAGCTAAAGACTGAACCAGTTCCATAACAGGTTGCAATTGTTGCCAGTAGACTTGCGGCGTATGCAATGGAGTAACAACAGGCGTTCTCATATGTCTGCCTGTTTGTAATTGAAAAGGTGAAATTTTTAATTTACTCAGTGGCGAGCTACGTATAGACATGAGAGCCACTGGAAGTAGATCATACCAATTGTACTTATTATGTGGAGCCACAGACTCCAAGTCATGCAACAATGTTCTCAATTTAGTTTTCAGTATACCATTGTATCGTTCCACCAGACCATTAGAGGTCGGGCTATATACTGACACCTTGCGGTGAGTAATATTCAAGATAGTCTGCAATTCCTGCATAAGTACATTGTTAAAATGTGAACCATTATCTGAAACAATTTTATGTGGACAACCATGTGCTGGCATGATATGTCGAATTAAAGATTGTACAACCACATGAGCTGTCTCCTTGGTACAGGGAAATGCTTCCACCCATATTGAAAAAGCATCGACCCATAAAAGGATATAGCGTTTACCTTGGATGGGGTGAATCATATCAGTAAAGTCAATATGCCATTCAATACCTGGTCCTGTTGGAGTAGGCAAACATCCTGTGGGTATGGCTGGACCTCTACGGGGAATGGTCACAGCACAAGAAAGACATGTTTTAACAATAGATTCAGCCAATTCTCTAAGATTGGGGTTCCAATACAGTAAAGATAAAGAATCTACCAAAGCTGAAATAGAATCATGGTGCTCACTATGTATTGCAGTAAGTTTAGTAATGGCTTCAGCTGTGGACAAACAAGTTTTTCCAGAAGGATGTATCCAGCCAGTAGAAGTAGAGATACACCCTGTATTTTTCCAGATTGCTTGCTCCAATGGTGTGGGGGGTAAAATAGTCTGAGCAGTACTTTTACCAGTGCGTGTAACAACCATGCATAAGGGAATAGCCTGAGAACTAACAACTTCCGTAGCCGCTGTATCAGCAAGCTGATTACCACGGGCTTCAAAACTGTTAGCTCCTGTATGTGCAGGGACCCAAATAAACGCTGTCTTAACCCCTACAGCCTCACGAGCCTGAAGTAAATCAAAAAGCAATTCCCAATAACGGAGGTGCTGTAAAGTTTTACCATTAGATGTAATAAAACCTCTACGTTGCCATTTCAGGAGATGGTACTGCAATGAGCTAATAACATAAGAACTGTCAGAATATATTGTAGCTGACGTTTGTCGCGGCGTGTGTTGTATGGCGGTTATAACTGCTAGTAATTCTGCATGCTGTGCTGTGTGCTGAGGTGGACACAGTAGTTGGTGTTTCTGTACTATTTTTAAATCAGTGTTGACTTGTAATGCTGCAAGTGCAGAAATACCTTCATGGCTGGCACCATCTGTGAACCATATAAATCCTCCCTCCGCCGGGGCAAACTGTAAAGTTAGCCACGGTGGCTTAGATTCGGGATGAGTTAACAGTACTGAGGGGGGGAAACAACAATGCTAATTGTTTTGACTGTTGCTCTGTAATTGGTTTTGTAGTAATATCTTGACCTAATAAAATAGCCTGATATTTTCCATACCGGGTACTAGTAAGTGCGGCCTGACTAGCAGACATCATATGATGAACTGAATGTTGGGTGTGAAGAATGATAGATGAATGTGGCATAATAGATCTCCATTTGGAAATTGCAGCACAAACCGCAACTAAATGTTTGGAAAAGGGAGGAAAACCCCTTTCAACTGCTGAGAAAGTCCCTGACAAAAAGCAGACTGGGAAAGTCAGATCATTTTCTTGATTGATAAAAGCAGCCCAAGTATTTGTATGGTCAGTAACCCAGACATGCACGGGCTGAGATGGATCAACAGTGGATAAGGGATCACAAGCAGAAATGGTAGCAATGATGGAGGATAACAGAGATTGGTGTTCAGGGGTAAGAACAATTGGGGTATGTGAGCAGGAACCGGCAGGTACTTGGAGATAAGAATAAAGAGGCATAATTTGTGCTGAATAATTTGGTATCCAATGTCTGCAATAGTTTAATAAACCAAGAATGGATCTTAGGGATTTGAGACAAGTGGGCATTGTGACAGCCTGTACATTAGTTAACAATTCTTTGTCTAACATGTGTCTGTCTTTACCAATTTGTTGACCGAGGAAAGTAACTACTGGAGAGGCTAGCTGACATTTAGATCTGTTGCACTTATACCCGAGAGAATACAGTAAAAGAAAAAGATCAAGTGTATATTTGATACACAATTCTCGAGTTGGCGCAGATAATAAAATGTCATCAACATAGACAAACAGGGAAACATTTGAAGGTAAAAGTGAAATAAAGTCAGTGAGATCAGACATAAGCTGTTTTGAAAAGACAGTAGGGCTATCAGTAAAACCTTGAGGCATACGCGTCCAGCGGTATGCTTGGTTTTGAAAAACAAAGGAGGTAAGATCACGAGAATCCTCATGTAAAGGGATAGAAAAGAATGCATTAGATAAATCTATGACAGAATTAAAAGCATGTATAGGCTGACTTTGTAAAAGAGTGGCAGGGTTTGCACAAACCAGAAAAGAAGGTTTAATCAAATCGTTAAGTGCTCGTAAGTCATGTACTATACGAACGTCATTCTCATTCTTGGGCACAGGAAAAAGTGGCGTGTTATAAGGGGACAAAGAAGGTTCAATAATTTGGTGAAAATGTAGATTTTGAATATGATGTTGTGCTTTCTCCATTAAAGAACGGCGGACAGGGTATGGCGCTACAGTAGGACCTCCCTGTTCAGGGTCCTTTAATATAATGTGATGTGCTGAAGCATTCTTTGCAAGACCATAAGGGTTTTGATCAGTACTCCATATTGATTGGGGCAAAGTGTCAAGGGGATCAGTAATTTGCTGGACCATTGTAAGAAGGGAAGGTGGAGTAAAAGACAAGTTCAAATTTAACTGTTGTAATAAATCTCTACCACATAAATTTACAGGGCAATGCGGGGCGAGAATGAATTCAGTAAAGGCGTGGCGAGATTCATGATTCTGTACATTTAGAGTTACGGACGTCTCAGTGGTCACTATACTTTTACGGGATTGGCCATCAAAACCAATGGTGGCACTTTCAGATTTAGAAACCTGAATTCCATCAGGCCGATAGCTAAGGACAGATGTAGTGGCTCCGGTGTCCAGTAAGAATTTAATAGGAACTTGCTTAGGACCTACAGCCAATGTGATGTATGGTTCAGCTTTACCTAAAAAGATAGTAGGACCCTGCTGCTGCTGTGATAGTCAATATGTACCCTGGCCTGCTGGCCCTTGATCTTGGCCAGCCGGAGGCTGCCAGGTAGGAAAAGCTGGTGGACGTGTATTGTGAGGGGGCTGTTGATCAGGAGATACATTTGGATAATTATACTGCTGTTGTGGGGGCTTACGACATTCTGAAGCAAAATGTCCAAACAGGCCACAATTCCAACATTGTACCTGTCTACGATCGGGTGAGGGGCGGCCATATGGGCGGCCTCTAGTTACCTGACCTCGACGCATACCTCTGCCTCGAGGGACTATGGGAGCAGTAAAAACCCAAAAAGTTTGATTGTCTTGCATAGTTCCCTGTGTTATGGCAACCTTCTGATCTGGGCTGGGATCAGCGAGGTGCTTCTGTTCTAAATCTTTGATCTGCAGAGTAAGTAATTTTGTTGCCAGTTTCTGTTGGTCTTTTTGTGGGCCCTCAACAACCTTACAATGAATTGTGCTGAAATGTAGTAAAGTGGCACGAATCTCAGGCCATGGCTTTGTCATAAGAGCAACTACACCATCTAAATTGGATCTCATATTTGTGGGTAATGTGTGGTAGAAAAGATGCATGAAAACAGCGCATCCGGGCTGTATATCACCATCCTGTCCTGTCTGAGCCTTGTATAATGATAAGCATTTTGTCAAGTGTGCTGTGAATGGTTCTTTGGGGTCCCATTTTAATGATGTGATAGATGAAAAATCAACCGGGGTGGGATATAAAATGTCCAGAGCAGCACTTAATCTATTGCGGGCGCGACCAGTAAATGGGTCTCCATCCGCATTAGGAAAAGGCAGCATCGGCATTCGGGCTTCTTGTGCTAATTGTGGGAGACTTATGCCAGAGGCAGCGCATAAAGCTTTAAAATCACCAATAGCTAATCGAGCACCTAATGTATTTTGATCCACCGCCTCAAGCCATATACGACTGCCCTTCTGAATACTAGGGAGCTTTGTAACAATTGTACTGATATCAATAGGAGTATATGGTTTATATGTGTCCAATGGTGCTCCCCTATTGTCATGTTTAACCAAAATTGGAGCAGTAATATTTAAAGGATTATCTTGTAAGCAATCCTTAGCCATTGTAAGACCCTCCATATAAAATTTGTAACCAGAGACTAGCCGCAAATTGGTCCTTATGACATTTTCTAACTGGAACAGATCTGAGAGATTATTAGGACCATTAGACCAAAAAGGTACTTGGAGACCGTGTTTGGCAATTGCAGCGGCAACCTCATCCCACCATTTGTACCCGTAATGAGATTTGTGGGTCTCTTCATATATACGTTGAATATGCTGCATCAGAGGGGAGTACAGAGTATGACTAGCTGACGAAGAAATGGGTAATAGCTCTGGAGTAACAGCAGTGCTAGTAGCACCTTCTGCACCTTTGGAAGGGGTTAAAAAAGGATTTTTAGAAGGTCCACCTTGACCGTCCAGTGTTTTAATATTCAAAATCCCTGAAACAGCATATGAGGGTTCATCCTCAGATTGCGGGTCATATTGGAAATTTTCCAATCCTTTAGTCGATGGATACAAAGACATTTTAGGAGTAGATTGCAGGGTAAGGGAAGGCAAAGAGTCATCACACACAGGTGTAGGGGGATTATCAAAGACAGAACAATAACCTAACGCTGGTTTAGGGTCTGACAGATCCTTAGGATTTCTATTCAGGTTGGGACAAGTTAATTGTGTAGTCAGCGAAGTGTGATAAGGTGGGGGCAGCTTATGGCTGTCCTCGTTTGCCTGCATGCGTGCGGTTTCACGTGCTTGTGTATCTATTTTCATTTTATCAGAGTGAAACAAATCTGCTGTTACCATAAAGAGATTAAGGACATGCAGATGTTTCTGAAGGGATTTACCCTTTTTGTGCTGCTGAATATACTTTTGAACTGACAATATTTGGGGACGAGCAAAAGATCCCGTGCCTGGCCATGCCAGGAATGGGTCTTTAGTGGCATATCCCGCTCATTTCTCACAAACCTTTTGAATAACGGGAGCTTCAAAGGGAAAAGTATCTTTAACATGCACAAGAGGTGAACAATTCTTACGGCTATCTACATACAAAACATATGGAGTGATAGATGTTTCTTCCTGACCCTGACCCTCTGCAGCGGGTTTAAGGGAAAGGTCGTTCTTAGACTGAAAAGGTCTCATGATATAATAACAAACAATGCCTAAGCTAGCAAAATACACAGCAAACAATAATATAAATAATGAAAGATACAAGAATAAAAATAAAGAAGCAATTTTCAAAAGACTTTGCTCCAAGATATACTCCGGTTCAGCTGACTGACAGTCTATAACCTACTCAATCCAGGCTGGCCATTTCTGGAGATCATAGGAAATAAAGTCACACGAAAAAAAATCCAAAAACTTAATCCAAACGACGGCAGCCGCGTCCTGCCGCAGGTCGCCAATTTGTAGATTTACACCCTATATGTGTGTAATAAAGAAACTGACACCTGTTATAAAAAGGAATAATCAAAAAAAAGTTTTATTTTTTCTCGACTGCCCTCCGTTGGACAGAAGCAAATGAGGAACACTCATTTGGAAGCAAAGACTGCTTATATTTACAGAAATATATTTGCTTAGCAGTGATACAAAGATATATATGTGCTTAGCTTTACCCTTGTTTTGCTTTGCTTAAGATACTCCTTTTCTCCTCTGTTTAAATGCACTTACATTCACACTGCACCCAATGTGTACGTCATCAACCCTCTCTCTTTGAAGCTTGTTTTCACATTTCTTATCTTACAAATGGCTGCAATCCACATTCTTTCTGGTACCTTGCACAGACTCTCTCTCTCTCCCCTTTACAGCCTCCT
Source organism: Microcaecilia unicolor (assembly GCF_901765095.1). Lineage (NCBI taxonomy): Eukaryota > Metazoa > Chordata > Amphibia > Gymnophiona > Siphonopidae > Microcaecilia > Microcaecilia unicolor. Next base: position 183,155,878 of record NC_044036.1, on the reverse strand, counting down.
GTCTCCGCTTCACAGTAGGCTGCTCAGCTCAAGGTTAATTCTATAACTCCCTCTTCGTTCTATGACTTCATTATTGTTTTCACAAGCCTGTGGACTCATATCTCTTTTGCCTTTAATGCCTGTATTCCACTGACCATAGAAACTTCATACAATTCAACAGTTTTTCATTATATTTCTGTTCATTATTATTAACATAAACCAGATGGCCTATTTGAAGAACCCACCGGTCGGAAGTTAAAAGGGGCCATCTTTGCTGGAAAAAAATTCAGCCTCCCCCTATCGGGATGGTTACTTGGATTGCGGCTAAGCTCTCCTAGAGCCAGTCAAAAGCTTGTCCCTTGCAATCTAAGGTATGCAGTGGGGAGCCAACTGGGACTTCTGAGGACGGGACTGTCAATGTCAAGATTACTGGGCAGAGCGAGAAGGCAACAGAAATCTACGCCTTTGAGAGTAGTAGGGTCGCCGTCTAGGTTCATTCAATAACCTCCTAGCAGAGGTATCCATATTTGTCTTGATGAGGTCAGCGACCTCCTTCACCCTGTCCCCAAAGAGATCATCTCCTCAGCAAGATACATCTGCCAACCTCTCCTGAACCTCTGGTTCTAAGTCAGAGACACGCAGCAATGAGAGTCTGTGCATCCCTACACCCATGGCAGAGAGTCTGGACACAATATCAAAAGAATCATAAGTGCCCCATGCAAGATACGTTTTGCACTCCAGCTGCTTACTGGCCAACTGGTGAAGCTCTATAGCCTATTCCTGAGGGAGAGAATCCACAAGACTAAAGAGACGAGGCATGAGTCCTGAAGTTCCAAGCACATTTGAGGGTGGATTTGACACCCAGAGAATGGTGAGGCAGTTGTGCCCTCTTGAATCTGAGAGCCTTCTGGATATGATAATGCTTATACACCTTCTTAGGTGAGACCTGCACTGAGAAGGGAGATTCCCAGTTCTTCGTCAATGCACCTTTAAGGACAGGGTGCAATGGTACTATGAACCCTTCCTTAGGAGGTGACTCATAGTCCAGAACAGATAACATCTCTGCCTTGGGCTCCTCCTCTGTCTCCAACTTAAATGGGATGGCTGAAGCCATCTCCTTGAAAAAAACAGTGAAAGAAAGCTTTCAGTGGAGACTTATATCTCTCTTGAGGCAAGGAGGAATCAAAAGGGACCCCATAATAAGCATCCTCCTCCAAGAAGTAATGAGGGTCTTCTTTTGAGTCTCATGAGTGGCCCCAATCAGACTCCTCACCATACTCAGACTGGACTGAGTGAATCTGTGCCTGCCCCAGCTCAGAGGAACTGAGGTACAGTCCTACCCTCAGACCCCAGGGGAAGTTTCCTCCCCCAAAGTCAAGAGCAGTACTGCACGGGTGAATGTCGACACCATTTAAGATGCCAGAACCAAGAATGTCTCCACAGGCATCGTAGGAGCCTCAGGAAGAATCTGGGGCTGATCTGCAGTTGGCAAGCATCCTCGATGACTGAGCAGAGTGCAACTACAGTATCTGTGCCAGCTCCTCCCTGAGCATGGCTCAATACTGCTCATCAAAGGAAGGCATCAGCAAAAATAGGGGAGCTGGGAAAAAGGCAGCCTGAGAAGGAATCAGTGCCAAACCGGAAGCAGGAACCTGACTGCTCGGAGACTTGCACACCAGCACCTCTACCAAAGAAGGGGAGTACTGCTCCCAGTACCGGTGCTTCTCAGGTACTAGCAATGTCGATCCCCCAATGCTCCCAGCACCGTGCATCGAAGAGGATCGATGCTTATGCTTCTTAGGCTTCCCCTGACGCTCAGCATCGCAGTCCTTTGGTATGATGTCAAGCTCATACATGCCCTCAGTGTCTGGTCTGATACTGACTGGTCCCAGGGCCTACTTTCAGCACCTGGTATCAAGAGAAGCGGAGACCCCCTTGATGCCAGTGCACTCTCAGTGGTAGCTGAAGTCAGAGCAGACATCAAGGTTGATGCTTCTGGTACCGATATCAATGGATTGGCCTTTGAAGAACCAAAACATTTCTCCTGCTGGATCTGTCATGCTCTCTGTGTCCTCAACTGCATTTTCAAACAAAGAGAACAAGAGTTAGGCTCATGGTTAGGCACAAGGCACCCAATGCACCATGAGTGCAGGTCCGATATAGAAATTACCCTGGGTGTCTTCTTAGACATCGAAAAAAGAATCATGGACAAATTAAATGCCTCAATTGTGAACTGTAAAAAGGGACAGTGTTCAAACTGAGATCGGTGCTCCGGCCTAAGCGGTCTTAGCAACACGTGAAAAAGGAAACTTGCATGCCAAAAGTACTAAAAATAACTAAAAGGAAATAAAATAAAGATTATTGAGAAAAGAATTACAAAAGGGAGAAAAATACCCACAGGAAGGCACTGCAATATGAGAGAAAAAAAATGCACTGCGATGAGAACACGAAGATGCGTCCTCCCTGTTCTGCAGAAAAATTAAGACTGAGGGACTTGAGCTTGCAAGTTGGGTGGAAAAGGCACCAGCAAATGTGTGGAGGGACACTGCTAGAAAGTTCTACATTCATCTCGCTAGTCAGTGTCCACACCAGACTTCATCGGATAACATAACTCAGAAGTGAGAATACAACTGGCTTGCTTGTCCTCAGAGAATATGTATTGTATAAAATAAGACCTACAATACATATTGCATGTCACATCAGCTCAAAAGACAGTTATTCTAATATATCTGTGCTAGCAAATAACAACAGTAAAAGAAAAACTAAAATCCTTACCTTACATTTTCTTTTCTCCAGCTGTCACTAATTCCTGGGGTTTTCATAGGCTGTCTGTCAGGCACACAAGAGGAATTATAAATGAAAAAGTTTTCTTTGCTAGTCAGAGGTCTTCGTTTTGGACATTCCAAAATTTGATTTGCATTCATTGGAATATGACTGACTTGTAAAGCTGGTTTCACATTTTCCAGAGAATAACAGGTGGGAAAAGGTGGGTTGAGGCAGGAGGTGACCATGGTGGCATTTCTCCTATAAACAAGTTGGTTTGCTTTGGGAGAAGAGATAGTAGAGCACACTGGCCAGCCTACAGGATGTTTATTTATATGACCGTGCTGTGAATTAAAGAAGGAAGAAGCTACAATGTCTTCAAAGGCTCTGTCAATTGCTGCTGTCAATTCCCGTCTGCATCTTCGGAGCTTTTCAGACATTTTACCTAAAAAGATTGTGGTTCTGTTAAATACTGAAATTCAAGAAAGTTATACAAATTAGTAATTTCCTTTCCTTGACCCACTAATTCCTCTTTTTGACAAGCAGGGGACATGCAGGCACACTTAAGAGTGAGGAGACAAGTAGCATTTGAACAAACCATAGCGAAAATAGAACTGAAGAAAGAGAGGAGAGGATATTGGGAAGGCAGGAAGACCCACACATGCTCTGGAGACTGTAAACAAAAAGGCTGCCTGAGCTAGGGAGAGCACTGAGCATGGAGTAGTCGAGACTCGAGAAGGTAACACAAGCAAGTGTGGGATGCATTCACCAACAAGTGTTCTCTGAGGACAAAAGGACATACATATGGGCAACATCATTCATACAGCCCTGGTGTGGCACTGCCCAGTGTTCTATTCAGTGGTGTGCTGGAGCCAGCTCGCAAGAGCCGATTGTTAAATTTTTTACAATTTTGCGAGCCGGTTGTTATTCAGGGAGAGCCGGCTCTCCTCCCTCCCTCCCGCCCGCCCGCTACAGGGTCCCATACCTGAAGAAGGCAACTGGTTGTCCAGTGGATGCTTCGGGGCAGGTAGGAAAGATCCCCAGTCTTGCCTGCCCGCTGCCCCAAACTTACATGCATGAGTGCCTTCCTGTCTGCCTGACTCACACAGGACCTGCAGTTGGATAAAAAAGCACAGAGAATGCAATTCCTAGGGGAAGTGGGAGGGTATTTGAGAATGTTTATTTGCTGTCCTCTGAGAACATATGCTACAGCTGAATAACGTTGCTTTCTCAGAGGACAAGCAGGACATTACCTTCTCACACGTGGAAATCCCTAGCTACCAGGCTCACCGAAAACAATAAACAGCAGTCAATAGGGAGTTGCAACAGCAAGTCCAACAGTCTAACAAGAACCAATAACACTAACAGCAAGAACAGCCCTGTTGTGAAGGTGCAGCCTGAAACAGAAAAGAATGGGCCTTAGAGGGTGAAGTTGGATTGTAGATGCCAAACAAATTCTGCAGAATTGTCTGACCAAATCAGCTGCCATGTCGGGTATTCTGCTGAAAACAGATGTTAATGTGTAGACTGAAGATCACGTTTCAGCTTTGCACATCTCTTCAATGGAGGCTGATCTTAAGCGGACTACCGACGCAACCGTGGTTCTGACACTGTGGGCCATGACATGACCTTCAAGAGTCAGCCCAGCCTAGGCATATGTAAGAGATGCAGTCTGCTAGTCAACTAGATAAAGTGCATTTCCCGATGGCTGTCCCCATGCTGTTCAGGTCAAAAGAAACAAAAAACTGGGTGAACTAAGCGCTTTATTCCACTTGAGGTAGAAAGCTAAGGCTTGCTTTCAGTACAATGTGTACAGTAACACATGTAAATGAGGGAAGATAAAGACCCGAACCATCTAGTCTGCCCAAAGTGGTCAGAGCCGCACACAGCACTCTGTGCAGGCCCCAGTTACTCATGCTTGAAAGCTGACTGTCAAGTCTCCACCATGCCAACCATGTAGTCTTGGTTATAACCACCTATCATGCCCAGGTATTGCTGACAGTATTCAACTTACCAGTCAAGATGTCTCCCCCCCGCAGCTGCCCAGCACCCTCACTCGCAGCATGTAACAATAAAGTGATCTACTAACACTGGGGTTGCCAAAGCTTCACCTGTCTTTTACCATTTGTGGAAGTTTGTCTGGCATCAGCCTCAGTTCCCCATGCTGGATTTGGCTAATCTTCTTTCTTAACTTACAGGACACAGAAAGCAGAAAATCGGCCTAAGCTCTCACTATTCTTGCCCAAGATAACACCTCAGCATCCATGTTGCTTCCATCCTCTTTCTATTTAGGCATCCCCTGTGTCTACCCCATGCATTTTTGAATTCGCTCACCGTTATTTTACTCTACCACCTCTCCTGGAAGGGTGTACCAGGCATCTACTCTTTGTGAAAAAATATTTTCTAATGTTATTCCTAAGTCTATCTCCCTGCAACCTTCATTCATATCCTCTAGTTCTACTGCCCCTACGTCTCAGGAAGAGGTTTGTCTGAATATTAATACCTTTCAAGTACTTAAAAATCTCTATCATATAACCTCTCTCTCTTTTCTCTAGTGTATACATATTTAATTCCTCCAGTCTCTTCTCATACATCTTATGGCACAAACTCGGAACCATTTTTGTCACCATCCTCTGAACCACTTCAATTCTTTTTGTCCTTGAAGAGATACAGCCTCCAAAACTCGACACAATGGGGCTGTTATTCAGACTGCGGGAGTCAGACAGGCTAACTCCCGCGGTCGGCACTGAACCAGGATATTCAATGACGGCCATTTCCGGTGACCGGCACTGAATATCTGGTTTATTTTTGACCGGTTTATACTCAGACATAGCTGGTTCTCTTTAAACTGGCCAAAGATATCCCACACTTTCATGTGGCCAAATCTGGCCACTAAACCGGCTTTAAAAATCAATGGATAGCCACTAACTTGGGATATTCAACGGGAAATAGCCAGTTAAGCGCTATTTAACCAGTGAGCAGCCATTCTGGCCACTTAAATAGCGCTGCATATCGGGGGGGGGGGGGGGGGGGGGGGGGGGGGGAGGGGAGAATACTTCCAAATGGGGCTTTGCCAATGACTTGTACAGGGGTATCAACACCTCCTTTCTTTTGTTGGTTATGTCTCTCTATATGCAGCCTAACATTCTTTGGGCAAAACCCACCACCCTGTCACATTATTTCAACACCTTCAGATCCTCAGACACTATCACTCCAAAATAAGCTGGCTGTTTTGTACTGTCCTGAGGGGAAATGAACCAGACACCCCTAGCTGCCAAACTCAGTGCTCTAGCCACTAAGCTACTGTAAATCTCTGTAAACCTGGAGGATGTAATGGGGCAGTTCTGCAAACTAAAGAGTAGCAAATCTCCTGGGCCAGATGGCATTCATTCCAGGGTACTGATGGAACTAAAAAATGAGCTTGCGGAGCTACTGTTGTTGATATGTAATTTATCCTTAAAATCGAGCATGGTACCAGAAGATTGGAGGGTCGCCAATGTTACACCGATTTTTAAGAAAGGTTCCAGGGGAGATCCGGGGAATTATAGACCGGCGAGTCTGACGTTGGTGCCGGGCAAAATGGTAGAGACTATCCTTAAGAACAAAATAACAGAGCACATTCTAAAGCATGGACTGTTGAGACAAAGTTAGCATGGATTTAGTGAAGGGAACTCTTGCCTCACCAATCTACTGCATTTCTTTGAAGGGGTAAACAAACATGTCGACAAAGGTGAGCCTGTGGATATTGTGTATCTGGATTTTCAGAAAGCGTTTGACAAAGTCCCTCATGAAAGGCTCCAGAGGAAATCAGAGAGTCATGGGATCGGAGGTAGTGTATTGTTATGGATTAAAAACTGGTTGAAAGACAGGAAACAGACAGTAGGGTTAAACGGTCACTATTCGCAATGAAGAAGGGTAGTTAGTGGGGTCCCTCAGGGATCTGTGCTGGGACCATTGCTTTTTAACATTTTCATAAATGACCTGGAGGTGGGGGTAACTAGCGAGGTTATCAAATTTGCTGATGACACAAAGTTGTTTAAGGTCGTCAAATCGCAGGAAGATTGTGAAAAGTTACAAGAAGATAGCGAGACTAGGAGACTGGGCGTCTAAATGGCAGATGACGTTCAACGTGAGCAAGTGCAAAGTGATGCATATGGGAAAGAGGAACCCAAACTATAGCTACGTCATGCAAGGTTTAGCGTTAGAAGTCATGGAACGAGAAAGGGACCTGGGAGTCATCATTGATGATACGTTGAAATCTTCTGCTTAGTGTGCTGCTGTGGCTAAGAAAGCAAATAGAATGTTAGGTATTATTAGGAAAGGGATGGAAAACAAAAATGAGGATATTATAATACCACTGTATCGGTCCATGGTGAGACCGCACCTAGAGTATTGTGTTCAATTCTGGTTGCCGCAACTCAAAAAAGATATAGTGGAATTAGAAAAGGTGCCGGAGAAGGGCGACAAAGATGATTAAGGGGATGGTACGACTTTCCTATGAGGGAAGCCTAAAGCGGCTGGGGCTCTTCAGCTTGGAGAAAAGGCAGCTGAGGGGAAATATGATAGAGGTATAGAAAATAATGAGTGGAGTGGAAAGATAGATATGGATCGTCTGTTTACGCTTTCCAAAAATACTAGGACAAGGGGGCATGCGATGAAGCTGTAGTGCAGTAAGTTTAAAACAAATAAGAGAACATTTTTCTTTACTCAGCGCCTAATTCGACTCTGGAATTCGTTGCCGGAGATTGTGGTTAAGGCGGTTAGCTTAGCAGCGTTTAAGAAAGATTTGGATGGCTTCCTGAAGGAAAAGGCCATAGAATGTTATTAAATGGAAGTAGGGAAAAATCCACTATTCCTGGGACAAGTAGTACAAAATGTTTTGCTACGTGGATCTTGTCGGGTGATTGTGACCTGGATTGGCCGCTGTCGGAGACAGGGTGCTGGGCTAGATGGACCTTTGTTCTGTCCCAGTGTGGTGATGACCAAGATAAGCCGGAGGCTTTGGGGAAAGTGTTGGCAAGACAATTGACTGATTAACATAGAACTCTGATACTACCTTATGAAGGAACTTAGGATGCAAGAGGAAAACTACTCTGTTTTGATGGAACTTTGTGTAAGGTGGCCTGCAGCCCACTGACCTTGTGAGATGGAGTGACTGCCACCAAAAATAAGACCTTCCAGGTCAGGTACTTCAGAAGACAGGAATCAAGTGGCTCAAAAGGAGCTTTCATCAGTTGGATGAGGACAACTTTAATGTCCCATGACACTGTGTCAAAGGTTTGATAGGGAGCTTTGTCAGAAGTAGACCTCGCATAAAACAAACAACTAAAGGCTGTACAGAGATGGGCATAATTACCTTCTACATGGCAACAGTAAGTGCTAATTGCACTGAGATGAACCCATACAGAGTTGGTTTTCAACCCAGAGAGGCGTAGAAGATAATCAAGCAGTTTTTGTGAGGGTCTGAAAATTCTGAGGACAACTCCAGAAGAATTAAAAACAAAATCTGACATGGTCAGTAAGGCAGGATGAGGATCATGGTTCCTTGATCCTGCTTAAGTTTCAGCAGTCTTTCCTATTAGTGGGACTAGAGGATACGCACACAGGAAGCCCTCCCCCAACCAAGGAAGGAATCTAATGATAGCCTGCTCTGTGATCTCAGTCTGGAGAAGTACTGAGGGACCTTGTGGCTGAGATGAGTGGCAAAGAGTTCACAGGGGGGTTGCCCCACTCTCAGAAGATCTTACGGGCTACATCTATACTGAGAGACCACTTGTGTGGTTTAATCACCTTGCTCAGTTTGTCCACCAAACTGTTGTCTTCTCTCACCAGATACGTGGCTCTGAGCACCATGCCATGACTGGTGGCCCACTGCCACATACTGACTACTTCCTGACACAAAGGTAGGATCCCGTACACCCTGTACATGGCAACCTGTCTGTTTGGATCAGAACAATTTGGTTCTACAGCTGATCTCTCTCAGCTCCAGGAAACTGATGTGAAGTCTACTGAGCGGAATAGTGACCCTGGGTGTGAAGCCCTTCTACATGAACACCCCCCATCCCAGGGTGGATACATCTGGGGTCAGAATTTTTTGGAGAGGATAATTTTGGAATGACAGTCCCCAAGTCAAATTGGTCCAAATTGTCCACCAGATTGCTGTAACTCTGGGGTTACTGAGATGGCATCCTTTAGATTCCCCAAGGCTTAACACTACTGGGAAGCCAGAGTCCACTGGGCACCTCACAAATGAAGGCGCACCATGGGTGTGACATGCCCAGTGGAGGCCATATGGCATAATAACTTCAACATCTGCCAAGCTGTGACCTGCTGACTCCTGTGTACCTGACAAGCAATGCAAATGAGTTCATCTGCCCTCACTTGAAGAAGGCAGACTCGAGTATGAACCATGTCTAGCAGGGCTCCAAATGTACTCGAATTATTGAACTGGGTGCAGATGGGACTTTGGGTAGCTGATTACAAACCCTAGTAGCTCAAAACCCAAACAGTTCTCTGAAATTGATTCTTGAGCACCTTCCCTTGATGTGTACTCTTTACCAGTCAGTCTCCCGATATGGAAACACATGCACTCCCAGTCAACGTAGCAATGCTGCAACTATGGCAAGACAATATGTAAACACTCTTGGCGTGGATGCAAGGCCAAATGGCAGAACGTGGTACTGGTAGTGACCCTACTCGCAATCTTGGATACTCCTGTGACTAGGATGTACCTGGATGTGAGTGTAAACTAAGGCTGCCAACTGGATCCAGATTCGTAGGACAGGGTTGATCCAGTGCTGGGTTTACCCCGCTGCATGCAGGGACTTGTAGTTCTGATTTTCCCATTGCATTCCCTAACAAAAGCAAAAACTACAAGACCCAGTATACAATGGGATCAACCTAGGACTGAATCAACCCTGTTCTGTGAATCTGGATCCCGTTGACAGTCTTAGTGTAAGCATCCTGTAAGTCCAGAGAGCCTAGACAATCCGTTTTCCTGAATCAGTGGGGAGAAGGGGTACCAAGGGAAATCACCCTGAACTTTTTTTTGACCAAATATTTGTTCAAGGCCTTTAGGTCTAGGATGGGATGAAATCCACCCCGCGTCCTTTTGGGTACAAGGAAGTACTTGGAATAGAATTCCTTCCCTTCTTCCCCTAGTGGGACAGGTTCACTGTGCGGGCCTTTAAAAGGGAAGAGGGTTCCTCTACAAGTACTTCCTGGTGCTGTGAGCCAAGGTTTGATGCTCCTGATGAACAACCTGGATGGAGTTGACAGCAACTGAGGATGTAACCCGCCCATACTATTTGAAGTACCCACCAGTCTGAGGTTACAAGGAGCCACCTTTCTTGGAAAAACCTGGCCTCCTTCTGACCGGAAGGTTGCACAGGATGGATACTTTTATGTCGGCTATGCCCTGCTGAAGCCAGTATAAAGCTCATCCCCTGCTTAGACTTGGGGAACTGGCTGGGGCTTTTAGGCCTGCAGCTGCAAAGGACGAGAGCATGGAGCCTGGGCCTGTTGGGGAAGACAGGACAAAGGAGTGAACCTACGTCTTTGAGAGTAGTAAGCACTCTTTCAATGCCACCTGAAAACCTCCAAGAAGTGGAGGGTGCAAAAGGAGTGGGTCAAGACAGGGGACTTGAAGGTATCCACAGCAAGGATATCTGCCAACTTTTCCTGAACCCCTGGTTCAAGGTCCAAGACATGCAGCCATGAGTCTGCATATGCCAATACCTATGGAATCAAAAATATCAGAATTTCCCAAGCTATGTGGTTTTGACACTCCTTCTTATACGCAAGCTGGCGAAGCTCTGTGGCCTGCTCCAGAGGGAGAGTGTCCATGACCTCGAGCACACTGTGCAGCAAGTTCTTCAAGTAGATGATATGTAGAGTCAGTAAGACTGGATACATGTCTGGAACACTTTCCTCCTAAAAGATTCCAGGCAAGAGACATTTTCACTGCTCCGCGAAAAAGACGAAAGTGCAGGTTCCACGTGAGTTGGGCAGGCAGAAGGCACTCGCGCATGCAAGAAGGCACTCGCGCATGCATGGTATGGATCTGCCAAAAGCTTCTAGAAGTAATAGAACACTGGGCAGCGTCCGCACTGGGGCTCTGTGAATGATGTCACCCACATGCAAGACGGTTATGTCCCGCTTGTCTTTGAAAAGCACACATTATAACTAAGCTTTCTTCTTCCAGTTTAGACATGATCAGTTCTGGGATTTTGACATCACGAGCCTTCATTCGCAACTACCAAAAGGTTGTTCCCATCTTTCTACTGTTCCTAGTCAGGTCATTGTAGTAAAAGTCCAAAGACTGGAGCCATGCACAAGGGCTCCTTCCAGAACCGTGTAACATGGCCTCTGAATCCAGTCATCAGGTGTCACCCTTAACAATGACCAGTATTCTTCCACTCCCCATCAGGGGTTATGAATACTGTCTCCAGATTCCTTAGTCCCAGATGACCCAATTTGAGGATCAAACTGAGGAAATAAAACATATCTAGTCAAAAATATTTATCTTTACAACCCAATAAACAATTTGGGGCTTTCAACAAGACTTCTTGAGTCGGTATTCTAAGCTCTATGACCATATTCAAATCTAGGTTAAAAGCTCACCTTTTTGAGACTGATTTTAAATCCTATCTTCTTATTCACCTGTTCAGTGCCCATGTCTGTTTTAATCATTCTCACAATAAGTAATTCCCTAACTCCTTATTTGTCCTGTTTGTCTGCCTTGACTAGATTGTAAGCTCTGTCGAGCAAGGACTGTCTCATATATGTTTAGTGTACAGTGCTACGTATGTCTAGCAGCACTTTAGAAATGATAGTGATAGTAGTAGTATGTATGTATGTATGTATGTATGTTTGTATATATGTACAAGATGGATTTGAAGTAACCATTATTAAACCTATAATCAAAGTCAGTTACAATTTAAGTACATAAGGTACCAGAGGGTTTACATCTAAGAAAAAAATTGGTCTTATTTGGTAATTTTCTTTCCTTGTGCCCAACCAGAGCACAACAAGCAGAGGGAAAGAGAAACCAATGAGTTGTGAACTCTGCACCATAAAAGGAACTGTGGAGTACCAGCTCACCAGTAGTTCTATAACAAAGCAAATGTGGACTAATCTAACAAATACCAGAGAAGATAAACTAATTAAAAAAAAAAAGGTAGTCAAGAAAAAAAAAGATCCCTTCAATAAAGACAGTGTGAGCTTCTGTGGACTGGTCTGGTTGGACTCAGGAAACAAAAATTAGCAGGTAAGACCAAGTTTTTCCTGGTCTTTCATCCTAACCAAACCAGTCCAGAATGTGTGAGATGAAGCAAAGCAATCCTTTGGATGGGAAGAAGGCACTCTTGATAACAGCACGCCAGCTCCAAAGGCACCCTCATTTCTAGCTTGCACAACAGGCCTATAAAAACTTAACAAACAAATGCAAAGAGGACCAGGTAGTAGCTATACAAACTTCCCCTCGGGAACTGAAATAAATTTGGCTGAAGAGGTAACCATTCCTCTAGCTGAATGAGCCCTTATACCAAGAAGGATTTCTTGTCCCTTAAGAAGATAGAAGTCGGAATGGAGGAGAAGCCTAATGGTTAGTGCCCACTGCAGCTCCTTGTGACCCTGAGCAAGTTACTTAACCTCCCCCCCCCCCCCCCCATTGCCCCAGGTACAAAATAAGTACCTGTATATAATAGGTAAACCGCTTTGATTGTAACCAAAGAAAGATGGTATATCAAATCCCATCTCCTTTCTTAGGCTAAAAGAGCAACTGTTGCTTTAATAGCCACTTCACATCTTCTAGAACCAGAAAAGAAATTAAACAAATGGTCAGACCTATGAAAATCATCAGAAATCTGCAAATACAACACTGCAAATATCCAAACATTTAAGAACTCTCCTCAATTTTTTCTATGAAAAGATATCAAAGAAAAGTGAGAAATCACCTTTCAAAAAAAAAAAATCGTGTGAATTGAAACACCTGCTTCCATAAAACACAAAAATGTATTTTGGCCAGTGAGGCATGAAAATCTGAAATTATTCTAGCCAAGCAAATTGCCTCCAAAAAAATACCACCTATGGTTTATCTGTGTTTTGATATGAGATTTATACTTTCTGTATGTTTTGATTTTTACTTGTAATTGTTTTGAAATTGATCACTTTTACAATATTTTAGTTATAAGGAATTAAATTATGATTAGTTATGATTTTTAGGTGATTGTGTTGTTTTTATTTAAATATTTACTGTATATTAATATATTTTGTAATTAGCTTTTTCATAATTTTGCACTGTTTAATGTAGCTTAATTAAAAAATTTTATTGTAAACAGCTTAAAAGTATTTTGTTCAATTAGCCATATATCAAATAAATGAATCAAATCAAACCAAACCAAACCTAAGTCCTTTAAAGATATTTTTGGAAAGTTCAAAGGGAAGAGGAGACAAATAGGCATATTTTCAAAGCACTTAGACTTACAAAGTTACAAAATTCCATAGATTACTATGTAAGTCTAAGTGCTTTGAAAATTAGACCCTATAGTCCACAAAACCAGATTAATTTCTAAAAGACATAACTGAGGACGCAAATGAACACCACTTGAAAGGAAACAGATCACATCTGAAAGGAAACACAAAGATGCTCCTTCTAACCGACCTTGGTAATAAGACAATGCTGCAACTTGAACTTATAATGAAAACAAAGCAAGACTCTTCTTCAATCCTTCCTGTAAAAACAGCTATATTTGTGCCACAACAGCTTTAAAAGTAGACCAACATCTTTCAGGAGTCAAACATTATGCAGATTCTAGAGTAAATCAAAGAGATGGAATGATTCCTCGCCTGTAAAAGTCACAATGACATCATCCGCATAGCCCTCTTGTTTCAAACATGATCTCTCTATGGCCCATCTACAAGACAAAAAAGGAGATGGATTGTCCATCATTACAGGACCCTGACAGAAAGTCCTCTCTCCTGAGGCAGTCTGAAATTGCTCCTTACCTGCAACTCAATCAGATTCACATATCAAGGGCATCTTGGCCAGTCCAGTGCTACAAGAATACCAACTTGGGATAAGTCACTACTCTCTGAAACAGATGACACAACAGTGGGTATGAAGAAAAAACATACAAGGCAACTGCTCACAGCCACGCCTGGAAAATATCATTCAGTCCTGCTAATCTTGGCTCTCTCTTTCTGCTGTTGAACTAAAGGGGATGAGAAAGGGGATGGGATTTTTTTTATTAAGCCTTTAATTTTTACATCAAGCATACATCTTGAATACAGAAAAGATGATTATAATAGTTCTTTTTCCAGTTATACAAGAAAAAAAAGACAATACAGGCAAATACAATAAACTAAATTGTCATCTTTAGTCCACAATACAAAAGGAGCCCCTACTAATTTAAGGAAAAGATTAATAAATCAGAAATACAATTTCTAATTAAGAATAAAGTGGCTGGTGAGAGTAATTGGGATTCTTAAATCAATCATGGGGTTGAAGTTGTTACAGTTATTGGAAGTGGAGACGAGGAATCTCTCAGCTTAGCCTCTATAAAGGTATTTAATTGCTTTGCCTATAAAAATACATACTTTACTGAGTTCAATTTTATTACGCACTTGCATGGGAAGTTCAGCCAAAAAAGTGCACCAAGTTGTAAGAAATTCCTGTCTTTTTCTCTGGGTCGCCCTTGAGACATCTGGATACATTCTAATTTGACAGCCTAAGAAATCCTGACTTTTATTAAGGAAATATTGCTTGAGTATCCAGTCTCTATCCAGCTGTAGTATGAAAAATACTTTAAGAGTAGCAGTTGTAAACCCACATTTTCTCCTTCTATTATTTGAGTCAAATCCAAGTTCAAATCTAAAGTCTCTGCTGGAAGAACCTCCTTATCCTCCTGTAACAGTTCTTTTTTTCAATAGGGTTCTATATAATAAATCTTGGATATTGGAAGGTGAGATTTTTCTGGAATCTTTAAATTCTCAGTTAAGTACTGTTTAAAGGTTATCAGTGGTGAAATAGTGAGCTGCTTAGGAAAATTTATCAGTCTCAAAATATTTGATCCAGGGGCGTAGCCACGGGTGGGCCTGGGCCCGGCCACTTTTCCTCCAGGCCCACCCATCCGTGATCCCACATCTCCACCTTTGTTCCGGAGCGCTGAAATTTGAAGCAGCGCTGCACCGCTCAGTTTGCCTCGCTCGACGACGCCAGTCATAGAGCCGCCACTTCAGTTCAGCTTCAGCCGGCATAAGAAGAAAAACAAGCGCGGGGTCGCGCCGCTGCAGGCATGCGCTGTCGGCTCTGCCTGTCCTCTGCCCCCGGAACGGGAAATTGACGTCAGCGGGGGCAGAGGATGGGAGAGCCGACAGCGCATGACTGAAGGCTGCTGCGGGCGGCCCCGCGCTTGTTTTTCTTCTTGTGTTGATGACGCTGCTGCTGCTGCTGCTCCTGTTTCAGAGGGCCAGAGAGTGAGAGAGGAAACGTGGTTGGTAGGGGAAGAGTGTCCGAGAGAGCAGAGGGGAGAGAAAAAAAAGAAGATGACGCTGGAGAGTACAGAGAAAGATGGGGAGAGAGGGGACATGGAAAAGAGCAGGGGAGAGAAAGAGGGGAGAGCCAGAGAGAGATGGAAACAACAGGGGAGAGCCAGAGAAAGGGAACATGGAAAAGAGCTGGGGAGAGCCAAAGAGAGATAGGGAGAGAAAGAGGGGGACATGGAAAAGAGCACGGGAAAGACAGGCTGCTGGGGAGAAGGAAGGGGAACAAAGGGGATACCCTGACTGGTCAGATGGAGAGACAAAGAGGAGAAATGCTGAATAAAAGGAGGGTGAAAGAGGAAAAATGCTAGAAGAAGGGGCAGAAAGAGGGAAGATGCTAGATGGAAGAGGGGTAAAGAGAGAGAGACAGATGAATAGCAAGATGGGGGAGAGAAGGAGGGGACATGGAAAATGGCAGGAGAAAGAGAGAGAAGCTGCTGGAGAGAAACTGGGGGAGACCTTAGCTGGTCAAATGGAGAAATGCTGGATGAAAGGAGGGAGAAAGAAGGAAAATGCTGGAAGGAGGGAGCAGAAAGAGGGAAGACGCTGGATGGAATGGTAGGAAGAGAAAGAGGAAAGCCACTGGTAGGATGGGGGGGAAAGAGAGGGCATGCTGAATGGAAACGGGTAGAGAGATAACTGTCTAGAAGGAAGGAGAGATAGAGGGAGACAATGGATGTAAGGAGAGGGAGACAATGGATGGAAGGATTGGGAGAGGGTAATGGGTGGAAGGATGGAGAGAGAAAGAGGGATGACATTGGATGGAAGGGTAGGAGAGAAAGAGGGAAGGGCACCCGCTCAGCTGCCAGTCCAGGACTCCAGTCCAGCCCACCACCATCATGTGCACGCCATGCAGTGCACGTTTTACAGGAGGGTTGCGGAGCGGAGGTGAGGAGCACGAGCCTGGCCCTGGAAGGTTCTTCATGATTCGACATTATTTCGAGGCGAGCCCAGCAGCAATAGGAGCCGATAATAAAAATTTAAGTACTTTTTTTTAAATCATAATTTTTAACATTGTGTGACATGTGCTGTGTAATTTTTTTAAAATTGAGCTAGCTGGGGCCTGCTGCCTGCCTGGGGCTGGTGGTGGTCACTATTAAAATTTATTGCTAGGGAATTTCTGAGTGGGGATGGGCTCCTCATTGCCTTGGGTAATATGGGTGGGCACTATATATATATATATATATATATATATATATATATATAGTGCCCACCCATATTAGCTCTGGGCCCAGCCAAAACATCAGGTCTGGCTACGCCACTGATTTGATCGTTGATGGTTTTCTAAAATTTCAATCCTGTTTTGTACGAAAATATTTTCTTTGATCAAATTCATCTGAATCTGTTGACAACTTTGAACAGCAGCAGAATTATTTTCATACCTTTACCCAGAGAAGTTACTTTTGTCTCTAATTCAGATCTCTTTCCAATATCTAAATTACATTTCTGGGTAAATTGAGTAAATTTCTGTGTGAAAGAGGCTTCCAGACCCACAAGTGCCTCCCATATGTTTTCTAGAGTAATAGTTTGAGGCTTACGAGGCAAAAACGACTTACTTGGAGTTCCCAAGTCAGGAAAAGAGGAACGATCCAAGTCTCCTCCTGTATCTCCACGATCTTCCCCAGTAACCTCTTCTCCGCTCGCACCCACTTCCATCGATGTGGGGTTTGTCGGCATCTCTGACATCACTTCAGCACCCGCGTCGAGAGACCCAGTCAGAATTTGCTCACCCGGAGTACTCTGGGTCGTAATTGACGCCACAGGGGGGGATGGGATTTTATATACCACCTTGCTGTGGTTACAAACAAAGCAGTTTACATATTCTATGCAGATAATTATTTTGTACTTCGGGCAATGGAGGGTTAAGTGACTTGCCCAAGGTCACCAGGAACTGCAGTGGGAATTCAACTCGGTTCCCCAGGATCTCAGGCCACTGCACTAACCATTAAGCTACTCCTCTGTTTCAAAGCACTTTGGGATTTCGACCAGACATGATCAGGTTCATCACCGGAACTCCCCAGTGCACGATGGTCAAGGCAAAGGCTGATCTTGACAATTCCCATTCTCCCAGATCTACGGCACATTTGCTTAGAAGACCTGCTTGAAAATTTTCTTCTCCTGCTATGTCAGCTGCCAACAAGGCCTAAAGATGATGCACAGCCCAATGACACAATATTGCTGCTTCTTTAGGTTACTCACAGACGCCTTGTTCTCCATGTTGCTCTTTCCACACGCAAAAGGCAGTCAGAGCTCCAGAGTCTCAATCCATGAATGAGACAATGGTGCAGGGATCAAGAATTCAGATTTGTTAGAAATTATAAAATATTCTTGGAAAGGGGGAGCCTATTCTTAAAAGATAGGGACCACCTTAACCAGGATAGATCCAGGCTGCTGGTGCTAACATTTAACAAGGAAACAGAACAGGTTTTAAACCAGTCATTCACATGTGCATGATTTGGATTGAGAGCCAGATGCATCAACCAAACGTTAAAAAATCTAAATCGTTAAAGTCCCTAACGATTTTTAAAAAACGAAGAATGCACCAAAATAACAAGTCTCACATGCTCGGTGCGGTATTGAAAAGTACAATGTATCAAAGAATCGTAATTCCCGTCCGTAATCGGCCCCTAAAGCATGCGCAGAGCAGCCAAGTGTTTTGCTGGCTGCTCTGCACATGCCACAAACGTCAAAACACCAACAAAAAAAAAAACAGAAACACGTGGCTCCCCGCTTCCCCCTGCATATAGAAAACAAAAATAAAAAAAGGATCGGGAGGGGGCAAAGGCGCTCGTCAGGAGCGTCCTGTATGGACGGCCTTGCCCCCCCCCCGCCCGAGGAAGACGAAGGAGAGAGACGTCCTGAAGACTCACACTGATCAGACGGTCTTCTTGCCCGTGCAGCACCTTCATACAGAGGTGAGAGGCGCTGCACGGGCCCAGTAATGCGGGGGGGGGGGGGGGTCCGGTGGAAGGGAGGAGCAGCAGCGACGACCTCAGGGGACGGGGCACAACGGCGGATGGTAGGAGGCGGAGCTATGGCAAAAAGGAGACAGAGAGAGACACAGGAAGGGAAGGGGGCTGGGGCTGCAAAACTCTTCATCTTTGTTTTTATTTTTTAGGGGGAAGCAGGGAGCAGCAACGACCTCGGGGGGGGGGGAGGCATGGGGCGGAGGATGGCGGGAGGCAGAGCTATTGGCAAAAGAAGCAAGAGAGAGACACAGGAAGGGAGGGGGGGCCGGGGCTGCTATTTTTATTTTATACAGGGGGAAACGGGGAGCAGCGGTGACCTCGGGGGGGGGGGGGGCAAGGCCGTCCATACAGGACGCTCCTGACGAGCGCCTTTGCCCCCTCCCGATCCTTTTTTTGATTTTTGTTTTCTATATGCAGGGGGAAGCGGGGAGCCACGTGTTTCTGTTTTTTTTGCTGGTTAAGGCTCAAACATGCTCTGGATTGGGTAGGTTTTTTTTTACATGACAGTCTTTGCGAGTCCACACAGCCACAACGAGAGGTACAGACCTCTCGTAGATTTTCCGGCGTTTTTCCTGCGTTATGTCAATCGGAAAAGGTTAGCGCATCTCATTACAATACAACTTCTACAGGAATCCCTCATCTGCTTTCAGTTTTCGTTAGCTGCTACCCTCGTCGGAAAATGTCCTTTAATGCATGCCATGGTTCAAAAATTGGTCGTTAAAGGGTCATTAAAGTTTAGTGCATCTGCCTTTGAGTTACAATCAAAACAGAGAAGTTAAGGCATCCCATACAGAGGTTACAACAAAGAAAACAGTAAGCCAGGAGCCATTAAAGGTAAAGGAGAGAAGACTGCAAATTGTCACCATCAACTGGTAAATATCTTGTAGGTACAAACAAAAAACATGCTTTGAAATTTCTGTATACAAATGCTAGAAGACAAAAAAAAAAAAGATGTGAGAGTTAAGAGTATGTAGCACTAAGAGCTTTTTTTTACGAAGAAGAGCTAGCAATTCCTGTGCGGTAAATGAGAGGAAGCCCATTCAATTCCTAATAGCTTCTTCTCATTTGCCACATGGGAATCACTAGCGCGGATTTCTGCCAGGTACCCAAAGCGGCCACCACCGGTAGTCCCGCGCCAAGCACGCGCCATTTCCAGGGGAAAAAGAAAACCCCCAGAAATGGTTTGCGTGGCGATAACCCGGCGGTAGTCAGGTATCGCCGCACGCTGACTGGTTACCGCCGGGTTAGTACAGGAGCCCTTATCGCCACCTCAATGGGTGGCAGTAAGGGCTCCCTACCAAATAGCCATGTGTGCTGGGGGCTTTTTTACCTGCTGCAGTAAAAAGGGCCCTGGTGCATCTGAAAAACAGCCTCCACTGCTAACACATGGCCCTTTTTCCCGCAGCTTGGTAAAAGGGCCCCTAAATGCCTCATATTAAAGGCCATTATCTGGATTTTCTGTTGATAATTTCATATCTGTTTCCAAAGGTAACTGGGAACCAATAATATGGTCAGATCATTATGGCCTGCAGTTTACTATATATTGGAAAGAATCACAGAAAACTAACCAGCTTATTTTCGAAAGAGAAAGACGCCCATATTTCGACCCGAATCGGGAGATGAGCGTCTTTCTCCTGTGGGCGATCAAATCGGTATAATCGAAAGCCAATTTTGGTCGTCTTCAACTGCACTCTTTCGCAGGAACGACCAAAGTTGACGGGGGCATGGTAAAGGCAGGACTGGGGCGTGGTTATCGACCGAGGAGAGATGGCCGATAATCGAAGAAAGAAAGGCGGTTTTACCGCGATTTTGGGTCACTTTTTTGGACCCTTTTTTTTCACCAACAAGTCCCTAAAAAGTGCCACAACTGCCCAGATGACCACCAAAGGGAATTGGGGATGACCTCCCAGGACTCCCCCAGTGGTCACTAGCCCCCTCCCACCAAAAAAAAAGAACTTGAAAAACCCTTTTTTCCAGCCTGTATGGCAGCCTCAAATGTCATACCCAGCTCCATGACAGCAGTATGCAGGTCCCTGGAGCAGTTGTTAGTGGGTGCAATGGACTTCACCCAGGTGGGCCCAGGCCCATCCCCCCTACCTGTTCAACTTGTAGTGGTAAATGGGAGCCCTCCAGACCGCCCCCAAAACCCACTGTACCCACATGTAGGTACCCCCTTCAC
Source organism: Microcaecilia unicolor (assembly GCF_901765095.1). NCBI lineage: Eukaryota > Metazoa > Chordata > Amphibia > Gymnophiona > Siphonopidae > Microcaecilia > Microcaecilia unicolor. The sequence continues at coordinate 183,135,445 of NC_044036.1, read as the reverse complement.
CCCTTAGGGCTATGGTAATGGTGTAGAGTTGTGGGCAGTGGGTTTTGGGGGGGAATTTGAGGGGCTCAGCACCCAAAGGAAGGGAGCTATGGACTTGGGAGGTATTTTACTTTTGTTTTTTACGTTTTACAAGTGCCCCCTAGGGTGCCCGGTTGCTCTCCTGGTATATGAGGGGGACCAGTGCACTACAAATCCTGGCCCCTCCCACGACCCAATGCCTTGGATTTGGTCGTTTTTGAGCTGGGTGCCTTCGGTTTCCATTATCGCTGAAAAACGATACCGCCCAGCTCAAATCCGCACAAATCCGATGCATTTGGCCGGCACAAACCGTATTATCGGAAAAAAAGATGGACATCCATTTTTTTCGAAAATACGGTCTGTCCCGCCTCTTCACATACCCGTTTTCTGACATAGACGCCCATGGAGATGAGTGTTTGCGTTCGATTATGTCCCTCCAAGTCATCTTCCGAAAACCATGATAATATACTGCACAGGAAAGTGGAACCGGAGGAAATTTTGGGATAAGGCTAATCCTTTGTTATCTTCTCAGTTGACAGACAGCTCATAGTATTTCAAATTGGTTTTTAATAAGCAAAGAAATGATGGATGAAATTGCACCATCTAAAGTTATGAAAAGCCACATTAAGAATATTAAAACCTGGTTGGTTCACTGAAGAATTAGATGTTTTAAAGAGACACTGTAGAACTCTGGGATGAAAATGCGAAAAACTGAAAGTGAATCCAGCAAGCTACCTTGGGGGAAATTAATAGGAATTTATAAATTATGACTAAAGAAACTAAAACAACTACACTTTAGCTCACTCATTGGTTCAAATAAAACAGATTCCACAAAACTCTATCAATTAGTAAATAAACTATTAACTCCATTGCAGCATTTATTAACTAGTAACTCTTACTGCAATGCCCAAGACCAAGAGGTGTGATATATAAAGTTTAACTATTCAGCAAATCTCACATTACGGGAGAGGTTCCGTGGGATTGGAGAAGAGTGGATGTGGTCCCTCTTCACAAAAGTGGTGATAGGGAAGAAGCTGGAAACTACAGGCCGGTAAGCCTCACTTCAGTTATTGGAAAAGTAATGGAAGTGATGCTGAAGGAAAGGATAGTGAATTTCCTGGAAGTCAATAAGTTGCAAGATTTGAGACAACATGGTTTTACCAAAGGTAAATCGTGCCAAACGAATCTCACTGAATTCTTTGACTGGGTGACCAGAGAATTGAATCAAGGGTGTGCTATAGATATAATCTACTTAGATTTCAGCAAAGCTTTTGACATAGTTCCCCACAGGAGGCTCTTAAATAAACTTGACAGGCTGAAGATAGGACCCAACGTGGTGAACTGGATTAGGAACTGGTTGATGGACAGATGCCAGAGGGTGGTGGTTAATGGCATTCACTCGGATGAGGGAAAGGTGAGTAGTGGAGTGAATCAGGGATCGGTGCTGGGGCCGATTCTGTTCAATATATTTGTGAGTGACATTGCCGAAGGGTTAGAAGGTAAAGTTTGCCTTTTTGCGGATGATACCAAGATTTGTAACAGAGTGGACACCCCGGAAAACATGAAAAAGGATCTGCAGAAGCTAGAAGAATGGTCTAATGTTTGGCAAATAAAATTCAATGCAAAGTGAGGCACTTAGGGAGTAGAAATCTACAGGAGACATATGTGTTAGGCAGCGAGAGTCTGATATGTACAGACAGGGAGAGGGATCTTGGGGTGATACTATTTAAGGATCTGAAGACGATGAAACACTATGATAAGGCGATGACCGAAGCCAGAAGGTTGCTAGGCTGTATAGAGAGAGGTGTGACCAGCAGAAAAAAAGGAGGTGTTGATGCCCCTGTACAAGTCGTTGTTGAGGCCCCACCTGGAGTACTGTGTTCAGTTTTGGAGGCCATATCTTGTTAAGGATGTAAAAAGAATTGAAGTGGTGCAAAGAAAAGCTACAAAAATGGTATGGGATTTGCGTTACAAGACGTATGAAGAGAGACTTGCTGACCTGAACATGTATACCCTGGAGAAAGGAGACACAGGGGTGATATGATACAGATGTTCAAAATTTGAAAGGTATTAATCTGCAAACAAACATTTTCCGGAGACAGGAAAGCGCTAGAACTAGAGGACATGAAATGAGGTTGAAGGGGGGCAGACTCAAGAAAAATGCCAGGAAGTATTTTTTCACGGAGAGAGTGGTGGATACTTGGAATGCCCTACCACGGGAGGTGGTGGAGATGAAAACGGCAACGGAATTCAAAAATGCGTGGGATAAACATTAAGGAATCCTGTTCAGAAGGAATGGATCCTCAGAAGATTAGCAGAGATTGGGTGGCAGCAGCGGTGGTTGGGAAGCGGGGCTAGGGCTGGGCAGACTTCTACAGTCTGTGCCCTGAAAATGACAGATACAAATCATGGTCAGATATACATATAAAGTAGCACATATGAGTTTATCTTGTTGGGCTGACTGGATGGACCGTACAAGACTTTTTCTGCCGTCATCTACTATGTAACTATTTTACTATGTTAAGAGAGCTATTCAAATGTATTTTTATGATCTATTTTAAAAATTTACAGATGGCTAAATCTTTTTAGTATAAATTGATGTTTTTCCAGGATATGTCCTGCTTCTTTACATTGTTCACCGCATAGAACTCTTCGGAGCTTTGCAGTATAGAAATGTTAATATATTATATTGTATTATTTGTTACGATACTGATGTTGTGGTACACATTTCTATTATTGCTTCTGTTCATTGCAATCCATTATTTGCATTATTAATGTAGTGCATAACTACACATGCACACATATACATGGACTCAAAGTGCTGCATACCTAGGAAGTTACCCTGATGAACTGTACAAGGACTTGCAACCAGATACAGCCTGCAGCCACCATGCAATTCACCTGACAAGGACATTTTATGCTGTGTGTCTTTCACTACATCTAATATCATTTGCTTCATTGCTTTCTGCAATTTTTCTACAATTACTATGTAAGCTGTGCTGACAAAAGTGACTTTTCATCCATGAAACTGTCATTGTCATTAGTCCTGCACTTTTTGCACTTCATGCTATATTACTGCAAAATTTAGACATATTGCATTTATGCTTGCAGCATTTACTTTATTATATTACACTCTCATACGTCTATGAATTTATTGCTTGACATTTTGCAGTCCTAGTATACAATGTATTCGTTTGATTTTCTATTATACTTGCATTGCTATGTTGCATGCTACCATGCCATACTGGGAAAGACCAAAAGGTCCATCAAGCCCAGCATCCTGTTTCCAACAGTGCCCAATCCAGGTCACAAATACGTGACAAGATCCCAAAAATGTACAAAATATTCTATACTTCTTATCCCAGAAATAGTGGATTTTCTACAATTAAATTTTTTCAATTTACTACATTGTAGCTTCATCGCATGCCCCTAGTCCTAGTACTTTTGGAAAGCGTAAACAGACGCTTCACATCTACCCGTTCAACTCCACTCATTATTTTATAGACCTCTATCATATCTCCCCTCAGCCGCCTTTTCTCCAAGCTGAAGAGCCCTAGCCGCTTTAGCCTTTCCTCATAGGGAAGTCATCCCATCCCCTTTATCATTTTCATCGCCCTTCTCTGCACCTTTTCTAATTCCACTATATCTTTTTTGAGATATGGCGACCAGAATTGAACACAATATTCGAGGTGTGGTCGCATCATGGTGCAATACAAAGGCATTATAACATCCTCATTTTTGTTTTCCATTCCTTTCCTAATAATACCTAACATTTTATTTGCTTTCTTAGCCACAGCACCACACTGAGCATTAGGTTTCAACGTATCATCAACGACGACACCAAGATCCCTTTCATGGTCTGTGACTCCTAACATGGAACCTTGCATGTCATAGCTATAATTTGGGTTCCTCTTTCCCACATGCAACACTTTGCACTTGCTCACATTAAATGTCATCTGCCATTTAGACGCCCAGTCTTCCAGTCTCGTAAGGTCCTCTTGTAATTTTTTCACAATCCTCCCGCAATTTAACGACTTTGAATAACTTTGTGTCATCAGCCAATTTAATTACCTCACTAGTTACTCCCATCTCTAGGTCATTTATAAATATGTTAAAAAGCAGCAGTCCCAGCAGAGACCCCTGGGGAACCCCACTAACTACCCTTCTCCATTGAGAATACTGACCATTTAACCCTACTCTCTGTTTTCTATCTTTTATTTATTTATTTATTTTTATTTATTTATAATTTCAACGTTAATTTACAAGCATTACATCTTGTTACGGAAATACAGAGCAGAAACAATAAACATTAGGAATTAAAAAAAATTTAACTACTCTTAACATTCAGAGATAAGTAAAACGACTAAAAATATAGCTCTTTCTTAGACCACCTACTAATAAGAAATATGGGGGCGTTAAGTAACACTGGTGGAAAATATTATAAACAAAAGTGGCCTGGTACAATTCACTTAAATTTTTATCTCAATCTTGATCTTTCTTATATTCAGAGACTATTTGGTCACTTTCTTCATTTCAAGAAAAACTTTCAACTGCTCCGGTTCAAAGAAGACATATTTCTTATCTAAATAATTAACCAAACATTTACAAGGATAAGACAAAATAAATCTTGCCCCCAACAATCGTGTCTCTTCTCTAAGAGCCAAAAATGCTTTTCTTTTATCTTGTGTGGTTTTCACCACATCCGGGTAAATCCATATCCTATCTCCGAGGAAAGGTTTTGTTGAATTTTTAAAGAACATTTTTAAAATGGAGTTTAAGTCCTGTTCAAAAACCAACGATACAAGTAATGTTCTCCTTTCGAAAGTCTCCATTACAGAATGTTCTAGAAGAGCTGTTAAATCTTGTAATCCCTGTAATTCCTTCAATTTCTCCCCACGCTTTAAATCAGGTAAATAATATATTTTGTTAACTGGGGGAATTAAATCCGGGGAGTATGGAAGGTTTTCCGTCAGATATTTTTTAAACATAGCCAGCGTGTTCATTTCAGAGGAAACAGGAAAATTCAAAAATCGTAAGTTCAAACGCCTGTTATAATTTTCAAACTGCTCTATCTTTCGGTGTACCAGTTTATCTTTTACCAACAAATCTGTTTTTACTTTTAGAGTAGACAATTCCTGTTGAACAGCACCATTAATTTTTTCTGAGTCTTTTTTAAAAGTCTCTAATGCAGATGTTAAAGAATCCAGTTTACTCACGATTGGAGCAACAGTAATGGTCAACGTCTGTATAGCCTTCCAAATAGAATCCAAAGTAACCGCCTCAGGAACTTTTAGTTCAACTTTGTGTAACTCTCCCAGTGTCTCAGCCTGGGCTCCGGCAACAAGATCTCCTCTCACGCCATCTCCGGACGCCTCCAGGAAGTCTAGCCCACTTCTGAGAGCTGCTGGGCAAGGCGGAGGATTGATCTCTGGTGAGGATAATGATGTTTCTACTCCCTGTAGAAAAGACGATCCACCAACGACTCCTACCGCGGGAGTTTGACTCGAACCAGTCTGCCGTGGAGTGCTGGTAGTATATCTGTCGAGCATCATCTGAAATAGAGGAGTTTCTGGGTTTGTTGCCAGTAAGCCCTTTACTGCTCCTTTCCGCTTAGTGTGCGGCATATTTAGAGAATACAAACAGTTTCTTTGCTCGTTAAGAGTACGAAAACACAGCCACCAGGGAAAGATTCAGAGACGCTGCAGAGCTTCCACCAGCCCAACCGCCATCTTGACACGCCCCCCTCTTATCTGTTTTCTATCTTTTAACCAGTTTTTAATCCACAATAGAAGACTACCTCTTATCCCGTGACTCTCAAATTTCCTCTGGAGTCTTTCACGGTCTAAGTTTTGGCAATTAAAATTCAATGCGAAGAAATGCAAAGTGATGCACTTAGGGAGTAGAAATCCACGAGAGACGTATGTGTTAGGCTGCAAGAGTCTGATATGTACAGACGGGGAGAAGGATCTTGGGGTGATAGGATCTGAGAATCTGAAGGTGACGAAACAGTGTGACAAGGCGGTGACCGTAGCTAGAAGGTTTATAGGCTGTATAATGATAATATAATTAGGTATGCCATCTCTGTTGGCCAGCAGAAGCCATGGGCTTTCTACTATCCTGTAAAGGATTGCATGTTCCTTCCAAATGCTTAATTACCCCAACCTTGTGTCTGCTCATGACAGATTTACACAGAGCAGTAGTCAGTAGATATAGTAATATAGTTTATTAGCATCAGTGTCTTACCCAAAGATAGTACAGGCAAATCAGGCAGTCACATGGTAGAGCAGCACTTCACGCCTTCTAGAGTCTTCTGATTCTAATACCCTCTAGGCTGCCCTTTTTATACCATTTTGACCCTATTCATTCCAATGGACCCTAGCTTTCTCACCAGAGCTCTTGGCTCTTATCAGTTGATAAGAATGACTTCACATGTTCTCAAGCTCTAAGTATAAACAAATTATGTTTAGGACAACATCTGTGAAGAAATAACATCACAGGTCATTTTGCCCTCCTCAGCTCCCCCTCCCTCTACTTGCAACTGACCCTCTACCAACTTGCATTAGCCAAAACATCTTAGCTCATGACTTCTTGCAGGTGCCAGTCCCAGGTTTGTTGACAAGAGCAAATGCTCCCTGTTCAAGCTCTCCTGGAGCCTGGCTACTCAGACAAACTCCAGTCACTTGATGAGTTAACCCTTGCACTTAAACACACCCTGGAGACTCTTTTCCAAAATCTGAACAGTCTTTTATTGAGCAATACAACTACTCACAAACAGATGAAATTGCCACTCAGCATAGAGTCTCTGTGTTCTCTGGGCTGCTCCAGAAGATGACATCAAACCTGAGAGAAGGCAGTTCTCCCACAGGCTCAATAGCTGGATGTTAAATAGTGCAGTATCTCTCCCAGCTGGATATGTATGAGAATACATATAAACCATATAACTGATATATGTGAGCTAACTAAGAGATACATAAGGGTAAGAAACTGAGTTCTCTCAACAGGATCTATGATGACAAGTGCTGTGGAAGTCAAGATGGAACCAGCTTTCCAGTCAGACAGACAGAACTAAGACAGGAGAGGGGGGGCTCCCTAGAGCCCAAAGAACAAGAGATCAGAAAGACCAATCAGGTCAGAGCCCAGCTAGGCAGAGAGATACAGCCTTGGCAACAGCACACCCATAAACGGTTTAAACAACAGTGACTGCCCCACCTGTGAACTACCTCCCATACTGCCTTGCTTTTATAACAGTACAGTGGCCTATGATAAACATAAAACATATCTCTGTATCTATCCCCACCAGCACAGCTGTCAAAGGACAGAACACTCCCCGCCTGGTATCGGAAGATACCACTATTTAAATTAACAAAAATATTAAAACAAGCAAAGCCTCTGATCCAAACTCAGGTTCTTCTACTTCTTCAGGGTCTTCTTCTACCCTCAGGACCTGCAATGAGAGACAGACAACAACAACACTAAACACAAAAGAGAGAGAAAAAGTCTTTGAGTCTCTGGTCTTCCTGGGTAGATGATGACTCGCTGAACTCATGCCTCTTCATGCGGTACAAGGAGCACAACTTCAGTGATGGGTCGGTAGAAGTTCTTTGCTGATCCTTGTTTCACAGTTCTGACTTCAATCTTTCTGGCTTTTCCATCTGCACTGGGGATGGTTTTGGTCACTAACGCCAGGGCCAATCATTGCTTTGAAACTGATTGTCCTTGAGTAAGACAATGTTGCCTTCCTGGATGTTAGTCTTACTAGTTTGCCATTTGCTGCGGATCTGTAGGGTCTGGAGGTACTTTCGTCTCCAGCGGCTCCAGAAGGTAAAAGCACGGCTCTGGACTTGTCTCCATTGCCGTCTGCATAGGTCTTGAATTTGGATGAGTTTCTTCTTCTCTTGCTCATGATAGTGGCACACGAGCAGGGTGGATTCAGGATGTCGACCTGGAATGATCAGAGGGTTCTTCTTTGCTCCCACTCTATGTGAAGGCGCAGACTTTGCGATGAGCGTTCTTGCTCGTGTCTCTTTGGCTCCCACTCTAAGTGAAGGCTCAGACTCTGCGAGACCATTGGTAAACATGTTCTGCATGAAAGTTATAAACTGCTGCTTCATCTCTGGTTTCCTTCTCAAAGATTTTTGCAATGAGGCAAGATGAGAAAGGGCTTGGCTTCTGTTGTTTGGGAGTCGAGGCCTGGGCTTACGAAATGGGAGGGGTGCTACCCAGCTGTTTGACTCGTCTTTCTTGAACTCTTTGCTCATAATGTTCAGGAACTCTTTGTCTTCTATGGAGAAAGCAGATTTGTCATCATCTTCGGTGGTCTGAAACACTGAGCTTCCCAAGTGCTCTCCTAAATCTACTGTGGAGATGTTTTTATAAAGTGCTGAAACAGCGCTTCGTTCTTTGTAAGTGGGAACTTCTTTCGTGGTTAGGTGGTTATTACATGGCTCAAATAGTGAAGTGCACCTGCTTTCTAAGACGTTGGTGAAGAGCACATTGACATTTTCTTTTCATGATTGGTTGAGGCAGATTTTTCCTACGATTGTCCAACCTAGGTCGAGACACTGTGCATAAGGAGCACCACGTGGACCCTTGCACGATTCACGGATCTCCAGGAGTTCTGGTGCGTCTCGGCCCAGCAAGAGTAAGATTTCAGCCTTTGGATCTAAAGGCGAGAGTTGGTTAGCTATGGGCCTCAGATGGGGGTGATTCCAAGCGACCTCTGGTGTAGGAATCTCATCTTTATCATCTGGATCTGATCACATTCAATTAACGTAGGTAATCGTGATCTGGTGCTTCCATCTATTGCCTCTATCACATAGCCATTTGCTATTCTTCCCGTCATTTGCACAACCCCTGCACAAGTTTTGATACTGGATGACGAGTAACCTTGCTGGATTTCAAACAAGTCATAAAACTCTGATCTTGCAAGGGATCGGTTACTTTGTTCATCTATGATGGCGTACATCTTGACTGCCTTCTCAGGCCGTCCTTCGGGGTACACTCTGGCCAGGCAAATCTTGGTGCAGGATCTACCTTCACGAACTTTCCCACACACCCTTGTACATTTTGGAGCAACTTGGAATGTCGATGTACTTCCTTCTTCCTTCTCCCCGCCATGATTCACCTCGGGGTATGGATTTGCATCATCTGGGTGTAGGGCGTCGACGTGTTGGTCGCTACCACACTTTGTATATTGGACAGTCACTCGGCAATCTTTGGCCTGATGGTTTGAGGAAGAACAGCACCTGAAACAGAATCTGTATCTTCTGAGCAATGCTTTACGCTCCCTTAAAGGTTTTCCTATGAATCCTCGACACTGTCTGAGGGGATGAGGTGTCCTGTGTATAGGGCACTGTTCCTTGGGTTCCTCTGTATTCTCTGTGAGGGAAGAAGGGTCAGACTGTGCAGACATTGCAGATGACACTTCCGTTTTACGAACAGAAATTGGATTCTTGAATGATTTGACTGATTTCTGTTCCAAGAACTGACTTGATTCAGAAGATTCCACCATAAACCAGGGGTCATTTCTTCTTTTAGCAATGTCTCTTATGAATTTCGTGAAGACGCTGAAAGGAGGATATTTCCCTTGACTTGTATTGAGTGCCAATTACTGATCACTTCTCCCTTAGGTCGTGTGGTAGCTTACCTAAGATACTCTTGGTGCTTCGAGGTGTGTCTAGCTGGCTGAGGTTAGGAAAGCTGTTCTCGGCCTTGACTGCTTCTAGCTTGTGAAGGAGGTTTCCCAACTCTTGCAGCTTGTGGTTGTCTTTGCCAGATATTGTCGGAAATCTATCCAACTTGTTGAACAGTGAATTCTCTATAGCTTCTGGGCTGCCGTAGTATTCTTCGAGTCTTTCCCACATCTCTTGTAACCCTTTCGAAGGGTTATTCAAGTATGAATGCTTCAATTCTTCCATACGTATGGCTGTTTCCTTCCCCAACCAGTGCAACACCATGTTCATCTCCTGCTTGGGAGTAAGCCTCATGCCCTCTATGGCGTCCTTGAAGTCTGATTTCCATGCCAGTAACATTCAGGCCAACCGTTGAACTGGGCAAGACCTGAGCCCCCCCAGGTCCTTACGTGCTAGATACCTTACTAACTCATCTCTGGTTGAGGTTTCAGGTTCAGCAATTGGAGCCACTGCTACCTGACCAACCTTATCTTCGGTGGGAGTTGAAGAAGAAGGTGACCACCTTGCAGGTTCTTGCTTACATGTAGATTGTATATCTGATGTTGCTGTGGGTATTGATGGCTCAGCTTCTCCTTGCTGCTGGCTATCACGTGACCCTGAAGCCCATGGTTGAAGTGAAGAGGTTGCTTCATTAGTTGCTCTCAAGACGTGAGCAGTTGGTAATATTCCAGAGCGTTCACGAACAGGTAAGTTGGCTTGGTGAAAATTGGTTCCCATGGCCTGTGGTACCTTCGGCTTCCTTTCCTTGGGTGGCACTTCCACCGATGAAACTAGTTTTGGTTCTTCAGGGCCCAAGGACTCTTCTGAGTCAGATCGCTCCAATGCCCTGGTAAATAGTGAAGTGTGTGTCATCACGTAAGAGTCGGTCCTCAAGGCAGGGTCCTCCGAGACAAAGAAGCTAAGTCGTTTGTCTTCAACATTTAGCCCCGCAGCCTCTTCAAGGACATTAGCCTTTGCCTCCAATCCAGCAATTTCTTTGTCTTGCTGGAGCGCTTCTAACATGATATCCAACTCAGCTCTCCGGTGTGCTGCCTTAGCTTCCATTTCAGCTTTTGCATGTGCTGCCTCAGATTCTCTTTCAGCTTTTGCACGTGCTGCCTCAGCTTCCATTTCAGCTTTTGCACGTGCTGCCTCAGCTTCTCTTTCAGCTTTTGCACGTGCTGACTCAGCTTCTAACCCCGCCCTTTGTAACTTCAGGGCAGTTTCCTTTTCACTGTGGTGACGGAGAGCCTTGGCCATTTCCACCATAGCTCGTGCTTGCAGGGCCACCGAACTGGCTGATGATTGGCTAGAGTGGCTTGATACCCTTGACCGGGAGGATCTTACACTCTTGGCTGTGTACCTAGATGAATTAGAGCACTGGGAAACACTGTCTTGTGGATCTACAACTTCAAATTCTAATTTATTTATAGCCTTGACCACTTCTGCTTTGCACCTTTGATCTATGGCTTCTTGAAGTTCTTTTTCCATAAGACTCTGTTCAGTGTATGTCTCTTCTAAGAACTGGCAATACTCTGTTGCCTTCTGCTGATAGTGGGTATAACTGGACTTTATGGATGATAGACAGGCTTCCTTGTCTTCGCCTGCCTTTGAGGCATCAGACATGTTCCTCTCTACCTCTGCTCTTAGCTTATTTAATGTCTCAATATAGCCTTCCTGTTTATCTTGATAAATTTCCAGGGATTTTTGAGTTAACTTGCGAATTCTTTTATCTCTGACCCCTTGCTGGGCCCTAGGAGAAAGGGTACTCTCCTTATCTGCACTGCTTCCTGGCTGCTCTGGCATCTCTGGAGCAGGGGACACTCTATCTGGTGAGGTCTGTTTGGCTTTGAACTCTGCCATCTTTAATTACTCTTAAGAAACTGTGCTGAGCTCAACTGGCTTCTATTTATCTGCACAGACTTAAGGTTAGAGACTGCTTTTCAGCTGCTAGAATCAGGTGTGGATCAAGTTTCAATAGATAGTGATGTAGAGAGGAGAAGGAAGGGGTAGGAGTAGCTCTATAAATCTGTCTCTCAACACTAATCACGCCCCCTTAACCACAATATTGCAATGATTAGCTTAGCTGGCAGCTATGAACAGAAAAGAGGGGCAAGACTTATCTGTCAGCAAGCCACTCCCCTTACTCTGTCTTTTAGCCCTGGCCACACCCACTACACCACAATGTTGCAAAATGTCTGGCTGGCTGGCAACAGGGGGGAGTGTCAATCTCTTAGCAACACACTTCCCTACTCTGTCTTTTAGCCCTGGCCACACCCACTACACCACAATGTTGCAAAATGTCTGGCTGGCAAGAGGGGGGGGTGTCAATCTCTTAGCAACACACTTTCCTACTCTGTCTTTTAGCCCTGGCCACACCCACTACACCACAATGTTGCAAAATGTCTGGCTGGCTGGCAAGAGGGGGGAGTGTCAATCTCTTAGCAACACACTTCCCTACTCTGTCTTCTAGCCCTGGCCACACCCACTACACCACAATGTTGCAATTGCCTAGCTTGGTTGGGATGAGGGAAAGGAGGGGCAGTCGAGTACCTCTCAGCAAAGCACCTCCCCTCTGGCTCTGACATTTCTCCAGAGGACAAACAATGTTTCAGTTTTTCTTAACTGTGGCTGAAAGCAGAGAGGAGGAGGGGCACAGTCACTCTGAAGCACAGTTGCCAGGTGGGTGGTTTTCCGCGACCTGCTGCGGGAAATTTTTGGCCGCTGTGGGTTGCAGTTTTTTGGGCTTGTTTTTGGGGTTTTTTCACGTTTTTTGTGCGGTTTTTCGGGCCGCGGGGACGGGGCTAGTGACGTTTTGGGTGGGGCTGATGATGTTTTGGGCGAGGCGATGACGGGGGAGGCGGGGCCGATGACGGAAGAGGCGGGGCGATGACGGCGGGGGTGGGGTTGTGAACTTTTTGGGCAGGTTTGGGGACCGGGTACCTGGCAACACTGCTCTGAAGCTGCTTCTTACTTCTAATGCCAAGCCTCAGAAAGCTTTAATCACAGTGTTAATACATTGGTTTTCAAGCAGCCTTCTCTCTGGCACCTTCATTTACTCAGTCCCACAATGTTTTTGTCAGCCAAAGGGATAACTTGAAGGCAGATCACTAGCATTCAAATGATCACACTGCACTCTGGAGCATCAACCCACTCCAGTCTGCCTCTACTTAAAGGCAGTGTAGCATACTCTGTGACAACAGCACCTGTCCTTGCTGAAACTTCTTCAGTTTCTAGACTATACATTCAATCCCACTTTGAATCTTTGAGTTCTTGAGACTTTAGTTCAGTTTCTTACTGTTCAAGCTCTCCTGGAGCCTGGCTACTCAGACAAACTCCAGTCACTTGATGAGTTAACCCTTGCACTTAAACACACCCTGGAGACTCTTTTCCAAAATCTGAACAGTCTTTTATTGAGCAATACAACTACTCACGAACAGATGAAATTGCCAATCAGCATAGAGTCTCTGTGTTCTCTGGGCTGCTCCAGAAGGTGACATCAAACCTGAGAGAAGGCAGTTCTCCCACAGGCAGGGCAGCTCAATAGATGGATGGTAAACAGTGCAGTATCTCTCCCAGCTGGATATGTATGAGAATACATATAAACCATATAACTGATATATATGAGCTAACTAAGAGATACATAAGGGTAAGAAACTGAGTTCTCTCAACAGGATCTATGATGACAAGTGCTGTGGAAGTCAAGATGGAACCAGCTTTCCAGTCAGACAGACAGAACTAAGACAGGAGAGGGGGGGCTCCCTAGAGCCCAAAGAACAAGAGATCAGAAAGACCAATCAGGTCAGAGCCCAGCTAGGCAGAGAGATATATTTTTGTGTCAGAGATGATTTTTTATTTTAAGAGGCCTAGCTCTTTGCCTGAGAAATTGGCCTGTATTTTACTGAGAGCAAGGGCTAGCATATTTCTACATTCCCCTCTTGCCGGGTCCCCTCTGGGGGGGGCCAGCACAAATGACTACTAGTGTGTGTGGCCATCCTTTCCAGAGGGCTCTTAGAGTCCTGTGGGGAGGGGGGGGGATGTGTAGGGATGAGGTGACATGGGTGCTCTGACATAGTGAAGGGCAAGGCCATAGCGAGAGTCATCCTGCAGGCACGTAGATATATGCTACGTAAAATTTTATGTTCCTCTTTATGAAAAACCACCCAAAAAACCTTAACTATCCTACAGCTACCCCTCATGAGAGAGGTGTGACCAGCAGAAGAAAGGAGCTGTTGATGCCCCTGTATAAGTCGTTGGAGGGCGTGTCTTGCTAAGGATGTAAAAAGAATTGAAGCAGTGCAAAGAAAAGCTACAAGAATGGTATGGGATTTGCGTTACAAAATGTATGAGAGACTTGCTGACCTGAACATGTATTCCCTGGAGGAAAGGAGAAACAGGGGTGATATGATACAGACGATCAAATATTTGAAAGGTATTAATCCGCAAATGAACCTTTTCCGTAGATGGGAAGGCGGTAGAACTAGAGGACATGAAATGAGATTGCAGGGGGGCAGATTGAAGAAAAATGTCAGGAAGTATTTTTTCATGGAGAGAGTGGTGGAGACTTGGAATGCCCTCCCGCGGGAGATGGTGGAGATGAAAACGGTAACGGAATTAAAAAATGCGTGGGATAAACATAAAGGAATCCTGTTCAGAAGGAAGGGATCCTCAGAAGCTTAGCGGAGATTGGGTGGCAGAGCCGGTGGTGGGAGGCGAGGCTAGTGGTTGGGAGGCGGGGCTAGTGCTGGCCAGACTTCTATGGTCTGTGCCCTGAAAATGACAGATACAAATCAAGGTCAGCACATATAAGTTTATCTTGTTGGACAGACTGGATGGACCGTGCAGGTCTTTCTCTGCCGTCATCTACTATGAGGTACTCTGTCAAATGCCTTCTGAAAATCCAGATACACAATATCAACCGCCTCACCTTTATCCACAGGTTTTTCACCCCTTCAAAGAAATGTAGTAGATTGGTGAGGCAAGATTTCCCTTCACTAAATCCATGCTGACTTTGTCTCATTAATCCATGCTTTTGAATATGCTCTGTAATTTTGTTCTTAATAATAGTCTCTACCATTTTGCCCGGCTCCGACGTCAGACTCACCAGTCTATAATTTCCTGGATCTCCTCTGGAACCTTTTCTAAAAATCAGCGTTACATTGGCCACCCTCCAATCTTCCAGTACCACGCTCGATTTTAAGGATAAATTACATATTATTAACAATAACTCCGCAAGTTCATTTTTCAGTTTTATCAGTACTCTGGGATGAATACCATCTGGTCCAGGAGATTTGCTACTCTTCAGTTTGTAGAACTGCCCCATTACATCCTCCAGGTTTACAGAGAATTCATTAAGTTTCTCTGACTCGTCAGCTTCGAATACCATTTCTGGAACCGGTATCCCACCCAAATCTTCCTCGGTGAAGAACGAAGCAAAGAATTCATTTAATCTCTCCGCTACGGCTTTGTCTTTCCTGATCACCCCTTTTACTCCTTGGTCATCTAGCGGTCCAACTGATTCTTTTGCTGGCTTCCTGCTTTTAATATACCTAAAAAAAAATTTACTATGTATTTTGGCCTCCAATGCAATCTTTTTTTTGAAGTCCCTCTCAGCCTTCCTTATCAGCGCTTTGTATTTGACTTGACATTGCTTATGCTGTTCCTTATTATTTTCAGTTGGTTCCTTCTTCCATTTTCTGAAGGTTTTTCTTTTAGTTCTAATAGCTTCCTTCACCTCACTTTTTAACCATGCCGGCTGTCGTTTGGTCTTCCATCCTCCTTTTTTAACCCTTTAGTGTCCAATGTTCCCGTAATAAGCCATATGGGAACAGATTGATGGGAACATTGGACACTATTAGTCTGGGCTTGCTGTCACAACTGTCAGGAATGGTGAGCCCTTGGACCAAACCCAGGAGCTTTGGCAGACAAATCACCTGGGCTGGAACATACAGGAATCAGAACAAACTGGACTAGGATAAACTAGCAGACTCAACAAGGCAGGACTAAGGTAACTAAACACAATGAACACAAGAACCGGATCCAGACGAGGCAAGGAAAAGAAGGCAAAGGGCCAGAAATGGAACCCAGACAGGGCAAGGCAAGACTCGAAACTGGATTAAAACTGGGACTGGTACCCAGAAATGCAAGACAAGGCAAAACATGGAAGACTAAAACTGGGTCCAGAAAAGGGCAAGATAAGGACTGGATCTGGACAGGACTGAAAGAGACAAGACAAAGCACAACTAGACAGGCAAGACAGGGTAGGAGCTAGGCAACAAGAATAACAGAAGCAAGACAATAAACAAGGCAGGGACAGGATTCTCGAACAGGTTTGGCTGGAACAGGATTCAGGATTCTCAAATAGAATTCAGGATTCTCGAACAGGCTTGGTTGGAACAGGATTCAGGATTTTCAAACAGGATTCAGGATTCTCGAACAGGCTTGGCTGAATAGGATTCAGGATTCTCAAACAGGATTCAGGATTCTTGAACAAGCTTGGCTGGAACAGGATTCTGGAATGGGCTTGGCTGGAACAGGATTCAGGATTCTCGATTCTCAAACAGGCTTGGCTGGAACAGGATTCTGGAATTGGGCTTCGCTTGGCTGGAACAGGATTCTGGAACGGACTTGGCTTGGCTTCACTGGAACAGGATTCTGGAACAGACTTGGCTTAGCTTGACTGGAACAAGACTCTGGAACGGGCTGGGCTTGGCTTGACTGGAACAGGATTCTGAAAGGGACTTGGCTTAGCAGGAAACTGGGACAGAACTAGCTCAGAAACAAAAAGGCAACACTGGGCCTTCAGGATTGAGATAATCAAAGTCTCTTGTTTATTAATTGACGGATAGACCTGACACGGGCCGTGTTTTGGCGCACTGGCGCCTGCCTCAGGGGTCTAGACATAAAATAACAAAAAGCAAACCAATATATATCATCATACAAATCATACATTCATATGTAGTGCACATATAAAATGAACTTATTACATATAGATACTTCACTTTAGACTTGCGTGTGACATATGTATAACAAATAAATTAAAATTATACACCTAATAAGAAGCATATGCATCCTAAAACATGTATATCTAAAAACATTGATAAGAATATCTATTTGGTTTGAAATCACATGTGCACATAGCAAAGTAATAATAAATCAATTAGTTTAAACAACCAACACAATATATTTCAAAGACCGGTCAATATCCTAAAAAATATATATAATTAAAAATCCATATCATTAAAAAATACACATTATTAAAAATATATTTAAAAATTGCATATTAAAATAGCCCTCTTTATTTCAACAGGAAACAAAATTGGCACAGCTGAAATATTTACGAAAATTAATTAGAAAAAGACTATATTTTATATTCTTCGAATTCCAAAGTTCTTACTAGCTAATCCTGATCAAAAAATTGTAGGTGGTACTGTCACAGTGTAGCACCTAACACACGAAACACACATTGTAAGTATATATTTGGATATAAAAAAATAATATAAAAATATTTGGATGTTTTATATATATATATATATCTACTACAAACTTCCATCGTGGAGAGCAAACATGCACCAGTATAGCAATTTCCATATGTCTTTCATACTTCAGATAAAGAACACATGAAAGATAGCAACCTTAAAATCGTCAAAAAACAGAGCACATGGAGTGTAAACAGAATAATCTAAACACACACAGGAACAGAACTTGGCAGAAACAGAGCTCAAGAGCCAGGAAGCAAACATAGCGGGCAAAGGACTAAGCAGACTAGGGGAAGACAAACAAAGAAGCAATGTGCTTAACAGAACCCACAGCTGGTGTTACGTCTGTGCTCCCCTCACCCTCTGGTGGCCAGAACCGGTGGCTGCTATGGACTATCACCCTTTCCAGACTTTAGCCCAATCCAGTCCGGACCTTCCAAGCTGCCAGACTTGTCTGTTTAGTTTGACCCTGCACTGCACCCGTAGCTGCCTGATGATTGTTGCAGCTGAAGCTCAGCTGCTACTGGGCTTATTAGCCATTTGGAACCTCTCTGCCTTTGCATTGCGTCTAAGGCCCTGGTATGTTGGTGCTTGTTGCACTTCTGCCTGAGTTTGTTTCCTTGCTCTTGTTCTTGCCTGAAGTCTTGCCTGTTCTAGTTAGTCTAGGTTTAGTTTAGGGTATTGCTTGTTTACTGTATTGCTTGTTTCCCAGTCTTGTGTCTTGTTTGTATGTCTTTGTCTAGTTCTGGGTTTATCTGTGTTTGTTCCCTGCTTCAGTGGCTGCTCGCAGCTTTCAGTCCTGTCCTTTAGCCTATCCTTTCCCTGCCTTGCTGTCCCTGTGCTGCCTAGCTGTTATCTAGTCCTGCCCTGTCCAGTAAGTCCTGCCAGCCACCTGAAGCCTGGAGCTCAACTCTTGGTGAAAAGTGGCCAGGTGCAGGTGAAGCCTAACTGTTTGTCATAGATCTGCCCTGTCTCTAGTGTGGGGTGGTTTTGCCTGCCACTGCTGCTCCTCGGCAGTGGCCCAAGGGCTCACAAACCCAGTTCCAACTTTGTAAACGTGACAGAATGCAAAGGCCATGAGCTTGGCAAGATCATCCTTCCAGCTGGGTTTCCTGCCTAAGCCTTTTTTTCTCTGTTGGCACACTGGGTTTTAGCCCTAATGCCGTTCTGGGCCTCAATACTCTGTGTGCTCTTGATGATCCTTCAAAGAGGCTCCAGAATTATCATGTTAAACTGTTGTCTGATCCAGCCATGAAGAGGTTGCCTGAAGAAGCTGTGGCCGGGAGACAGCGTTTTTGGGGGCCTGAGGCCTTTGAAGACCCAGCCCTGAGGGCTGCGCTTGAGGCAGACATTGAAAGACTGGGTCTCAACACTCCTGAGGTCCGGGCTGTCATGCAGTCTTGTCTGAGTCCCAGCCAAGTGCCTGAGTCTGTTCCGGGTTTGAGTTCCAGCCAAGCTTCTGAGCCTGCCCTGAGTTCCAGCCAAGATGTTCCTGAGTCTGCACTGAGTTCCAGCCAAGTGCCTGAGTCTGCTCTGAGTTCCTGCCCAGTGCCTGAGTCTGTTTTGAGTTCCAGCCCAGAGGATGCTGAGTCTGCTCCGAGTTTGAGCTTCAGCCCTGTTGTTCCTGAGTCCACTCCGTTTGAGTTCCAGCCAAGATGATGCTGAGCCTAAGCCGAGTTCCAGTTCCAGCCAAGATGCTGAGGCCAGACCGAGTTCCAGTTCCAGCCAACCTGCTGAGTCCAAGCTGAGTTCCAGCCGAGATGCTGAGCCCGCTCTGAGTTCCAGCCAAGCTGCTGAGTCCATGCTGAGGTCCAGTCCCAGCCAAGCTGCTCAGTGTACGCTGAGTTCCAGTTCCAGCCAAGCTGCTGAGTCCATGCGGAGTTCCAGTTTCAGTCAAGAGGCTAAGTCCGAGCCGAGTTCCAGTTCCAGCCTAGTTGCTGAGTCCATGAGGAGTTCCAGTTCCAGCCCAGATGCTGAATCCAAGCTGAGTTCCCGCTCCAGCCGAGATGCGGAGTCCAAGCCAAGTTCCAGCTGAGATGCGGAGTCCGAGCTGAGTTCCAGCTCCAGCCGAGATGCGGAGTCCGAGCCGAGTTCCAGCTCCAGCCAAGAGGCGAAGTCCAGTCCTGATGCCAGTCCGGGTTCCAGCCTTGAGCCTTGTTCAAGCTCCAGCCAAGCTACCCCTGGTCATGTTTTGAGGCTCCTCCGTAGATTTCACCATTGTTACCCGTGGAGACCTGAATTCCCCGTGGAGGTCAGGGGCGCCTTGAGGGGGAGATACTGTTACGTCTTTGCTCCCCTCGCCCTCTGGTGGCCAGAACCGGTGGCTGCTATGGACTATCACCCAGTCCAGACTTTAGCCCAATCCAGTCCGGATCTTCCAGGCTGCCAGACTTGTCTGTTTTGTTTGACCCTGCACTGCACCCGTAGCTGCCTGATGATTGCTGCAGCTGAAGCTCAGCTGCTGCTGGGCTTATTAGCCATTTGGAACCTCTCTGCCTTTGCATTGCATCTAAGGCCCTGGTATGTTGCTTGTTGCACTTCTGCCTGAGTTTGTTTCCTTGCTCTTGTTCTTGCCTGAAGTCTTGCCTGTTCTAGTTAGTCTATGTTTAGTTTAGGGTATTGCTTGTTTCCCAGTCTTGTGTCTTGTTTGTATGTCTTTGTCTAGTTCTGCATTTATCTGTGTTTGTTCCCTGCTTCAGTGGCTGCTCGCAGCTTTCAGTCCTGTTCTTTAGCCTATCCTTTCCCTGCCTTGCTGTCCCTGTGCTGCCTAGCTGTTATCCAGTCCTGCCCTGTCCAGTAAGTCCTGCTGGCCACCTGAAGCCTAAACAGGCAACACAAGATTAAGAGACCTCTTGCAAAGGCAACGTAGGAAAGCTCCCTGGGTCCTTATAAAGGAGTAGGCTGATGATGTCACAAGTAGGAAAGGAAGCAGAAGCAGAAAGACCAAAGCGAGGCTTGGCTTCAGGGACACCAAAGCGAGGCTTGGCTTACAGGAAGAATAGGGAAAAAGGCAGACTGGAGAGGTCACAGAGCTAGATACAGAGAAACAGTAGGTCTGAACATAAGGGCAAGGCCACAACCGAGACAATTCCAGGATGGTGTTTTTGAACAGCATCCATGCCTGATGTAAATTTTTTTCCACTGTTCTTCTCATTAAGAAGCTTCAAACCGCTCAAAACACAGCAGCCAGACTCATATTTGGGAAAGAGAAATACGAAAGCGCAAAACCCCTAAGAGAAAAACTACATTGGCTTCCATTAAAAGAACGAATTGCGTTCAAAGTCTGCATCCTGGTCCACAAAATTATACACGGGGAAGCCCCAACCTACATGTCAGACCTTATAGACCTACCTACTAGGAACGCAAAAAGATCAGCACGCACATTCCTCAACCTCCATTACCCCAACTGTAAAGCAACCAGCTTCTCCTACATTTGTACGCAACTATGGAATGCACTACCGAAAGCCATAAAAACAACGCAAGATCTAGCTACCTTCCGAAGGCTACTGAAAACTGACCTGTTCAAGAAGGCATACCATAAACAACCATCCTAATTACTAAACAATAAGACTGATCACGAATGAGACAGAACCGATCTCTCATCACATGACTGATTAACCTCATTGCTACTAATGAACAAACACTACCACTTCTACCCTAATGTCGAAAATGATTTCTTTATAAATGACGACCCAACATATGTTACAATCCAATCTATTACACAGGAACTTATATGCAATACTATAACTTATTTTTCTCTACCATGTATGTGCGCACCTTAATGCAGTACCACTTTAACCCCTATGTCGAATAAGATCTACCTATAATTGATGACATAACATAAGTTACAGTCAAATCCATCACTCAGGAACCTATATGCAATACCATAATGTATTCTTTTACCATGTATATATGCATTTGAATGCAATACATTTGTAATTCTGTTAACCAGAAATGGCAATCGCCACTATGGCAAATGTAAGCCACATTGAGCCTGCAAATTGGTGGGAAAATGTGGGATACAAATGTCACAAATAAATAAATGTTATCATAGTCTCCTTTTTTAAAGTTAAACGCTAACGTATTTGATTTCCTATGTATACTTCCTTCAAAGCTAATATCAAATCCGATCATATTATGATCACTGTTATCAAGCAGCCCCACCACCATTACCTCCCGCACCAGATCATGTGCTCCACTAAGGACTAGGTCTAGAATTTTTCCTTCTCTCGTCGGCTCCTGTACCAGCTGCTCCATAAAGCAGTCCTTGATTTCATCAAGGAATTTTACCTCCCTAGCGTGCCCTGACGTTACATTTACCCGGTCAATATCGGGGTAATTGAAATCATCCATTATTATTGAGTTGCCAAGTTTGTTTGCGTCCCTAATTTCCTTTAACATTTCTGCATCCATCTGTTCATCCTGAACAGGCGGACGGTAGTACACTCCTATCACTATCCTTTTCCCCTTTACACATGGAATTTCAATCCATACTAAAGTCTCCAATGACCTATTACTGGCTAAATCCAGAGGTCAATATTCCATCCTCATTCTTCTTGATCTTTCCGCTGCTTTTGACACTGTCGATCACAGCATACTTCTTGATACCCTGTCCTCACTTGGATTCCAGGGCTCTGTCCTTTCCTGGTTCTCTTCCTACCTCTCCCTCCGCACCTTTAGTGTTCACTCTGGTGGATCCTCTTCTACTTCTATCCCTCTGCCTGTCGGCGTACCTCAGGGTTCTGTTCTTGGTCCCCTCCTCTTTTCTATCTACACTTCTTCCCTTGGATCATTAATCTCATCCCATGGCTTTTCCTACCATCTCTATGCTGATGACTCCCAAATCTACCTTTCTACCCCTGATATCTCACCTTGCATCCAAACCAATGTTTCAGCGTGCTTGTCTGACATTGCTGTCTGGATGTCTCACGCCACCTGAAATTAAATATGACCAAAACCGAGCTTCTCATTTTCCCCCCCCAAAACCCACCTCCCCGCTCCCCCCGTTTTCTATTTCTGTTGATGGCTCTCTCATTCTCCCTGTCTCCTCAGCTCGAAACCTTGGGGTCATCTTTGACTCTTCTCTCTCCTTCTCTGCTCATATCTAGCAGATTGCCAAGACCTGTCGTTTCTTTCTTTACAACATCCGTAAAATCCGCCCCTTTCTTTCCGAGCACTCTACCAAAACCCTCATCCACACCCTTGTCACCTCTCGTTTAGACTACTGCAATCTGCTTCTTGCTGGCCTCCCACTTAGTCACCTCTCCCCCCTCCAGTCGGTTCAGAACTCTGCTGCCCGTCTCGTCTTCCGCCAGGGTCGCTTTACTTATACTACCCCTGTCCTCAAGACCCTTCACTGGCTCCCTATCCATTTTCGCATCCTGTTCAAACTTCTTCTACTAACCTATAAATGTACTCACTCTGCTGCTCCCCAGTATCTCTCCACACTCGTCCTTCCCTACACCCCTTCCCGTGCACTCCGCTCCATGGATAAATCCTTCTTATCTGTTCCCATCTCCACTACTGCCAACTCCAGACTTCGCGCCTTCTGTCTCGCTGCACCCTACGCCTGGAATAAACTTCCTGAGCCCCTACGTCTTGCCCCATCCTTGGCCACATTTAAATCTAGACTGAAAGCCCACTTCTTTAACATTGCTTTTGACTCGTAACCACTTGTAACCACTCGCCTCCACCTACCCTCCTCTCTTCCTTCCCGTTCACATTAATTGATTTGATTTGCTTACTTTATTTATTTTTTGTCTATTAGATTGTAAGCTCTTTGAGCAGGGACTGTCTTTCTTCTATGTTTGTGCAGCGCTGTGTACGCCTTGTAGCGCTATAGAAATGCTAAATAGTAGTAGTAGTAATAGTAATAGTGATTCCAAGAAGTGTTTTGTTTCCTGCAGAATTTTCAATCTATTTGATTCAAGGCTCTCCTTAATATACAATGCTACCCCTCCACCAATTCGATCCACCCTATCACTACGATATAATTTGTACCCTGGTATGACAGTGTCCCACTGGTTATCCTCCTTCCACCAGGTCTCAGAGATGCCTATTATATCTAATTTTTCATTTAGTGCAATATATTCTAACTCTCAAATCTTATTTATTAGGCTCCTGGCATTCGCATAGACTGTCACATCCCTCGCTCCCTCCGGCTTCTCCTCTGTGAGAAGCAAGGGCCAGGAGGAAGGACCCGCAGCCAGAGAAGGCTTACCCGACGGTTTCCCGGATGGGCGCCGGTTCCGGGGGCAGTCGGGGCCGAGCCGGTGTCCATTGCGGCGATGCCCGGCCTTCTTGAGGCCGCGGCTGAGAGCCGGGGCTCGCCGCGGCGATGGCCACCTTGTCCGGGGCCGAGCCCATGGGCCGGCGATCGCGGCTTCCAGGCTCTCGGTCGCCGGCTATGGGGTCTGTGCTCGCGCCAGCGGGGAGGATGGTGCCGAGACGCGATGGCCGGCGTCTTCTCCACATTCGGGCGCGGGAACCCGAAGCTCCGCCTCAGAGGAACCAGATTGGGATGCCGGTGCTGTAGCTCCGCCTGAGAGGCCGGACGGAACCAACCAGAGGGATTTCTTCAGTAGCCGGGTTCCGATTGGCCGGCCATGTCGGCTGGGGCTGGGCGGTTGAATGCTGACAGTATTTAAGGAGCGGGGCTGAAACAGGACGTTGCTTCAGGTTCTGTTTCCCAAGGCCAGTCTTTGTGTGTTCTTGTTTTCAGTGCGTTCCCTTGCTTTCCTGGTTTGACCTTTGGACTGCTTCTGGACTACTCTGTTAGCCGCCTGCCCTGACCTGTTGCCTGTTTGTGGACGACACTGTTAGCCGCCTGCCCGGACCTGTTGCCTGTTTTGGACGACTCTGTTAGCCGCCTGCCCTGACCTGTTGCCTGTTTTGGACGACTCTGATAGCCGCCTGTCCTGACCTGTGGCCTGTTGTTGGACTACTCTGATTTCCACCTGCCCTCCCCGCTCCCGGTTCCGGTACTGGGTCAGTTCGTCAACCCCGCGGTTCCGGAAGTCCCGTTGGCCGCCTGCAGCTGGGGGCTCAACCCCCGGTGAACGGCGGTCGCCACGGGTGAAGATTTGGGGTTGCACGGCTGTCCTCTGAGGTCCTTCGGGGCCTTGCGGGACCTAAGGGCTCACCTTCTTTCCAGACAAGACAGGAACCTGAAGCCATGAGCTCGCCAACGCAACCCGATCTACGAGACCTGGCTAAAATTCTCCAGCAGCAGCAGGAGCAGTTGAACGCCCTGTCGGGAGCCCTGCAGAATGTCTGCTCTCAGTTAACCACGGTCCAGGTGCAGAACCAGGCCGCTGCGGTGCACCAGGCCACTGCAGCGGCTCCCCGTCAGGGAGGGTCCTTCCCGGGACCTCGGTTCCCTGAGCCTACTCGGTTTGATGGTGTCCCTGGAAGCTGCCGGGGGTTCCTCAACCAGTGCAACTTGTATTTCAAAATGCAACCAGAGGCTTTTGCCTCAGACCAGGTAAAGGTGGCCTATGTTATTTCTTTCCTAACTGGACGAGCACTAGCCTGGGCGTCCCCGCTATGTGAACAACAAGATCCGCTTTTAGACAACTACGCGGAGTTCCAGCGCCGGTTCCGCATGGTGTTTGATCTTCCAGGAAGGCCGTCTTCCGCCGCCTCCGAACTGCTGCGGATTCAGCAGGGCGAAGGGACCGTGGCAGACTATGCTATCCGGTTTCGGACTCTGGCGACAGAATTGCGCTGGAATCAGGAGTCCCTATCCGCTATCTTCCTGGAGGGGCTTCAGGACCGGATCAAGGACGAGCTGGCCGGTCGGGAGGTTCCGGGGCAGCTGGACGCCTTGATCTCGCTCTGTGTTCGGGTGGATACCCAATTCCAGGAAAGGGCTAGAGCCCGTGCGGACCGGCGGAGGGGGTCCGGAGGCGGGCCCCGGCCTGGTCGGGTTCTCTCCCCCCGACGGGGCTCCAGAGGGCCGAGGGAGGCCTCCGAGGAGCCTATGGTCATTGGCCGTCAACAGTTAACCCCGTCTGAGAGGACCCAACGCCTTCGGGGCGGCCTTTGCCTGTATTGCGGCGAGGCCAGTCACTTCATCAGCACTTGCCCCGCACAGCCGGGAAACGCCACTCCCAAGGCGCCATGAGGGGAGGGGTCTTGGGGCACTCAAATCCCCTACCAGACAATTTGATTACTCTCCCGATGACCCTGCGGTGGCAGGAGACGGTGGTTCACACCCGAGCCTTGTTGGATTCTGGGGCAGGGGGAAATTTTATTAGTCAGGAACTCCTGCGGCAGATGGGATGGCCTATACTGCCCTATCGGCCCGCCTTGCAAGTGACGTCCATCCAGGGAACGGCGTTACCCCAGCCTATCACTGAGGTGACCCCATTTTTGGGGCTCCAGGTGGGGGAAGACCACCGAGAGGAGGCTCAATTTCTGATTCTGCCCCGTACCATTCATCCCGTGGTGCTGGGCCTGCCCTGGTTACGGCGTCACACCCCTGTAATAGATTGGACTCTAGGGAAGATTCAAGCCTGGGGTGGCGCCTGCGCCGAGACCTGTTTGAGCGGTCGGGAGTCCAGCTGCCCCGCGGTGGTGGCCACTCCTAGAACTGTGCCAGTCTGTCAAGCTGCTCTGCCAGAAGAGTACCGGGATTTCGCTGATGTGTTCAATCCCGTGGAAGCGGACGTGCTATCCCCACATCGGTCCTTTGATTGCGCTATTAATTTGATGACCGGCAAGATGCCACCGCGGGGCCGACTCTATACGCTATCCCGAGAGGAATCGAAGGTCATGCATGCCTACATCCGTGAGAATCTTCAGAAGGGGTTCATTCGCCCCTCCACATCCCCTGCTAGGGCAGGATTCTTTTTGTGACCAAGAAGGGTGGCTCCTTGAGGCCCTGTATCGACTACCGGGGTCTAAATGCCATCACCATAAAGGACCGATATCCTCTGCCCCATGTCCTGGAGTTGTTTGATCGGCTGCAGGGGGCCCAGATCTTTACCAAGTTGGACCTCCGTGGGGCCTACAACTTGGTCCGTATCCGGCAGGGGGACGAATGGAAAACCGCGTTCAACACACGAGGGGCACTTTGAATACCGGGTGATGCCCTTCGGCCTGTGCAACGCTCCAGCGGTTTTCCAGAGGTTCATGAACTTCGCCCTTGAAGACCTGCTTTATTCTACTGTAATTGTATACCTGGATGACATCCTGATTTTCTATAAAGATCCCCAGGAGCATGTGGTCCACGTTCGGACCGTCCTCCAGCGCTTGCGGCAGTATCGCTTGTTTGCCAAACTCAGCAAATGCTCTTTTCACCAGCAGACTCTGCCTTTTTTAGGATATATTCTCTTACCTGGGGGGTCTGTGGATGGATCCAAACTCCGCGCTATCCGGGAGTGGCCTCAACCCCAAGGCCTGAAGGCGCTGCAACGGTTCCTGGTGTTTGCTAATTACTACCGTCAATTTATTCCCCATTATTCTCAATTGACGACTCCGTTGACAGCGCTCACTAAGAAGCAAGCGGATGTTAAGAACTGGCCAGCCGAGGCGCACACGGCGTTCAGTCAGTTGAAGAAAGCGTTGGAGTCCGCTCCCATCCTTCAGGCCCCGGATCCGGACAAACCTTTTATGGTAGAGGTGGACGCCTCTGCTTTGGGCGCCGGGGCAGTCCTCTCTCAAGTTAACGCCAAGGGCCGGTGCCAACCCTGTTTCTTCTTCTCCAGAAAGTTTTCCCCAGCGGAGCGCAACTATTCCGTAGGGGATAGAGAACTGCTAGCTTTGAAGTTAGCCCTGATGGATCCCATACTCCTGGAGACATCTGTGTCTCTCTTCTCCATTCTTCCCAGGAGATAGCTGGGGCTAGTTTGAAACAAACAATACTGTGTCCTTGGATGAAGTACTACTACTACTACTACTAACATCTCTAAAGCGCTACTAGGGTTACGCAGCGCTGTACAATTTAAACATAGAAGGACAGTCCCTGCTCAAAGAGCTTACAATCTAAAAGACAAGAGAACAATCTAAAGACAAGTGTACAATCTAGAGGACAAGTGAACAGTTAATCTGATAGGGTGGATAGATTGGGGCATTCTATATTTCTCAAGCGGTTAGGCGCCGAAGGCAGCATTGAAGAGGTGAGTTTTAAGCAGAGATTTGAAGATGGGTAGGGAGGGGGCATGGCGTATGGGTAAAGGAAGATTGGTATGCCCAGCAGTAATTTTCCCATTGTAGAAAAGCTGGTTTCTGATGGTTACAGAGGTATTCAGGCCACAGGCTATAGAATCCATATTGTTATAAAAGAATGGTTCAGGCTTGTGTAGGCCCCAGAACAGCAAAGGTGAGATCGCAGGTAAATACTCCTACAGTGTACTGGCTAGCAGTGTGTCAGGGGGACAGGAACTGTTTTGTTTTACTGCTTTATGTATTCATGGCTAATTGATTTTATTGTACACTGGTTTATGCTTCTTTGAAAGAGGTATAATCAAGCTACAAATGAGTCTGGCCCAGTCCAAGAGGCTAAATGACCAGTTGTTCCTATCCTCTCAGTCTTACAAGAGTTCTAGATCTCGGAAGACTTTCAACTCGTTCATCCCCTTGGCCGGAACTGCCTTCTGGAACTCCCTCCCCATTGACATTAGAACAGATAACTACCTTATCTTCAGGAAGAAACTAAAAACCTTTGTTTTCACAAAATCTGCTTTGTGAATTACCATCACCACATTGTACCCATATATGGTTTTCAGGTCTGTAGTCTATTTCCCCTTCACTATGTCTCTGTCTCTTCTCAAAGTCTACTGACTGTACCTGTTTGTAGTGTACTAACTAATTTAATCTAATTGTTGTAAACTGCACTTAACCCTGGAAAGGGAATTTTAGCAGTATATAAGACCTAATTTGAATTGAATTGCAAGTTTCAGTATAATCGAGAGCATTTGAAATTTGACCAAAATTAGACATCAATGTTATTTTCCTATGGTTGTATTACAATAAACTTCATAAATCTTCAAATAAATGTAAGTTTTTTCCCTTTGAGTATTTTCCATGGGCTCTTAAAATGTACCTGCCTTCCTCTACTGGCTTCAGTTTTACATCTCTGTAGCCCCGCTGGACTCATATCAGAATCCTTGATTTTGTGGGAACACTAAGAGAAAGGAATGTGTGTGTGTGACAGAGAAGCACCCACAACCCAAAAAAGGCTTGTGAATTTCACCCCCTTCTTATGTGAAATCCTAATTCAAATACATTTATCCACTCACATAGGAGCCAACTTTTCAAAATGATTGGGGGTGCTTAATTTTTTTTTTTTTTTTTACAGGTGGTGCATTTCTCCCCCCATCGCCCCCTCCTGCCCCCTCGCCCCACCCCCTCTCTTTCCCCCTTGCCCCCTCTCCTCAGAGTTCCAGACCCCAATCTCTCCCTCCCTCCGACTCGAGTTCCAGCCCAACCTCTTCTCCCACTCCCACAACGCCTGCCCCTCGCCTTCCTGCATGCCGCCCATAACTTAAAAGTCATCTTACCGGGGTCCCAGCGGCAGCAGTAGTGAAAGGCGAGCACGAGCAGGCTCAGCGAGTCAGCGCTTCAGCCTGCCTTCCCTTCTCGTTGCTCTCAGCTTTGCCTCTGGTCCCGCGAGGTCTGCTACTGTTCCGGCAACCTCTTTGGTAGTGCTACGAGGTCTCCTCTGGAGAGGGGAAGATTTCCTGTGCCTTTCGCGCTGTTAATTTGAAGGCCGAACAGCCACTGCAGAATGAGAGGTTTGAGTGTGCAGGGGCAGACTCTCTATATATTTTTTTTCTTTCAGCTGCTTTATGGTGAAGTGAGCTAAAGTGCAGACTGCCATATTTTGTGTTTGTCTGGAGCGGGAGGCTCTGGTACTCTGTCCTGTGGTTTCCCTTTCCGCGCATCGAAGCTGCCAGAATCTGATACAATATGAATGTAAATAAAACTATCTCTGGTAAGGATCCTTTTCTGACAACCAGATTCTGTATATGCAGAATAAAATAATTAATTTCTGTAGATTCTGGGTGTTGCAAGGACACAATATGCTATTTTCTCTGGCATCTAAATGGGGCATGGAAACTGTCTGTACTTCTCTACAGTTTGTATGGTGCAAGGACAATGTCTAATATTTTTTTTCTAGAATTGGAAATCTGCAAGGACTAACCTATTGGTTTTACACTAGTACAGTTTACTTGTTGACGGTGTCTTCTTTGCCTGCCGAAAGCTGACTAATGCAGACACAAATTATTTAGTATTTCTCTGGTCTCTATATAATGCCATGGAATGATCTACTGTTTCTCTACATGGTTCAGGTTTCTTTCCCTGTTTGTATTCTCCTGGAATTTACACCTTTATTTATTTATTGAGGGTCTGTTTTATCGCTTTATCTGCTGTGCTATGTTCTATCTGGTAATTCTAGGGTTCTAGATGTGTGCCAGCCCTGGGACTATGTTGCCTTTTGCCCATGCCTTTCAGGTTTGCAGACAGTACCTGCACGGGTAGTGCCTGGTGGTTCAGCACATGCTTCTAGCCTTGCTCATGCAGGGTTTTTTCCGGAGGGCTGTCTGAATGGTTTGGTATGATTAGTGAGTTGTGCTCTTTCACTTACAGCAACTGTTTGGGCACCTGTCTTTGTGGGTTCAGCTCCCACTATTGTACATTATGGTGTGCTCTCTTGGAAAATCCTTACTGTTGGAAGATCTCCTTACTTTCTCTGGACTGCTACATTAGGTGCTCATCTCCTCTCATTCCCGAGTTAGGTAGCGAAACACTATCTTTTGAACTGTTACGTTCCCCGTAGCCCAGTGGAAGATTTGGGGATGATTCTCCTATTCTGTCACGTTCTTTAAAAAAAAAAAAAAGACTTTTACACTTTAGAAAAGGCACAATGTATGTCCACCGGAGATTGTGACAGCATGTCACTTTCTCATATTTTTCTGTTTCTGTAGGTCTATTCTCAGGAGGACCTTCTTTTAGCCTTGGGGAACCATATGTTTTTTTTTCTCCTTCAGTATTCCAGATGTCGAGGAATTTCTGTAATACATAGTAACATAGTAGATGACGGCAGAAAAAGACCTGCACAGTCCATCCAGTCTGCCCAACAAGATAAACTCATATGTGCTACTTTTTGTGTATTTAGATTGTAAGCTCCTTGAGCAGGTACTGTCTTTCTATGTTAAACTGTACAGCGCTGCGTAACCCTAGTAGCGTTTTAGAAATGTTACGTAGTAGTAGTATCCTACTTTGATTTGTACCTTTCCTCTTCAGGGCACTGACCGTATAAGTCTGCCCAGCACTATCCCAGTCTCCCAACCACCAGTCCCGCCTCCCACCACCGGCTCTGGCACAGACCGTATAAGTCTGCCCAGCATTATCCCCGCCTCCCAACCACCCTGCCTCCCACCTCCGGCTCTGGCATCAAAAACTGTACAAGATTTGAATTTTTTAGCCATTCTTACAAATGTGTTTGGATTTTATTAGACCCCAAAAATGGCATTTTGGTAAATGTTGCGCGCTCATGGACTGACAACCTTTCAGAAAAGGGGGTCTAGATCTGTAACTATTGCAGTTAGAGACCTCAAATTTTGGGAAACTTCGTTTAACACCTGACTCGCGCAACAGATAAAATTTGAACTAAATTGGAGAACATGATGGTGGGAACTTTTTTTAATTTTATACCACTTGGCATGGAATGACCCCACTTGAAACTGAACAGGTTATTTGCGGTCTATAAGAACTGAAGTGTTTTGAAGTGTTATGCAATGAACTGTTATGAAAGTGGGCTCTTGTGTTCATGATGTGATCAGCCCCAGTCCTTAAGGTTTGATCTGGTCCCAGAAGACCTGGTCAGCCTGGCCTTGTCCAATGGCAGCCACTGTGGCCTAGATTCTCTTAGATCCTTGACTAGCTTTTCCAAATCCAAACCAAACCAAAGATTCCCCTGAAAGAGGCGCTTGCTAAGGAAAGTCTTGGAAATTGTGTCCAATGACAATTCTGTGGCCACAGCCAACACCGCATGACCAGCAACACAGCTACCAAGCAAACCAAGATCCTAACCTGGTTATAGAAAACATCAGCCAAAAAGGCTGCCCCAGACTCTAATTTTGCAACAAGGGGGAGGCCAGCAGTTGCTAGATCCACCACAGACCAGTTTGAGGAAAAACTCCACTTTTCTATCATGTATCTCCTTTAGAGCCACTTTGCCCTCCAAGGGAATTCTGGTGTTCTTTATCATCATAGTAATCATGGTGCACACCTTCAAAAACTCTAGAAAGTTGTTCAAGACAATACATGGTAAAGGATAGAAGCAGCCTATCACCTTGGTACACTTAAGGATCTAATCAGGCACTTCCCATTCTGATAGGGCCATCTGAGAAAGAGCCCAGTGGAGCAGAAAGGCCTCGGAAAGCTTCAAGAATGAGGCCACCATTTGTGACATCTGGTTGAGCCACTCCAGGAATATGCAGGAGTTGCAGCACCTGGTCTATCAGGGAAGACATTTTCTCCTTTCTAAATAGCCTCACGACTGGGGACTTAGAAACACAGAAACATGACGGCACATAAAGGCCACATGACCCATCCAGTCTGCCCATCCTCTGAAACCCCTAATACTTCCTGTTCCTAAGCGATCCCACATGCTTATCCCATGCCTTTTTAAATTCTGGAACAGTCCACCACCTCCACCGGGAGGCCATTCCACGCCTCTACTACCCTTTCTGTGAAATAATACTTCCTTAGGTTACTCCTAAGCCTATTCCCTCTTAACTTGGTCATATGCCCCCTCATTCCAGAGCTCTCCTTCATTTGAAAAAGGCTCTCTTCCTGTACATAAATGCCCTTGAGATATTTAAACATTTCTATCATGTCTCCTCTCTCCCTCTTCTCTTCTAATGTATACATGTTGAGGTTCATAAGCCTGTCCCTATAATTTTTGCATTCAAGACCGCTTACTAATTTCGTAGCCGCCTTCTGGACCGATTCCATCCTGTTTATATCTTTCCATCGGTGCAGTCTGCAGAACTACTACTACTACTATTTATCATTTCTATGGCGCTGCACGCAGTACTCCAAATGAGGCCTCACCAGAGACTTATACAACGGCACTATCACCTCCTTTTTCCTACTGGTCATGCTTCTCTTTATGCACCCAAGCATCCTCTGGCTTTGGCCGTCGCTTTTTCTACCTGTTTGAAAGCTTTAAGGTCATCAGACACAATCACCCCCAAGTCCCGCTCTTCCTTCGCACACTGAAGCACTTCACCCCCTATACTGTACTGTTCCCTTGGAATTTTGCGACCCAAGTGCATGACCCTGCATTTTTTAGGATTAAACCTTAGTTGCCCAATATCAGTCCATTCCTCTAGCTTCGCTAGGTCCTTCCTCATGTCATTCACACCCTCCAGGGTGTCCACCTTGTTGCAGAGTTTAATATCATCCGCAAATAGACAAACCTTGCCAGACAGCCCTTCCGCAATATCACTCACAAAGATGTTAAAAAGAGCCAGCCCCAGGACTGATCCCTGTGATACTCCACTGACGACATCCTTTTCTTCAGAGAAAGCTCCATTTACCACCACCCTCTGTCTCCTACTATTCATTGGGAGAACTACATCCAAACAGAAGACAGCCTTCACCTTCAGGGCCTGCCCAAGAGTCCTCCCAGGAGGAGGAAGGCAAGCTCCTCTGCTCTGGATAATCTCGCTCCTCCCATCCCCCATTCTGTAAGGTGTACCGAATCCCGGCCAACATGAGACAACGCAAAAAAGGATTTAGTCAAGGGAAATCTTGCCTCACCAATCTACATTTCTTTGAAGGGGTGAACAAACATATGGATAAAGGTGAGCAGGTTGATATTGTGTATCTGGATTTTCAAAAGGACTCCAAAGGAAATTGGAAAGTCATGGGATAAGCGGTAATGTTCTATTGTGGATTAAAAACTGGCTAAAGGATAGAAAACAGAGAGTAGGGTTAAACGGTCAGTATTCTCAATGGAGATTCCCCAGTGTTCTGTACTGGGAGCGCTGCTTTTTAACATATTTATAAATGATCTACAGATGGGAGTAACTAGTGAGGTAATTAAATTTGCTGACAATACAAAGTTATTCAAAATTGTAAATCACAAGAGGATTGTGAAAAATTGCAAGAGAACCTTACGAGACTGGGCATCCAAAAAGCAGATGACATTTAATGTGAGCAAGTGCAAAGTTATGCGCATGGGAAAGAAGAACCCAAGCTATAGCTATGTGATAAAAGGTTCCACCAAGGAAAATGCGTCATCGTTGATGATATGTTTAAACCTTCTGCTTAGTGTGCAGTGATGGGTAAGAAAGAAAATAAAATCTTAGCTATTGTTAGGAAAGGAATGGAAAACAAAAATGAGGATGTAATAATGCCTTTGTATTGCTCCATGGTGTGACCACACCTCAAGTACTATGTGCAATTCTGGTCACCGCATCTCAAAAAATATATAGTGGAATTAGAAAAGAAGGGCAACAAAAATTATAAAGGGGATGGAAAAACTTCTCTATGAGGAATGGCTAAAGTAGCTAGGGCTCTTCAGCTTGGAGCAAAGAAGGCTGAGGGGAGATATGATCGAGGTCTATAAAATAATGAGTGGAATGGAATGGGTAGATGTGAAACACTTGTTTACGCTTTCCAAAAATACTAGGCCTAGGGGGTATGCAATGAAGCTACAAAGTAATAAATTTAAAACAAATCGGAGAAAATATTTCTTCACTCAACATGTAATTAAACTCTGGAATTCATTGCCAGAGAATGTGGTAAAAGCAGTTAACTGGGGTTTTAGAAAAGGTTTGGATAACTTCCTAAAAGTCCGTAAGGCATTATTAAGATGGATTTGGGGAAAATCCACTGCTTATTTCTAGGATAAGCACCATAAAATTGTATTGTACTGTTTTAGGACCTTGCCAGGTATTTGTGACCTGGGTTGGCAACTGATGGAAACAGGATACTGGGCTTTCCAGTATGGGAACTCTTATGTTCTTATCATTATACAATTACAACCGTCCCCCTTCTCTTTCATGCACAGTACTCCACCCCCTAAACTGTACTGCTCTCTCGGGTTTTGTAACCCAAATGTCTGACACTGCATTGTTTAGCAATAAATCTTAGCGAAGCTTGAATAATGGTCCAGAATTTGGCAGCTACGCCCTACCTCATGTTATCCAACCCATCAGGGGTTTCTACCCTATTGAAGATTTTGGTATCATCCGCAAAGGATAGCACATTGAAAAACAAAATCATAGAATGTAGAGCTTAATTAAGCTGTGGAATCTTTTTGTCATGAGACAAAAGTCAAAGTAACAGACATAGCAGAATTGTTAGCACAAGTTCCTGGAAGTAAAATCCATAAAATATTATTAGCCAGAAAGCCATCACTTGTCCCTGAATTGAGTTCAGAGAAGGGGATCTACTTGTTGGTATTTCCTGGGGACGGTTAGTAGGCCACTATTGGAGATGAGATTCTTAAGTAGATGGACCTTGGTCTGAATCTGCATGGTTTTTCTTATGTCCTTAAAAGAACGGCTGGAATATCTGGAGAATGCAGGTGAATGAGCCAGAAAAGATGTCAACAGGATACATCAGTATACCAGGAAATGCCCCAATGCTTGAAATCTGTCATACATATTCATTATAGATAGCCTGAAAACA
This sequence comes from Microcaecilia unicolor, assembly GCF_901765095.1. Taxonomy (NCBI): domain Eukaryota; kingdom Metazoa; phylum Chordata; class Amphibia; order Gymnophiona; family Siphonopidae; genus Microcaecilia; species Microcaecilia unicolor. The sequence goes on along the minus strand of NC_044036.1, from coordinate 183,100,623 downwards.
TGACTGGCTGAGTGTACCCGGAGGACTGGGTCAAGAACTGTGCCCAAGTTATTTGATCATTTCTTATTTATTATCCAGTGGTTCTCAATCCCATCCATGGGACACAGGCTACCCAAATCGAATATGCATGAGATTGATTAGCAAACATGAAGGCAGTGCATGCTAATATGTTCTGACAAACTGACTGGAAATGCGTCTAGGTTAAGAACCCCTGGATTATATTTTGACTGATGCTCTGTCAAGGATGCCATAAAAGTTACTAATACACAGCTCTTTTTCTTTCCTTTCCCCATACCTCCTTCAGTCATTCATGCTCGTCATTTCTGCAATCATCATCCCCTGTCAAGCCTCTCTTTCTGCACCTCCTTCTCATTTGTAGTTCTTTCCTGCATCTGCATCTCTTGTATTCTCTCTTCCTCTGCTCTTATCAAGACGGTCCTTTCCTCCCTCCCATTTTACAACCTTTCCAATCACTCGAGTCTGCTCCACTCCTTTCTGCCTTCTCTTCCCTACCCTTCCTTTTCACTTCGGTGATGTGACACCTCTGCACCATACTCCATCATTACAGGTTTTAGGCTCCTCCTGACGCCTATTCTGTCTCTGGTCTTACTCGATCCTAATCCAAGTCCGCTTCCTTTTCTTCCTGCCACCCTACCTTACCCTACAGTCCAGTCCACTCTCCCCTCCTCCCACCTACCGGCAAGAAGGAGAAGTTTAACGGCTTCGCTGTGGCCCGAGGAATTCAAACGCTGCTGCCAGAGGCGCGCGACGCCTCTCGGGCCTGCCTGCAGCTGTGAGGGGAGTTCCCAGCGCTGCTGAGTCGGACTGCCAGCCGGTCCCGCCCCCACGGGACAGGAATTCTACGTCATAATGGGCGTGACCCAACCGTCAGCGCCGCGCGCGGGGCTCTCTCTGTATAATGGCGCGTTGTAGCCGTGTGAGCCGGTGTCTTTGGAAGAAGCAAAGGAAACAGAGCATAGGAGCCAACTTTTCAGGATTATTGGGGGTGGCAAGCCTAATGGCAGTAACCTCTCCGTGGGCACATGCAAGGAATTCTCTCAGAATGGGGGCGCTCAATTTTTTTTTTTAAAGATTCCTATATGTACATAAATATCATGAATTTTTAAAAAAGGAAAATTATTGCTGGTAGCAAGAGCAGTAATTATATGTCTGAATTTTGTGCTAAATTTTCTACACAGTTTTATATACATGACCAAATCACAGTGGATGGCCTGTCACCTGATGGCTTCAGCTTTATCTGTTGATGCAATCTTCCTTGGGAAACCCAGGTCCCCGTTCACTAAGCTGCGCTAGCGTTTTTAGCATGCGCTAAAAATGCGCCTACTACAGCATGCCTTAGTAAACAGGGCCCCTGGTGTTACAACAATGGCATATGTTGAAATTAAACAAAAGTAAAATTAAACTGTCTTCTCATTGGGCACATGGAATCACATCTTCATTTCTTCTCTTTTGTAGACGTTTACATTACACATACACAAATGGATTATTTTGGCTTTGAGCATGTTTCAGAGACACGTAGTTTTATATAAGTCAAAATAATAATAAATATTTGCTTTCTGACAGATCTCTCATTTTTTTAAACATAACTGAATGGGCTATAAGCCTCTAATCCAGTACATTGGTTTTCCTATATTTTGTTCTAGTGATGACTTTTCAGTTTTAAAACCGTTTGGGCCCTGTGTACGAAGCCGTGCTAGAGACGTGTTAGCGTTTTTAGCACACACTAAGGGCTGGATTCTAGATTTGGCGACTAAAAAATCTGCACGGAAATAAGCGTATTCTATAAAATTAAGCACAGTATATAGAATACGTGTTATCAATACTGCAGCGCCTAAAGCTACATGCGTTCATTTGTGCCAATAAAAACCTGGTGTAAATCTATGCATGTAGATTTAGGCGCACTGAGGCATATTCTGTAATTCCACATGTAAGTGTTGGCGTGCCCATAAACATACCCCTTTTCAGCTACATGCATTTATTTTGAAATGTGCGCTTTGCAATTTAGGCGCAGTTCTTTATAGAATATTTATTTGCTGCATTTATATCCCACATTTTCCCACATATTTGCAGGCTCAATGTGGCTTACAATATAAATATGCTTACCGATTTCCACGTACAAATTGTAATTGCCAATTAGCACTCATTATTGCTTGATAAGTGCCATTAAAATGCTAATTTATCTTTTTCTGCCAACTAAGTTGCGCGAATCTAGACACCATATATAGAATCAGGGGCTAACTGTAGGCACCTATTATATTTCTATGGGCATCTACATGGTGCACATGCTAAAAACGCTAGCGCACCTCAGTAAACAGGGCCCTATATCTCTTCTATCTGGCCAATAGTAGAGCTCACTTGGACAAATTTCTTGGAATGCGAGCGAGCTATTGTTTTCATATGGTGATGATATTTTTGTGTTGATTCCCATTAATCAAGTTACAAATACTTGTTTCCTTTGATATTGAGGATTAGAAATTGGTCCACCTCTGTACACTTAAAACTAAATGCTAAGACCAGAATCCTATGGTGTACTCTTAGGGCCCTGTTTACTAAGCAACGCAATATGAGCACTAACGATTTTAGCACAGGCTAATGCTAGAGACACCCATAGAAATATATGGGTGTCTAGCGTTAGAGCGTGCTAATTTTTAGTGCATTCTAAAATCGCTAGCGCACCTTAGTAAACCAGGGCCCTTAATTTGTTAACTATTCCACAGTTTATTCAAAGCAATGATGGTATTCAACTAAATATTTATTAGGTATATCATTAGTATTATGGGGGACTAACAAGCAGGAAACAAACCTGTGTCTAAATTTGTGGTAAATACACGCCTTGATACAGCGATTATTTGCAAAACTGAGGCCGGAGTCGGTGTGTTTGGAACCCATGACACTTCTTTATCTATACCTGCATGCTTAAAAGTTAAGTTCAACTTATTATTAGTTCTTTTGATATGGATCCCCTCCTTTTTTGATTTTGTGGATTCTTTTAGTATCCTTTACCTTTTGAAACACAAGGGTTTTTCTGCCTGTGATGAGAACCCCCTCCGATGTTAGAAGAGCACTACGGCTTCTCAATGTGAAGCCTTATATATATATATATATAGCCTGGAGGTTGGGGAATTCTGAGGCTTTTCCCTTGTTGTATTTTCAAAATTAGAACAGATACACGCCACAGAATCTTTAGTGGGATAGATTCAAGTACTTTTTTCTGTGCCACAGCTATTTTGAGAGCTTTTTTCTTTTTTTGATTCATTAGTATTATGCTAACATATCTCTGATATATGAATTCCACTGCTGTCAAATGTATATATTTTGAAACTGTTTCACAGTAGTTCTAGTATTAGGTTTCAAGTTACTGTTTACAAGTTTACGTCATTTATTGTATTTGTTTATTCTTGGTTATTTTACTATTGTTATGCTGTTAACCATATTGTAAGTTTTACTGTATGTTAAACTGTATCTGCTGTACACCGCCTTGGTTGAATCTCTTCATAAAGGCAGTATCAAAGCTTTTGAGGATATGGTTTGATTCATCTTTGACTACGGTACCTCAGATTAATAGTTTGGTTTGGAAGTCCTATTTTAAGATGAAGTAACTTTGCCTTTTGCAGTCATATTTCTTGAGGGATCATTTATTAGATTATTGCAATTCTCTTGTCTACAATGTTTAGCTATAAGCTGTTAAGTTTTACTTCAGGTATACTGCACTATTTCCCATCCCACATCTCTATTTTCCTATCAGCCACATGAAGGAATTTCTGGCTGGTCACATGCTATGATGGTGAAAATGTTGCTAAGGCAACTCAGATACCTGGTATATCCTGTTACGAGAATAATTTACAGAGGAAAGGTATGGCAAGGACCAATTGCAAGCCTCCAGCACATATGAAAGTTCCAATTACAAGTCTCCAGCCCATATGCAGCACCTATGATTTGTCCAGGGTAGAGGAGAGGTGGATGCTCACAACAGCCTATAAAACCACGCTGCAGACAAAGGAACTCTGAAAAACTAGGCTTGGAGAGAGGGTTTCAGATCTGTCCAATGACCTATGGTTTTTCCCCGAGGGGATTTTACTTCCCCCCCCACCATTGATAGAAACTAATTCTCTATAACTATGAATCTCTCTTTCATTTAGTCTTTCTTTCTCTGCTTTCTCTCTGTTCTGTGACCTTTGTATGAGGAACAAACTTTCATCTTCCTTTCTCTCTTCTTTATCTAATTAGTCTAATTACTTATAATTACCAGAGGTACTGATGTTAGATTTTGTAAGTTTGTTATAACTTGAAACTGATGTCTGATGCTGTGATGGTAGGTGAGTAATTAAAAAGACTTTTAATTCTCTCTAATTCCTATACAATTTTTTTCTATAATATTTGATAGAATTCGTAAGTGTTTTAGCAAATGGGAAACCAAATTGCGCAGCCTAGTACACTCTTTATTTAGGTATAACTGTTAATTTTGCTGATAGACTACGTTTTTGTAAGTCTCATAGCGAACATGTGACTCTCCGATTGTGGGTATTGCATTTGTTGTCGGTACAGGCTAGAATCCATTTTATTTATTTATTTATTGCATTTGTACCCCACATTATCCCACCTATTTGCAGGCTCAATGTGGCTTACAGAGTGTAGTTATGACATAGTCATGACAGGATCTTGTATACAATCAGTATTAAGCAGAAGATGTATGAGGGATTAGAGACGGAGGTGTTAGGGTGGTGTAAGAGTTGCATTTTGATACTTGAGTGAGTTGGGTGGTGATTTGTGTCGTTAAGGGTTCATTTTGTAGGCTTTGTTGAAAAGATGTGTCTTCAAGGATTTGCAAAAGTTAATTAGATTGTCCATGGTTTTCAGGGTTGTGGGTAGTGCGTTCCATAGCTGTGTACTTCTGTATGAGAAGGTAGTGGCGTAGGCCTGCTTATATTTAAGTCCTTTACAGCTGGGGAAGTTCAGGTTGAGGAATTTGCGGGCTGATCTTTTGGCGTTTCTGGGCAGTAGGTCCACTCGGTTTAACATGTAAAGTGGGGCATCTGCGTGAATGATCTTGTGTATGGTCGTGCAGATCTTAAACTCAATGCGTTCCTTGAGATGGAGCTAGTGAAGTTTTTCTCTTAAGGGTTTCGCACTTTCGTATTTGGTTTTTCCAAATACGAGTCTAGCTGCGGTATTCTGGGCTGTTTGGAGGTTTTTTATAGTCTGTTCTTTGCAGCCAGCGTACAGCGTGTTACAGTAGTCCAGATGACTTATTACCATTGACTGTACCAGGGTATGGAAAATGTTTCTCGGGAAGAAAGGTTTAACTCTTGTGAGTTTCCACATCACGTAGAACATCTTTTTCGTCGTGTTCTTCATTTTAAAGTGTTCTCCATTTTAAAGCGTTATGCCTGGTTTTTACAATTCTGGAAGGTAATTGTCCGGAGAGTTTGTCCCATTTACTCAGTACTCTAAGTTCTACTATGACCACCAGGAGTCCTAATCAACTGCTTCTAGTTGCTCTGACAATTAGGTCTGTTAGATTCAAAGCTTTATTTTCTCATTGTTTTTTTTTGTTGTTGGCCGCTACCTGCTAGGTCACGGAGCTACTGGCTCCGTGGACACCGACAGCCTCAACAGCCAGGAATTGGCTGTTGCAAAGTCACACGACCCGACCCCTGGGGGACTCGGAGGACCAGCGGTGGTCTGCGGCCGTGCTCGGCTGGCTCTCGGCGGTGCTGGCGGACAGGCTGGGTGCCTCGTGGCAGCGTCGCAGGTCGGTCGCTCGGGCAGGGCTCCCCGCTGTTCCTCCTCGGTGGCCCTTCCCTGTGCATGCCGATCCGGCGTGGGGAGCGGGCGGGCGGCCTGGAGCTGATCTTAGCTGCAGCCTGTCCCTTTCGCCGGTCCTGAGGTCCTGTGCGCTGCAACTGTGCTCCCTGGCCAGAACGGCCTGGGCGCGGATCGCCGACCACCGGACCGGGATCCATCCTGCCCTGGTGTCGGGGTGCGACCTGTGCGGCCGGACCGACAGGAGCGGGACAGGAGCCGTGAGGAGACAGAGTCCATCGGCCCCAGCTTGCTCCATCCTGCCCATCCAGCGACCTGTGCGACCGGGCCGGCAGGGACAGTGGCCGAGGGGAGGCAGAGTTCCACCGGCACTGGCCTGTTCAAGTTTGCCGACCCGGCTTTTTCCCTGCCTGCCCTGTCCATCTCTTCCAGCCACCCGACCCAGTTTCTCCCTGTTGCTCCAGTCCGCCTGCTCCGGCTTCCTGCTTGTTCCAGTCCGCCTGTTCCGGCTTCCTGCTTGTTCCAGTCCGCCTAATCCAGCTTCTTCCTGCCTGTTCCAGTCCGCCTGATGCAGCTTCTTCCTGCCTGTTCCAGCTTCCTGCTTGTTCCAGTCCGCCTGATGCAGCTTCTTCCTGCTTGTTCCACTCCGCCTGATCAGCTTCCTGCTTGTTCCAGTCTGCCTAATCCAGCTCCTTCCTGCCTGTTCCAGTGCGCCTGATCCGGCTTCTCCCTGCTGTGCCAGTCCACCGATCCGGCTTCTCCCTGCTTGATCCAGTCCGCCTGTTCCGGCTTCCTGCTTGTTCCAGTCCGCCTGATCCGGCTTCTTCCTGCTTGTTCCAATCCGCCTGATCCTGCTTACTCCAGGCCTTCTGCTCCAGCCTGCCTGCCCCAGGCCTCTGCTCCAGCATGCTCCAGACTGCCTGATCCAGCCTGTTCCAGCCCATTTGTTTCAGCTTGTTCTAGTCCGCCAGCTCCTGCTTCATACCATTCCAGCTTGTTCCAGTACTGCTACTGTGCTCTCCACCGCACTCACCTGCTCCTGCCTGCCTGCTGCCCAATCCACCTGCTCCTGCCTGCCAGCCACTTAACCTGCTGCCCAATCTACCTGCTCCTGCCCACTAGCCAATCACCTGACTGACTTACTGCCCACCCTGCAACCTGCCTGCCTCCCAGCCCATCTTCCTACCAACTCATCACTCCCTGCCCGACTGCTCACCCTCACCTGCCTGTCTCCCAGCCAATCTACCTGCCCTGTGAACACCTCAGTCACTACTCATGGCCCCCATTCACATTCTACTCCTTGCCATGTCCCTCCCTAATCTTTTCCCCCTCCCACCGCTGTATACCACACAATCTCACTACCCATCCATGTCCTCTCCCGTCCTGCTCACTACTGCAATACCCTACCTACTCCTGTGCCCCACCACCTCACCATCCCTATTGTCCTCCTCCTCCTTCCTAGCTCTCAACCTTCAACACCTCCTACCTGCCATGAACCCTTCCCCATTCCTCCTAAGCGCATCCCGTCTTCGTCGCCCTTCCTCACCCACCCTTCTCCGCACTCTCTTGCTCCTTCTCCTGCTATCCGCGGGAGACATCAATCCCAACCCAGGTCCCCCCCACCTGTCCTCGTCCTCATCTCATCTATGCAAACGTTCCCGCAATATCTCCAATCTCATCTCTATTCCCCTCCTCCCCCCTCCTCCCTCCCCTTCTCGTGCGCCCTGTGGAACGCCTGCTCAATCTGCAACAAACTTCCCTTCACCCATGATCTCTTCATCTCCCATTCCCTTCAACTGCTCGCCCTAACTGAAACCTGGCTCACCCCTGACGACTCTGCCTCAATCGCAGCCCTATGCCATGGAGGCTATCTTTTCTCCCATTCGCCCCGCCCAGTTGGTCGCGGAGGCGGCGTCGGGCTACTACTTTCACCCTTCTGCAGTTTTCAACCTCTCCACCTACCTCAGTCTCACAGCTTCTCATCCTTTGAAGTTCACTCCATCCATCTATTCCACCCATTGCCACTCAGAGTTGCAGTCATTTACCGCCCCCCCTAATAAGTCCCTCCCTTCCTTACCGATTTCGATGCCTGGCTCTCCGTTTTTCTTGAGCCCTCATCCCCATCCCTCATTCTTGGTGACTTCAACATACACATTGATAACCCATCCGACTCATATGTCTCTCAGTTCCTCACTCTTACCTCCTCCTCCTTCAACCTCCAACTGAGCTCCTCCACCCCTACTCACAAATCTGGCCACTGTCTTGATCTCGTCCTCTCTTCTACTTGCTCACCCTCCAATCTCCGCGCATCAGCTCTTCCTCTCTCTGACCATCACCTAATCACATTCACACTTCAGCACCCTCCCCCTCATTCTCGCCCAACACTAAATACTACTTCCAGAAATCTCCAGGCTGTTGACCCCCTCACCTTATCCTCTAGTATCTCTGATCTCCTCCCTTCCATCATGTCCTCCGAATCTGTTGACAAAGCTGTTTCCACTTACAATGCCACTCTCTCCTCTGCTCTAGACACCCTTACACCGTCCATCTCTCGTCCCACAAGGCGTACCAATCCCCAGCCCTGGCTGACCCCTTGCACCCAATACCTTCGCTCCTGCGCCCGTTCGGCTGAACGCCTCTGGAGGAAATCTCGCACCCATACCGATTTCATTCACTTCAAATTCATGCTATCCTCATTCCAATCCTCCCTATTCCTCGCCAAACAGGACTATTACACCCAATTGACTAATTCCCTCAGCTCTAATCCTCGTTGTCTCTTCGCCACCCTCAACTCCCTCCTCAAAGTGCCCTCTGCTCCCACCCCCGCCTCACTCTCTCCTCAATCTCTGGCCGACTACTTCCGTGACAAGGTCCAGAAGATCAACCTCGAATTCACCACCAAACCTTCTCCTCCTCTTCATCCTATAACCCACTCTCTCAACCAACCAACCCAGGCCTCCTTCTCCTCTTTTCCTGATATCACCGAAGAGGAAACCGCCCATCTCCTCTCCTCCTCGAAATCCACCACCTGTTCCTCAGACCCCATCCCCACCAACCTACTTAGCACCATCGCTCCTACTATCACCCCCACCATCTGTCATATCCTCAACCTCTCTCTCTCCACTGCAACTGTCCCGGATACCTTCAAGCATGCTGTGGTCACACCACTCCTCAAAAAACCTTTTTTTGACCCTAACTGTCCCTCCAACTACCGCCCCATTTCCCTCCTACCCTTCCTCTCCAAGATACTTGAATGCGCCGTTCACAGCCGCTGCATTGATTTTCTCTCCTCTCATGCCATCCTCGATCCGCTTCAATCCGGCTTTCGCCCCCTACACTCGACAGAAACGGCACTATCTAAAGTCTGCAATGACCTGTTCCTCGCCAAATCCAAAGATCACTACTCCATCCTCATCGACCTATCCGCCGCTTTTGACACTGTCAATCACAACCTACTTCTTGACACACTGTCCTCCTTTGGGTTCCAGGGCCCTGTCCTCTCCTGGTTCTCCTCTTATCTCTCCCATCGTACCTTCAGAGTACACTCTCATGGTTCGTCCTCCTCCCCTATCCCGCTCTCTGTTGGAGTTCCTCAGGGATCTGTCCTTGGGCCCCTCCTTTTTTCAATCTACACCTCTTCCTTAGGCTCCCTGATCTGATCTCATGGTTTCCACTATCATCTTTATGCTGACAACACCCAGCTGTATCTCTCCACACCAGACATCACTGCGGAAATCCAGGCCAAAGTATCGGCCTGCTTATCCGACATTGCCGCCTGGATGTCCAACCGCCACCTGAAACTTAACATGGCCAAGACTGAACTTATTGTTTTCCCACCCAAACCCACTTCTCCTCTCCCTTCACTCTCTATCTCAGTTGATAACACCCTCATCATCCCTATCTCATCTGCCCGCAACCTCGGTGTCATCTTCGACTCCTCCCTCTCCTCCTCTGCGCATATCCAGCAGATAGCCAAGACCTGTCGCTTCTTCCTCTACAACATTAGCAAAATTCGCCCCTTCCTCTCTGAGCACACCACCTGTACTCTCATCCACTCTCTCATTACCTCTCACCTTGACTACTGCAACCTATTCCTCACCGGCCTCCCACTTAGCCACCTATCCCCCCTTCAGTCCATCCAGAACTCTGCCGCAAGTCTTATCTTCCGCCTTGACCAATATATTCATATCACCCCTCTCCTCAAGTCACTTCACTGGCTTCCGATCAGATACTGCATACAGTTCAAGCTTCTCCTACTAACCTACAAATGCACTCGATCTGCAGCCCTTCCTTACCTCTCTACCCTCATTTCCCCTTACGTCCCTACGCGTAACCTCCGCTCTCAAGACAAATCCCTCCTTTCAGTACCCTTCTCCACCACCGCTAACTCTAGGCTCTGCCCTTTCTGCCTCGCCTCACCCCATGCTTGGAACAAACTCCCTGAGCACATATGCCAGGCCCCCTCCCTACCCATCTTCAAATCATTGCTCAAAGCCCACCTCTTCAATGTCACCTTCGGCACCTAATCACACCACCTCTACTCAGGAAATCGAGACTACCCCAACTTGACATTTCGTCCTTTAGATTGTAAGCTCTTCTCAGCAGGGACCGTCCTTAGTTATTAATTTGTACAGCGCTGCGTAACCCTAGTAGCACTCTAGAAATGTTAAGTAGTAGTAGTTGTTTTTGGCAGTTCATCTATAGAATAATCTTCCTTCAGAAATATGTTTGGTGAAAGGCTATTACTCCTTTTGCAAAGCTTTTAAGACTGTTTTGATTTTGGTAGGACTTGTAAAAATTAAAGTTTAAGTAATGTAGTTTTTTGTTTTTGAATTTTTGTATTGTAATTTCCTGATATTTTTCATCTATTTTGTATCTCACCTTGAATTTCAAATTGAGGGGTTGGTGGGTGATAGGTCTGCTATAACATAACATAGTAAAAGGAGCTCATTGTGAACACTATCCACCCTAAAAGGTTGTTTTCTGGCAGTACAGAAGGAACTGTGATATTGAATAAATGTCATGCATCCAAAGTTTATATAATCCTTTCAATAAAGCCAGTTATCATTTAACATTAGTGGAGATTAACCAGAGAGTAATTGTATTATTGCATTTTCATAATAGTAATACTAGGGCCCAGCTAAGGAACAGGTTATTTTGAGTTAGTCTTCACTGAACCAAACTTGCTTTCCTTGTGCCATCACCATCCAGTTGGATAGGCAGTGTCTTAAAAGGTGGAGGATAATTTTTTTTTAATTTGACTTTTATTTCCCACTTTATCCCAGTAACATCATGGGAGTCAGTTGATAGATATGTCAAACATTTAACAACTGATCATTTAAAAATCTCCCCTTTAATGATGCCACATGTTCAGAATTCATAGCCATAAGTATAGACAATTATTCAGAGATTATAACATGCACACACCAGAACTGGCATCCATACACACATTGCAAAAGTAAACAACAACTTTTACAGAGTGCATCCTAAATGTAATTTTTATGTTTTTAATCATCTTTATTCAAAGCACAACATGTTGGTAGATAAGCTTCATACAGAACTAGAAAAACCAGTGAACCATTCAACATGGCATAATATAAACTTTTACAGAGACCATACCCCAAGAACTCTTCCCCTCCCACACTTCCCTCCCTCCCTCCCTATAAGCCCACACAACTGTTTCCACCTGCCAAAATAACAACAGATGTATAGATCTGTAGGCCCTGAAGCAGTACAAAGCAAGTAAAGTCAGAAACAACAAAGTTATGTTTTGTCATCCTTAGGTTTCGCTTTTGGGCTTAACAAGCAATATCATGTGCATGTAAGGTCTGGATAAATAAATTAAAACAATCAAAATTTAAAGCAAATGCCCACAATAAGCAATACTTGGTAACAATAATGAAACAGTGAGGGATTATTCATATAGCAGGCAGCCAACAGATTTATTTTCCACTGATCATAATTAAGTTTGTATGAACTTGATGGCTAATAGTGTGCTGCTTGCAGCTGTATTTTTGGTGGTGTACTGTTTGCCTGCATAATAAAATCACACTCATCTATATAAAAACACACAGTTGAGAGACAAAAGATTTGTTTAAATTCCTTTTATAACAAGATAGACTTGAAGAAGAAATAAATATGTACAACATAACTGAAAAATGTTGGCATATTTAGACTGACTCTGGACAGAACTTCTGCATGAAGGAAGATCTTCCCGCATTGTTCAATACCTCTCTAATAATACTAATAAAAAAAGTGCATTTTTATAATATACCACTGCATTCCACAAAACCAAAGGAGCAATTTCCTACATACCATCTTTTTCTTTTGATGCACCCACAGGAAAAAAAAATGTTAAATGCTCCCAGGTTTCAACCTAATTAATGTTAAAAAAAAACCTTTATACTTATAAATAGAAACTCTGAATGTTGAGCACCTGATTCTCATAACACAATGTTTGTTTTGGTGGCCCTTTACTAGGTGAAAACATCTCTGCAAGAATACAACGCCTGCTAGGGTGCTAGGGAGTCCCTATAAGCAGCCCCTCCAAATGACACAATGATTACATTTTCAACTATTTACTACTCTAAGCGATGAAACATACTTCCTCTGTGTATATCTGTAAGCTGCACAACCTGGCATGTTTGAAAATATAAGTGAGATCAAATAAAAATGCTACCAACGATAAAGAACAACAACGTGGATGCATCAGCTCCTAGGTTGGTTTGATTTGTGTTGGGTGTAACAAGATAGCGGCTGTGGGGGGGAGGGGGGGTCAGCTTCAGATATTTGGTGTCATGGCATCTCCTATTCTCAATCTAACTTCCTTGCTAAAATACCTATTATAGCCAATTTTCTCCTACTTTAGAACCTGGGACATCTAGGGGTGCCCAAGCCCCGCCCTCAATCCTTCCATAGTATCCTCCTATGTTCTTTGACATATCTCTCCTACCCCCTCACCCTATCAAACTCCCCCCTCTTGGTGTCACAGTTCTCTCCTTCCCCACTTCCTTTCCACCATCTTATCCAGCATCTCTCCCTTTCCCTCTCAACCCTTTTTGGTCTCCAGCACCTCTCTCCCTCCCCTGCCTTCACCCTTATGAGCAGCCAGTTTTGGTTGCAGATTTGGTTTCATCTTCCGGAGCTGGGGTCTCACTTGTCCTTTCCTGACAGAGTACCCTAGATATTGGACCTCCTGTCCTCCTAGGAGGCATTTCTTCAGATTAGTCATCAATCCAGCTGTCCTTAAACTATCCAATTCTGCTTCCACCTGGATTAGGTAGGTCCTCCAATCTTTGCTGTAAATAATGATGTCATCCAAGTAGAAAGTCACGTGGCCATTGTGTGGCTTTAGTTTGTGGTTGAAAAGGAGTTGAAAGGTATCTGGAGAACTACTTTTTTTAGAACTTTTCAAAATGATATATCATTGCATTTCACTCTCTTGGTTTCTTTCTCATTAGAGCCAGATAAGGTTAAAGTTTTTTTTTTAATTCTTTAGAAAGAAAGATGTCCTGTTTTGTGGAAGGAAACTGCAGAGTTTTCCAGATGTTTCTAAAACTACTCAACTAATAAGCAATTTCTTCATTTGAAAGAGAGGGCTTTTAAGTTTCTAAGTGTTTGATTACATTATCCGATGTTAAATATGTCTTCTTTGAACCAGATGAACAGATTGTTATTAGAAGTTAACTAATGTTATCATGAGTGGTAGGAAGTAATATCACTTCCTATATAATAATTCTCACCTCCAACGTTCTAATGTGCCTGGGACCATGGCTCCCTCGGAGGTGGTCTGCTAGGCAGTTTAGAATGCACTGATGTCAGTGATGTCACTGACAGCTGATTCCAAGGCAAGGGGAGGAGTAGGGAAACATGCGGAGCGTGTTTCCCTACTCCTCCCCCTGCCTGGGAAACAGCTGTCAGTGCCCCCCTCCTCGGCGCAACACCCAAGCCCCTGCCCTG